>NW_022900933.1:34278815-34295289 GCF_012274545.1 Fukomys damarensis | reverse complement strand
GGTCCCACTCATCCCGGGTCGCCAGCCAGAACCCCCGATGGCCTGAATAGTCTGAAGCCAGCGGGAACCTAGTCAAGGCCGGTGGCGGCGTGGCCCGCCTCCCGGAGGCTCTCATTGGGCTGGCTCCCGACTGCTCTCCGTGATTGGACAACCCTAGCCTACGAGCACTCGATGTTACCAATCAAGTTGCTTATGCCGGCTGGTGGGCGGTAGCCCTCCAAAGTTTGACCCGCCCCTCTATACATTCTAATGGCTGTCGGTACTAGCTTTGTCCGTTGATTGGAGATGTGAATGTCCATCAAAGTCACACTGAGGGCATAGAGAGAAAACGCCGGCCAGACGACTTTCCTTCCTG
Source organism: Fukomys damarensis (assembly GCF_012274545.1). Lineage (NCBI taxonomy): Eukaryota > Metazoa > Chordata > Mammalia > Rodentia > Bathyergidae > Fukomys > Fukomys damarensis. The sequence continues at coordinate 34,294,934 of NW_022900933.1, read as the reverse complement.
GAGCGGACGCGGCCGGCAAGGATTCTCCGGGACAACAAGGACAGGCTCTGGGCGGGACTTTGCCGTTCCGCCAGACGCCGGGGAGGAGGGTCACTTCCCGAGAGAGGTTCCGGTTCCGAGGTCGCCGCCCTCTCTTCCAGGTGGGCGACCCGGGTTCCACAGGACCCGCGGCACGGAGGGTTGAGGACCTGGTGGCCCGGTGCGCGGTTTTGTCTGTGGGACAGTTTTTATCCACTTTATGTGTAAGGCGCTCCGGCCTGTGTGATCGCTGGGTTTCAGTCCCCGCGGCCTTCCAGCTCACCTGTGCCCGTGGGCCTGGCCCCGGTAAAGGTTTTTTGCACAGAGAGCTGCAGTGAATGGGTTGGCGGGCTCTTGGCGCGCGCCTGCAGCCTTCTCGCTCGGAGGCTGAAGCAGGAGAATCGCTTTAACCAGGAAGTTCCAGAGCAACCTGGACGATGGAGGGAGAACTTGTCTGGAAAAGGAGACGTAAGTGGGTAGTACCGCATTAGTGCTAGCACGGAATCTCCAGGGAGACTGGGCTTGTCGTTAGCGTGAGAGATGAGTAGCGGAAAGCCGGGGCGCGGAGGAGAGAAAGGAGTCTCGCCAATGTACATATCATCACTTAAGATACAGTCTTCAGGTAGAACAGTGCTTTAGAACCCGACAGGTGACTCCTGGGGGAAATGGATGAACCCAAAGAGCAGGACTCCCTGGATTCGGTCCAATCTGTGGTCTCGGAGCCGCGCGGGGTTGCTGGTACCCTAGAGCACACCAGACTTGCAGAGAAAACATACTCCAGAGGAAGCTGAGGCATGCCCGCTCGAGAGGCAGCGGTTTCATGTGCAATGTTCCTCTGATAGTTCCTGGGTACTGTTGCCACGGTGATAATGGCTGTGCTGTGTCATTATCGATCCACCAACAGTAAGAGAAGCTTTGCAGTCGAGATATTGTTTAGCAGACACAGTGGATTCTGTTGGACACTGAGTACTGCTACAAATGAGCTATTTTCTTTCAAACTCTTGAGTTGTTTAAGAAATACTTGTAGAGAAGCTGAGCATGCTAGTGCATGCCTCTAGTGTGAGCGCTCTGGGAGGCTGAGGTAGGAAAATGAAAATTTGAGTCCGGGCTGGGCAATTTAGCAAGACCCTGCCTCAAAATAAATGAAAAGCACTGGATATAATGCTCAGTGCAAAGGCCTTGGGTTCAGTACCCAGCACTGCAGAATGAACATACTCAGGCCATCACCCAGAAGCTCTTCGCTACCATCTCCTTGCCCCTCCAGTGTTATTAATGCTTGTTAATTTCCTCCAGTGGGACCCACAGTTAGACTCTTTTTGTTTTGCAGATCCATTGATTCCAGGTAAACCAGAGAAACAAGCCTCCTGAGAAATGGGACACGGGAGGCAAATGCTGCTGTTCTGAAGCAGCTTGTTTCAGAAGCCGGTGAAGTGGTTCCCCTAAAAGTAGGGAATATGCTAAATTCCGAAAAGCATCCAGCCATTTATTCATGCTTATATGGGAGTAAGTTCGTTTTGTAGAAAAATAAATATGACAGTTTGTTCCTAAAAACCTACACTGTTTATTGTCTACTGTGAATTGTCTAATTATGCTTTTGGATGGCCTAGGAGGGAGAATTTGCAAACTTCTGAGGCTCTTGAGGCAGAGTTGTCGTAGAGAGGATCACATCCCTAACCTGCTATATATATAATGCTGGCTTCGCACGTACAGTTCTTTTTCAGCTATCCGATGTTTTATTAAGTTGAGAATGCAGCTTTTGGGCAAAATTGAAAGTAATCCTCGAGCGGGAAGAGTACAAAGCCTGTCTTTCAAAATTCCAGTGGAGCGCTGGGTTTTGTAGAGTAGGGGATAAGATGATAATGGAAGCTGAGGGATGGGGAGGCATGCGGGAGAGCTGGGGGGACCCAGGGTGGCTCTGATAGCAAGAAAAGGCAGGAAAGCAGTTCAGGTGTCTCAGTCTAACTTTTTAGGGGGCTTCGGATGTAGCTCAGCGGTCGAGGGCTTACCTAGCATGTACACACACCCCCATGATCCCTGGCACCACAAAAAATAATAATGGTAATTTAACGTTTTAGTAAAACACGCCTATAAGAAGCAAATTCTGGTTTTGTCAAATACTGCTCCTGGAGTATTAGGACCCAATAGCAGTGATCATAGGCTGCAAAGAAAATAACATTCAAAGTATTTCTTCCAAAGCATTAAACTTATATATGATTGACACTTTGGTTTGGGGCTTCTTCTTTCTGTAACTCTTAATGATGAGAACATGACAGTGTACTCTTGAAACAGTGGTCGGGGCCTGCAGTCATCTCGGGTGACGGTGATGAGAGGGTTGGTCCTCTCTCCCTGGGGATGAGACATCTACAGAAACTGATTCCTCCAGGTAGGGTCCCAGGATGAAATCAACTTCACCACAGGTTAATTCCCAAACTGGTCACCTTGTAGTCATGCTGACTCAGGCATCCTAAAAATGTTTTTCTTCCCTGTGTTTATACATGGATAATACTTCACTACAATCCGTTAAAAATCATTTCCATCCACCTTTCAAAAGGTAAATTGAAGGGGCTAGGGATTTCGCTCAGTGATGCCTGCCTCGCAGAGGCAAGGTCCTAAGTTTGATCCCCAGTACCAAAAAGAATAAAAGGCGAATTCACCACCACTGAGTCCATAGCACGAACACTTACAGTTTGAGATAGGATCTTCCTGTCTCAGCCCCAGCAAAGGGTCCCAGGGTCCACGTGACATTTCATTGGGACCCTCAGCAAGGTACTGTCTCCCCTCCCTTTCCTCCTTCCCATGGCGGTGTTCTTGTTCCTCAACCCCGAGAAGAGGGTCTTTCCTAAGTCCCTGGTAGGGAAGTGTCTGTTCTGGTGCCTGTATCCCGAGAGGAAAGTGGCTGCTTGTGTTACACAAGGGGCAGAGCCACCAAACATTCCTGAGCCAAAATAGCATTTGGGACCCAGAGTTCCAGGCCCGGGAGATGCAACCTGAAACCTTGCTGTGTGCAGCCCTTGCTCTTCTTACCCAGTAACTTCACAGATCACTCACTGCAGCCTGGTAATTAATGGCTCCCTGACAACGGCAGAATCATCCTGTGATGTGTGAGGGAGGAGGCAAAGCCACCCTCCCAGGGAATCTAATCCCCAGAGAGAGCTAAAAATGCCTTGACAAGGCAGCTGTCCATGTAACTACCACTCAGGCATGGGAACAGCCTTGGGTTTGCTGACCCTTGATGTCCACAAAGAGGGCCAGCTCCCCTGCCTGCCCTCAGAGGCACCGTATTGGGGTGCAGTGAGTCCAGAGCAGACCCAGGAGGCAGGGGAGCATTTGGGAGCAGCCTGAAAGCCTCAAGAACCTGGTTCTGCCCTGGGTATGGAGTATGGGGCATGAGCCTGGCTTCCAGCCCTGAGGATCATGAAATACAGCTTGGTTTTCCTCAGATTTTTCCCACCCCTCCTAATTTCCCCTTGGAGTTTTGAAAACTGCTTGGGATGTCTGATAAAAGTTGTGCGTATTTCAAGATTTCTTTACATAAGGACTTCAGAGTGGAGGGAAACAGTTTGTGCCCCCTGCTCCAAAATGATTGCCCCAACGTGATGTCTTGTTCACAGTCATTTTTGTTCTCCAGAACAACTTTTGTGTTCATAAATCCACTCGAACCTTACATGAACACTGGGATAATGGTCCTCAAATGTTTTGGTCTCCAAATTATGTCCCCTTTGGTACTTATTTTATCTTGGTGATAAGATGACAGCGCTGTTTCTTGATATATTTTGTTGCCTTCACCTGCCAATTTTATATTCCCGCTGAATCACTGCATCACCAGAAAGCCTGGCAGAAAATTCCTGTCTGGATGGTACCTGCTGGCCCTGCCCGTACAGATCTTGGACAGAGCAGTGATTTTTCTTTAATGCTTTGTTAAGTTAGGACAACACTTTCAATCCAGAGATGAGATGAAGAAATCAAAAGCATAGTCCTCAGCCTGTCTTCCCTGTTGTCCTCCTGCTTCTTTCTCACACTGAGGCCCAAGCTCTCAGGCCTTTAAAATCATAATCTGTTGAACTTTGTTCTACTGAGAACTATATTTTATTCCAAAGCAAAGAGCCCCACAGTCAGATCTCCTATCGCATGGTTGCGTTATGAATTTAACGGGTAACCTGCTCCCCTGCTGGTGGGAGGAGTGCGGACTGCTGTATCCACTGTGGAAATCAACATGCAGATTCCTCAAAGAACTAGGATTAGGGGTTCCATTTGACCCAGCTATCCCACCGCTGGGTATCTTCCAGAATTAAGGAATCATACCACAGTGATATATGTATACCCATGTTCATAGCAACGTGGTTTATAGTAGCTAAAACTTGGAAAAAAACCCAATTGCCCATCAACTGGAGACTGGGTAAAGGAGATTTTTTAATAAAATAAAGTACTACTCTGCCAGAAAGATTGAGAAACTAGAGACATTTACAGCTAAATGGATGCACATTAAGGTGTTACTCTTAAGTGAAATATATAGGACAGGCATGTAAATACTAAATAGTTTCTCTGGTGTGAAAAACTAAAAGTGTAAATAAGGATCAGAAGGATCAGAATGTATACTTCATGATGTGAAATAGGAAGAAAAGGTCTAAAGGAGAAGTGGGATGGGTAGGGGAAAGGAAAGGAATAAATATGAGAAAAGGAAAAAAATGGAAACAGTCTGTAAATAAGGAGGGGTGGAGGGGTTGAAGGGAGGGCAGGGGAATGGGGAAAAAATATGAACCAACAAGATATATCATGTAAAGGTACAAATTCGCAATGATGAATGTAACTACTGTATACCTAAAATGTACCAATAAACTTAATGAATTAAAAAAGAAATTTCCAGGTATAGAGCCACAGTTCTGCAACCCCAGATACTTGGGAGGCTGAGGCAGGAAGATGATGAGTTCTAGGCCAGCCTGTGCAACAGGGAAACCCTGTGTCAGAATGTGCACATGTACTCATACACAAATAATTAAATGGTAATCAAAAACTTGTTAGCCAGGCGTGGTAGCACATGCCTGTTATGGCAGCTTTTGAGAGGCTGAGGCAGGAGGATCATCATGAGTCTGAGGCCAGCCTGGGCTACATGGTAAGTTTAAGGCCATCGTGTACTACATAGCAAGACCTGTCTCCAAACAAACAAACAAATTGCTAAGCCCTTCGATTAAAGGCAAGAGAAATATTGGCTTTTCCTCAGCCACCTGGTAGGAGCAGTGTTAATGCTTTGTGCTGTGCTCCTTTTTGCCAGCAGATAGTTTCTGTAACTCAAATCATTGCATTCTGGAGGCCTCTAACAAGGAGCCAGGGCCTCAGTATAAAAGCTCAGAGGTGGGCTGGGGGTTTTTAGCTCAATGGTGCCAGGCCTGCCTGGCAAGCGCAAGGTCCTAAGCTCAATGCCCGTAAACCCACCCACCCCCACAAAAATAAAGCCTCAGGGAAGATGCATCCAGCCCCAAACTACTGCCTCTGATAATCACAGAGCTGCAGCCCTGAGAACACTCAGGAGGTTTGTCTTCTTTTGAAGGGTGGTTACACTGTATTGCCAAGGTCAAACAGTCTTGGGGATGAGGCAGAATTTCCTTTGTACTCCCTCCTTGAAGCCGTCATAGTCCCAAGCCTTCAAAATTAAATGTTACTATGGTGGGAGTCCATTTCTGTGAACTGCCGCAGTTCTAGCAAAGAGGGAAGTTCACCTGTTTTGCCAGGAAGAGTGGTTAGGGTCAGAGGTCGGGTGACCCTAGCTAGGGGTTTTCCCCGGGCCTCACACATGCTAGTTTAGTGCTCTATCACCGAGCCTGTTCTTTCTTATTTTGAGGCAGTGCCTTGCTAAGTTGCCCAGGCTGGCCTAGAATTTGACAGTCTGCCTGCCTCAGCCTCCCAAGTAGCTGGCATTGCAGTGACACCATACCCAATTCATTTTCCTTTTCAGGAGAAAGTGGGAGGATTTTAAATTTTTTCCTCCTGCTTTTATGGCTGGAAGAATACCATGTTAATTCTAAACTTTATTCTTGAAAGTACAACAGATTTCAGAGAGCCAGCCTTTCAAACACATTTAGTAAAAGACTTTTATGAAGCAGTTACATCCAGCTTTTTAAAAATGCAGTGACCAGGTGTGGTGGGGCACGCCTATCATCTCAGCACTGGGAAGCTGAGGCAGGAGGTTTGCTGCAAGTTCAAAGCCAGCCTGGGCCATGTAGTGGGACCTCATCTCCAAACAAAGTGGAAAGAGGGAATGTTTTGCTTTTTGTTTTGTTGTTTTCTTATGTGTTTGGTGACTGGGCCTCACTTGCAAAATTGTGCAGTCCTGAGTCAGTGCCCTGTGGTGCCCCGACTCCTGTGTGACCATCTGGCCATTCTGCCAAACACCTCTCTCGGGAGGCAGCCAGTCCTCTCCTCCTCCTCAAAGGAATTTTTGTTTGGGTTAAAAAATAACCTGTCTGTCTGTCTTTGAGCCCGGTTCTGGCTCTGAAGTTCAGGCTGGCCTTGAACTCGGCATAGCCCAGGCTGGTTCAATCCTCCTGCCTCAGGCTCCTGAGTGCTGGGACCACAGGCCTGTGCCACCACACCACACGCAGTGATCCAAGACTTCTTGCGTAGTCACTGGGTTTGGGGAGGTTTGTGATGAGTCCGTGTCTTACTCCGCGAGGCAGGTAGGGGGCACCCGTCCATTGTGCTCAAGAAGGGATTCCAGTCTGGTGACTGTTGGATCAGTTTGCCCGGCCCTAGGAAGCCTCCATTCTGCCTGAGATGTCTACACTTCTCAGCCAGCACAGCTTTGAAGCAGTGAGAGAGGCTGACACAAATCAGATGGGGACTGATAGGAGATAAAAAACTAAACACATTCAGAGACTGTTTTTAGAGACAGGGTTCTGGAAGCGTTTGACAGCAGGAGGAAGATATTCACGTCACTATTCCTGGGCACTAGAGCCTTGTGTAATATTTCCAAGGCACCTGGAAAGGGAAGTTACATTCCAAAATGCTCTGGATAAGAAGTCAAAGAAATGTGCAATGTATTTAATACTCCCTCCGTTATGCCAGCTGACGAGTTTTATTCCTTTGTGTACTTCATTTTAGTCTGTGATATGGTCCACCTCTTAGCAATACTGTATTAATTAGGTGGTGAGGGACAGGGCATGGTGCACATGCCTATAATCCCAGCACTCTGGGAGGCTGAGGCAGGAGGATTGCAAGCTCAAGCCAAGCTTGGGCAATTTAGCAAGATCCTATCTCAAAAAAAGGAAAAAAGAAAGGACTGGGGATATAGTTTGGTGTGAATGCCTTAGGTTCAATCCCCAGTTCAGCAAAGAAAAACAAATTAGGTGGACTGGGACTGGGTGGTTTTGGCATAAAGTTGAAGTTTTCTAACTGTAAAACAAATGCTGGATGTAATGAGAGGGCTATGCGACATTAGCCTTTGCTGCTGTACCATCCGAGCCAGGATGCACATAGAAGGGTCAGCGAGCAGGCGCGCTTCCCTGAGCCCCTGGGCCTCCCTGGTGCACTGCTGTCAGGGTCCAAGTGCTCCAGGGGAGCAGCCATCCTTTTATTTGTCCATGGTGCCCACCCACGAGACCTTCCACTTCCGGATGGGACTCCTCTTTCGACCTCAGCACTATCCCTGCTCATTACCTAAATCTTGTAAGGAACGTGTAACAGGGTCAGCAGGATGGGCCAGCATCTCAGCAGTCCCAAACTCTGTGATGCTCGCGATACAATAGTAATAAGAGTTATTTAAATGTGATCTCCAAATTATCTTACTGTACCTTCACCTTTTCACTTAAAGGAAGTGTTTACCACCCCTGTTTGACATGCAGTGCTGGCCTTGTTACTCTTGCTCTGCGTGGGCACTGCTAAGTACGAAATAAGGGAGACCCAAATGTAAGTATTTCAGCAGGAGGTTGGGTAGGCAGGATGGCTACTGATCATCTATGGGGCAGGTGCGTTTACAGTGCTGGACGAAGCTTGACTCACTTCCTGGGTGGTGCTAGATGGAGCCAGACACTGCCAGGTCCCAAGGACCTCACGGTCTTGGGATGGGGACAGAGACAAGAATGCCACCACATACCAGAGAGGGCTGGGTGTAGGGCGGTGACACTTTAACAGCTTCTGCAAAGAAAGGTCAGGAGCTTCCGTGTAAAAGGGAGGGAATTCTAGGAAGAGGAAAGATCCTGAGCAGAGGTGTCCTGTTAGCTTGGGGACATGGAGACCGGGATGGCTGGGTTCAGAGGGGAGACAGGGTCCCTGGAGGAGTGTAAGCTGCAGAGTTGAGAGCCTGCCTGCAGGAGTGTTGGCAGAGGGAGGGACGGGAGGTGGCCGAAGTGACAGGAGAAAGCTGTGAGATGTAACCTTTGCAGGGCTCAGGTGGCATGGGTGGAGGCACCCTTGCTGGGAGAGCTGATACTGAGGCAGGATGGACAGCCCTTGGTACGGGCACATGGTGGGCAGGGCACTGAATGTCCACTTGGCCCCTGGCAGCTCCTTCTCATTGACATAGGGGACTCGAGGGACAGGGCTGGAACATCGCAAAGGCCAGACCATGAGTGACTTTTGGACAATCTGAGTCTCAAGGCATCTGAGGGACATCTGAGTGGTCAGGTTGTCTCTGAAGCAGAGGAGACATTACGTAGTCTCAACAGGTGAGATCTTTTGATAAGAGGTCCAGGCAGGGAAAAGGAGAGAAGGAAGGGACAGAGAAGAGCCCCTGGGGATAAGCACAGTGGGGAACAAACTGGAAAGGGAGCAGGTAGAGAAACTGGAGCCAGAGCTTTGTGGACAAGGAGTGATCGAGGTTGTCAGAGCCGCAGAGCGAAGCCAGGTAAGGACTCTGGATGGGCTGCACCTGACAATGAGGTAAACATGGGCGGACTGAAGCAGTCTGGTGTTCCCTAACCTCCCGGGGACTCCGGGACACAAAGGGCTTGGCCAGGGAATTTGTCAGGCTTCCCCTGGGCTGCAAGCCCCTCTCTCAGGGCAGCTGTCCTGCCATCCGCGCAGGGTCGTCAGTAGCGGACACACACACTTTTCCACTGACTGCCTGGGTTGTGCAAGCTGCTTGATTGAGCCTGGGCCCGGTGCTAGCAGGGGCCTTGCAAGGCTCAAGGGCAGCGGGATGGGATGACATTTTCTCTCCTGCCCTTTCACAAGGCTGCTTCTGTCTGCGGAACATGGTTTTCACATCACCAGTTAGATTTCAGTTTTTCAGATTCCTGGGCCACACGCCACGCCACTGCAGTTGTAGCAATCCTTTTGGAAAGCATTTTATCTGTGTGTGTTAGGTACCAGGCATTGAGACAAAATTCTAAGGATTTACAGAATGAGGCTGTGCAGTGAAAGTAAGCTTGGCTGTCAGGGACCTATCCTGGCTCAGTAAAAAAAAAAAAAAGCCAACAAAACAAACAGGAATTGTCACCAAGAGCGACGGGTTGTGCACAGACACGTGACCTGTTTGACCTTCACTGGCCCACTGGGCTAAAGTAGCCCCAGCATAGGCTTCCTCCCAGCACAAGGCCGGCTGCTTGTCTAGGGAGGCCAGGCTGCTCACAACTGCAGCAGGGCCAAGGCCACGCCCCGGGGCTCAGGGCCCTCCCCACTTCCTGGGCACCCTGCCCATCAGAGCTTCTATCACTGTGGCCTATTCACAACAGCCACGCCTGGCTGAATCAAGGAGAAAAAGCTTCAGCAACTTCCAAAAATATGTCTCCGGGGAGCAAAAACACGAATCCTCTTCTGGAGAAGTCTTCCTTTTTGTTTTTTTGCTTTCATTTGTTTGAGACTGGCTCTTGCTAGTACCAGGCTGTCTTTGTGCAGCCCAGGAAGTTGTTTCTGTTGTGAATTTTTGCTGTGAGAGGACACATCCGCACAGATCTCAAGCTGGTAGCACACGGTGGTCGTCAGTATTCTGTACAACCCACAAGGAAGACACCGAGAGCCAGCCAGCCTGCCATGGGTGCGGGGAGCTTGGGAGGGTGACTCTGGGATGTCAAGCACTGAGACACTGAGTCTGGAGGCTCTGATCCAGGGAGCTTTTCATTCTGCAACCCCAGGGCTGGAAACACTGATGTTATGCAAGTTGCATTTGACTTTCAAACCAAAAACCAACATGCAAACAAGCTTCAGAGTGCATAGCTGCTAAAGCCCGAAGGACTCCAAGGGCCTACAGCCATCCACACTATGACCGAAGAGAAATCACACTCATTGCCTGCTTAGGAACCATGGAGTGAGCTTCACACAGGTGTGACTTTCAGTGGACCCTGGAGTTACAACCAGCCTGGCATACAAACAACTTGAGTTATGGCCGGAATTTAACTTTTAACTTACAAAGTCTTGAGTTGGGAACCAAATGCTGGCCACTTGTGCCTCCAGATATTCTCTGATTTAACCCTTAAAGTGTTCTGGAAGGAACATGACCACATCCTTTCCTGTGTGGGGCTCACTGAAAAATCCTGGGCCTGTGTCTCGCTAAGGACTCGGAGATCGGAGGGACTTTGAAGGCTGTGTAGAGGAGCCCGAGCCTTCAATTGGCCAACTGAGTTACAACCAGCCCTAGGGAACGGTTTGAGTTCGTAAGTCAAGGGTCCACTGTACCTGGTAGGTAGCAGTTCTGAGAATGCAAAACTTCTCTCATTATCTGAAATGGGCTCAGCGGCCCTGCTACAGCTGCAATTCTGTTTTCTTGCTGCAGAGCACATAACACAACCAGAAGCTTTAGCCCTGCCATGGGCACACAAACGTGCACACGGAGCAACCCTCTGAATCGGTGCTCTCCCTCTGACAGATGTCACACAAAAACTTCTTCTTTTTTTTTTTTTTTTTTTTTTTGAGACAGAGTCGCATTAAGTAGCCCAGGTGACCTTGAACTGATGGTGATCCTCTCACCTCAGCCTCCCAGGTGCCGCGATTACACAGGTGAACCAAGACTTCTTACGTATCGCCAAAGCTGGTAGAGTTCCTTTGCCAAATATCTTGACTTCTCCTCAATAACCTTGACCCAGAAGGAGCAGTCATGTTCTGCATTGCACCAGAGCTCTGTGTGAAAAATATGGCCTAAGAAATAGACTGGAATTGATTCGTGACCAGAAAACACAGCTCCACGATGGCTGCCAGACAGAGGTCGCGTGATTAAGAGCGGGCGGGCACTGAGCCGACCCCAGGTGAGTCGTGGGTTCGAGGCAAGTCATCACCTCTGCTCTGTTTTTGTAAAACCCGATGATAAATCGTAGCCATCATGAAGCGTGGTGCTGAGGGTCACATGAGTCATAAAGGTTAAACCTTCACGTCCAGTATCATTGTTACTCATTTGAGATTTGGGCCCAGCCCACCGAAGGCAGGGGCCCTTCCCCGAACACACAGGCCGCCTCTCCTCCTTTCAGCCTTGGTTTCCTCCATGAGTCACTGCTGCCTTTGCAGCTGCATACAGTGCTGTTATTTCTATGTCCCGTGTGTCTTATTGCTGCCTCCCTCTTAGGCCAAGACAGGAAGACTTGTGCACAACGTGTGTGTGGCATTACACCGAAGGGCTGAGAGCTGGAAGCGGCAACCGACGTCCTGTCAAGGGAGCCTGGTACATCTGGGCCACGGGCCACAGCTCAGCAAGCACCAGGGGAAGAGCAGCTGCCTGGGGGCGCTCCGGAGGGCGAAGCTGAGCAAAGAGGGCCATCCCGAGGGGCCTCATTCTGCATGAATAGTATCTGCTGTCAGAATCCCAGCCGTGACACAGCACCCTGGTTTCAAGCAGTGCTGCCCTGGGGGAACTGGGAAGGCGGAACAGGGACCATTCTGAGTGGTTTCTAACCATGCGTGAATTAAAGCGATTGCAGACTCAAACACACTTAAAATCGTCCCGACAGAAGCAGACAGAGTAGACCAGGCTGCCCATGGATGGGAAAAACATACCAAGCCTCTTGTGGGAGGAGGATTTCTTTTTTCAGTGTAGCATTTGTGCTTTAACATTCTTGTTTATACTGGTGCTTATTCCTCAGAGAATAGTAATGGCAATGTTTAGTCGTGTTAAGTGATATTATTGTCTAATACACTCAAGACTTATAATTTTTTAAGTTGGAGGAATGATTTAGAGAGGATCCTTTCTACTTCCTTCATTTCAGATCTCAAAACTCAGAAGTGACTCCAAATTACACAGCTAGCGCATTGGCAGCATGAACAAGGACCAGAGCCTAGGGAGGGGTCTTCGGATCCAGTGCTGTGCCTCCTGAATGTTTGATATTTAGATTTTATAAAAGCAGCAGAGCTGGGCGAGGTGGCGCACCTCTGCAATCCCAGCATTGAAGAGACGGAGGCAGAAGGATCGCTGTGAGTTCCCCAGTCTGGGCTACACAGTGAGTTCAAGGCCAGCCTGGACTACATAGGGACACCCTGTCAAAAAAGAAAAAAAAGCATGGGCCAGGGATTTAATTCAGTGGTGACACCACCAGCCTTGCAAGTGCAAGGTCCCGAGTTCGATCCCTGGAATCAAAATAAAACAAACTAACAAGAAACCAAAAGCAGTTCGATTCCATGTGCCTAGAGGAGCATCCTGAGTTACTGCAGTCCCTGAACTTGGCACTGAGATGCTCTTTGCCACCTGGCTGGCTGAGTGGCTGGGTGGCACAGGCCCCTGGAGTGAATATCTCACCCAGAGAAGTCAACCAAGCAGGCTAGTGGGTCTCCCTGAGAAGCACACAGAGGACCCCAGTGGGAACAGAGAGGCCAACGCTTGAAGAACCGGAAAACAGAAAACGAAGAAAGAGTTGGATTGAGAACCAGCTCTCCATGCTGGTCCGGGACTTCTCTGACGGGGCACCCCAGAAATGGACACCCCAGCATTGATGTACTCCACCACTTACAGGGGACCCAGACAGACAGAGATGGGATATGCAATTTCCAGAATAGCAATTACTACCCGGGGACCCTGGGCAGGGCCTCTCCTTCCTGTGCCATGGCCTCAGTTTACCCATTTGTACAGTGAGGGGCTACCAGCTAGAGAAGCCATTCCAGTTTTTCTCCCAACCCTTCTGTGGAGACGGAAACACACAGCTGCACAACACCCCTACAGGGTGAGAACCATGCAGACCGCAGCGAGGGCTGGCTAACCAACGGCCAGTGTGGAAACAAACCCAGCTGTGTCCCCTGCTTCCCTGTGAGGAGTGGTGGAGGAAAGATGTGGAGAAAGCTGTGAGAACTTCGCTTTTCGGGAGACATTTTGTACATTGCACAAACAGCCCCCGCTGCCAAGTGAGTCAGAATTTCCGAAAGGCATAATTTTAGTGCCCTTCTTGTGGTTCCCTCTCCAGGCCGCTTCTGCAGGGGAGGCCTGGGTGGGGTTTCCTTTCCCCGGTCCAGAGATGACAGAGGGGTTCTCCCCAGGGGCCTTGCCAGAGCTTTCTTTCCAGACATGCTCTCCTTCCTACAGTAGCCGTTACCACGGAAGAGGAATCCAAGTGTTTGCTGGCCCTTTCTACTCGGAAATGGCTTACAGAGCCTTTTGCCTTCTGCATGGTCTACTCTAAAGTGGAAAAAGACCACTGCTGAAGCAAGTAAAGTCCTGGTGGGGTGGGGCGCATCTGAGTGGTAGAGGGCATGCTTAGATGAACAAGGCCCCAATTTCGGTTGCCAGCACTACAGTAATTAATAGTAATAGTAAACTCCTATTTATTTGTTTGGTTTATATTTCCAGTACTAGGGATTGAACCCAGGGCCCTTCGTGCTAAGCTACAGCCCTATAAAACCAATAATAATAATTACTAGACATATCTGCTAGTATTTGCAGGTTGTATATGTTCGATCACATATTTTCCCCTGTGAAATAACATTGCTACCCCTGGTTAACAGATGGGAAGCCCCGTATCCTGCGAGGAGGCTCCATGGCTCTCAAGGTTCACTCGTTAAGGAAGAACAGGAACAGTGGGGCCTGGCATCCGAATCTCCACACCTGGGGTCTGAGCAGTGGGAGGGACGTTTCAGCTCTGTGAAGCTGGCCGCCCAGTTCATGCCTCATTCTTCTCCATATTTCCGGAGATGAGCACACAGTAGGTCTCAGATGTTGGAAAGAAGACTGGATCACTGCTTGTCAGTGTCGGCAGTACTCAGACCTGAACCAGGAACTGTCACACAAAAGCTCACCAGAGGTGGGCGTTTCAATGCCAGGCACCAAAACGAAACCAGTGGAAGGTGGTTTTCTATTATTAGATTCTTTCAACAGAAGAGGAAACTGGAGGGTGAGCAACCAGCCACAAAGTTGCAAATTGAGACAGTTTGTCACAGTAGCCTGAGTACTTAACTCCAGGCTGGACAACTGTCTTCCCAGAGGACAGGGGTTTTCTAGGTGGCTGGCTGCCCCACCACCCCAGTAGCATCGGCAGGGCTGGCTCTGTCCTGTACAAATCACCTGGCCGATTCGTGCCTCAGTTTCTCTCTGAGACAAAAGCAAACTCTTCCTAGATGGATGTGGTGGTGCATACCAGCACTCTGGAAAGCTGAGGCAGGACAAAATTGCACACTTTAGAGCAACTTAGTGAGACTCTGTCTCAAAAGTTAAAAAGGCCAACAATGTAGTTCACTGCAAAGACCCTGGGCTCAAACACCAGCACTATCAATAATAACAATGAATAAATGAATAAATAAATGATAAGTACATAAAATATTTTTTAAAAGCCCTTTCTATCTGGATGATCTTTGCAGAAATTTAACAAGGAGACACATAAAAGCAACCTGAAAGGTGAAAAGCATTATCCAAATGCAAGGATAATAAATAGTTGTTCTTTGCTGCCTGTACCTTCAGCCTGGCTGATTTAACCTCAGGGCCTGTGGCAACACCTCTGGAGGAGGATGAGGTGTTTAATGGGATACCTGGAACCGGTCAGGGAAGGAATAGCTGAAGCCTGTGTATGTGTCTTCACCTGACCCTCACAACAATTATGATTTAATAAAAGACATGAAAGCTGGGGGTGTGGCTGACACCAGCGTTTTAATTCGGTATTAATCCTGGGCTTTGTCTCAGCCCAGAAAACGCACACACACACACACACACACACACACACACACACTCCATTACTACCAGAGCCTGTTTGACAATTCACTGAATGACTTTTACACTGATTTCTTCTGCCAGTCCTGCTAAGAAGCAAAAGAGGAAAACAGCCTCTTGCAAGGGTTGGATAGGGGCCAGTGAACTCCCCACCCGGCCACAGCTAAACAGTGAGGAGAACCACGCTCACATCCTTCTAGTTTTGCAAGTTGCATCCCTCATTAGCGGCTCTCATTCCAGCTGTGAAGGCATGGGGATGTAATTACCTGGGAAAGATAAGGGCTATTCTGAGTGGGGCTGGATGGGCTGGATGCTGGAAGGCACCCACTGCCTCGCCTTGGGGAGAGAAGGGTGGAGACCAGGGGCTGGGCCTCCCAGCCACCCAACAGTGGGAGTTTGGCAGGAGGTGTGTGGAGGAAGCCCGGAACTAAAGGCAACTGTTAGTGTGAGAAACAGAGATAAGATTCAGAGACTCCCAAGCAAAGTCGGGGCTGGAGACGGGAGCAGGGATTGGTGGAGCAGTAAGAGGATAAGATGAGCTGGGCCATGGGGAAGCCCGCACATTCTTTTGTTTGTTTGTTTGTTTTTGTTTTTACTTGCTATCTAGTCCATGCTGGCCTTAAACTCCCTATGTAGCCCAGGCTGGCATTGAACTCACAGCAATCCTCCTGCCTCAGCCTCCCGAGTGCTGGGATTACAGGCGTGCGCCACCGCACCCGGCAGAAGCCCGCACATTCTTGGGCCTTTGGAGAGGCGCGGGGGTTCCAAACTGTGGATTCGTGGAGGAAGGGGGAACTGGGTGCCTTCCCTCACCGCGGTGGCCGAGGGGTGTCACTTTCTTCTTGGACTTCCTGTGTCCGGAGGGACGCTTCTGCCTGTGCCCCAGCTCGGCTGGGGAGGACAAGACCGGTTCTCTCCTGGCGAATGGCAGCCCCGGACCACCACGGAACGAGGCCGGGAGGAGGCAGGTTGGGGACGGCCCTGCAGGCCAGCGTGGACAGCTCTCCGGCCGGTCCCGGGCTCGCAGGTCGGCCAGCGCTCGTCCCCCTCGGGGCGGGGTC
>NW_022900933.1:34253220-34278402 GCF_012274545.1 Fukomys damarensis | reverse complement strand
GCAGCCGCCCCCGGCTCTGGGGCGCATTCCCGCCTCCCCGAAGGCGAGAGTCCAGGGGTCGCCCGCGGGACCTCGCAAGCTCTGACGGGGCCGACTTACCTCGGAGTCGTCAGATCTGTACCCACCCGTGGTTCGGGACAGTGGTCAGCCTCGGACTAGTGTACTGCCCGGCGCAATTCAAAGCTGGAAATCTGGCCACCAGCTTGGGCGGGCAGATACTGAGCCTGATTGTCACATCGCTCTGGCTCTGAAGCTCCTACTCTGCACAGCCCTGGGGCTGTTTCCCTAGGCTCCTGGTGCCCTCTTTCATCTTGTCTGTCTCCTTTTACCAAGGCTGTGTTGAGGGGAACCCCCATCCTGCATGAGTGACCTGGGGGGTGGGGGGAAGCGATTGTCTTTCCGGAAAGAGGACATATCACAAAGCCACTGCCCTTTGGAGTTGGCTGGGAGGCCTCCTTTACCACCAAGAGGGGAGGAAATCGGCCCAGAGAGGGTGAGTGATTTTGGTCAGGGCTGCAGAGCAGGAACAGAAGCAGAGTTGGTTCTCTTGAAGGGCTTGGCTTTGCCTCCTGCGGATCCAGGCAGCCAACAGTGCCTGGGGTCGGGACAGAGGAGGTAGGCTGGGTGAGTGTGCACACTGTGTGTGTGGGTGTGTGTGTGCCCACAGGCATTTTGCTCCATTTCCTGCTGACTGCCCCTGTGGGACACTCCAGCACGTGGGGCTGCACATTCCTCAGGCAGGACAGCGCCTGGGCCGCTGACGGCTGCAGCTGTGCCAAGCCTTTGGACCGGGTGTGTTTTCGGCTCAGAGGCCCTTCTGGGGGAGGCTGTGCAGGGCTTGGGGCCTGGTCGCCTGCTTTCTTCACTTGCCTGAGTAAGCTGATCTGATCATTTTAGTTGTGAGGGTCACCAGTGGGGTCACACAGGCCTGGAACTTATGTGGACAGGACACCAGGAACCTCCTTTCCCACTCATCCTTGCTGGAGACTGTGCTGACTCGTCCTACTTTTTTGCCTGATATATTCATTCCCAAGCCACGCAGCACCCACCCATGGGTATGGTTATGCCTGCTTTTTGTCTGGGGAAGCAGGTTCACAGAAGTGAGATGTTTTGTCCCGAGTCACACATCAGGTGTCCGAGCCCAGTCTCACAAGACAGGGACCTGAAGAGATGTGCTGTGTACTGGATGCAATTTTCGCTCTTCAGAGGCTGATGCTCCAGGCAGGCAGGAAGCCCAGCCCAGCCCTGCCCGGCCTGGGTGGCTGTAGGACAATGCAGTCTTGGAGGACAGGTGGACAGTGTCCTCTGGCTGTGCCTCGACGGAACTTGCTGTCTGTGGGATGTGGGCTGGGGGACTCTGTCCTGTCTTACGACCTAGTGGTTTCTTTCCTTGCCACCTTCTCTGCTCACATTAAAGGCACAGAGGTGGTGGCGGGTGTCCAGGACTGCTGCCTTCAGCTGGTGGTTCTCCTAATGCACAGCCCTGTGTCCTGGGCAGTGGGGACCTGACCGGGCCCAGTCACAGCATGGGGAATCTGTCTCCTCTCTGCCCGACAGGGCTGGGGACCCCCTCCCGGAGAGCAGAGCTCCTGAGAGGGCTTAATGAGAGAGGAGCTTACAGGGGCAGGGTGGCTTTCAGACACTGGGACACAAGCCCTCCACACAGGTGCAGGAGAGATTGAGAGGGAGCTCAGGAAGCCCAGATTGAGTAGCCTTTCTCTGAAATGCTTGGGACCAGAAGTTCATATACATTTTATAGTCACAGACTGCGTGTAATTTTATACAATATTTTTATTGCACCTGCATTTTGACTGCAACGGGTCACACGAGGTCAGGTTTGGAATTTTTCTTCCACTTGTGGCATTTGTTTGGATGTTGCTTATGAGGTCTTGGATTTTGGAGCGTTTCAGGTTTTCATACTGGGGATGCTCAAACTGTATTTAGAAGTGGCAGTCTCAGCAGAGATCAGCTGGACTCAAGATGGTCTTGTCTGAGCTTTTATTTGTTCATATGAGGAAACTGAGTTTCCAAAGCACAGATGACTGGCCCAAGTCTTGGGGTCAGGATGGGACCCTCATTAGCACCACCTCCCCCAAAGTCGCTGTCATCGGTGGTGAGATGGGCAGGCTGGCTTTCAGGGTCGGCCACATGGTCACCACTGAGCTGTGAGCCACTGGTCTCTGGTTTCATTTGAGATCTGAAAACGCCTGAGCCCCTCCCAAATGACATTGGCTGGAACAGCACAACTGACTCACCGGGGCAGCCTCTTTCTTTTAAGATAGAAGGGATGACTTTGATCTTCACCTGCCCTATAAAGTGTGAGGTTGAAATTAGATCTTGAGTTCCTTGAAATGCAGCTGTGTTCTCCTGTTTTAGTGTGGTGAACAGTGTTTGGAGATCTGAGTCTGGCCCCTCCCATCTGCCCCCCCCAGGAGGGACCAGATTGCTTGGATAGGTGACTTCCTGTTGGTTTATCCTCCTTGCTCTGAGGATTAAATCTTGAGGAGTCCCCAGCCTGCCCAGCTTTCTACATCCTAAGCTACTTCTGGGCCCCATGGAGCCCCAAAGTCATCCTGACCTTTCTCACCTCTGTCTGTGTGCAGTGCTCACCGCTGGCTGTTGTCTCCCCCGCCCCCCACATCTGGCTGGACAGTACCCCCTCCTAAAAGCCAGAGACAGGAGCGAAGGTTTCCGTCTTCCTATTCCCAGTGCACTTGACCATTGGTATTTAACCAATAGTTTTCAAAAAATAGGGCCGAGCATTTGGCTCAGTGGTTCTGCCGCCTACCTCAGAAGTGCAAGGGCCTGAGTTTGATCCCCAGTCTCCCCCGCCCCCCACATCTGGCTGGACAGTACCCCCTCCTAAAAGCCAGAGACAGGAGCGAAGGTTTCCGTCTTCCTATTCCCAGTGCACTTGACCATTGGTATTTAACCAATAGTTTTCAAAAAATAGGGCCGAGCATTTGGCTCAGTGGTTCTGCCGCCTACCTCAGAAGTGCAAGGGCCTGAGTTTGATCCCCACATTAGGTGATTGTTGTTATTATTATTAAATGACTTTATACTTTAAAATACAGCCTGACAAACTTTCAGGAGCTGATGCTCATAATGGCATAAAATGAAACAGACAGGCTCGAAGACCCTAACATTTCCAGGTCGCAGAGGGAATAAGAGAACCTGAGGCAAAATGCGGTACCTGTAGCCCTTCCCCTTCCTGGCCCTTGTCAGGGGCTAGTTCTCTTGGAGAAATCCCTGGTTTCCTGGGGCTGGCCCTGGAGTCTCGAAAATGTCTTGATTTCTCGGGACTCACATCTGAATTTCATTCAGTCACCTAAAGCCCCTGGCCTTCCCTCCTCCTAGAAAGTGCCCCCCCCAGGGCTGCTCCCTTGCTCCAAGGAGATCTCAGCTTCCTTTCCTCAGCTTGGGAGGGATTTTCCTACCACACAATAGCACCTGTCCCACCTAAGCCCCTGCTTTATTGCCTCCCTAGGATTTACCACTCTTTGGAGAAAAAAATGTTTTTGTTTAGTTTTGTTTTGTTTTTGAGACAGGATCTCACTGTGTAGTTCAGGCTGGACTTGGACTCACTACATAACCCAGGCTGGCCTCAAACTCACAGCGACCCTCCTGCCTCAGCCTCCTGAGTGCTGGGATTACAGGCGTGCAGTGCTATCCTCAGCCACTGTCGGAAATTACCAGAGCAATCTATTTACTTATTTACAGCAGATCAGCTACTTCCTCTGCTAGGATGTAAGTAATGCCATAAAATGTGAGGGCCGAAGTTGCTGTCTGTCCCCAGAGCCCCATCAGTGTAGCTGCTCACAGTCCTGGATCTGGACGCCCACATCCCATATGTAAAATGTGTCTTTATATGATCTACACACATTACCATCCAGATGTTGCCATCTCTGAATGATTTATACTACCTAATACAGTGGAAGCGCTAGGTAAATAGTTGTTACACTATATATTTTTAAGTAAGTCTGTACATGTTCAGTGCAGATGTAGTGTCTTCCCCTCAACAGTTTCTCTCTGTGTCTGGTCGAATCCACAGCTGTAGAACCCACTGTAGATGTGAGGGCTGACTGTATTTATGGAATGAATGAAAGAATACAGTGATGGGCTGACTGTGTGCCTCTCAGATCCCTCAGGCAACAGCGAGCATCTTTCTGGCACCTACCGAATGCCAGCATTGCTCTGCTGGTAGATTTCAGATTCCACTTTGCTCAGAAATCACTTTAGAAAGTGGAGTGTTCCAAAGTTCTGTCTGTGGCTTCTCTTACCCCCTCAGGGTAAAATCACTCAGATGCCAAGCTGTTGCTCTCATGCTGCCAGGCCATTCCTCAAAGGAAATCCTTCCCATGTGAGCCATGTCACATGATCTAGGAATGCAACACTTTTCCCAGGCCAGGGCGCAGCCAGGAGGGCGCGCCTGCCTCCCTGCCCACACCCTTCTCTCCCAGGGACTCCATGTGTGGCATTTTCACTAGCTGTGGAGCCTGGGTGACCACAGCTGGTGGCTGCAGGTGCCACGAGCCTTGCTGGGGTTGCCAGGTTACGCTGCTGTCATTTGGGCAGCCCTGAGCCACTGGGAACCTGGTTTATGGAACATCCCTCTGTATCTGTGGGTCTCAAACTCAATTTGTATTCAGAAATCACTTTAGAAAATGGAGTTTTCCAGGGCTGTCTTTGGCTTCTGTGCAGCCTGCTTCCCTCATACCACCCTCAAGCCCCGTGAGGCATCCAGGCCAGGCCCTTCCTCCCGGCACAGCCCTGCTCATTGAGGAGGTGAGAAGATGGCCCTGTGGGTTCTGGTGTTTGTCCTCCGCAGGAAGCAGCAGGTTATACATGCCACTTAGCTGGAGCCGATGCAGTTTGGGAGCCAGAAGGGCACATGTTTGCAGGCTGGAATGGTCTGGGCAACCTCGTGCCTTCCCCTGGGCGGACGTTGGCTGGGGGGAAACTGGGTGGGAAGAGGAGCATGATGGGCGAGGCTCTAAACCCAGTCACGTTGTGGCTACTGCTGGCTTGGAAAGGGGACCTTCAGGAGGACTGGGAGGGGCCCAGGCGCCAGAGTCTCACTGTGCCACCCAAGCTGTCTCAAGCTTCTGGACAAAGTAGCCGGGGCTACAAGCATGTGCCACAGTCCCTGGCCTGGGGAAGACTCTGACTTTGCTCCCTGGCACAGTCTTGCTGGCCTCCACTCTCGCCTGTGTGAAGTGGGGCCTGGGTTGGTGTGCACAGGCGTAGTGGGCCTGGAGGCTCGGCAGTTTAACCACTGAGTGCCAGCTCTTATCCAGCCACAGGCTGATACTCTGTTTCATCCTGTGCCTGGGGCACAATCAGACAGACAGACCCTGTTGCTACCATTTGCGGTGCAGTCTTGGCTGTCACATGACCTCCAGGGGCCTGGCTAACTCTGCTGTCAAAGGGCTGACCACACCTCCCTGCAGTACCAGGAGGGCTCCAAGAGAAAGCAGGTGCGGAGTCCCAGCCCAGCCCCTCCTGTCCTACACCCTCTCCTCTTTGCTTTAGCTGGGGAGGTGACTGGATCCATAATTACGGTCTTGGAAGAGAGATCTCACTGCACCCACCTCTGCCATGGCACCTGCAGCTGCTAGTAGATCAGTTGGGGCTCAGGTGTGCTGGGCCCGTGTGAGGCCTGCAGGGTGCAGACCACGCACCTCCCCCACTCCGCACCTTCCCTGGTACCAGCTGTAGTGGAAGGGCGCTGCAGCTGTGGTCTGCAGCATAGACTGTGGTCCTGGGGCAGGTAAAGTCGCCACACTAGGACCTGTTGGCTGAGTGCAGACCCTGCACCTCCTCAATAAGGGGTGGGGCTACGCTAGCTCAATCTCCCTGAGTCTGGGCCTGGGCCACAGCCACTGACAGTGACAGCAGCGCAGAAGGACTGCCGCTCCCTCTCCACCTCCCTCCTTTGTCCTCAACCCTTCTGGTTAAGGGAAGTCCTCCTAAGCACCCGGCCCCACTGTGGACCAACTGAATTAGACTTCTCTGCAAGTGGAGCGCTTATCTGTGTCTTTGTAAAGCTCCCTGGTGATTCTGATACCCAGGGAAGTTATAGACACTGGATTCGGAGCACATCTCTGCAAGGTGCTAAGCTGATTTTGTTTTTGAATTTTTTTGTTGTTTTATTGTTTTGTTTTCCACAATCCAGGGGATTGAATCCAGGGTCTCACATGCTAGGCAAACACTCCACTACTGAGGTGCAGCACTGGTGTTTTTCTTTTTTACTTTGAGACAAAGTCTCACTATGTTGCCCACATTGGACTCCAACTTGGCGATCTTCCTACCTCAGCCTCATGGTGACTAGGATTATAGGGTTGAACCGCCATGCCTAGTTTGCTAGTCTGTGTTCAACAGCTCTGGAAAATGTGCCCAACTCTTTCTCTACCAATGAGCAGGCCTCAGGTGCAAACTATCCACAGATAGAGTTAAGCTTTGTGTATATTCATCGTATTTCTTATGATGTTCTATATGTGACAAGTAATCCCAACCCGGATTTGTGTTTAAGGTAAAGATAAGCTTGGCTCAGTGGCACATGTCTGTAGTCATAGCTACTCTAGATAGAGGCTGACCTCAAGAAGATCCTAAGTCCAAGGCCAGCCTGAGCAACTTAGTGAGATCCTGTTTGTATTAGTTTCCTATCTCTGGGACCAAAATACCTGACACCCATAGTTTAAAGGAGGAGGGTTTAATTTTGACTCATGAGTCAGGGGACTCAGTCCATGGTCAACTGGCTCCAACACAAGAATGCCATGGTGGAAGGATCTAGCAGGAAAGCTGCTCACCTCATGGCTGCCAGGAAGCAGAGGGTGAAAGAAAGAGGCAAGGAGGGAGATAAATCCTCCTAAGGCACAAGCCAGTGACCCACCTCCTCTAGCCAGACCCACATCCTAGGCACACTGGGCCATGAGCTTGTCAATGGATCAACCCACTGATGAGTACGGTGTCTCCTTGATCCAAGCACCCACTTTTGAACACACGAGACCTTTGAGGGACATTCTAAATTTAAACCTTAACGTTAAAGATAAATTTAAATTTAAATGGGTCAAATTTTAAAACTACTAGAAGAAAAGTAATTATACAGATATAGCCAGAGTCACACAGCCATGGTGTGCAAAATTTGGAACCACATGGCCTAAGAGGTTGCTTCCAGTCAGGCACCAGCACACTCTGAACTTGGCCCTCCTGGGTCTCAGGCCAGGGACATCTCAGATACAGAAGGACCCCAGCCCCACTCCAGGTCTGATCTCTCCACAAGGGCCTAGAAACACAGCTTGATGGGCTCAGGCCCTCCTGGCCTGGCAGGCCGGGTGGCACCTTCCTGGATCACTGGAGAATTGCCCTGCCTTTCTGTTTTGAGTGATTTCACTGCACTATTAGTACTCTCGAAAGGGTAGTTCTGAAACAGGCCTCAACTCTATGCCTGCTAACGAAAGCAGAGTTAACTAATGTGCTCCTCCATCCAGCAAACAGTAAAAGTTTGCTGGCTGAAAGTGGAGGAAACTTGTCCTCTTCTGATTGTGGGGCCCTGGCCAGGTGGCTTGGCCTCTTGGAATCTTGTTCTTCTCCCTGTGAAGAGGTGATAGCCTACCTGTGCCTCAGCAAAACGCCCCCCACTAAGGCTCAGCTCAGTGCCTGGTATGGCGCTTCCTCTTCCCAAAGGCCAGCTGTTTCTCTGACCTCTGGGGTTCAGGAGAGGTGCACAGAGATGCACAGCAGCGCCTTTCTAAGCCAGTCACTGAAACCCTGCACAGCAGAGGAGACACTTTAGAAAGAAGATCCAGGACGCTGGGGAGCCTGGGATCACCCAGAATAAACAGAGGAACCACACAACAGTGTGATTCCAAGGACCCAGCTGTTTCAGTGTGACCCTTTCAGGAGCCTGTGGGGAGATTAGATCTAGCTCATCCAGAAGGGATTAATTTGATCATCAGCATCTTTCCTGGTGAAGCCAGGCTCTTGTAATTCCATCTTGCTGTGTCTTGTGATGTTCTTGGAAGGACCATCCTCATTTGGGGGGATCTCACAGACATTAGGGTGGCACCAGTCTGAGGGTTTTCTGTGAATATGGTTGGAGGAAACTCAGAAGACCCAGACTAGAAACAAGCATTTGGGGAAGACCTGAATTTTTTGGAATTTCTGCAGGGCCAGTAAGGAAGGTTCTAGAAGGTTCTAGAAGATAAGAGTCTGAGGTAGACTGCAATCTTGTGAAACAGATACTGGAGGTGAGTTCCTCACTGGTTTCAAGCTTAATTTTCCTTCCTCTCACTGGCCCCCCGAGGTAGGCTCCTGTGTGCCAGGTGGTGTCTTAGGCAATGGGATAGGAACAACAGACAAGACTGGGGAAGTCAAGGCTGCAATGGAATTGGCTCCCAAGAAGGAATTAGAATTCCTGAAAAAGCTAGGAAGTAAACAAGAAGGCATCCGAAGGGTACAGGCCAAGCAGAAGGCAAGGGCAAGAGGCTCTGCCTGGCACCCACACTGCCTCTCCTGGGGGTGGCAGTCCCAGTGCTCAGTGCATTCCACTTGGGGACAGTGGCATTTGCCTTTCATACAAAGCATGTGGACCGTGTGTCCTTCAAGGAAACCCATCAAAGCCAGCATTGTCTGAGAGGAGGGAGACAATGCTTTAGGAAGACAGATGGGAGTTTGCACCTGGGCTGGGAAGCTGGCATGTGTGTGCATGTGTGTATACACGTGTGTGTACGTGTGCCCCCCTCCAACGCACACACACTGGGAATGCAAAGAACGGGGCTCACATGCCAGTGCCCCCCTTCTCTTCGGGCAAGGGGTCCTTGCAGTGTGGTTGCCTCGGGAGGGGTCTGGTTCTCTGTTCAGGGCTGGAAGAACCCAGGTTCCTGGGTGGGGCAGGACCTTGAGCTGCCTGTGGCTGCCCTGCAGCCAGCTGGTAGGGTGAGGGTCAAGGGGCAAATCAAGCCTAGCGGTGCTCAAGCATTGCTGTGGGTGTGACAAGCAGCTCAGCCTGACACAGGCCCTTCACCCCCAGGGTGTGGGGCCAAAGCAGCTGCTACCCCAGGGGCCCCAAGGGTGGCTGCCTTCTGCCAGGGGTGTGGGCCACCGCGGGTGCTGAGGTCCAGGGCTTCAGGAGGCTGCTCTTCCCCGCTGACCTTTGCATGTTGGGGCCAAGACCCCAAGGGTCTGCCTTCTGCCAGGGTGTGGGCCACCGCGGGTGCTGAGGTCCAGGGCTTCAGGAGGCTGCTCTTCCCCGCTGACCTTTGCATGTTGGGGCCAAGGAACGCAGAGGGACAAAAGTCTGTCCCCGGGCAGCACCCTTGGCATCCCAGGGACACATCGTAAACCCAGGGCCTGCAGACCTGGCAGGAGCAGGCGTGCAATAATTATAGCCTGATCATATTCTGCAAGGCTGGCTAGCGATGCCCCTGGCCTCTGGGAGGCGGTGGCTTCCAGGAGAAAGCTGTGAAGGGCTGGTTCCCAGGAGGGGTCCAGGAGATGGACCCTTCAGTTCCAGCAGGACGGGGATGACTCAACACTTCCTGGATTCCGCCAAAGGACTGTTGGAGGGAACAAGGCAGCAGACTGACTTGCTCTGTGACCTTGGCCAGGTCATTTAACCACTTTGAACCTAACCACGAGTTTATAAAAAGGAGCAAATCTTTTCCGTTTAACAGTGGGCGGGAGGGCTCAGAGAGCTGATGTGTACTGCGTGTTACCTGGTAGGGATTTAGCAATGCTGGTCCCAGGTGTCTACTCCCTGGAAAATCCTGCGAGGCTTCCTGGAGCCAGTGCTGCCCAAGCTGATGGGTGAGTGCAGACAGAGAGGAAGGGCAGAGGGACCAGAAGGAGCAAAGCCTGGGTTCCACTCACGGGTCCAGGGCTGTGTGTGTTTTTGAAAGCTCAGCCTGAGCATGGTGGCAGGAATGCAAGGGTGCTAGGCTTTCCGGTCAGCTCCATCCTGCTTAGACCTAGGTCAGTGCCCATGGGAACGAGAGGCTCTGCTTTGTACAGGGTGCTCCTGTGCCCCAGGCTCCATGCCAGGCTCTCTGAATGCTTATGCCTGCCATCATCTGGCTCATTTTACAAGTAAAGAAAGTGAGGAACAGAGAGGTTAATAAGCTTGCCCAAGGTCACACAGCTAGGAGGCAGAGAATCCGGTTCTGTATGGCAGAATGTGAATGCTGGATGTAATACTCATTTAACTTACTCTGAAAGTCTGATGGAACTATGACTATGTGATCTTTCTATTTGGTTTGGTTTTTTTGAGACAGGATCTTGCTACATAGTTCAGACTGGCCTTGAACTCATGGAGATCTTCCTACCTCAGCCTTCTGAGTGCTAGGATGATAGGTAGGTACCACTATTCAGAAAAGTATTTTTTTTTTCTTTTTTTGCTGTAGTATAGTGCCTTGCACATGCTAGGCAAGTGCTCTACCACAGAGTGACATCCCCAGACCTTTAAAAATGTGTTCTGTTTTGTGATACAGTCTCACAAAGTTGCCTAGGCTGGCCTCAAACTTGCTATCCTCTCAGAACTGTGCACCGCAAGTACCTGGCTAAAATCTTTCAACTTGTTACTAGGACACAACTTTAAAGACCTTCCACTAAAGACAAAAACAAAAGCCCCTAGGGGGCTTGAAATTTTAAAATGTGCTGACACACACGCTGCCAGAGAAAGAGCCCTGTCTTTTTTTCCACCTTCACTTCCGTCTTTGTCATTTGACACTGTTGTGCAGGATTTGCGCGTGTGGGCAGCAGATGGTGCCCATTGGCTGGGGCCACCTGTTTCTCTGTCAGGTTTTGTTGGAAGGAGGTCGTGCTTTCCATCAGCTGTGGTTGTTTTTGCACCACCCAGACAGATCGAGTGGTAGTGACAGAGACCAGGCTGGCTAGGCTGTGTTTACAACCTGATCCCTTCCGGGAAAAGCTGGACCCGGCCGGTGTGGCCAGGACCACGCTGTGGTTCAGCAACGTGTTCTTCTCCCTCAGCCCAGCAGCAGCACCCAACCCCCCGTCATCGCCTTTCTCACCACAAAGGGCCCGGCATATTTATGGGCCAGAAGTCATGGCTTTCCTTCACCGTCTCTTCTTTGCGGGACAGTTTGGGGGCAGCGTGGCAGCAGGACTGCGCCTGACAGCAGCCCCTGTCCTGCAGGCTCGGGCCAGCTCTGGTCTTCTGTCGCAGCCAGGCTGCTCCAGCCAAGTGACCACAAATGTTGTTTCTTCCTTTAAAATGGCCCAGCTGTTCCTGCTAAAAAGAAAGTACAGAGGCCTCAGAAAATAACGAAAAATACCGTCCAGGTCTGACCGTGTAGGATAGCCATCGAGCTCAGCCAGGGCCCCGCTTAGTTGTTAAATAAATGGGAAAATAGCAAATTTTCTGGTTGGACTGAGAAACGCTAGCCACAAAAATGTGATACGACAAATGTCCAGCACAAAGGAGAGGTCGAGGAAAGTTTGTGCCGTCAACTGCACTAAGCATCCTGGGCCATTTGTGGCCAGCAACTTCGTGATCCATAGCAGGAATCGCGTGTGGCCAGCTTGTTCTGCGTTTCTCCTGGGTGGGGGTGGCAGGGAAACTCATTTACACAGGTTCTCCCCGGGAGGACCGAGGCAGCTCACAGAGCTAGCGGCTCAGGTCACAGGGTTCCTGGGGCCCAGTGAAGTGTCAGAGTGGGCAGTAAAGATCCTGGTGCACAGG
Organism: Fukomys damarensis; assembly: GCF_012274545.1. Classification (NCBI taxonomy): domain Eukaryota; kingdom Metazoa; phylum Chordata; class Mammalia; order Rodentia; family Bathyergidae; genus Fukomys; species Fukomys damarensis. The sequence goes on along the minus strand of NW_022900933.1, from coordinate 34,266,701 downwards.
GACAGCTCCTTAAGTGCAGGTGGACAGCTGTGAGGTGGGGGATCCCAGGTCTCATGTCGTAGAGATTGGGGCAGCCCTGAAGCTGGGAGAGGGAGGCCTGGGTGTGAGAATCCTCAGGTGCTTCCTTCGCCCAGTTTTAGACCCGCTGTGCCTGTGCACCCCGTGTACTGGATGTGGTGCCCTGCATCTTCGCAGGTCTGGCTGGGGGTGCATGAGGGTGGGCTGGGTTTGCTCCACTTGGCTCAGGTCTGGGGACCCTGCAGGGCCACCCTGCTGTGCCCCAGGAGACCCCACGGGGTGGCCTCTCCAGCTCCACAGGGTCCCCCAGCCACCGCCATCGGGCACACTTAGTGCCCCTGGGATCCCTGCTGCCCCGCCTGTCTGTGCAGCCATGGGTGTGATGGGAAGTCATTCTGACTCAGAGAGGAACCCCCGTCTCTGCCTTCCTGCCTCACTTCCTTATTTCGGTGGCCATTCTGCAGCATGGATTGGCACTGGGGCCCCACAGGCTGTGGCCTCCTTCCTGACTCCGTGTGCAGCTCTCAGGCCTGGGCAGCAGACCCAGCCTCTATGAACCTCAGTTTCCCCATCTGTGAGGTGGCACAGTGCCCAGTACAGTGATGGACATGTGGCTGTTTGCAGGCTGGCTTCACACGTGGGGGCACTGGCTGCCCTAACCAGACTTGGTGACATTTTGCCCAAGCCACAGAAGCTGCAGTGGCATCCAGAGGTGAACTGGACACCGGATCGGGCAATCTCAGGGCCCCTAGGAGTTGGAGTGGGGCCGAGGTGTGCGTGGTTGTGTTTCACTGGAAAGGGACTAGGGACAGGCGCCTTGGGAGGAACTAGGCTGTTCGCTGCAGCTCCTCGATGTCTTGAGTTTAATTAGTTCTTGAGAAAAGATCCTTCTGCTTAACCTCTTCACCCTTTTTTTCTTTGAGTTTATTGGTACAATCTAGGTATACAATACAGTTACATTCATCATTGGGATTCTGTACCTTTACATAATAGGCCTTGATTCTCATTTTTTCCCCTTGTCCCTGCCCTCCCTTCACCCCCTCCTCCCTCCCCATTTACAAACACTTTATTTCCATTTTTTCAGTTTCTCATATTTTTTTCCTCTCCCTTATTACCTTTCCCCCACCCTTCCCACTTTCCCTACACCTTTAGCCCTTTACTTCCTATTTCACATTATTAATTATCTCATTAGGATCCTGTGTACTATTATAGTTTTTCACACCAAAGAAACTATTTGGTTGAAGAGCAGGTTTATAATACAAAGTATGTCTTAGGATCAAATGGCTTGCAAGGCTTTTCCTAGCATGTGACCTAAGGTTCCGAGCAACAAAGACCCGACTTTGTCCAATGTCATTTCCAGACAGTTGCTGCCTCAACTGTTTATGAGACCTGTTGCTGACCCCTCCCTCATTCTCAGATCTTCACTGGCTCCCTATTGCCCACAGGGTAAAATCTACACATTCATTGGAATCCTGTGCCTCCGCAACCCCTAACCCATGCCTTTCTTTGTTAACAATTCCAAGTCCCACTCTGCAGCCTGAACTCGGCCTTGCACTTTCACTTCCCAGCCTACCTAGTTGTTCTGCCCTTAACCATTTCTCTCCATCCAGAGCCTGCATATCCTGCCCTCCCGGGTGAGATCAGAGTGTTACCTCCCCTGTGAGCCCCTCTCTGCGTCCCTCAGTCCTCCTCGCCCCTGTGTGTGACACACATGCGTGTCCACTTCGAGTCGGTGGCCATGGAGACCACGTGCTGTGGAAGTCAGGTGACCTTGGCATGGGTCCCGCCCCCGTGGGCTGAGCACTGTGGCACCGCCCTCTGTGGGATGCTCCTAACGGGGTTCCCTAGTCCCCCCCGGGGCAGCCGGTTTCTCCAGACAGGCTGTGCTCTGCGCCTCCTGTGGGAGGGGGAGCTCACTTTGTGCTGGTTCCACTAATGGATATGAAAGTTTCCTGTCAGGGCTGAGGGCAGGGTATGCGCTTAGTATGGAGGTGCTGAGTTTCAGCTCCACCTCCAAAGAGGAAGAAAAAAGAAAAAAAAACACACCTTATTTTCATAAGGTGGACGTAGGAATGGTGTCAGGCTCTCTGAAGCAGCCTGGGTCAGCTGCAGTCTCAGCACTTGATAGACCTGGGTTCAAATCCCAGCCTAGTCTCTAGGGCATCAGCAGGGACCAATTCTGAATTTTATTTTTATTTTTATTTTTTTGGCATGGGGGACCTTGCACTTCCGAGGCAGGTGGTGGCACCACTGAGCTAAATCCCCAGCTCTGAAATATTGTAATTTTGATCATGTCCAACTTGTCCATTTTTCTCTTTTGTTGTTTGTGCTTTTGGTATGACATCTAAAAATCCACCAGTTAATCCCACACTGGGAAGAGTTAAACCTATGTTTTCTTCTAATAGTTTTACAGTTTGGACTCTATTGAGATATTTGATCTATTGTGAGTTAATTTTGGTATATGGTATGAGGTGGGGTTCAGTTTCATGCTTTTGCACATGGGTATTTCAGCTTTGCCCAAACTATTAGGTTGAAAGATTATTAAACAGGCTTGGCACCCTTATTGAAAATTGTAAATCTGAGGGCTCCTTGTCCAGGAGTCACTGAAGAATGGAATGCCCACTCCCCCAGGTACAAGATGTTTCCATACTTGGATCTGTCTTGGCCATACCTCTGCCACTGAGGTGCTGCAAGATCTTGGGTGCATCTGTTTCCTTTACTCAGCCTCAGTTTCCTCATCTGAAAAACAGCACAGCCAGATGAGAGGATTCGCAAGAACTGGTCCAGTTGTTTAGTTTTATGAAATGGAGCTTTACAGTGGAACTTAGCTCTGCCTTGAACTTGCAGTGATCCTCCGGCCTCAGTCTCCTGAGTACTGGATTTCAGGCATGCACCACCGTGCCTGGGAGAACTGGTCCAGCTGTGATGTACAGAGATCTGGGGAGGTTTCCACAGAGCCCATCTCTCCAAGGGTCCTCACAGTGTCCTGGCCTTCCACGTGTCCTGTCCCTGCAGCCTGAGGTCCTCTTGAGTCGGGGACAGTCCCTGCCCACTCCGGCTGCATGAATACCAGCTGTGCCTTTCTGAGGGTGGGTGCCCTGCTCATTCACTTCTTCCTTTCTGCGTGCTGTACTCACGTGTGGATCCTTGCCCTGGGCTGCGTTGCGAGGGCTGGGTGAGCTGGGGAGGAAGCCCACTGTGGGACCACCTCCCGGCCCCCGCCACCCAGCAGCAGCTATTACTGTTCTTGTCGGTTGGCCACAGGTTGGCCAACTGGGTGCTGAGCCCATGTCTACAAGGACAGTATAGAAGTACTCCGAAAAAGGAGATTGAAGAGGATAACAAAGTAGAAAGATACCCCTTATTCTTGAAGAGGAAGAAACAGTACTGGGAAAATGGCCACACTTCCAAAATTGTTATACACACTCAGTGCAATCACAATCAAATCCCATCAGCACATCTCAAAGAATTAGAAAAAACAATCCTAGAATTCATTTGGAACGAGAAGAGAACTAGAATAGTAAAGGCAATTCTGGGCAACAAAGGCAAAGCAGGGGGCTATCACAGTCTCTGCCTTTAAATTACACTACAAAGCTACGGTGATAAAAACAGCATGGTGCTGGCAAAAGAACAGACCTTAGGATCAATGGAACAGACTAGAAGATGCAGAAAGAACTGGACATGCTCAACCACCTTATCTTTGACAAAGGAGCCAAATACCTTCTCTGGAAGAAAGATAGCCTCTTAATAAATGGTGCTGGAAAAACTGACTTTCCACATGCTGAAGACTGAAACTAGACCCGTGTCTTCACTATGCACTGAACTAAAATCACAGTGGATCAAAGATCTAAATATTAAAACAGAAACACTAGATCTGCTGAAAGAGAATAGGTAGAATGCTTGAGGACACAGGAGTAGGCAAAGACTTCATGAACAAAAACACAGACCGCATGGGAAATGCTACAAAGAATCAACGACTGGGCCCTCATCTTACCAAAAAGCTTTTGCCCAGCAAGTAAAACCATCAACAGAGTGAAGAGACAGCCCACAGAGTGGGAAAAAATATTTTATGAGCTATTCAGATAAAGGACTATTATCTAGAATATATAAAAACTAAAAAAACAAAAAATCTGACCCCTCAAATTTAAAGACCCCATCCAAAAATGGGCATCTGAAATGAAAAGGTACTTCTCAAATAGAAAAGTAGAAACAGCAAATAAATATATGAAAAAATGTTCAACATCACTGGTCATTCATGAAATGCAAATTAATACAATGCTGAGATTCCACCTCACCCCAGAAAGAATGGCTGCTGTCAAGAAATCAACTAATAACAAATGCTGGTGGGAGTGTAGACTGGTGCAACCACTATGGAAATCAGTGTGGAGATTCCTCAAAGAACTAAAACTAGAAGTTCTGTTGGACCCAGCTATTCCCCTTCTTGGTATCTTCCCAGAAGAATTAAAAGCATCATACCACAGCAATATATGTACACCCATGTTTATAGCAGCTCAGTTTGTAATAGTGAAATCTTGGAAACAGCCCAAATGCCCATCAACTGATGAGTGGATAAAGAAGACGTGATTTTTTATACAATGGAATACTACTCGGCCGCAAAGAAGGATAAGCTTCAGGCATTTGTAGCCAAATGGGTGGACCTTGAGACCTAACTCTTAAGTGAAATAAATCAGACACACATGTTGAAATACCACATTGTTTCTCTGGCGTGAGAAACTGAAAGTGGACATGCGGACTAAAATGTATAATGGATATTGGGAAATGGGAAGAAACTGTTCAAATGGGAAGGGGAACAGGGAGGAGGGAGGAAGAAAGGAAGGAAGGGACAAGAAAAAAGAAGGAAAAAATGGAAACAAAGCTTCTGTACATAGGGAGGGGAGGGGCTTGAGAGAGGGAATGGGATAAAATAAAATAAAATTTATTAGCAGAGTAAATTTATTTGTAGAGTTCCTGGCAGGTACCAGAGCAGAGCTTTGATCCGGGCTCTGTGTGCGTGTGAGAGTCATGCACGTCTCTGCCTCCTGTGTAGACAGAATGCGTCACCGCCTATGGGGCGGCCCAGACAGGCTGCACAGGTTGGAATGGGAGCCGGAACGATAGTGCCCACCCCCACGTGCCCACTTAGCACTGCAGCATCACAGCCCTCGGCTCTGACACGTCCCGAGCTAGGGACATGGCGCGGTTCACCTTCCTCGGCCAGGACGGTGTTGATCACCCTTCTTCCTGTGACCTGGGGGAGCAAGTGTGCCCCTTCCCCCAAAGTGAAACCCACCCAGTCCCACAGCACAACAGGCAGCTGACACCTGTCCCGGCCGTGAGGAGACTGGAGGTCAGGAGCCAAGTGTTGGCAGAGCGTGCACTGGAGTCCTGTGTCCTCTGACCCTGCACCAGGGCCTGCCCCACCCCACCTAGAGGGGAGCTCCTAATTGAGGGTTACCAGAGCCAGTGCTGACAGGCAGGCACCCTTGTCAGCTGGACTTGTATATCAAGGGTGCCAGGCTCAGAGGTCAGAGGAGCTGGACTCAGGCCCGATCCCTAGTGCAAAGGTTGCTGATTCTGAGCCCCGATACTAGGAGCCGCACACAGCCACAAGCATGGTGCAGGAATCCAAGGCCCCAGAAGGATCTGTCTAAGACCGGCAGGAGGACTGCCTGGAGGCTCATTCCATGCTGCAAGAGGCTGGAACAGAAAGATGTGCTCCTGGGCAGCCCACGGAGCTCCATGCAGACGTGGACCAGTCTCGCTCTGTCTTGCACACTCTTGGCTGTTGCCTCAAGGTGCCTGGCTTTGTCCTCAGAGAGCATCTGTTGAAGGAGTTGGCCGGCAGCACCCTCAGACTTGGAGCAGGTCCCTCTTGGCCATGTGTCTCTCAGTTACTCAGCTCCTGCCTCCCATCCTGGCTCCAGCACTTACCAACCTCCCCCATGTCCTCCTAAGACGGGTTGCTCCCTCAGCACTGGGACCCATAATAAAACCCACCCCTGGGGTTGTCAGAAGAGAGTTTGGGAAAATCCACAGGAAGTGCTTACTAAGCATGTCCTCAGTGGGGCACAGGAGACAGGGTTCTTCCTGCCAGGGGAAGGGAGGCTGGGAGTATATGCCCCAAATGGCCCTGACTGAAGCTTGGAGGGAACACAAGGAGGCAACTGATCGTGGAGGGCTGGGGCAGGGCAGTAGGGAAGGACTTCCCAGGCAGGACTGTCAGGGGTTCAGGGAACAGAAACACACTAGAGACGGAGCTTCTAGAAACTTGGCAGCAGGTGCAGCTGCCATGCAGGCCAGAGCTTCCTGGCCAGACCAGTGAGGGCTGTAGGGTTAGGCAGGAGCCCCACCCCTGAGGATTCCCAAGGAGGGCCGGCAACATCCTCCCAGGCCAGGGTTTTTGAGGAAGATGTCTCTGGAGACTATGAGTTCTATGGGAAGTTCCACATTTTTAAGTAAAAAGAAACAACAACGTGAAGCCTTCTATTTGGGTTTGGTGCTTTCCAGTCGAAAGATAGTTTCATCAGGTAGGAAGCCGCCGTTTCTAAAGTCTGTGTGGATGAGTGGGTTTGAGAATTCGTCACTGTGAGGCCAGGCTCTCCCCAAGCCACCTGTCTGGGTGCAGCTCTGTGCAGGTGGCTTGACCCAGTGCTGTCTGGGTCTGAGGTGTGTGATGAGGTGTCAGGGGTCACAGTGGTGACGGTGCAGGGAGGAAGTAGCTGGTTTTGGCAGGACGTGATGTGGAGGGTGGGGCCAGCCGGCCAGACAGGTCTGGGGGTTTCGCAGATGTCCCTGCAGTGGGGAAGGTTTCTGCCTGGGGGAAGATGAGATCCAGGGGGAGAGGGCCAGACCTGGGCTTGGCACATACCTCTGACTCCCAGGGCCAAAAGACCAGGAAGCAGGGGCCGGAGAGGCAGCACCCGGACGTCTGTCAGCACCATTGCATCTGGGATGCTAGGGAGGGCCGGGGTGGGGAAAATGAGGCAGCCGTTTCCCGGCCACACCTCGGTGGGCTGGGTCTTCTCGGGACAAGGCTGGCCATGTGACCCAGAGGCTGGTGGAGAGCTCTTCTGGGCTCCATGTGCAAGCTCGGGAGTGTGGGGGGTGTCTCTGCGGGGCACAGGTGTCAGGGCTGCTTCTCTTCGTCTCCCAGGGGAAGGTGGAGCAGTGGGGGGCAGAGTAGACCTGTGATGAAGGCTTCTGCCCTCACCTGCCACCCTGACCCTTAGCCGCAGGGAGTCTCTGCTGGTGCTGGGAGTACAGGGGGGAAGCCCCACTCTTCCCTGTGTACCAGGGTAGGTTCCAAGCTCCATGCAGAGGTGGGGTGAGGGGGTGGGGGGCACAGGAAACAGACACTGTGGTGGGAAGCCCAGGGTCTCCAGGGCAGGGTGGCTGAGAGCTGGTGCACCTGGGGTTGACCCCCAGGCCCCTGAAAAATCATGGGAAAATCTTTGCTCCTATTAAACAGCAGCCACTAATGCTGCCACCGGTAAGCAGATGGAGGTGGAAACTGGGGAGGGAGGAGCCGGGGGCCCAGCCCCCCTTGGTCCTTCTCCCAGAGGAAGAACCCTGCCCTGCTGTTCCAGACCAGGAAAGGCAGACATAGTTTGGATTCAGGCAAATTTTGATTACTTTTGAGTAAGTTTGGTCAGCCCAGACCTGGAAAACATGTAACTCCAACCTCCCTGACCCATGTGCCATGTATGAGCAACACACCCACCCCCAACGTGTACACACACATGCATCACAGCTGGGCCATTCTCTCCTGTGGGAGAGAATAGCCTCTCATCCCCTGGCTCAGGACATTACCTGGAAATTTGTAACAAATGCACATTCTCACCCCCGCCTACTAATTTGGAAACAGAGTGGGCCAGCGACCTGCTGGATCAGCCCGCAAGCCACTGGACTTGTCCCTGTACCCCAAAAGGTTTTGGTTTTGTGTTGTGTGTTCTCAACCTCAAGATGAAATACAGTTCACACTCATGGATGGGTAACACGTCTGTAAGCCAAGCAGAAGTTTCGTAAAACATTTCCCCTTAGTCTGTGCAAAGCACCGCAATCTTTTCTGTTCTGTTGCCTTTCTTTGCAAAACCCTTGTGATCAAGACCCCTGAACTGATTTCATAACCAATGGGCGGGTCATGAACCACAGTGTGAAAAGCCAGCCGTCCCAGTAGTGTAGTTTCCCAACTCAGAGTCCATCCTGGCCGCAGTGATGCACCTGCCACATCAGCCTGGGACGGGGAGCTCAGTGTTCCAGCCAGCCCAGACAGTGCCCTGACCCTCTGCCCCGCGTTGCCTGGTCTGCAATGGATGGTCAGTCCCTGCCTCCTACCTTCTGCCTCAGCTGTGCCCATTGTTTAAGGACTGCTGAGCCTTCGCAGCCTCTGATTGGCCGCCCTCCTGGAACCCGAGCCAATCGAATCTGGGCCAGAGAGCTAAGGCCCACACCCTCGGAGCTCCACCCCTGCCTGTCCCTCGGGGGACCTTTGAGGTCCCTGCTCTGTCCTGGTTTCTCTTAGTTGCCTGCCTGCCTTCTCCCATCTGAGCCCTTACATTTTGACTTCGACTTGCCAAGGCCAGTTTCCTAGGGAGAAATGCTGCGTCCTCCAGCAGTGCCTGGTCAGGGAAAGCTTGGGTTCTCCAGGAGCCCTTTGGAGGTGTTACTTTGGCATCCGTGGCTTGGAAGTGGGGGTGTGGGCTGGAGAGCTGTGGGCGTCCGAGGACCATTTATCCGTGTTGGTGGGGCTGACTCGGAGCCACCTGCAGAGCCCTCGTCTGGAAAGCCTTCTCCGTGCCGTCCCCTTTGCGGCTGTAACTAAGGTGACCTCACTACCCAGGCTGAGCTTGTGTGACCTTCTCAGTGACCCTAGTACCCACGGAGATCGGGCGCAGCACCTGCAGAGATATGAATATCTCCACGGTTGCTCGGAAGCCTTGCACGAAACAGTGCAGTATTTTCATGGCGTCTGCACACCCTCTTGTACGCTTTAATTCCTCTCTGGATTATTTACGAAACCCAATCCAATATAAATAGCTGTAACACGGGGCAACAGCCTGGGAAGCCCAGACGCCACTCTGTCGCCCAAAACCACTCCCCAGGGAGAAAATTAACTGGAGAGACTCCTGCCAGGTACACGTCAATGGCATTGTCTCTGGTATTGACAGCTGAAAAGTCTAAATCAGAAATATGCATGTTTGGAGACACTAAGATACTGTTTCCAATCTCTCTGCAAGAAGTTAATCACTTTCTAAATATTTAACTTGTTGACATTTTTCCAAGGGAAATTATTCGAAGACAAAATCTTTACTGATGTCCCTCCCTCTTTGCTAATTTTCCTTAAAATAAAAAATAAAAAAGCAAGAAATTTTAGAATCTCAGGTTCCCCTTTTTCTTTTTAACTTAACGAAAGTATTTGAAAAGTTGAATCATTTTTTACTTTTGCAAACTTTTGTTAAAAATATAAGCACAACCTAATTTCGTAGTTAATTTTTTTACTTTAAGTGATAAGATTATAATCTGACTCAAACCCCTTTTCAGCTTAACTCATGTGTATATGTTTAAAAATAACATGATTAACCAAAACCAAATTGCTGAATAAGGTTTGTTGTCGTAAATGCAATACAAATTGTTTGCCCTGGTATGGGTATTTTATGTGGTATTACACAAATTATTGTATTCAGTATTTGTATTTAACTTAAAATTAAACAAGTGTGCCCACACTAAATACTATATGTAAGTTACCAATACGAAATAAACATCAATACTGAATTACAATTAAAAAAATGAATAGCTGTTATATTCCATTTCTTAGGGAACGATGGCAAGCAAAAGGTCTGTGTGTCTAGTACAAATGCAATTTACTTCAGGAGCACTTTTGACTTGCATTTGGTTGAGCCCATGGAGGTGGAACCGAGGACACAAGGGCCGGCTGTGTAGAAGTGGACAGAGGTGGCTGTGGTACCTGCAGTGCCTTGCCTAGCTTTCGTGCAGTGCCTTGATCTGTCCAGGCCTCTGTGTGGCTACCCTAGGATGGGGTAAAACCAGGGATTGTTCCTAACTCAGCTGCCTCGCCGCTGTTATAGGGTTATGTAGGATATCATGTGGGTTCTGGGCAATGCCTACTTTACGCTGGGTGGGAATCCCTCGACTTCCTTCTCCCACCTGCAGCTCTCAGAATCACCTTCTGTTTATGCTGCAGGAGGGAGAGTGGTGAGGAGAATCCACTCAGGGACCAGGACACCAGCCTTGCAGCAGCATTTTCGGCCACAGGGAACCAGGCCATTCCCAGAATCCACGCGGAAGGAGCTCTGGGATTAAAACCAGCTGCAGCTCAGTTCCTGGAATTTTATTTGTGTGTCCGAGGGCACTGGGAAGGAGCTGGAAGGGCGGGGCTGTGTGTGGCAGGGCAGGACTGAGTCACCAGAGAGCCGATGAGTCACCACCAGGAGCCGCCCTGCAGGGACTGTGGGTGGGTTGGTGGTGGGCAGCCCCTGCCTGGGAGGCCCCGTGCTCACAGGGCCTGCCCAGAGTCACAATCCAGACCCCTGCCAGGGGTCAGTGTGCAGCCGGGTAGGCACATGGCTGCAGCAGCTGGCACGGGAAGACAGGCCGCTGGCAGCCAGTGACACAGCTGCTTCTCCTCAACTCTAGCATCCCATGCAGAGAACCAGGCTTATACCCGGGGTCACCTTTCTGGACCTTGGATGCCCCTGAAGATGACCGCAGAGGGCTGGCTCCCGTAGCTCTGCCTCCACTTGGCAGTGCTCAGTGGGGTCCTGGGGGTACAGTCAGGGCTGTGCAAGCTGTGGGGCAGACGGGTTTTAAGAGCAGAGGCTTTGGACCTGGGCTGTCCAGGGTTCAAGTCCTGCCTCTGCTGTTTTGCAACCCTGTGACTTCGGTAGCATTCTCAGTATCACTGGTACCTCAATTTTCTCACCTACAAAGTGGAGAGACTAGTTTCTCACTGAATCTGTGTAGGATCAATAAGTTTATAACTATAACCTTTTTATCACAGAGCCAGGAAAATGTAGAATGTCAGATAATTATTGGCTGTTTTTTTGTTTTTTTCAGGGCTGGGATTTGAACCTAGAACCTCACTAGGCAAGTACTATACTTCTAAATTACATCCCCAGCCTTTCTTAAATTTTATTCCAAGACAGGGACTCAAATTGCCCAGGCTGTTTCGAACTTGCCACCCTGCCTTAGCTCATGAGTAACTGGGATTACAGGAGTGCACTCCTGTGCTGGGCTGGCTGTTTCTACTGTCAATCCTGGATCCACTTTTTTTTGGCAGGTACAGTGGATTCTTGACTTATGGACTCATTTTATTCCCTAGGGCTGGATGTAACTCAAGTTGGCCAATTGAAGGCTCAGGCTCCTCTATACAGGCTTCAAAGTCTCTCTCCGGTACACAGGCAGATCTCACAGTCCTTAGAGAAACAATGGCCCAGGATTTCTCAGTTAACCCCACACAGGAGAGGATGTGGTCATGTTCCTTCCAGAACTCTCTAAGGAAGGGTTAAATCTGCATCTGAGACCAACTGGAAGCACAAGTGGCCCGCATTTGGTTCCTAATCAAGACTTTGTGAGTTAAAGCTAAAATTCTGGCAGTAACCCAAGTTCGGATGTCAGGCTGGTCGTAATTTGAGGAACCACTGTAATTCACTTCTCCAGGCCTTAGTTTGCCTCTTTGTAAAATGGGACAAATAACGCCAGGCATATGACAGTCACTCTGGGAATCTGGCTTCCTGTTCTTTCTGAAGCGCTGGGCCCCGGAGTCCACCCTCAGCTTGTCTGTGCACTCTCGGCCTGGGACTGGGGCAGAGGCAGCTGCGTCTTTTGCCCTCACACGGGCAGTTCAAGTGTCCCAGCCTGGAGCCCTCACCTCCAGGCCTACCTGTCCCCTGCTGGGCCCGTGGTCACGGCCGCTGTGGGCCACACCAACCAGGCTGCTGGGGGCACAGCTAGGTCCCCAGGGTCTCCTTGGGGTTCCGGTTTCTGCAACTTGGAGCCCCCAGCCCAGGACTGGCGAGGTCACCTCCGCCTTGTCTCTGGCCTCGTGGTGGAGGATGTCTGGCATCCCTTTCTCAGCTCTGTCACCCCCTTCACGTGCCTCTGGCTCCTAGTGGACAGATAGTGGGTTTGGTCCATCTCACAGGACACTGGTGATGCAGGGCACCATTCTCCGGGGTCAAGGCTGTCAGAAGCCCCCTGGCGAGGGGCGGACCTCGCCCTTCCTTTCCCTACCCGGTCTTTCGAGCCTTCAGCCTCGCAGTGCTCTGAGGCATCCTAGCTTCCTGGGTTCTCCCAAGCTCTTTCCATGCCACTGACCACAGCGATCCACTGGAGCTCAGACTCTAGGAGCTCCCTGACAGCGCAGTGCACCCTCACCGCACCCCTGGGTGCTGCCATCTGTGCCCACTGGCTCTTCCCCACCTCCTGGATTCCTCAGTCACCCCAGCTGGGAGTTTTTTGTTTTGTTTTCACTTTTATTTTTGTTTTTTTTTTTTGGTACTAGAGATTGAACCCAGGGCCTTCAAACTGAGCTACATCCCCAACCCTTTTTATTATTTACTTCGAGACAGGATCACATCAACTCACCAGCTCCTCCAGGTTGGACTGGAATTTGTGGTCCTCTTGCCTCATCCCCCAAGAGGGCTGGGATTACAGGCAGCTGCCACCATACCAGGCTCCCAGCCGGTGGCTTTTGCCCCAGATTCTGTTTTCCAAGCCTCGGCAGCTCTGTCCTCTGCCCCAACCCGTTTCCTACTGCTATGAAAAGCTCAACTGCTCTCTCCCACCCGCACTGAAACTCTGGCTGTTCCCACCTGTCCCTCACCAGGCCAGGCCTGCCTGAATCAGAGGGCCACCGCTCCTCACTGCTCAGGGGGTAGGGAGGGACACACCCAGCCCAGCTGGCCTCTCACCCCAGGGAGGCCACTTGAGGGTCTGAAAGGAACACAGCTTTGTTTTCTGCACTTTTTCTTGCTATAATGTTTAGAAATGCTTAGAAAACGCATACTCCTTTTTTAGGGAGTTATCTTATTTCTTTATTAGGTAAGCAAAGTTAATTCTAGGTAAATCATTGTGCCAAATATAAAAATCATACCACAAAACAAGCTGGGTGGTAGTGGCATATACCTGTAATGGTAGCTACATGGAAGGCTGAGGCAGGAGGATCACAAGTTCAAAGCCATCCTGGGCAATTTAGGTGACACCCTGTCTCAAAATTTAAAAAGGCGAAAAAAGGGACAGGGAGCGATAGGGATGTAGGTTAGGGACAGAGTGCTTGCCTAGCAGCCCTGAGGCCCTGGGTTCATCCCCAGTTCCTTTTTTTTTTGTGGTACCGGGGATCGAACTTAGGTCCTTGCACTCGTGAGGCAGGCCACTGAACCACTGAGCTAAATCCCCGGCCCTCATCCCCAGTTCTTGAGGAAAAAAAAAAAAAAAAAAAAAAAAAA
>NW_022900933.1:34241462-34253167 GCF_012274545.1 Fukomys damarensis | reverse complement strand
AAAAAAAAAAAAAAAAAAAGAACAAAATGTGGGAACAAACATATCCCCACATGAATGTGAATTTACTACATGCCATTCATATTTTATTTATATTGCAATTTTTTTTTCTTCTTGCTGTGCTAGGAACAGAACCCAGGGTGTCACACATGTTAGGCCAGGGTTCTGCTGCTGAGCTGCAGCGCAGCCTCTTATTGCAAAACTTAATGAAGTAGAACTAAAGGGCACAGTAAGAAAACATTGACTTGCTATTTCAAGAACTGAAATCTACATGAATAACCTCTTAGAAAACTATTTAAAGGGCACCTAAAGTTATTTCTCAAGAATGTAAAAAAGGAAGAAGAAAGTAGTCAAAGCTAGAGGAAAAGTAGAGGGGAGCCACCTGGGGGGTTGTGGCAGGAAGACACAAGTTCAAGATAAGCCTGGGCAATTTTTCAGACCTTATCTCATAAAAGAAAAATGAAAACAAAATGGAACTCAGGGAAAAATACTAGAAGAAAAATATTTTATATGATTTTTAAAAACTATAGAATACATGTAACAAGTTTACTTAAATTGGATTCCACTAGTTTTGTCAAAAGCATTCTTTATTCAATTTTACTTTCTAATTAAGAGGAAATAATTGCACACATTTATGGGGTACATGGTGCTATTTCAAAATGTGTATGTGAAGTGTGCTGATAAACTCAGAGTAACTAACTTTCCCCTCTCCTTGTCCTTTCTATTGCTGGGGACTTGACGCTCCCTTCTCGTTCTTCATAAAACAGAAATAAGGTTAGTGTGACGATCATTCCTTCTTACACCTTACATGCTAACTCTATGTAACCAATCTAAAGATAAAAATGGCCGGGTATGGTGACACATGCGTGTAATCCCAGCACTCAAGGGGCTGATGCGGGAGGATCCCCATGAGTTCAAAGCAAGCCTGGACTACATAGCAAGACCCTGTCTCAAATGAATGAATAAATGGATGGGTGGATGGATGAATGGATGGGTGGGTGGGTGGGTGGGTGGGTGGGTGGGTGGGTGGGTGGGTGGGTGGGTGGGTGGGTGGGTGGGTGGGTGGGTGGGTGGGTGGGTGGGTGGGTGGGTGGGTGGGTGGGTGGGTGGGTGGGTGGGTGGGTGGGTGGGTGGGTGGGTGGGTGGGTGGGTGGGTGGGTGGGTGGGTGGGTGGGTGGGTGGGTGGGTGGGTGGGTGGGTGGGTGGGTGGGTGGGTGGGTGGGTGGGTGGGTGGGTGGGTGGGTGGGTGGGTGGATGGATGGGATGCATGGGAGTGAATGCACCAAAGGCTAACAGTATTTTCTTCCCTGACCCTTGACACAGAGGATGTGGCCTGCTACTTAAGTTCCCACACCACCCATCTTGGATGTGGCTCAGGGAATGGCCACGGCTGCCTGCATTACAGAGCCCAAGGGAGCCAGGCCCAGACTAGCTTGAGGCAGTCTGCAGACAGAGGCTGGTAGCACAGGTCCCCCCAGACCTCCCCCAGTGTCCCAGAGAACCTGCCTCAGTCCACTCATGGCTGTGCCAGAGAACCTGAGCCTGGGAAGCTTGTGAAGACCAGAGGTTCATTTTGGCTCTTGGTCCTGGTGGCTGAGTGGACAGCATGGCACAGGGGGGCTGTGGCAGCTCCAACTCGCAGGCCAACAGGTGTGTGTGCAACAGAACTCATGCAGGGCTGTCCTCTGTCACCACCTGGACACGGCAACCAGCCAAGAACCTAGAATCCATCACTCTGACCCAACACATGGTATCAACTGGGTTATGGGTATGTGATGCTCATCTGGATTAATCCACAGATGAGCTTTATCTGGGTGTGATGTTGGGAGGTGAAGACTGGAGGGAAGAGAGGGGTCACTGTGGACATTGATCTATCCCATTTCCTGCCTGTCTTGCCATGATCTCTCTCTCTGCCAAGCTGCTCTGTCTTGGAGCAGCCAACTATGGATTGAATCCTCTACAACTGGGAACCAAAATAAATCTCTCCTCCTTTAAGAGTTGTGGGTGTCAGATATTGGGTCTCAGTGATGTGAAAGTAACTAAGATAGATTAAGGTGCTGAGAGTGGTGGAGTCTGGGTTTTGGCAAGAGTTTGGAAAGATTTGGAGTTGCCTGCTGGAGAAGCAGCCCTAGAATACAGTGAGCCAAGATTGATGGAGATTTGGGTCAGAATTCAGAAGACCAGAATGCTGATGGAAATGTAGCTGGTAAAGACTAGGCTTGGGAGGTTTCTGTTGGAGAGGAGAATTCTATTGGCAGTCAGACTCTGGGCCACGTTTGTTATGCTTTAGTAGGAAATTTGTCTGCCTTTTGCCCATGTCCAGAGACATTGCAGGAGACTGAGATTAAGGGTCATGGACAAATTACTTTGGCAGAAACTTCAGGGCAGTCTAATGTTGAGGTTGTAGTGTGGATACTGTTGGGATGTTTAGTCAGCTCTATCTTGAGAATCAAGAGCAGATGGCTCAGCAGCATGATTTTAAAAGTTTTGAGTTTGGCCATAAAGGAAGCATCTGTAAAATTGGGGCCTGCAAAGATGTAGTAGAGACCAAGGTTGCTAGAAAAATTGTCATTAAAAAGCCAAGTACTTTGGAATTGGACAATAGAAACGATGACCCGAGGGCATCATAAAAACCATCAGGACTCCAGCCTTTGCAAACTCAAAATTCCTTTGAGAAGAGAGCCCCAGGGCACCATGTTCCAGAATGGTAGCACCCTAGGAAATGGGAATTGATTCCCTGATTTCAGTTCACCATGTTCAGCCATCCAGGCACTCAGTGGCCTCTGCAAGATGCAAAAGGGCTCAGCTACCCATGCAGCTGGCGGCAGACCTTGGTGTCGTCCACTCGATGCTGGTTTTAGGCCCATGCAGAATGCAAGAGTTGTGATGTCAGGAAGACTTCCACCCAGATTTTGGAAGAAGCCTGGGAGGCCAGACAGTGTGGCTGAGAGGGCCGTATGTGAAGCTGAAAGTTCAGTGGGGACCCCAGAAGGTTGGAGAAGCCAGGAAGGTGGATTGTCTGAGAAAAGCCAGCCCAAGAGAGAAACCATGAGGGCCACAGCCCCTGGCAGTGCCGTAGTAGTAGAGTCACCTCAGTAAGCCCTTTGGAGCTTCCATCTTGCCACTGATTGTCCGGGGTGCTGGACATGGAACTACAGGATCTAATGTTTGCCCTGCTGGGTTTTGGTCTTGTTTTGGTCCCATTCTTTTCTGTCCCATTTCTACCTTTCATAATGGGAATGTTTATCTTGTGCTATTGTATGTTAGAAGTGGTTAACTTTTCATTTTTACAGGGGTTCACAGCCAAGAATTTATTTGGATTTCAGAGAATTTGGACTTGGATTTTTCAGCAATGCCGAAACTGTTATGACTGGGCAACTCCTAGAGATGGCCTAAAGGCATTTTGCATAAGAGCTGTGCATGAATCTTTGGGGGCCTGGGATGGAATGTTGTAGTTTTCATCTAGCTGTCCTCCCAAAGCCTCTTGCACTCAAAGGTGGGACATTTGGGAAGTGGCTAGATCATGATCCAGCCACTCATCGCTGGATTTGTCCACTGAACAGCTGGGTGTGCCTTGGGAGGTGAAGCCTGGTGGGAGGATGTGGCCACCGGGGCACAGCCTAGAAGGGTCTGTGTCCCTCCTCCTCCCTTGATCTCTTTCTGCTTCCTGCTGCCCTGCCATAATCTTGTTTTCCTCTGCTGTGTCCCCTGCCTTGGAGCCAGCCAACTATGGACTGAAACCTCTGCAGACTGAGAACCAATATAAACCTCTTCTCCTTTAACTTCTAGGTTAGGATATAGGGTCTCAGTGACAAGAAGTCACTAAGACAGATTTGGAATCAGATTTGAACATGATGTTCCTCAGGGATAAACAGATTCAAAACCATATACTGTTTACACTCTTGGTGCACAGATGGGGAAACTGAGGCCAGAGGGGCAAAGACTCCTGCTCAGAGTTAATATCTTTTTTTTTTTTTGACGGTGTCTCACTATGTAGTTCAGGCTGGCCTCAAACTTGAGGAAATTCTCTTACCTCAGCCTCCTGAGTGCTAGGATTATAGGCATGAGCTACCATAGCCATCATGCTTTGTTTGTTTGCTTTTTAATCTATCGATTTCTCTTTCTTGTTTTCCCTCCCTGCCTCCTTCCTTTTTTCTCTCCTTCCTTTCTTGTGGTATTAAGGATTGAACCCAGAGCCTTCCCACTGAGCTATGCCTCTAGCCCCTTTTTAATTTTTAATTTTGAGACAAGGTCTCACCAAGTTGCAGAGCTCCCCAGGCAACTCATACTTGGAGTCCTCTTGCCTCAGCCTCCCAGGTTAGTCTGTCAAATGGTTACACTTGCTTTGGGGGTCAGCGTCCCGTCTCCTCGGGGTTAGAAGGCTCAGAGCAGGGCTCCCACCTGGGGCACTGATGGGGCCCAGAGAGAAGTCAGGAGCCTGTGGACTTGGGTAGGAAAGCAGCAGGTCCTTCTTGCTCAGTGCTGACTGATGGTGTTTCCTGCAGCACTCAGGAGGCACAGCAGGGCAGAGTCCTCTGGTAGTCAAAGTTCCTGCAGTGCTGTGACATTGATTGTTAGGTTGCATCACAGCTGTGGGCCGAGAGTGGCTTCAGGTGTGTGCAGAGCGGTGTTACAGTCCCGAGCATGGTGCTGGGTGGGCAGAGCTGGCCATGGGGCCCAGACCTCCCAACAAGGGACTCAACCCAGGCTTGGAGCCTTGGATGATGGAGCCACTCCCCCGACTGCTGTCTGAACCCACAAATGCCTTGCTGTCCCTCCAGTCCTTGCTTTATAAGAATAAAAGCATGGGCTGGGGATTTAGCTCAGTGGTGCCACCTGCCTCACAAGTGCAAGGTTCTGAGTTCGATCCCCCATACCAAAAACAAAATGAAATAAAAAATAAAATAAAAGCAGGACTTTGGGAAGCCAGCTAGGACACACACTAGAAGATAGTTGGGAGTCACAGTGAGCCAATCTGAATGCCGCACTTGCTAATGTGCTTTTAAAAGATGCTTCAGAGGCAGGGAGTGCCTGCAGGAACATACTAAGTTGTTAGGAAAAGAAAAACCCAAACAGCTCTGAAAGAGAAATAGCACGCGCAAGACGGCTCTGTTCCAAGTCCAGGGCTCAGCCCAGCCTGCCGCGCCCTCTTTGTTTTCCTAGGTCTTCTTTGAAGCATCCAAGCCCAGCGCAGCTCGGGGCGGGGTCCAGATTCCCAGCCAACGCTTGTTGAGTAACCAACCCATGCCAGAGAAGAAAGGGCCAACTAACAAGTTAGCCAGTGTGCAGGAAAGGTCTTATTTTCTCCCTGGGAAGTAATGATCGCACTTTCTGGAAAATTCAGTAAGCTTCTAAGAGGAGAAGAAAATGAGAGAAAACTTTTCCCACCAGCCACAGATAATCGTCTGTAATTGGGTGCCCTTGGAGGCCAGGGTGTCCCCCCATGCCAGGGAGAGAGGCTGCAGAGCCCATGGAAGAGCCAGGCCTGGGGTGGCTGGGCCTCTAGCTGCAGCATTTCCTAATTTCTGTCCATAAGCAGGGTTTTAGACATTATTGACATTTGGTTTTGCTTTTAATAGGTGTAAAGTTGTGACTACCAAATATATGACATGTAATTTTGTCTTATCCTCTGGTGTTATTCTGTCCTCAGCGCTCGCCTTGGCCTGTGCATCTTATGTTTGAGTTTTGCTGGCAGCATCATGTGTGAATGTACCCCAACTTCCCTAAGGGACCTTCTGTTAGCAGTGTGCAGGCTGTGACAAACTTGCTTTGTCCTCCGGAGAAAGACAAGGGGAGTTTCTTCTGTGAGTTAACTTCATACCCGTGCAAGCTCCTCCTCCAGCAGCGTGGGGCGAGGCATCCCCGGAAACCCTGCATAAACCAGACACAGTCCCTTCGTGTAAAATGCAGATATAAATAACTTTAATCCAAAGCAGGTTATAGTTACTGTGGGCAGAAACGGAACAGGATGTAGACTTGCACCCTGGCCTGCTGGGACTTTAAAAAGTCACATGAGAAGCCCTGGGACATTAGCCTCCATAGCCCGGGGAGGGTGAGGCGTGGCTGTCCACAGAGTGGGCTGGTGTGGGCAGGTGGCTGGTGCCAGCTGGTAGGTGTCACCAGAGGCAGGAGGTGTGTGTGGGCTTCCTGGCGAGCACAGTCAGGGATGCTGTCTGGGGCGCTGAGTGGAGGGAGGTGGGGGGCATGAGCCATGTCCACCGTGCGCCCACCATGGCAAAAAAGGACAGCACACCAGAGCCAGCAATCTGGGTGGGTCTGGGGGTGGCGTGTGCTTGGCTGGTGCCACGAACTGAGTTCCTTAGGTTAAGGCCTCCTTGGTCCCTGCATGGCCTGTGTCATTTAGGTCGTGGACACCCCAGCCTGTGTGCCCCCAGAGCCTCCTTCGAGGCAAAGCAGAGTGGCCTGAGTCTGGGCAGGAAGTGGAGGGGAGCGGGGGACAGGGGTCGGTGGAGGAGGAGGACGAAGAGGACCTGTCCTGGACCTGCCTCTGCCTGACCTGCCATCTTTCCCCAGCCCCCGCAGGTGCCATGACCCAGCAGCCCCGGGAGGGCTTTGACAGGAGCGTGGAGGAGGCCCGCGCATGGATGCAGGCGGTGAAGGAGCGGCTGCAGGTCAATGACAACACCCAGGGGCCCCTGGCGGCCCTGGAGGCCAGACTGCAGGAGACTGAGGTATGCAGAGGCCCTGCCTTGGCCAAGCCTGTCCATCCCCCTCGACCTTAGTTTCCTGCCTGTTCCATGGTATGGTGGATAACCTAGGTCTCACAGACCCTGACCTGTGCACAGGTGTCCTGGGGGCTTTGATCCAATGAAGATGCTGGCTGGGCATGCTGGTACACACCTGTGATCCCTGCACTTGGGAGGCTGAGGCAGGAGGGTCATCATGAGTTAGGCTAGCCTGTTACTTAAGGAGACTGTGTCTCAAAAGAAGAAAAGGAAAATAAAGTCAAGCCCCTGTTTGGCCTGGATGGGTCAAGGGCTGAGCTGGCACTGCTGACAAGCGTGTGTGCTGCTGCTGCTGCTCTCTGGCCCACACTTCTGCAGTGAGGGCCCAGAGCCCATCCTCAGTCCCTTATCCCAGCAGGGCCACCTGTGCAGCCAGGAGGTCCCCAGCCCTGCTGGCACCAGCCTGATTCCACCTTCCCTGCCCCTGTGCCCGGCCCCTGCAGGTCTGATGGCCTGGGACTTCCTGCAGGGCAGTGAGAGTGGGATCTGCCAGGCTGCAGGGGTGGCCCCTGAGCTCCTCCAGACCTGGGGTTTGACCTTGAGCTGCAAGGCTCAATGCCTGTGGCGCCAGACTGACAAGAAATACTGGTGCCCGGTGCCTAGCCTTGCATCATGTTGACCCTGGCCTAGGGTGCCAGGGATCAGGACAAAGCACAATGAACCGAGAGTCAGAGACTTGGATTGGGATTTCAGTGCTGATGCCAGAGCATTGTGTTACCTCCCTGCGCTCTGTCCCTCTCTGGGCCCCAGTCCTCCTGTATGTGAGTGAAGCTGCCGATTTGCACTCCTCTGGGGTGGCAGCTACTTAGAAATCTGCTGTGGCAGATCACTTCCCCCGGTGGTGGGCCTGGCATAAGCAAGCACTAGGATGGTCCTCAGGCAGATCTATTTGTGGACCAGGCATGGGGGAGCCCCCGGCAGTGACCTGCAAGCCGGTGCCCTCTGCACCTTCTCCCGCGGCACGTTCTGTGTTTCAACAGCTCACAGGAAGAAGCACATGCTTTGCTCCTTTTTGCTTTGATGGGGCTGGGGGTTAGCGCAGTGCACAGCCCTGGCTTCAGTCCCTACATGGGAACAAAGAAGGGCGCTTGGGACAAGGCATTGTGCCCAGGGGGGCTGAGTGCTGGGCTCTCGCTGGCCGAGTGCACCGGAACCATGTCATGACTGCAGCTCCTCCAGGAGGTTTCCCTGGCCCCAGGAGCTGTCCTCGCTCAGGGGAAAGTGATTGCTGCTGCCTGGAAGGAGGGAGGTGGCACTGAGGGAGGACTTCCTGCTTGGCCCGGCCACTGCACGGGCAGACTCTTGCTGCTTCAGATGCTGGGGGACAGGCTGCCTGCTTCCCCGGTCCCTGGCCGCGGGGCCTCCAGCTCCTCTCCCAGCTCATGTCTTGCTCCCAGCCTTCCCAGTCCTGCCCCCAGTCCCAACCTCCGCTTCCTCACCAGCTTTCAGTCTCCCTTCTGGTCAGGGCCATCCAGATGTCCTGGGGCCTGGCTTCCGGAAGCCAAGAGACCTGCCCCTAAATGCACCTTGCTCCTCTGCCTGCACCATCTCTAGGGCTTGGGGTCGATGCCACCTCCCCACAGAGCCCTCGTGGATTCCGCAGGTCCCACCTTGAGCTCCCAGGTGTCCCTTTTGTCCCTTATTTTGGCTCTCGTCTGTCTGTGGCCCTTCCTCTGCCCAGCCCACTCCATCTTATGCACGCTGGCTGTGGTGTCCAGCCCAGTGCCTGCTGGGGGCCCCCAGTTTGTCTGCGTGGAGGAGACCCCCATTTCTCTGGCTTTGCTGGGTGCTTCAATGGCTGCTTCGAACCAGGTTAACTTCAAGGCTACTTGCTGTACAGACTGCTTTCCAGATGGCTGGGCATCCTGGGCTATGTCCTTGCTGGACCCTGAGGGGACCTCACTCTGGGGTGGCCCAGGAGGGCACAGTGACTTCTCGACCTGGCTCGGCCGGGCCCCGCAGGCCCCAGGCACACGGCAGGCATCCCAGGGGTAGGGGATCACACAGTGGCTGTGGGGCAGGCACTGTACTGGGACTTCCGGCCAGCCAGCTTCTGAATGTGGTGCTGAGAGGTTGAATTTCACTTCTCCCCCCGGGCTCCTGCCTCCTGTCACTGTTGCAGACGTGTGCCTCTCGGCTTAGCCTGGCAGCCAACTGCAAGAGCCTCCCTGGCTGCTGTAGGGACTGTCAGAAAAACTCCTGGTTTTTGTGGGTCCCCAGCGTTCTGGTTATTACATCTGCAATGACCGTCATGCCCAGCTTGCTAGCAGGAGGGGAGAATGAAATCTCCTTCACAAGTGTGAAACAGATCACATCATCACCTTAATTATTACTGTTACAGTTATTAATTTTGCATAACTGGGGACTGAACGCAGGGCCTTGAGTGTGCGCCACTCCTGAGCTATT
The DNA here is from genome assembly GCF_012274545.1 of Fukomys damarensis. NCBI lineage: Eukaryota > Metazoa > Chordata > Mammalia > Rodentia > Bathyergidae > Fukomys > Fukomys damarensis. Next base: position 34,244,018 of record NW_022900933.1, on the reverse strand, counting down.
TATTATCTATCTATTATCTATGTGTCTAAAAGGGACAGGGTCTTACCATATAATTCAGGCTGGCCCTGAACTCTCAGTGATCCCCCTGCCTCAGCCTCCTGAATGCTGGGATTACAGATGTGCACCACCATACCTGCTTTGGGGTTTATTTATTTATTCTTTTGGTACCATGGATCAATCTCAGGACCTTGCACTTATGAGGCAGGTGGCAGCACTACTGAGCTCAGTCCCCGGCCCTTTTTTGTTTATTTTTCAGACAGGGTCTTACTAAGTTGCCCAGGCTAGTTTGAACTTGTGACCTCCCTGTCTGGCTCAGCTGCCCCAAGTAGGTGGCATCACAGGTGTGCCAGGACAGCAGCAGGGGAGGACAGTGAAGTCACGGATTGCGCAGCAGGGCCGCGCTTTGAGATGTGGCTGCAGCAAAGCCTCCCCTCTTCCATTTCATACAACCTGAGTCTTTAGGTCCAGTGACAAAAGTCACCAAGGATTGGGAGGTGAAGCCCATTCGTGCCCAACCTTAGAGACCAAGCGTTAGCTGCCAGGCTGCCGCAGTGACAGTGATAGCACCCAGAGCTGAGGTTAGAGACCAGCTGTTTGTTGGACCTGGTTCCGATCTCCGTCCTTCAGGGAGCTGAGGCTAAGAGGAGGTAAAATCACTGGTGTTTGTTAGGGGAACAGCCGTGAGAGGCCGGGCCAGAGAGGACAGAGGGCCCCCAGGAGGAAGTGGGTGCTGGTGCGAGCATCACAGGTGTCGGTGGGTTCTGATGGAATACGGCAAGGCTGGGGAGTCCTGACCCCTGCACCCCGTTCCTGTCTCCAACAGAAGATCTGCCGGCTGGAGCCAGAGGGGCAGCTGAAGGTGGGCCTGGTGCTGCGAGCTGCCGAAACCCTCCTTGCATGCTGCCTCGAGGACCAGCGGCCCGAGATCCTGGCCCAGCTGAGGGACCTCAAGGACCAATGGGAGGAGACGGTCACATACATGACTCACTGTCACAGGTAGTTGGCCCAGTCAGGGGACTTACCAAGCCCTGCCCGTCCACCACCATGCTGGCCAGGGGCTGCTGCCTGCGAGATCCTTGTAGCCTGTGTCTCCTGGGGACTGGGCCTTCCTGGAATTCAAGCCAACCCTGCCTTCCTCCTCCTAATTATGACCAAGCTTAACGATGATGGCAGAGCCAGGGACCCCGTGCTGCTAGCCAGCTGACTGCCCACATGTGCCTCTCCCGCAGAGTGGCAGAACAGCTTGGCCAAGCAGAACTTCAGCCGGGTCCTCGGCCTGTTCCAGGTTCTGAGAAGGGCTGCAGGAGATGGGCAGAGACTCAGAGTTCGGGGAGGGGGTTGATTCTTGCCTTGTTGGGTACTTCCTGTGTGGCCTGGGGGAAGTTACTTGACCTCAGTCAGCTTCACACTTCCTGTGGCCAATGGGGTGCATGGGCGCTCCCTAAAGGCAGCTAGGAGGATGGGAGGGAGCCTCAGAGTCAGGAGCAACATTTCTTGGCGCTCAGGCCCCTGAAAGCAAGAACAGCTTTACCCAAGGCTGAGCACTTGGGACGCCAAGATGGCTTGATGCTGGCTGGAGAAAGTGCTGTCAGCATGTTTTGTAGAGGGGGAGGCAGGTGGGTGGAGAGGCACAGGCGCACTGAGAAATTGTTGTGCCCCTGGGACCCAAGGGGGTCCCCAGTACCCCCACCCACCAGGTGGCAACCAACAAGCCCCTGGATGCAGTTCTGCCCTACAAACTGTTGAGCTCAATTCTCCTTATGGCTAATGGGCAACGGGTGCTAAGGGCCTGCAGAGTCTCAGTGCCAGAGGTAGTGGAGGGACCTGGGCATCAATAGTGGGAGTTCACGGCCAGATATTGGGGTGCTGGTGGCTACGGGCTGCCTAGGCTGCACACCTCAGCGGATGAGTCTCAGGTACAGGGTCTCCCGAGGAAGCCTGAGGGAATGCTGGAACCTAGAATGTCATCCAGCTGCCCCTGGGGCACAGAGAGGCTGTCGTGGCCCCGTCCCACAGCTCCCAGGACAGGAAAAGGGCAGCGTGAGCCTCCCTGCACGGGAGCCAGGCTGTTCCCTGATGGCCTCTGCCCACAGCCGCATCGAGTGGGTCTGGCTGCACTGGAGGGAGTACCTGCTGGCCCAGGACGAGTTCTACCGCTGGTTTCAGAAGATGGTGATCGCGCTGGAGCCCCCGGCCGAGCTGCAGCTGGGTCTGAAGGAGAAGCAGTGGCAGCTGAGCAGTGCCCAGGTCCTGCAGCACAATGTGAAGAACCAGGCTGAGCTCTTGGACAGGCTGCTGGAGGAGGCGGCCTCCCTGTTCAGTAGGAGCGGGGACCCCAGCGTGGACGAAGAGGCGCAGAGGAGGATGAAGGCTGAGTACGACACAGTGAAGGCCAAAGTCCAGGTGAGGCTGGGGCCTCCTCTGCACTCACCCATCCATGTGTCCATCTCCTCACTCTTGCACTGTCCACCCTCCCATCACCCGTCCAGCTACCCGTCACCCACCCATCTGCCTATCATCTATGCATCCACCCACCCACCCATGCATCCTCCCTCC
>NW_022900933.1:34237426-34241059 GCF_012274545.1 Fukomys damarensis | reverse complement strand
CCATCCACCCATCCACCCATCCACCCATCCACCCATCATCCATCCCCACCATCCATCCACCACCCTCTCTGCCATCCATCTGCCTCCTCATTCTCTGTCCCCACAGTGCAGCCAAACCTCCCATTGACTACCTATCCTCTTACCTATTCAACCACCAATCTATCTACCCATCTCCTACCCATCTGTTTGCTCACTCATCCATCTACCTCTCCACCAGTCTAGCCAGTCTCCTGTTCATCTGTTCGATCACCTGGTCACCCACCCAACCACTCCTCTACTCACTTATCAACCCACCCAGCTCTGTCTCTTACCTATTCACCCATCCATCCCTCTGCTGTCTACCCCTGCACCTGCTTACTTGTTTACTGCTTGTTCACCCATCCGCCACCTGACTACCTGTTCACAGGTCTTCTACCTACCCATCCTCCTACCCTCCACATCCACCCGTCATCTATACACCGGGGTTCTTCAGGGCTTAGCACACATGCACCCCGACTGACTGATGATGGGCTGGGATGTCCACTTTCACCAAGCAGCCCCCTCCTCTCCACTCCTCTCCCTCTCTGCCTCCTGCCTTCCTCCCTACCCTTCTTCTTCCTCATTCCTTTGGCCCCTTTACCCGTCCTCCTCCTTCTCTTTTGCCCTCACCCATCCCCTCTGTCTGCTTTCCCTCATCTCATCCTTGCCTTGATTTTGAAGCATGTCATTGAGTTATTAAGATCAATTATTATTTGTTGTAGAGATTCTATTTGGTTCATTATTATATCTACTTTTTTAAAAAATTTAAGTCGTTCGCCTGAAAGTTTGCATTTTTCCCAGATGCAGATTCTGTTCTCTGTCAGGTTGTTCAGCAACTGAAGCTCCCGGATCCAGCACTATTTGGGGAGGGAGACAAAGTCTCGCTATGTAGCCCAGGCTGGCCATGAACTCATGGTGATCCTCCTGACTCAGCCTCCTGAGTGCTGGGATTACAGGTGTGTGCCACCACGCTTGGCATTGATACTAGTGTCATTATGACCCTGGCATGGTACACTTTCCTCAGGGCTTTGGGAATTGGAGCTGTGGGCTCGTCAGGGCTTTTTAAATCTGCACCCTCATGAACACACCCTTTTTGATTTTGCTGTACTGGGTACCCAATCTAGAGATGCTTTACCCCAAGCTGGTCTTTTTCTTTTCTGGTGGTACTGAAGGCTGAACCCAGGTCCTTCACACTGAGCTTTCTAAATCTTTTATTTTGAGACAAGGTCTCATGAAGTTGCCCAGGCTGATCTCCATCTTGTGATCCTCCTGCCTCTGTTTCCAGAGTAGCTGGTGTTACCCATGTGACCACCACACCTTGGCTGAAACTTGCCATATGGGCGGCGGGGTTTGCTGCCCCGTGGTTCTCGGAGAATTTCCCTGTGTGACTCCTATCTGTGTGTCCATGTACTGGCTCAGCAGTTCCTGAATTGAGTGGGTTCTCTACTCCTGAGCACAAAGCCAAAACTCTGTGACAGACCCTGGCTCCGCATTCTGAAAGGTGACTAGTGGTGTCTGTTTCTAAGCCTGAACTGCAACACACAGCATTCTTCCCCAACGGCACCGTGGACCTGTGTTTTTCCAGGTTGCCTTTGGCTGGGATGTGGCCGGGGAGTGGGAGGCCCTGGAGGGCTGTGACTTCCAGCAGAGGCTGCTATTCCCCTGGGCCCAAGTCTGCCCCACTCCAAACTCAGATTCCATCCCCAGCCCCTGATAGCCAGGACAAAGGCCCGTTTTCCACCACGTCTGCTTCTGCCCCAGGGCTGACTCTTCCCTGGGGCATGTGGCTCTGCAGTCCTAGGCGCCTGGTCTGCCTTCCACAGCTGCAGTGGGGGATATTAGTTATCCAGTTGGCTGCATCCACAGGGGAGTAGGTTGGATCGCAAACAGAGATGGAGATGCCTTCAGGAACAAGACTGCCCCTGAGAGCTTGGGGAAGGAGGCTCAGCTGTCCCAAGCTGTGTGACCCTGGGGACCCTTCCATGGCCAGCTTGGAGAGCAAATGAGTTACATTCAAAGACTTTGAAAATTGACCAGTGATTTCTCAATACAAAGGGTGGCCTGTACTCAGGAGGCTCAGGCAGGAGGATCTAAGAGTTAGAGGCCAACTTGGACAACTCAGTGAGAAGTGAGACCTGTCTCAAATTAAAATAAAAAGGGTTAGGGGCATAGCTCAGTGATGGAACACTTTCTTAGCAAGTGTGCAAGGGTTCAACCCCCAGCACTGAAGGAACATATATAAAGGTCGCCCTCTGGTGTCAGTAAGCAGCGAGAATAAATAGCAACAGCATGTGAGTTTGCTGCAGCAGGTGGGTGGAGCTATTTATTGAATAAATGAGAGCGCCCCCCTGCAGCGTGAAGACAACCGCCTCAGGTCCCCAGGGGCAGGGGCCAGAGCCTCCCACCGGCAGCTGCAGGGGTCTGGATGGAGGGCTGGGCTGGTGTCTGGTTTGGCTCCTACAGGTGTAGGCAGCTGGCTTCGCCCAGTGCTGTGGGACCCAGCAGCCATCCTCTCCTTGGGCCTGGGCGGCAGAAGTGCCCAGCCAGGGCCCCTTGTCATGGCTTTGCAGAAACAGGCGCTTCTGCTGATTCTTAAACAGCCCTGGTGCCTCGGATCTGGGAGTGGATGGGCGGGGAGCTGGGGTGCAGGGTGAGTCACACCCCTACGCAGAGTCTAGATGTCATTTGGGAGACTCCCTGCACACATGGGGCTGCGCAAAGCCTCGGCGGTCACCGTTCTTATCAGCGAGCACCGTCTGCAGTCTGCCTCTTCCTGTCTCTGAGCTCATTCGTTTCCAGCCTTGCACGCAGTAGATAGGTGAGGAGATGTTATTGGGCTCATTTTTAAGATTAAAACGGGGCTGGGGATGTAGCTCAGTGGTGCTGTACCTGCCTGGATTGTGCGAGGCCCTGAGTTCCATTCCATACCAGGAAAAAAAAAATGATTAAAACAAACGAGCCCATGAGGGCCTGCAGGAGGAAGAGCCAGGTGTGGAGGTTTGGAGGTGCTGTTCCTGCAGCTCTGGGTGGGATGCTCCTTGGTGGCCCAGATGCCACCCAGGGGCCCGGGCCCTGGAGGCTCAGTCCCGGATCTCAGAGAGGCTGGACAGGGCCTGGACGTCAGGGGCTGGAGTGCAGTGACATCTCCACCTTCACCACTGACACCGTTTCCTGTGAGCCTCTTGTGGTTAAAAGGCTCTGTTTTGCCTACAAAAATCTATTTTTACTGCCCTGCGTGTGTAGCAAAGTCCCTGCCTTTGGGAGGAATGGGACCCCCATGGTGGCCTTTCTGATGCCCTGGCAGGGAGACCTTACTTGGGGCACCAGGCCAGGCCTAGGGGTGACCAACAGCACACATCAGGGCAAAGCACTGGAAAGCAGAGGGGAGGGCCTGGCTTGCTTGCCTCCTCCTCCTCGTCCTGCTCGTGAGAAGCCCTGCAGCACGAGTTCCGGGCTTCTGAGGTTGAGTCAGACCTATTCCTGCCCTTTGCAGGGACATAAATCCACTCGGCCCTCGTTAACTGGATGGGCTTTGACATTCCTGACAACTCTGAGTGCTCGCAGATGGCTTAATGGTTTGGTTTAATGAGGAGGAGGAGGAGGAGGAGGAGGAGG
>NW_022900933.1:34169684-34237321 GCF_012274545.1 Fukomys damarensis | reverse complement strand
TGCTCGCAGAGCTTAATGGTTTGGTTTAATGAGGAGGAGGAGGAGGAGGAGGAGGAGGAGGCGCAGCCCTGTCCCATTCGTCACCCTGTGATTGCCGTGCCTGGCACAGGCCCGTCTGGCTCGCTGCCCTGGATCACCGAGCCCAGTGTTTACTCTGGGTAAACAGCACCTCACCACTCACCAGAGCAGCCAGCCGGCGCTTCCCCGGACTGTCTTCCTTTACACCTGGGTCTCTGCCAGTGACAGCTCCGTGAAGATCAGGGTTAAGGTTAGGGTTAGGATGTGGCCACGCTCCATGGCCAAAGCTGAGCCCAGCAAACTGATGCCTGCTCGCTCACTCCTGCTGTGGACTAGGCTGTGAGCTGAGGATGGCTTTCGCCTTTTTTAAATGTTTGCGGGGGAAAAATTGCAAAGCCAACTAACTATTCCATGGTGTGTGAAAAGAATGGGAAATCCCACTGTCAGCATCCTTAGTGCAAACTTCCCTGGAGCACCGCCACTCTTTTCTTTATTAGCTGTGGGAGATGTTTATGCGCTAGAGCCAGCGAGGCTGAGTAACGGGCAGGCAGCAGCAGCCTTATGGCAGGTGGGCAGTGCGGAGCGTTTCCTCCAGGCTCCTGGAAGAGGTGGCCCGGGCTTGAGCTGCGACTTTGGAGTCTGACACTTGCCTTTGGACCTCAGCTCTCCAGCCTGTGAGAGCCTGGTGGCCTCCTGACTCCAGTTCAGATGTTTGCAGGGGGAAGGTGTGAGTTTGAATAACGTGACGCTCACCAGGGTCAGCCGTGCAGACAGTAGGTGCCCATTAAGTGTGTCTGAATTGCTCCATTGCCCTGCACCCCGATGTGCAGGGCTTGCTGGTCACTGCTGTAGGGCCACAGGACTCGGGCATGGAGGGGGGACTCCCAGGTGAGGCCAGGGTTCTGCCTCAGGCCCAGAGGGACCTGGGGACCTCAGAGCTGCATGGGGGGGCAGCTTTTATGGTGAAGATTCAGGGCCTGCACCCGAGCCTGGGGCCATGGGGAGCAACGGAGGGGCTGTCATTTCCCCCAGTGTCATCGTTCTGCCCTTGGCCCATTATGGCTTCCAGAGTTTGGCTCAAATAGGGGGATCCATGCCCATGCAGTGAGGTCCCCCCACCCCAGGAAGGCCCTGGGGGCACCTGTGGGTCCCTGCTGGGAACACCTGTCCCTAGCCCTGCCTGCCAGCTTCGTGTCTCAGCTTGTCCCGCTGGTGACCTTGGGCAAGTCTGCACCTCTGCGAGGCTTCCGAGCCGGAATAACAAGGGCAGCACCTCTTGGGGACCAGGGGCATTCGAGGAGCCCAGATTCTTTTTTCTTTTCTTTCCAAGGCTTCCTTGCTCTGGCCTTTGTTTCTGATTTTTAAAAATCTTAATAGTACACGTTTGCGGCTCACAACGGTCACGTTCACTGTGGGGAGGTGGTAATTGGGACCCATGCGTCGGAACTCTTTCTATTTCCCCTTCTCCCTCACACCTCCATCCGTCTCGGGTTTCTCTCCCCTTTTCAAAGTTAGATTCTTTTTCCTCCCCAAGGTACTGGGAACTGAACCCCAGGCCTCGTGCACACCAGGCAAGTGCTGTACCAGAGCCACATCCCCAGCCCTTTTTATTTTATTTTGAGGCACGGCCTCCCCAAAGTGTCCCAGCTGGCCTCGAATTTGCAATCTTCTTGTCTGGGCCTTCTGAGTAGCTGGGATCACTGGTGTGCACCACCACGCTCAGCTAGAGACGGGGCTCTGCAGTCGTGTTGTTGTCATTGTTTCTGTCACCGCACCCGGACAGGGTGGGGACGAACAGGGCCTCCACCCACACACTTGGTCTCCAAAGCCAAGAGTCTCCTGGGGTGGTGCTGGTGCCTGTCTCCAGTGCGGGGGCTGAGCTGAGTGCTGACTGCTCACGCGTGCTCACAGATACGCACACACACACACGCAGCTGTGGTCTTCCTGGCCTCTAAGGTTGGAGACCCTCACAGTGGCCCATGTTCCCTCCACAGGACCGGGTGGACCTGCTGGCACGGGTGGCCCAGGACCACGAGGAATATCAGGTGGATGTGGACGAGTTCCAGCTGTGGCTGAGGGCGGTGCTGGAGAAGGTGCAGGCCTGCGTGGGCAGCCACTGCCAGCTGTCTGCTGAGCTCCGTCTCTCCACCTTGCAGGTAAGCTCTGCAGGGTCCCCACCTGTGACCCATTCTGTGTCACACCCTGGTGAGACAAAACATCCAGGACTCGCAGACTCCCCTCCATGACGGGCAAGGGTTCTGGGGCAAATCACGTGGGACCTGGGCTGCCCAATCAAACTCTGGGCCAGCCAGGCATTTGGGCAATGGGACCACAGGGCCGTGGGGCTCTGGTGCAGGGCCCACGGCAGTGCTCAGAGACAGTTTTACTTGTCACAGCTGAGGGCAGCTGCTGCTACTGTCTTCTAGTGAGCGGAAGCTGGGAGTGGGGCGGGGTGCTGCAAAAGGCCCTGCACCACCCAGGAGAGCACCTACAACCCAAATGTCAGCAGTGCCCCGGGTTAGGAGCCCTGGCAGCCTTCAGGCCTGTGGCTGGGAGATCTGGGTCCATTGTGGACCTTGTCACCAGCATGTGACTTTGGCAAAACCTCCAACTCCTCTGCAGAGTGAGTGTATAGGTTATCTTCAGTAATTCAAGGACCATCTCAAAATTTTCACTATGGTTGTAAGGCAGCTGCACTTTTTTGGGGGTGGGGGTTGAGACAGGGCCTCAATATGTAGTTCAGGGTAAGCTTGAACTCACTGTGCAGCCCGGACTAGCCTCACACTCTCAGCGATCTTCCTGCCTGCTTAGTGCTGGGACTACAGGTGTGCATCACTATACCTGGCCTGTTTCTTTCATGTTTGTCTTTAACTTTAGCTACCTTTTTTTAAAAACTGACATTATTTAGGAAAAAAACTGAAATTACTGTTGTAAGTGGAAAATCCAGTACCATTCATAATGAGTGGATAACCATGCAAATATGCACCATGAAACCAAGTGGTGCTGTCAGGTTCTGTTAGTCACTACAGTGTTGCCTGCTGATGGTTCCAAGCCTATTTGTTTTTTTTTTTAAAAAGGAAGATTAAAAAATGGAGAGAGTGCTGGAGATATAGAGGGGCCCACCAGACTTCCTTCTTGACTAAATCTGCTGGTGTGAAGGTTTGGAAGGGGGTAAAGTTCCCAAAGGCACAGTCCACCCCTTGGCCAGGGCTGATCCAGGAGCACCCTAGCATTTGCTTGTCTCCCCTGTGTTTCCCATCCCCCCATCACTGTCCCCCGCAGGACATTGCCAAGGATTTCTCCCAGGGCGAGGAGTCTTTGAGGAGGCTGGAGGCACGGTCTGCAGGCATCATACAGAACACCTCTCCCTTGGGCGCGGAGAAAATCGCCAGGGAACTGGAGGAGATGCGGAAGGTGCTGGAGAAGCGGCGGGTCCTCTGGGAGACGGAGAAGGCACAGCTGCAGGACCTGCTCTCATCCAAGGGTGCCTGTGAGCAGCGGACCCGGCAGTTGGAGGTCGAGCTCGGAGAGTTCCAGAAGGGCCTCCAGAGGCTGGCCCAGGAAGGGCTGGAGGCCTCAGCAATGGCGACGACAGCAGGGACTGAAGATGAGCTGGTGGCCCGCTGGAGGCTCTACTCGGTAAGCAGCATCCGGCCAAGCCTCGGTTTGCTGCTCTCAGTTGCCAAATTGCACCAAACCTCAAACACACCTGCCTGCTTTTCCCGGCCTTTGGTACCTGAGTTCCCTCAGTGGTAGTAGACAGGCTGTGTCCACAGGAAGAAGCAGGGACTTCTGCGAGCTCCAGGGAGCCAGTCCTTTCCCCAGGTGACAGGTTTCTCTGCCTCATCACACACCCTGGCCATGCTCAGCCCCTGCACACCCCACTGTTCCTGAAGGAACCTCATTGCCCCTGGGGGTTGTCTTGTCCTGCAGGCATCTCGGGCGGCACTGGCTTCAGAGGAGCCTCGGGTGGACTGCCTGCAGGCCCAGCTGAAGGAGCTCATTGCCCTCCCCAGCCTGCAGCCGCTGTGTGACAGTGTGGTGTCCGCCATCCAGGAATACAAGAGGTACCGAAAGGGCGAGGCCTGTGGGCCTCTGGAACCTGGGCCTCCAATGACAGGCCCCCAGTTGGGTCCAGCACTGTCCCTTCTGATTTGTTGCACATCCTGCTCCCAGAAGGCACCTGAATGTTGCCTTTTCCTTGCAGGGTGACCCTGCACCCCTCCTGTTGAGTTTCTCTGAGCCATTTAGCAGCGGTGTGGTGGGGGGCTTGCAGGAGATAAATACCACGCCTTGCACCTTCTCCAGCACCGCCCTCAGCCACAGCTGGAACTCTTCCACGTCTGCCTGATACTCCTCGTGATCCTGGGCCACCCGTGCCAGCAGGTCCATCCGGTCCTGTGGAGGGAACCTGGGCCACTGTGAGGGTCTCCAACCTTAGAAGCAGAGAGTGAAACAGCGAGGCCATCTTGGGCCTCACTCTGCTGCATGGAGCTGCACGTGGCAGCCTCCCCAGCAGCAGGTGGCCGCAGCCCTCCCACAAGGCTGCTTGGTGCGAGGTGCCCTCGGAAGGAAGGTGTTCTTCGCATGGTGTGTTCCTGGGCTCCCACCTTTGCTGTCTGTCCCTCATGCCACAGCTGCATGCAGGCCCCACACCTGTGAGGTGCAGACAGCCACCTGGATCCCCTGAGGGAGGCCGAGGCCGGGGTTGGACTTGCTGGGCCCAAGGCAGCGGGACAGAGTGGCCCAGGGTCTTCCATGGCCTCTGATTTCTCTTCCTGAGCTTTCAGGGCTGGGATCCATGTCTGGAGCTGCACCTTACATTTGAAAAACTACTAGACATTATTATTTGAAGAGTATCTTTTTTTTTTTTTTGTACTGGGGGCTGAGCCCAGGGCCTTTACACTGAGCTCCATCCTCGGCCCTTTTTATCTTTTATTCTAAAATAAGATATCAAGTCTCTAAATTGTCCAGGCTGGGCTCAAATTCTTGGTGCTCCTGCCTCAGCCTCCTAGAGAGCTGCAATTACAGGCCAGGGCCACTATGCCCAACTATTTCGAAGAAATTATTTGAAAGGTTACTTGTAGAAACCAGTTGGGCTTGCTGGGCGTGGTTTCACATGTCTGTAATCCCAGCATTTAGGAGGCTGAGGCAGGAGGATTACCATGGGTTGGAGGCCATCCTAGACTACAAAGTGAGTTCAAGGCCAGCCTTAACTATAGAGTGAGACCCTGTCTAAGAAACAAAAAAAGGAAAGAAATCAATGGGCCCAGATGATGGTTTCTTCTGAGAGGCTTTGTTTGCTCTGGGGACAGTGCCAATTTAGGGCCACGGCGATTTCCTCATGAGGCTGGGCTGCAGGGCTGCCTGAGGACAGCTCCTTTGCAGTGCCCTGGACTCCTACTCACCAGCCTCTGAGGTCCCAGCTTAATGCCAGCTGGGCCACCGTGCTGTGCTCTTGCCCAGGGCTGGCACAAGCCTCGCGTAGTGCTGTACGGGATGGGCCCCACATTCCCACTTCCCAGGTGAGGAAATGACTGAGGGTCACACGGCTGGTCTGCCTGACTTTTACCTGCCCACATGTCTCACTCTCACACACAAACCCAGGCATCCAGGGAGCCTGGGGTCGGTCCTCAGGAAGCCCCAGGCAAGTGGCAAAGGCCTGTCCGCCTCAATGCACCCAGGCCCCTCCCACCTATGCCCTGCCCCCCCCCAACTGCTCTGACCCCCTCCTCTCTCTTCTGTGCCCTGCGGTCCTTGCAGCATGAAGGGGAAGAGCACCAGGCAGTGCAATGCCACCAGGATAGCCCTGTGGCAGTGTTTCCAGCGACCCCTCCATGATCTGCAGCTGTGGCGGGCCCTGGCCCAGCGGCTCCTGGATGTCACCGCCAGCCTGCCAGACCTGCCTTCCATCCACACCTTCCTGCCCCAGATCAAGGTAACCCTGCTCCGGCCATCGCGGCTGCCTCATGCGCTGTGGGGGAGGTGCTGGCTGATGCATGGCGTGTCAGCCCCTCTCCTAGGATGGCGTGTTCCTGGGCCCTCCAATATCTGGGATGAGCTCACTGCTCCCTGAGGGTGGGTCATGAGTGCACAGCAAGTGTTATCCCTTGTCATCAGTGACAAAGGTCACCTCAGTTCTAGGGCAGAAGGGAAGCATGGTGTGACCCCAGGACTCTGCTCCCAGCCGGAAGTGTCCACGACCCACTTTGGCACCCCAATACTGGCCGTCCTCTGGAACAGCACTAGCAGTTCTGTTTCAAACCATTTCCTATGCTGTGGCTACAAGTGACAAAAAACCTGACATGTGGTAGCAAAACAGAGATGTTTGGGCTGACTTTTAACTAGACAGTGTCACCTGGAGCCAGGCTCTTTTTAGTGCAAAGCCGTGTTTCTTTCTAGCATGAGGGTGGCTGCTGCCACTCCACACCTGCATCTTTCCATTAGCAACAACATCTGATGTGTGGGGGCGGAAGGTCGCCCTCTATCCACCACATCCACTGTGACAGGGAGGTAGAGCCTTCCCAGAAGCCCCAGCACACAGCCCTTACATCTCATTGGCTGCACAAGGCCACATGACCACCCCTGGCCAATCCCTGGCTGAGGATGATGGGATAGCTATGACCTATTGGTACCAAAGATGCTATAATCCTGGATCCCTAGCTGGGTACCCTGCTTCCCAAAAAGATGCTGCTTGTTTGCTGAGGGAGCAGGAAGGATGGCTGTGGGGCGAGCAGCTGGCAGTGCCTCCCTCAATGCCTGGCTACACAAAGGCCCCATTGGCCTTAAACACTGCCTTATTGTCACTGAGCTCTGAAGTCCCCAAAGTGTTTTTTGCATCCAGACATTCTTAGAGGGAGAAGAGACACCAAAATGTGCCTGGTACCACCCCCATTTTATTCTGATTTTCATCCTGGTTAGAAAAGGCACCCATACTTGGGGAATATAAAGATTTCTGAAGAAGAAAACATAAGCCATAGGACTGCTGTTAATATGTTGGGATACTTCTGTCCAACCCGGTATTACTGGGAAAATCATTAGCTGGGATTGGCACCCACCCATCTTTGAAGACACTGCTTGGCCACAACCCAAGGCCTGCATTCTAGAGCATTTAACCTTGTGATTTTTTATCTGGGACTCATGCTGAAAGAAGAATTTCTCTCTCACTGGTGCTTTGTTTTGTTTGAGACAGGGTTTTGCTATGAGATTCAGCCTGTTTTTTTTTTTTGTTTGTTTGTTTGTTTTTTGTTTTCAGCCTGGTCTTTTGAGACAGGGTCTCACTATGTAGTTGAGACTGACTGGGAACTCACTATGTAGCCCAGGCTGGTCTCGAACTCACAGCGACCCTCCTGCCTCAGCCTCCCAAGTGTTGGGATTACAGGCATGAGCCACCATGCCCGTCTCAGCCTGGTCTTGAACTTACTATGTAGCCCAAGCTAGCCTTGAACTTGTGGAAAACCTCCTGCCTCAGCCTCCTGAGGGCTAGGACTACAGAGGTGCGCCCCCAAGCCTGGCTTTCTCTCTCCATTGTTTTGAGATGCAGAGCATGACCCTTCTTCCAAGGGGCCAGTGGGCCTCTTCTTCCTTCCCCAGGTTCCAAAGGTGATAGTCATCTCAACATGCCCCAAGGTGAATTTTATGAGTGCCACAAACCTCAGCTTTAAGTCACAGTACCCTAAATCTGTCCTTTGTATCTGATGAAATCCAGCTAGATGTTTCCGTGAGACATGATCACCAAGAGACAGGAGATTTAATCCCTGGCAATTTCTGTGTGTTTAGAGTTATGTCATACAGTTGTAGGTGATATTTCCATCCCACACCTTTGGCCTTTTTCTCGGGGAGCATTTGAAACGAAAGTGATCATTTTTAGCAGCTGTGTCATTTTCCATTCTGTGTAATTTAGCACAGACGCTGGTTCTTTCCAGGTTTTCGCTGTCATAACTGAGATGCAGCAGATACCCAGGTTTAAAAGTTTTGGGTTCCACGTCTACCACAACCCTCACTGGCACAGGAGGGACTAATGGGAGCCGGTGAGACCTTGTCCAAGGTCATTTTTCGGGGAGAGGCTGCACAGGCTGAACTGCGGGTGGCAGATCCCTGTCTGAAGTTCCCACGCCCGCCTCCACCCTGGGGTCTAGAAGCAGCTTTGTGAGGTGGAACAACTGGCTGCTTTGTTGTCACTGGGCTGTTGCGGGAACCTCGTCCTTCTCAGGGCTCAGCCCTGCCTGACCTCCCCGCAAGGACTTTCCCTACTCTGTCGCTGTGCTGTTTTCATCTTGTTCTCGCCAGTGAGATGGCAAACCAGGACCTAGTGAGGCCAGAGGGGAAGCCGTGTCTTTCTAGAGTGTGGCCCAGGGCCGAGAGCTGCAGGCAGGAGCAGGTGGGGCTGGGACTTGAGTTCGCCTGTGATTGGATACTCCCTGCTATTTGCAAGCCTGTCTTGCGCCACCCTCCCCTGCCTGCCTGCCTGGATTTTGTAGGCTGGGGTTCAAATTGCCAGCTCTGAGAGGACTGAACGCAGGCTTTTGCAATCAATGACAGCCGAGGCTCTTTTTCTTTCTTTCTTTCTTTTTTTTTTTTTTTTTTCTTTTTTTTTTTTTTTTTTCTTTTTTTTTTTTTTTTTTCTTTTTTTTTTTTTTTGGTACCGGGGATCAAACTCAGGTCCTTGTGCTTGAGGGGCAGACACTGGAAGCACTGAGCTAAATCCCTGGCCCTCAGGCTCTTTTTTAAATTTTGCTTTCACTAAGTTGCTAAGTTGCCCAGGCTGACCTCCAACTCCCAACCCTCCTGCCTCAGCCTCCTAGAGTGCTGGGATTGCAGGCATGCACTACCAGGCCCTCCTGGTTCTAGCTTTCTTTGGATCAGCTCCTGTGCCAGCCTCAGTGTGTTCTGTGGATCAGCCAGGCTCCCCCAGAACCAAAGCACTGAGCCCCAAAGGTGGACTTGGCTGCTGAAACAAAGCACCAAACCCTGGTTGGCTTAAAACAGCAGTTTATGTCTCATGGGTCTGGGACCCAGGATTCCAAGACCAAGGTGTTGCAGGGCCTGGGTCCCCTGAGGCTGGAGGGGAGCCTGGCCCTGCCTCTCATAGCTCCTGGGCTTTGCCAGCCATCCTGGGCATCCTGTGGCAGTGGACTTGTCCCAGCGTCGTCCCCCTGGATCTGCCTCTGTATCCCGAGGCTGCCTCCCCCAGTGTCCTGGTGTCATCCTCTTCCTGGAAATGTCTGTGTTCAGAATCGCCCTCTCTGCCGGGTACAGTTGCACACGGCTGTGATCCCAGCAGGAGGATCACTGCAAGTTCAAGGCGAGACTGGACTATATAGTAATTTCAAGGCCAGTCTGAACTACATAGCAAGACCTTGTCTCAAAACAAAGAAAACAAAAACAGAACTTCCCTCTGCTTGGGACACTGGTTGTGCTGGATGAGAACCACCCCGGTGGTCTTATTTTAGCTTGAATCTGTGCAGAACCTGTTTTCAAAGAGCACATCCTGAGGTAATGGTGGGAGTTAAGATATTGCCCTATCTTTTTTGGGAGACTCAGCTCAGGCCCTCATGGCTGAGAAGTGGTCCCTCATGTGTGTGTGCTGGACATCAGGCACCATGTTCAGTGTGAAATCCCATAACAGTTCCAGCAGCCGCGCCTGTCTTACAGAAGAGGAAACAGGCTCACCGCAGCCCAGAGCCTCCCCATGAACCTAGCATCCATCACGACTCCCTAGTTCGAGTTCTTACTTCCTGTGACCCAGCACCAGGCCTGAGGGCCAGGGGAGGGACATGGCTCCCCAGAAGGGCAAGGTGACTCTCGTGGCTCAGCCCAGGCCCGGCGTCCTCACTGTCAGGAGACTGTGCAGCTGAATCAGCCGTGTGCAGGACAGTGACCTTTGAGAAACCCCTGCCCTCAGAGAGCTATGCTCGGTGCCACCCCTCTCTGATATCTCCAGGCTTTGCTTTGAACCCAGCCCTGACACTGGTCAGGACTTGCTTTGAAACCGGGACTGCAGCCACCTGCCTGCCTGGGCTCTTTGTCCTGCTCCTGGCCCTGTACCCTGCTCAGGGTCTTCAGTGTGGACAGGTGCAGTGCCAGGTCTCCATCTGTTAGAAAAGCAAAAGGATTTCAGCTAGAACAGCTGGAGAGGCTGAGGGGTTGAGGGGCTTCAGGGTGGGCAGGGCCACTTCCCAGAGGAGGAGGAGCTGGGCTAAGCAAGTTCAGGCCTCATGGAGGCTGCTGTGTGACCCAAGGTGGCTTCTGAGTCCCTACAGGTCCCCACTTTGCCTCCTAAGCAGAATCCCCTCCTCCGGGAAACCTTCCTAAATCCCCCCCTCCATTGTGCTCCCGGGCCGGTACCATCCTGGCAGGGTTGGGAGGAGGTGGATTTCCTACTCCTCTCCGGCTTTGGGAACAAGATGGACTGTGGGGGGTGGAAGTGGACCGTGAAACTCAGGGTCCTGCTCCATGGTTCATGGCGGCCTTATCACCCGCAGGCCGCCCTGGCAGAAAGCTCCCGCCTGAAGGAGCAGCTGGGGTCACTGCCGCTGAAGAGGGATCTGCTGAGCAGCGTCTTTGGCCAGGAGAGAGCCTCGGGCCTCCTGGAGCAGGTGGAGAGCTTCCTGCGGGACAGAGACCTGCTACACAGCGCCCTACTGCAGAGGAAAAGCAAGCTACAGGTGAGGGTCCCACACAGGAGCTCCTGCAGACCTGTTTGGCATCGTCAGTGTTAGGGAGGCTCTGCACCCCAGCTCACTCTGCTGCTATAGTGGGGAAACCGGAAATGAATGGGCATGGCCGTGTTCCAATAAAACTTTATTCACACAAACCGGCCACTGGGGGGCGCGGGGGGTGGGGGGTACTTCTGCCAGTTCTAACATGGCGCGGCCAAAGTGTTAGTCATGAACCCAAGGACAGGCACCAGGGCCCAGGGCAGGCTTCCTGGAGGAGGTGGCCCTAGTGTGCAAGCTGGCCAGGACAACACAGCCTGATCAAGCTTCAGGCCTTCGAGGCGCCAGGAGGGACGCTCTGAATGCGCACTGCCTGTTCTCTCTTTAGAGTTCTCTTGCTCAGCACAAAGACTTTGGGGCTGCTTTCGAGCCCCTGCAGAAGAAGTTGCTGGATCTCCGGGCCAGGGTCCAAGCTGAGAAAGGGCTTCAGCGGGACCTTCCGGGGAAGAAGGCCCAGCTCCTGCGACTGCAGGTAAGGAGAGGTCTTCCGGCGAGGCTCGTGCAGGGACCCAGTTGTACCTGGAAGGCAGCGGCCAGTTCCAGCCGAGGTTTAGCTCCTCCGTTGAGAGCCGAATTATCTCTGGGAATCCCTGCTTGTTTATCTGGAGGTCCCCAACCTCAGCAGAGCCTTTAACGCCCCAAACTGCTGATTCTTTTTTATTACTATTGCTACAATTATGGGCACATATTAATGATACAAAATGAATGAACCAAACCTCTGATTCTTGATCCT
The DNA here is from genome assembly GCF_012274545.1 of Fukomys damarensis. Lineage (NCBI taxonomy): Eukaryota > Metazoa > Chordata > Mammalia > Rodentia > Bathyergidae > Fukomys > Fukomys damarensis. The sequence continues at coordinate 34,225,852 of NW_022900933.1, read as the reverse complement.
AGCAAAATAATAAGCAAGCCTTTTTATTTCCCCTCAGTTCCAAAGTCTGCCATTAGTATTTATTTTTAAAATTACTTTGCTCATTGTTCCCAAGAGTTTAGAAGACTTTAGTTGAATAAGCCACTTCTGAGAGTGAGAATACATTTTAAATGAATTTTATTTTATCTCATTCCCTCCTCAAGTCCCTCCCTTTCTTATATACAGAAGCTTTGTTTTCCCTTTTTGCTTCTATTTTCACTTTTTCTCTTGTCCCTTCCGTCCTTGCTCCCTCCCTCCTCCCTTGTTCCCCTTCCCAGTTGAACACTTTCTTCCATTATTTCAGTCCTCATTTCCACATTCAGTTTCTCGCACCAGAGAAACAATACAGTATTTAAACATGTGCGTCCAGTTTATTTTACTTAAGAGTATGGGTCCTAGGTTCATCCATTTATCTATAAATGTCTGATGCTCATCCTTCTTTATGTACTCCATTATATTTTAAAAACCCCACATCTTCTTTATCCACTCATCAGTTGACAGGATTTTGGGCTGTTTCCAAGATTTAGCTATTACAAACTGTGCTGCTATAAACATGGATGTGTATATATCTGTGGTAGGATGCTTTTCATTCTTTCGGGAAGACACCAAGAAGAGATATAGCTGGGTCAAATGGAACCTCTAGTTTTAGTTTCTTGAGAAGCCTCCACACTGATTCCCACAGTGGTTGCACCCGTCTGCACTCCCACCAACAGTGAAGAAGGGTTCCTTTCTCCCCACAGCCCCACCAGCATTTGTTATTGATTTCTTGGTAGCAGCCATTCTCTCTGGGGTGAGGTGGAATCTCAGTGTTGTTTTCATCTGCATCTCTTGGATGGCCAGTGATGTTGGACATTTTTCATAGGTTTATTTGCCATTAGTGTTCATGTATGTTTAAATAACCCACGGACTATGAACGGGCTGATCAGTGTTAAATGTTAGCTGGATGAATAACATTTTTGTTTTTTGAAATGGGTCTCTATGCGGTTCAGCCTGGCTTTAAATTCACTATATAGCCAAATCATGTATGTTTAAATAACCCACGGACTATGAGCGGGCTGATCAGTGTTAAGTGTTAGCTGGATGAAGAACTTATTTTTGTTTTTTGAAATGGGTCTCTATGCGGTTCAGCCTGGCTTTAAATTCACTATATAGCCAAGGTTGGCCTTGAACTTGTGGCGAAGGGCAGGCAGGGACAGTGCTCTCTTCCTCTCTTACCACAGGGCCTGCAGGAAGAAGGGCTGGAGCTGGACATGCAAATAGAGGCCATGAGGCCTCTTGTCCAGGGGGATTCCAGCCACCAGCCCAAAATGGACCAGCTCTGCTCCGACACTTTCTCCCTCTCCTTCATTCCTTTGTGTGTGTGGGGGGATGGTTGAGACAGGATCTCAGTATGCACCCCAGGATGGTTGGGACTCATGGTGATCCTCCTGCCTCAGCCTCCCAAGCGCTAGGATTACAGGTGGGCATCATCATGCCCACCTTTTTTCATTCTTTCTGACCCCTTTATTTCTTTTCCTCCCTTCCTTCCTTCCCCTCATTTATGTAACACATGATTAGTAAGCACCTCCAGTGCTGGGCGCTGAGGGTGGAGATAACATGAAGGTCAGAACATGGACAGAGTGAGCACGAGAACCCGCAGTTCCACACTGTGATAAGGGCCGCCACGTGGAGCTACACAGAAGGCTGCCTCAGTGCTTGTGCAGTCGGTACCAGGGCCTTCAGCAATTGATCCCAGAGCACTCTGCAACCGAAAAGCCTCGCCCGCAGCGCCCTCTAGTGGCCACCTGAGCACTTTCTGTGCTGTGCTCATGCAGGGTTGATTGAACTTCCGGTAGAATGGAAACCTAGGCTTGAAAATTGGCAGGAGACCTTTGAAATGCAGACCCCAGGCCCGACTCAGGCCCTGAATTGGACGGAGACCTGGGTCGGCCTTCTAGGCTCTGGCAGCCACACCTCAGGGAAACCCTGTGCTGCCCTGCTTTAGCAACAAACATTCCCAGCACCTCTTTGTAACCCCGAAACCCACAGATCATATAATTTCATTTCTCAGACAATTTAGAAATGCTCAGAGTGGAAAAGAGAGCTTTTAGAAAGTAAATGTAATCGGTGTTCTTCCATACAGAGGTGCTCAAGATATTAGGAAGTAGTCAGAAAATTCCCCCAGCACTCTGAAGGCTGAGTCAGGAGGATTGCTTTGTTCCACAGTGAGACTCTGTCTTGGGTGTGTGTAGGGGGAAGTGCTCCCTGCTTGCCACGGCACAGATACTGCACCCCATGGCATAGCCATTTGGGAAGCAGACTTCAGAAATGAGACAGAGCCAAAGCACAGCCTGCGTGGGCCTTCCTGGTGGCCGCACCTGTGGGGAGGCAGCTTCTGGTTTGTCTGCTCCCCACACGAGGTCTGGGGTCATGGGACAGCTCTGCACCACCCGACTGCCCCTCCTTGGAGCAGAGGGGTGCCGTTGCTCCCCATGTCCTCTCCCAGCAGCCAGCCCCCGCCATGCACACACACACACACACACACACACACTCACACTCACACTGGTCTCCAGAAGCAGCCCCACCTGTGGAGCTCAGGGACACACAGGGCCTGCACAGAGTCACTGATTCTGCTGAGCAGAAGAGCAGCTGCTGGCCTCAGGGTTTGGGGTGGGGTGGAAAGATTGGAAGCAGCCCCCAGCCTTCAGGGACCCCGAGCACCTAGTCAGATCCCATAGGAACAGTGCTAGTGGGGGCCATCAGGGGTTGCGATGGTGACATTCCAATTCGTCCTCTTTATTTATGGTTTTCATCCTTCTTTAGTTTTTGGTATAGGGGATCAGGACTTTGTGCCTGACTGTGAGGCTAAATCTCATCCTTCTTTAAAGAGAAAATGCCCCTCTCATTGCTAAAGCGAGTCTGAAGGGCCCTTCCGCCACAGCCATGTCCTGTCCAGGCCAGAGCTCTGCACAGCGGGAGCCACCTAAGGCCTCGGGGTGACGTGGGTAGCAGGGGTGGGAAAGGACAGAGAGAGTGAGCACTAGTGGCGTGGGTTTAGGCAGTGTTTGGTGGTCAGTGGAGGACAGATGCAGTGCGTTTTGCAGACCCAGGGGCGCCGAGTGTGCCTTCCTGGTCTGGGGTTCCCGACTCCCAGTATTTGTGGGATGAGGGAGGGCAGGGCCTTTGGTGGTCAGCAGAGTACAATGAGGCTCTGAGCCAGGAACGGGGACAGCGGTTCCGGAGTCCAGAGGCTCCCTGGCAGGGTGACCAGGAGGGTGGGCAGTGGCCACCTTCCTGGAGACAGAAGAACGAGGCCCAGGCCCCAGTGCTACGCAGCAGCAGGCATAGGTAAGAACCAGGGAGGGAGTCAGAAAGCAAGGCCAGTTTGGGAAGCTTCTTATTGAAGTGTAACCCTGTACAGAAAAGTAAAGATCTGCCTGTGCAGTTCAGTGGAACTTAGAAAGTTAAATGGATCCATGTTTGCAGTGCCCAGAAGAGACACAGAGCCATACCAGCCACCGGTCACTGCCAGGGTGACGCTGACCTCGGATTTAAACCAGCATCGAAAGCATTTGCACATGGAATAGGACAGGAGGCTGTCTTGAGTGTCTTTAGATTCTACCCTCCCCGAATGGTTATAAGTTCATCCACCACGCCACATGTGGCAGCAGACTGGCCCCCAAGGAGCATGGCACCCCCCAGTGTAGAATCAGTGGACACTTGGTGTCTTGGAGCCATGGCGGGCAACACCATGCATTGCACCCATAAGGCACTGGCTCAGAAGGTTTACCTTTGTTCACATTTACCAGATGCCGCTAATGGTTTGCCCAAGCAAATACTGCACCAGGCGTGGTTGCGAGCCACGACTGCCACCCTCGCCTGCCTTGGTGGTGTGGCATTTAAGCCAGAGGTGGCCTCCTGGGTGAAGCCTTGTGCTGGACACCAGCCTGTGGCCTGGTGCTGTGTGGGGGCCTGGGGTCAGGCAGTCTGGGCGTCCTGCAGGGCTGGTGCGGTGCCTGGGGTCTCTGCAGGACCGCTGCTCAGGGCCCCGGCCCTTGGGGCATCCACAGGACCTCGTGGACAGGTGTCAGCAGGGCGTGCAGGAGCATTGCACCTTCAGCTGCCGGCTGCTGGAGCTGCAGCAGTGGATCACCAGGGCCACACGGATGCTGGAGTCACACCGAGGGGACGCGGGCCCATGGAATACCAAGTCCCGAGAGGCTGCGGTCGAGGTGAGACGGTGACGTCCTTCCCCGCATCCTCCCAAGGCAGCGTCTCCGGCCAAAGCTCCCACGTGGGAAAGCAGACACTCCAAGCCCGAGGCCTCACTCTGTGTCTGCACACCTGTGTTCCTCAGATGCTGGTGGCTGAGCTCCCCGAGAAGGAGGTCTGCCTGGCCCTGGTGGAGGCGCACAGCCAGCTGGTGATGGAAAAGTCTTCTCCGGAGGGCGCGGCCGTGGTCCAGAAGGAGCTGAGGGAGCTGGTGGAGTCCTGGCAGGCCCTGCGGCTGCTGGAGGAGAATGTGTTGAGGTGAGGGGCTCTCAGGGTGCCTCCAGGTGTCCTCAGAGCTGACGGCCAGGCCAGGTGCAGTGCCAGGTGCCCATGCGCATCTCCACACTTGGGTCCAGCTGGCGATTCCAGCTGGGGCAGGACGAGCTGGGAAGGGACCTCAACGGGGGAGGTGGCCGCCAGCCATCCCAGCTGGAGCCTCAGTTTCTTTATCTGAACCTTCATGCAGGGCAGTAGAGGTTTAGAGGAGAAAACAGGACCTGGGTGTGGCGTGGAGCCTGAAGGGCAGCTGCTGACTCACTGTTGGGCAGCGAGACCCAGAAATCTGCTGCCGCCTTGCGGTCCCAATGCTGTAACTTCTCCCGTGACCCTGTGGGTCCCTGTGGCGTCCCCACCTTGAGTGGGTGCACTTTGTCTTCCCAGCCTCATCAGAAACAGTAAGCTGCAGAACACAGAGGCGGACTCAGGGAAGAAGCTGGTTTTCACCAACAACATCCCAAAGTCGGGCTTCCTCATCAACCCCTTGGACCCTATCCCCAGGCCACGGTGGCACAGGGTGAGTCTGGCTATGGGGCTTCCGGATAGGGTTCAGATCTGAGCATCTCCACATGGCCTCCCCCCTGCCTGGGCCGCACGCTCAGACCCGGGGCCATGGGCGGCTCCTGTCTCATTTGCTCCTGGTGGCCCAGGAGCACTGTGCACCACAGAGAAGGCCTCAGGGGTCCCAGACTGCAGGGCCAGGCCACTGGGTGGATCTCGGGCACCTCTGAAGGCCACTGTGCTGGTCCTCACCTCTCTGCAGCTCTAGCAGCCCCCTCACAGGAGGAAAGGCAACTGGAAAACTTCCCACTGAGCTCCGATTGCAAACTAAGATCTTATAGGAGGGCATGTTTTTGTGACGTAGAGGTGTGGAAACTTTATGGTATCATTCTTCACTTTTCCTTGCTGCCTTTAAAAAGTTGAGCCATGCTGAAAAGAGGATTATTACTTAAAACCTTTCCATTTGGGCATAAAGCACATGCGTATAGTCCCTAGCTGTTTGGGAGGCTGAAGCAGGAGGATTGCTTGAGCCCAGAATTTCAAGGTCAACCTGGGCAACAGAGCAAGACACTGTCTGAAAAGAAAAGAAAAGAAAATGGAATTAATTATTCTCCCACTCCTTCATTCCCTCTGCATTTGAATGCAGAATTGCATCCACAGCACCAGTTCTGAATGTGACTGTGTTCCTAGCCAGGGCTTGAGGCTGGATACCTCTGAATGACATGCTGACCTTAGACAGCTTTTCAGACTGCAGCTGATTCCAGTGGAGGTTCCACATTGCACACAGCTTGCAAGGAACGCCTGGGCTGCTGGCTTTGGGGCCCACTCTGAGGAGAGCTTGTGGCAGAGTGATTGAGACCCAGCTCCGGGGCAGGGAAGCCCTTTGGGAGCAATGAAAGGTCAGCTGGGCCTGCAAGGGTCTGCGAGAGTGCAGGAGGAGAGTGGAGCAAAGTCAGGCCAGGCAGAGCGGACGGTGTGTAAGGACCCAGAGGGAGGGAGCACAAGTTCTAGGGTCTGTAGGCTCCGGCTCAGGGAAAGGGAGGCCAGCAGAAAGAACTGCAGCCCAGGGGGAAGGCCAGTGGAAGGGTGGTCACAGACAGCCCTCCTGGAAAGGATGGTGACGTCACTCGGGAACCAGGAAGGTGATGGCGGGGATGCTCCTGGTCCTCACTCCGTTCTTCACCCCAGCCTCTCCCACGCCCTTGGACGTCCTGTCCTCATCCCTCCCCTCTGCCTCAGTGGCCTCCCCAGAACCCAGGACCAATGGGCCATGCCTCTGTCACTTTGGTCATGTGATCCCTGCAGGCAAATCCACTCGAGGAAGGTGAAGGCGGCGCTGAAGATTTCTCCCAGCTCCTGAGGAATTTTGAACGGTGGCTGCAGGTAGAAAATTCCAAGCTGGTTAGAAGCATTGCGATGAGAGCCACCTCGGCCAAGGACACGAGAACCAGAGAAGCAAAGCTGCAGGTTTGTTACCCTGGGGTTTGCGCCCGACATAGATGTGCTTGCCACCAGGGAGTCCTTTGGTGGTTTATTGGAGATTGAACCCAGGGCCTTTGCACTGAGCTACACCCCTAGCCCTTTATTGTTTTTATTTTTTTAATTTTGAGGCAGCGTTCTGCTAAGTTTCCCAAGCTGGATTTACACTCAAGATCTTTAGGCCTCAGCCTCCTAGAGTGCTGTGATTTCAGGCCTGTACCACCATGCCCAGCTCCTCCAGAAAGTTCCTCAAACAAATGATCATACATATAATCATTTGAGAGCCATTCTCGCTTGTGTATGAATAATGATTTTTAAATGTTCTTTGCTTCAGATACTTTAGAACTTTTTTCTTGCATTCATCCATTCAGCCGCTGTCTGTATTTTCCACTCAGAAAACATCACCACTAACCCTTTGACTCCTATCTGTCAGCTATTGCCGTGCAACAAAGCAGCCAGCTCATAGCTTGTGACTGAAAGCAACAGCTGTTTATTTAACTTGTAATTCTGATTCTTGGCAGTTTTGGCTAAACTCGGCCTGACTTCCACCAGTTCAAAGGGCCAAGACACATCTGCCGGGCTCCCTCTCTCCTCCTGTGGGACACAGCAGAGGCAGGCAAGGCCCTTGTAGACCTAGACTTGAACCTGGTCTCATTAACTCCCCTTCATTCTTGGACAGAGAGTCACAAGGTCAGCCCAGACTCAAGGAGAAGAAAGACAGGCTCTCTGCTTGGTAGGAGGGACAGCAAGATCATGGGGCAAAGGGCAAGGTTATGGCTGGTGAGAGGGCAGGCAAGCCAGGGCCATTTCTGCCCACAGTCTGCCCTGACTCCTCCTCCTCCTCTCCTGCACCTGGTTACCCACAGTCCATTTGTGCTGCCACAGGAGACCGGGCTATGTCTAGTGAGCAAGGGTTTGTTGGCTTACAGTTCAAAGACTGAGAAATCTGAAACCAAGGCACCAGGCTCTTGCAGGAGCGCATCACATGGCAAAAGGCAGAAAGGACAGAAGGCTGGAGGAGCTACCTTGACCTCTGATGGCAGCATGGACCCCTCCTGGCCCAGTCACCCCTCAAAGATCCACCTTCCACCTGCTACATCAGCAGTTAGATTTCAACCTGAGTTTGGGAGGGACAGCAACCAAAGCATCACACCCCACACCCTCTGTGATGCCACTTTTCTGATACTTTTTCTTTCTGCCCTCTCGCTACCTGGTCTTCAGCAAGGCCTGGGCTGCATTTTGCCTTGATTCGGGCCATGGCCTCTCTTCTTTCTGTGGGACCCCCTCCTGGATCACGGCTCCTTCTACAGCCACATGTGGTTCACTCAAAAGCACAGATGTGCCCTTGTTGTTCCAATGGGAGCTTTTCAGTACCAAGTTTGAACCCCAGGTTTATCATGTAAGACCTTTTCCAACCAGGCCCCAGCCTACCTCTCCTTTTCCTTATTTTTATGAAATTCGCTAGGATATATTAGGGTCTGGACTGATTTTTGTTTATTGCTTGGGATTCATTTGAATCTCTGAATTCCTAGTCTAGGGTATTTCTGGAAAATGTTATGACATTATATCAAACTGCCTCTGCCTTGTTACCTTCTCTGTTTCTCTAATGTCATTTAATATAATTATTCCTTCTCACAGCGAGCTTTATGATGCTTTGCCTCTCTTGTGTGTTTTGGATCCTGTGGTTCTTGTCATGTTGCATTCGGAGTATTTATTTTTTTCGGATCATTCTTCCAGCTCACTAATTCTCTCTTTAACTGTGTCTCACTTGCTATTGCATGTGTCTGTTGAGTTCTTAATGTTTGTCATTGTAATGATCAATTTTAGAATTTCTATTTAGCTCTTTTAACAATTTTCTTGGTCACTTTTCTAGCTCACCGGTCCTTGCTGAGATGTTTAAGCTTGTCTTTAATCCTCTGAAGCCAGTGAACATAGCTGCTTCATAGTTGTCTCATAATTCTGGTTATCTCTTATTCAGGGCATTTCCGGAAGGTTTCTGTTGGGTTTTATTTCTTCTTCTTGTTCTTGGTGTCTTGTGTCTATATGTGGCTATTCTGATTGTGTGCTGGACACTGTGTTTGACAAAACATGTGTAAGAGTAGTCAGGGATTCAGGATAATCTCTTTTTTTCAGAAGGGATTTTGTTAGCTACTGCTGAAAAGTGGGGTTTTATTATTCTGGGACCATTGAACCAAGAACAAAGCCTGCAGCTCCCTGGACCACTGAGATGACTTGGAGCTGGGCTGCAGTTCCACACAAGCCCATGTGACTTCTGGTTCACCTCACTCCAAGGATGAAGCCTGTGGGCTCTCAGCTAATGGAGGAGAGGCTTAGCAGAGCCCAGACTCTGACTTTTGTTTCCCTCCCCCGCTTCACAGCTATTTCTTCCAAATTGTCCAGAGCCAAAAGCAGTCTGGAACTCAGGGTTCCCTCCTCAGGATCCCCATCTTTTCCCAAAGTTTTAGCTGATGTTGTTGTTTGGCTTTGGTTTGGGGGTGTTGGGGATGGAGCCCAGGGCCTGTGCATGCTAGGCCAGTGCTTTACCCATGGCCGGACATCCAGCCTCCCTTTCCAAGGTTCAAGCTGATGGGCCTCACCTGCATTAATCCCTTTACAGCTTTAAACTGTTGTTAATGATTTGTCCTCTGTGAGTGATTTGGTCCCTATAATCTCTGCTCTTGCCCAGTTCTCATTCTGGCAGTCACTGAGCAGCTAAGCACAGTGTCCCATACTGTGCAGCTCCGGTCTGGGGCACAGCTAGGGGACACAGTCAGGGCACAAAGCCAGACTGCTGGTGTGGAGCCCTCGCCTGCCCATCACACCACCTCCAGGAGTTCTGAGACGAAGGCGAGCATGGTACTGTACTGCGAGAAACATGTGCCTCATCCAGCGCCCCTCAGCCAGACCAGGCAAGGCCAACAGAAAGGCACATTCCCCTGTGATCACCTTTATAATGGCGGTGACCCTTAGGGTCCACCACAGGGAGGATGTGGTCCCGGATGTCAGAGTGACCACAGGGTCCACAGTGTAGCTGGCCCATTGTTGTGGGGGCCACTCTGTGATTGTCTGGAGAGTGGCACTGGCACAGATGAGGGCCCCCCAGTCCGTGTGCCCATCCCTGAGTCTCTCTGCCAAGTGGCACCCGAATGGCATCCTGCCAGCCTGCTGAGATGGCCTGAGCCACCTGAGCTGCACCATGACCCTGCGCCTCCCCCAGGAGCTGCAGGCACGAGTCCCAGAAGGCCAGCAGCTCTTCGAGAACCTCCTTCATCTCGGGCCTGCGAGGGCAGCCCCAGAGGAGCTGGAAGACCTGCGCTACCGCTGGATGCTGTACAAATCCAGGCTCAAGGACGCTGGCCGCCTGCTGGTGAGCACTGAGCCCTGGGAAGGACAGGGGCTGGGCCTTACTCATGGCAGGGGCACAGCTCAGCCTGTGGTGCTTGGTCCTGGGCACCCGCATGTCAGGCTGAGGGACCACCCCGTTGGGGGAGGTCAGGTCCTGGCACTCGACTGCCTCCTGGTGAGGCCAGAGTCCCTGTGACACACACAGTGGCCTCATGGTAAGCTTGCAGGGGGCACCTGCTCTGTGCCACGCTGGGCTCACTATGTGATCGTTTCAGTGCCTTGGGACCCCTCTGCCAGAGGAACTGCATCCCTGTCTCCAGAGCAGGCTTTGAGAAGGTGAAACACCACCCAAGTTCATGCCACTAGTCAACAGCAGAGCTGGAGTCAGGCCTGCTGACCTGCTGTGTGCCTCAGAGCACCCAGGTTCCTCTCTCAGACCCTGTGCCTACCACGCAAAATAATACCAACAGCCACACCAGTAGCAATAAACTTCATGAAGTGCTGCGTTCTCATGCCAACCTGGCAAAGGACATGGCCAGTATTCCCATGAACCAGTGAGAAAACTGAGGTACAGAGGTTAAGTGTCCCCAGTCCAAAGGAGCTGGCACGGCTTCCCAGTACCCCAGGTGCCAGCCCAGCCCCAGCGCTGCCGGCTCCTTTGGCCCTGAAGTGGAGTAGCCATGTAGGCCACTAGGTGGCAGCACAGCCCCAGCGAGCGGGCAGGGTCCTCTGGGCCAGGCCTTCCAGACTCCCAGCTGTCCCGAAGTGTGTTAAAAAGCTCGTTAAACCCAAACCCCGCTGGCGCAGGCTGTCCAGATGACCAGAAATGTTAGAGAAACACTCCCTTGACAAAATGGATATTCCATTAAAGGCTCTGCTGGGATTTACGTTTCTCTCACCTCACTGATTTTTTCCCTCTCTTTCCCTAAAATAACAGTCACCAAGTTCTCCGGGGGAGCTGGGCGGATTCCAGAAGGTAAGAGTCGCCATCGGCTTGCACAGTTAGAGGGCAGCAAGCCTGGAGGGAGGGCTGGTGGTCAGCGCCAGGCTTTCCAGAAGGTTCCACGAGGCCCCGAGGTCATTTGTGGGGGGTCGGAAGCCTAGGTTTGGAGGGGTGAGCAGGGAGGCGTGCGGAGTACACCGCATGACAGGGACCTGGTGGAGAAGGGACCCTTGGCTCTGAGAGTGTGCTGGGAAGAGACGAGGGTGCCGCTGGTGACTGAGATGTAAATCTGGACCTGCCGGGGGCTGGATGGCTGCAGGAGACCACACTTCGCTGATCGAGGGGCCACACTGGGAAGGATGCGGGCCACAGTGGACCAGGGTCTGCACTGTGCCCTGTGTGGTGTGCAGCTGGGGCAGTGGCTGCGTCAGCAGAACAGACACAGGAAGAAGCGATGTTGTCACCACTCCGGTGCCTGCCCCGCTCCCCCTGGTCCTGGAGTGACATTAACATGTCCACCTTAGCCCAGGACTCTGCTGGCAAACTAAGCTGACTCCCCGCAACCCCGCAGCTTCTGGCCTCTGACCCCTTATCTTACCTTCCACGTTGTGTCTGGAGGAGGCCCTCCCTGCACATGCAGCGTCTCCCCACTTTTGGAAAAGGCACCGGAGCTACTGTCCTAAGTGATCACCCTCGCTCTCCTGTCACGTGTGGGCCCTGGTGACACGGGCCCAGCATGCTCTGGTCTGGAGCTCTCATGAACCAGCTCTCTCTCTTTGAGTCCGTGTTTTCTGTGCAAGATGCACCCTGGCGGCCTGCCTGGGTGCTTCAGTGTCGTGTCTAGAATCTGCAGGGGACCCAGGGGCTGTCATGAGATCGGGGCTGTGTTCTGAGCCCCAGCTTTGTGGCCTTGAGCAAGTTGCTCAGTGTCCCCGCGGATAAAGCAGAGCTTTATTTAACTCGTGAAGATCACTGTGCTGTTCTCTAAGGAAGGAGCAGCTTCCTGTAGCTCAAACTCTGGCTCCCCCTCTCGAAGGACGGCAGCCTCCTCCTGCAATAGGGAAGAGCATCCGGAAAGGCAGGTGGCCCACAGACCGGGGGCTCCCACTAGGAAGTGGGGGACCCAGGACTGGGTGTCCAGTTTGCCTCCAGCTCCCGCACCTCCAGCCCCTCCCTGGCTGTCAGCCCCATCTATGCAGCCCCAGGGCAGAGAGCAGCAGCTTGTCCCCCTAGACTGCACATCTGGTCAGGTAGAGATGGGTCACAGGGAGCCCCTGCATGCAGCTGGTGTTGCTCTGCAGTACAGTGAGAGGCTCTGCTCTGGGATCTTGGGGACGGTGGGGGCCTCGTAACTGGCCTGTGGCTAGCATCTCTGGGCCCTGCCTGTGGGATATGTAGAGGAAAGGCTGGAGGTGGCTGCAAAGTCTTCTTCTTCGGGCTACATTTATATCAAGTGGTTAGCAATTTGGGGCCGGCTGGCTTTAAGCTAAGGCCCCTCAGCCTGCTGTGCAGAAGGCAGCAATGTAGAAGCCATGGTGTTGGCAGCAACCAGACTGCTGACCCGCACCTGGAGGTTCTGATCCATTGGGCCTGGCGTGGTCCGTGAATCTGCCTCTTTGACGAGTTAACAGGTGAAGCCCGGAGACCACACTTTGAGAACTATTGATTTACATTCTGGACTGGGACCCAGCCTGCTCATGAGTGTGTGAGGCCTTTTAGCGAGTTCCCTAAGCAGTGTCCCACTCCACAAAATGGGAGTCCATCGAGCCAGGAATAGGCAGAGCTCTGGCTGTAGCACGTGGCACAGTAGGCTCTCAACTGCTTTGCACAGGAGACCGAGAGCTCTGTGCATGCTGTCCCTGCCTCCCCTGAGAGCAGAGAGCAGTGGCCCTCTTCAGGGAGGAATCCTGTCCTTGGTTTGTCTTGTGCTGTTCTTTGCTGATTTGCCTGGGCTCATCAGCTTTCTGTTGCTACAACAAAGAAGCTGAGATCACCAGCTCATAAGGAGAGGTTTGTTGGGAATCAGTTTTGGAGGTTCTGATCCACGACTCACTGGGCCTGCTCTCACTTCCACAGGCCAGGCTGTGATGCCTGGGCTTTTGGAGGCCACTGTAGGTCCAAGCTGTCACAGTCCTCGGGTCCCTTTTTGCTAGTTCTGGTGCGTGTGTGACTACACCAGTGCACGTCCGCACGCTGCACACTCAGGCCCTCTGACAGGTAGAAAATAAGTGCTGTCTGCAGAGGTTGTAATCTTGCCAACTTAAAAACACTGTGCTTATTATTTTTAGCACAGAGCAAAGAAAAAGGCCAGCCCCAGGCAGGTTATTTACGAGCCGTTGGTCCCTCCCCACTTTTCCTCTCTCCAAGCCCCAAGTCATTGACAGCTCAGCTACGTCATTGGCTGCAGCCTGGTTGTTTGTGTAAACAGATTAATTAAGATTGATTACGTTTGCAGCTGCTCCCGTGCTAACCACCTCCGTGCCACCGGATGTCCACCCAGCACCCACACAGGCAGCTTCATTGCTGTCCAAGATGCAGCAGCCAGGCTGGGAGTTAACTCGAGCCCTGCCTTGGCCTGGGGCGTGGCACCCTTCCCTAGACACATGGACTCAGGGACAGACTGACCCATGCCGCTGTCACCTGGGCAAACCAGCATGGCGGCCAGCACAGACAGCGGCCACCTCCCAGCCTGGCACAATTTGCGCTGTGCAGGTGGACCTGGGGCGGAGCCGCGAGGTGTAACACATTCCCTGAGCTTGAGCACAGGTCCAATGTGGCAAGCCTCTGGCTTTCAGTTTCCTGTCTAGTTAGAATCGAGTTCTTCTGGGGAGCGTTTGTCCCCAGCATCGGGATGGCTTCGCCCCAGGTTTCTGCAGTCACTGCGGCCAGTTGTGTTCTGTTTGCCTCTCTTCACACCACGTAGACAGTGGGAACTTAGACGCCAGTCTGCGGTGCTCTGGCCTGAATTTCAGATTCTCAGGAAAGCTCTGGCTCCCTCCCTGCTGCACGGATGGGACAGGACATTGACCACCTCGGCCTCCCCTTTCTGGGAAGCCATTTGTTCCTCCTTCCCATCGACTGTGGTGCAGCCCTTGGGGCCTGGCCCTGTGTCGGCTGTTTCTATTCCGTTCTCAGTCTTGTTGGGGGTAGTGATTCTCTTTCTTAGTTGGAAGTAAAATAATGGTGCACCTTATAACTGGTGTCTTAGATTGGATGAAATACTGTAATGTCAACTCTCAGAAAATGTAAATAAGCTTTTCAGGGAGAAAATAACTCGGCTTCACAACTAAAACTTAAAAAAAAATCCCTACTGTGTGCCAGACACCATAAGGGACACTCCTGAGCCTGTTCATGTTTTGTTTCATTTCTGCAGTAGATAGGATTGGAACCCATGGGTGCTTTACCACTGAGCCACATCCCCAGGCCTTTCTCTTTTTTATTTTGAGATAGGGTCTTAATTAAGTTCCCAAAGCTGGCCTTGAACTTGCAATCTTCCTGGCCCAGCCTCCAGAGCAGCTGGGATTATCGGCATGTGCCACCATGCCTGGCTCAGTGCCCAGGTATTTGACACCCACAGCCATCTCCCTCGGAGGCAGGAAGTGGCCACTGTCCTCTGACACATAGTATCATGGCGTTGGGCTGGGATGGGCTGGGGCAGAGGCACTGGAGTTTGACTTTGTACCAGGTGCCTCTCGGTCTTCTCTGGTTGCAGCCAAAGGCCCAGGCTTTGCAGGGCCACGCTGGCTCTGACCTCCAAACGAGGAGAGCCCTGGGCAGGCCTCAGCCCTGCGCTGTGTTGTTCCGGGCCCCTGTTGCCTCAGTTATGGCAACTGCTGTCAAATAAGTAAAAACATTATGCCATTTCCTCATCCCCCTCATTCACCGGATCTGACCCCATGCGACTTCTGGTTCTTCCCCAAAGTGATAGCATTGGAAGGGAATGGTGCTGTCCTCTCTGAGGGATCTAGGAAGCTCATGGTGCCTGATCCCCACAGCCCTCATGGAGCAGAAGCTTGTGGGCCTCGTAGGAGCGGCCCATCTGCCTAGCAGAAAAAAAGAAGTGAGCTTTTTATTGAGCCCCTACTTTGCATGTGAAGCACAGCAAGCCTTGCCTCCTTTATCCTTGTGATTTTGTAGGCAAGTGTCATTCTTCCTTTCTCCTAACAGATGGAGGAGCCGAGGCCCAGGGTATCTAAGTGACCTGTTCTAGGTCACACAGCTAGGAAGTAGAAGAGCCAGGCTTAGAACCCCAGACTCCATACCTTATATTTCCTTCCACACGCGTTTCATCAGTGGCAAAAGATGAGGCCCATTTACCTTGATGACCTTATCCTCAGAACCCCGGAGCCCTTGCGTCAGAGCCTGATGGATTCCCAGTCGAAGTCCCCACGGATGTGTGATTTCCACATCATGCACCCCTCCCCCCACGCTCCCCACTCTACCCCTGAAGGAGGGGAGCTTATCTCTGCTTCTGTGGATGGTTCTGAACAGGGCACTGGCAGTACTTTCTTTTGGGGAAAACTGAGGCATGGAGACGTTCTTAAAACTGGGAAGAGCTGAGGTTGTCAATCTCCTTCTTGGCTTCTTAGAAGATAGCTCAGGCCTGTGTGTGTGCGTGTGTGTGTGTGTGCTTGTGTGCATGCGTGTGTGTGCACACTCACGCATGTGTGTTTTGGGCACTTGAGAAGCATATTAGAGTGTCTTTTGTTTTAAAGATGGTTTAACATTTCTATTTTAAAGAGCATTTTAGATCTCAGGGCCCTTGACGTGAAGAGGCCAGTGCTCAGTGAGCAGTGACTGGCAGGCCACAGGCATCACGCCTGCCCACACTTGTAATTGCAGACACGCTTTAGACCCTCAGAGGTGTTTTCCCAGAGGATTGCGGCCAACAGCTGCTCACCTGAGTAAGTCAAGTGTCCACTCCCAGAGGGGAGGAGCAGCCAGGACAAGGCAGGCATAGCAGACCCTCACTTGGGAGGCCAAAGCGACAGGGTTTTGGTGGACGGGGTGGGCTTGGCACTGTTGTCTTGCCCGCTTTCCCTTTCCTGGGATGGGGCAGAGCTCTGACATCAGGCAAAGTCAGCACGAAGACAAATCAGGGCCTCCTGACTGCAGCAGCCCCACACCAGCCAGCCAGGTGCCACCCAGTCAGCAGCGGGGATGGAGCCACCGGAGAACCCCCCAGGGAACTCAGGCCCCTGCTTAAACAGTACATCACCCTCCCTCCCACTCCGGAAGTCACTGCTGAATAAATACAGCAGAGAGCACTTAACATGGTGCCTTTTCACAGAGTCAGCATGTGAGGACTTGGCCGAGTGAAAACATTTGAGGCTGGAGGCCCAGCAAGATAGCTGGGGCAGGACAGAGCATGAGGAGGCTTAGATGTGAGAGAGGACAGTGCCAACTCAGTGCTTCCCAGATACACCTGCATGTACCAAGGCTTCACTGCCATCGTCACTGTTACCACACCACCACCACCCCTGCCACCATGGCTACCTCAGCACCATGAATATCATCTCCGCTGTCACCACCACCACTATCACCACCACCACCACCATCATCACCATCAACACCACCGTCACCATCATTACCACCATCACCATCACCACCATGATCACCACCATCACCACCATCGCCACCATCACCATCATCACCACCACCACCACCATCGCCACCATCACCATCACCATCACCACCACCACCATCATCACCGCCATCACCATATCACCTCCACCCTCACCACCATGGACATCACCACACCTCCGTCATCATCACCACCCTCCCTATCACCATGATAGTCACCACCATGATCAACATCATCTCCACCATTATCATCTGCATCACCAGCACCATCGAGCACCGTTGCCACCAGTGCCAGCATCCGCCACATTCACCATCACTACCATTGCCACCGACAGTGGTGTTTGGTGACCCTTTGGTCCACAGGGAGCCAGCAGATATATTCTATAATAATAACCCTAACAGTGCACGTGCTGACAGTACTAGCACTGTGACTAACAGTATCGAGGTGGGAGCTGGCACTCTTCACTGTGGTGTAAACACCCTTTGCTTTGAGTCCTCACAGCCCAGCAGGTGGGGGGGGCCTTCTATTCCTGTTTTTCTGAGAAGGAACAGCCTTTGAGGTCCCTTGGCTTGCCCCAGGTCTCACAGCTGGTGTGTGACGGAGTCTAGATCGGAGCCCACCTGCAGGTTCCCAGGAGCCGAGTGCCTGCACCGACCATGCCTGGACTGTAAGGGCCTCTCCGTTCCTTGGCAGCCGGAACATCCCAGAAGCCATGCCCAGCCAGTTCCTGCCCTGCAGGGCTTCGGGGATACCTGTGGGCACACACAGTGGGGGCACTGGGGCCTTAAGCCTGACTTCTGGGTGACAGCGACGGTGAGGATGGTGGAGCTGTGTGATGACAGGAAGGGAAGGAGAAAGGGATTCAGGAGGGGGAGGAAGTGGGGGGAGGAGAGCGGCACAAGGCGATGGCCGGGCTCACGGCAGGGGCTGCCCATCCTGTGATGGTGGTGGCGATGCTTCCGGTGGTGGTGACACCAAGATGCACACTGACGACCACAGAAGCTGTGTGCCCGCCATAGGCCAGGCTCTGTCACATTTCACCAGCACAGCAGCTCGGCAAGGGGGCCGCCATTACGAGCCCTACTTCTAGGTGAGAAATTTGAGATTTAAAGACATTGACTTGAAGACCCACGGTGAGTACTCTTCTTCTACAGGCGCCCGACAGGGTCGTGTGCTTTAGAAGTTGAGACTGTCGTGCCAGGGATGTGTGTCACACGCGCCGTCTGGCACAGCCCACTTGGCCACGCAGCCCACTGTAGCCTCGCTGGTCCGGCTCTGTAACCGCAGGGCCTCCTGGGAGCTGCGGCTCAGTGCTCCCACCCAGCCTTTCGAGATGCCTGTAGCCCGTGAACAGATCAAAACCCAAAGCATAATTTCCCCTGAATGTGTCTCACTTTCACACCACTGTGAAAGTTGAGAAATCACTACGTGGGCCATGGCAGGTTGGGGACTGTCCGTATGGCAGGCCAGGATTTATGTACCCACTGGGTGCCACCTGTGATTGTATTTATTTATTTCCCGCTCCTGAATGGTTTGAGATGACTGCAGAGATCTGTGATTCAGGCAAACCTCGGAAAACCTGTCACAGAACAGCCTGTGGAGCCACTCATGTCCTATGTCTGTCCCGCAGGCGCGGTGGTGGCGTGGCCCGTGCTCCCTGCTCCGGAAGGCATGCTGCGTGGTGCTGTGGTTGCTTCTCTTGCTCCTGCTCTTTCTGCTGCTGCTCTTCCTGCTGCCAGCCGCGGAGGAAGCCCACAGCTGCACCCGGGCCAACAACTTCGCCAGCTCCTTGCTTCTCATGCTCCGCTACAACGGTCCCCCACCCACCTAGCCTGCCGTGGGGTACATAGTGACCTTCTCTTTCGGCCTCCAGCAGCTCCGGGGCTTCTCTGAGTTCCCCAGCTGCAGAAACTGGAGATGTGGACCAGAGGCTGCAGAGCTGCCTCGTCACGGATGCTGCGGCAGGGTCCCAGGACAACCTTTCTTTTTATACAGCATTTTCTTCGCCTATTTATACCATGTGCAGCTAGGGGAACAAGTACAGAATTTTTATATGCTCGCTATCTAAAGGCTCAGTACATATAATTCCATATATGATGTCTATTTGTAGCTGGGGGCATCCCGAGCAGCTTCTCTGTGGGATTTTGTAGTTTCTGGGCCTTGGCCTGTAGTGAGCCCCTGAAAGCAGGAACCGTGCATGTCACCTTGGTGTCGGCCTCTTACCCAGAAGCCAGCCCCTAACCCAGATGTCAGTGAAATGGCCTTGGAGCTGTCCGCATAGAGACAGGCAGCCCCTCACTTTCTGCACATGGAGATGGTTTTTTAACCACAAAGATTTGGCATATGGATCAGAAGGAGGATTGGGTGCAGCTGGAGGCAGGCAGGGAGGCACAGTGGTACCAGGGCAGGAGCTGCTCCAGGTCTTCTGGTGGCACAGGCCACCAGCAGCGGTGTCCCTGCTCTGACACAGGGCCTTCAGGAAGTGGTTAGACATGAGCTGTGCGGGGAGGAAGGGCAGGAAGGAGACTAGGTTTTTCATCTCCATGCAGAAGAGGGAGAGGAGCCCACGGGAGTCCAGGGAGCCTGGTCACCTCTGTGACCTTCACAGATCTCATGTCATCTAGAATGTAGGCTGAAGGGGCAGGGGCGGCACCTGCCATATAGGGGCCTGAGCCCAAAGGTCTGAGACAGAGATGAGAGCTCAGCCTGCCTCAGGGACTCTCCTTCCCCTTCCCAGGAGAGACTGGGAATCAGGCATGGCCTCAAGGCCCAGGCCACCTATCTGGCTGGAGCCAGGTCTGGGCACTGGGCCTGGAGGCTGGAAACCTGGTTTCTCCTTGCCATAGAACTCTGGGATGGTTCCTAAGTGCTTTAAAACTGGACCAGAGCCAGGCCTACTGGCACAAACCTATAATCCCAGCACCCCAGGAGGCTGGGGCAGGAGGGATGCAAGTTGGAGCCCAGTAGGCAATTTAGCAACTTAGTGAGACCTTGCCTCAAAGTAAAAATTAAAAAAGGAAAAAAAGATGGGAGTATAACAGTACAAAAGCCATGGGTTCAATCCCCAGGACCCCCGCCCCAAATCACTGGATTAGGTTTTCCCTAAATCAACACTAAACGTTTTCTTTTTAGAAAATACTTAGTACCCACCCTGTAGATGGATTTATCTATTCAGCTATTCATAGGCACCCGGGAGGGGTTTCCTCAGACTTTATACCAGGTTTGGAATCAGAAAATGTTTCAGATGCAAATGGGCACTTTAAGCAGAGGGGAAACTGAGACGTGGGGGGAGTGTCCTCACCCCAGCCCTGCTCTCCAAGGCAGGGAAACCCTGGGTCAGGCTGTCCCCAGCGCTCTGGTTGGCCGGGACTGGAGGATCTGGGCCTGGGCAGGAAGGCGGAGCCTGGGAGAGCTCCCTTTTCTACCTATTTGGACCCTAGCCCAGGCCTTCTCCACAGGCTGTGGTGTTTCAGGAAATCAGGACAGGGAACCAACCAGTTTACCCAGACTAGAGGCAGGCAACCAAATCCTGGGGCTCCCTCAGTTGGGCGGCCCAGCCTGAGCTCAGAGCAATGGTGAAGGGATACATCTCACTACACTTCCCAGGCAAGAAAGCTGAGGCCCAGGAGGGGAAGAAACTCATCCTGGGCCACACAGCGAGGTGCTTTAAGGCCAGAGCCGGACCAGGCAGCCAAGCAGGGGGAGCACGTTCAAGAGGAAGAGGCTATGCCTGGATGCAGCACAGCAGCAGAGCACTTGCCCGGCATGTGTGAGACCCTGGGTTCCATCCCCATCATTGCAGAAAAATACAGAAGAAAAACAAAAAAACAAACAAACAAAAAACAGGTACCATAGCACACATCTGTTAACTGGGAGGCTGAGGCAGGAGCGTCACAAGTTTGAGCCCAACCTGGGCAACTTAGCAACTTAGTGAGACCTCTCAAAATAAAAACAGGGCTGGGGATGTAGTTCAGGTTCTGGGTTCAATCCCCAGTACCACAAAAAATGAAAAAGAAAAGAAAAAGCCCTGTCCCGGTTGTGTCTTGCACGTGATATGTCAGGAGGGAGATATTGCTGGATGTGTGCTGCTGGGCAGAAACATCTCTGTAATTTTAAACTTTGATAACGATGCCATAAAGTCTATTTGCATAACTTTAGAGAGAAATGATATTTTCATTACTTTCATATGGATACAGTTGTAATATGATATTATAGCCTGGTCACAGGTGCTTTTCTAATGGATTGTTTTGCTGAAAATGGGTGTGGATGAGTGTTACTGCCCAGGGCGCGCAGTAACAGAGTGTGCAGCCCAGGCTGTGAGGGAGGGTGCCCTGAGGAAGGTGTCGTGGGGAACCCAAGGTGGGTGCCGCACCGCTGTCCTGGGGAGAGAGGGCTCTCGAAGCTGGGGTGAGCAAAGGGGCTGTCACAGGCCAGGCTGGTGTGTGCATGTGTAAGAGAGAGGAGACCCAGGAGAGACGGAGAGGCAAGAGGGGGAAAGACAGATGAGAGGGAGAGGCAGAGAGATGGAGAAAGAGAGAGACAGAGAGATCCTCAGTTCATGGATGTCATTCGGGACACGGTTTTCTTTTCCGGCCACTGCCATCTCGTGGCTCAAATTGCTTGTCCACCTCCAGTTTTTTATTGGTGGCAAGCGGGAGTAAGGGGAGGGGCACTTGTAGAGGCTCCGCCCAGTGACTTCCGGTCTTCTCTCCCGGGTCAGGGCTGGTTGACAGGATTCCCTCACATCTGCCAGTTGTCGGCCCACGTGTCCCAACAAGATGGGTTCTTTTAGCAAGAAAGAAGGGCAGAGTGCACCGGTGTGGCACTTAGCCCCTGGGTGCAAAATCGGGGAAGGAGGCCTCCCGCTCTTCCAGCACAGCCCCTTCCTAACAGACCGCTGAAGCCTGGAGAGGGACGTGGGTGGCCACCCCACTGTCACCCCATAGACAGAATCCCTCCAGCAGGTGTCCACAACCAAAGACCCTAGGGCCAGCCATCTTTTCTCCCCTGGCTTCAGTGTACCTGAGAAACGCCCACCTAAATTAGAACAAGGACGGCTTTGTTTTCAAAAGGACATTGGCAAACAAAAGCTTGTGGCCCAAAGCGTATCTTACAGGAGGACACCCAGAGCCTCAGAGAATGGTCTGCAGTACTCGGTATCCCTCAGCACTCGTCTGCTTTCCAGTTGTCATGGTAACATCCTATGGCTCCCAACCACATGCGCAGGCGGGAGACTGCGATCGAAAGGAAGAACCTGTTTCTCTGAAGGATCTTGGCTTCCTTTCTAGAACGCTAACCTCTGAGCTCAGCAACCAGGGACACCAGACCAATCCATTCCTGATACCTTGGGAGCAGGAACAAAGGGGACAAACGATGAAAAGGGAAGGAAGGATTCCTAGAAGCCATGATCTCCTAGGAACCACAGCTCAGAGAGGATCAGCAGCCTGCCAAAACGCAACCAGCTAGACAGTGAGCCCAAGGACGATGGGCCCCTAGAAGACAAGTGACCCGTCTGCCACTGTGTGGGCCTCCCTGCCACGGGACACAGGCCACTGTGCTCTGGCAGCAGACTGGTGTGTTGGGGTGCTACCCCAGAGCAGGGTGGCAGGCCTTTCCCTGCACTCACTCCTGGCCAGGAGTCTGACTCCACAGCCCAAGGGAACTGGCAGCACCAGGGAGTGGCAGAGGCAGGGCAGGGCACCAACCACTGCTCCCAGTGCTCCCAAAATTTAAATTTTGGCCCCCCAAAAAACACATACGTGGGGCCAAAGGAGGTGTGGTTGCTGAGGAAAATATTGTCATTAAGAAGATACCAAGTACCTTAAACTGGGACAAGAGAAAAGTCCATTGAGGGTATCTCAGGAATCAGCAAGACTCCACCCATCACAGACCCAATGTTGCAAAATGGCGAGGGACAGAGGATGTTTTGTGAGGTCATCGCCTGCTGTGCACCCTCAGTTCCTTCCCAAGGGGAGCTAAGGGGCAGTGGCTGTGTGTGTTCCCGGAGTATCTTCAAGGAGGGGAGGAGTGGGTGCGGTGAGAAAGTTGTGTGTACATGGACTAGACACACATCCCAGGCAGAAGCGTGGCTGACCAGCCCTTGATCCAGCCCTGGGTCGTGGGACCACAGAGACCCCAGACCATGGGAACTCAGGGAGACCACCCTGGCCCAGGACCATTTCCCAGATGTGCACACTTGGCAGCTGTTGTGGGAACTGTCCCTCCTGACATCCCCTACACACAAGAGAATGGCTGAAGGGGTCTCTGCCATCTGGAAACACCTGCTTACAAAGGAGGGCGGAGCTTTACGGGTGCTCTCTCTCCCCCCACCCTCCACCCCCCACTTCCAATACCAGCCCTGGTGGTTCAATAGTGTCATTTGCCTCCCTCCCAGGAGACAGGGCAGGGAGCAGGGAGCTTGGCACCTCTCAGAGCCCAAACTGGAAGCCTCAGTCCATGTGTACCCACTCTGCCCCATGCCAAGTCTACATGAGCAATTCACCCCACCCTTTGCTCCTAAAGACAGGGACCCTGTCACTCACTACTGACCCACTCGTGTGTCTGGCACGGTGTCATTCATGCGGTATGACCAGGTAATTACTCGGTAGGGGCTGTGTGCGTGTGTGATGTTGCCTAAGTTGTCTCTGGTGTCAGGAGCACGCTCATCCCATGTTTAAAATGGTCCATCACAGAAACAGAGCCCAGAGGGGCCATGTGCCCTTGTCATGGCATTTGTGGCTATAAACAGGGATTTGCAGTCAGGGAGGCTCTCTGGGAAGAAGGCAGCAGTATCTCAGCCGGGTGACAGTCTGGGAACACGTGTGTCACCTCCGTGCCCATCAAGTCCAAAGCCAGCTGAGGGCCTCCCGCCTTCCCCACTATATGGAGAGAGGGACATGGAGACCCTCTCATTGAATTCCCAGGCTGTGTTTGAAAGTGTAAGGTCCCATCCCTTTTGTTCAAGCTGGAAGTCACAGTGTTCTAAAAGATGGTTTGATATTTTCTTTATTGTTTTACTCTTCTCGCTCTTTCTCTTTTTAAATGTATCTGCTCGATGTTTGGAAATAAAAGTCTCTATTTTGGTCTATGAAATGGTGAGTGGTTTGGAGATTCCACCTCTAATGGGGAGGGGCTGTTGGGCCGCCCCGGCTCCTTTCCAGACAGGTCGATGACCTATCAGCCTTGAAGAGGCCGTAACTAGTCACAGCCCTGGAGGAACTCGAGAATATCCCTAACTCCAAGGCCTCAGTCCCTGTCCTAGGATCAGAACATTCCAGAATTCACACTGAGTACAGAGACAGGGCCAGAAGTGACCAGGAAATGGAAACTTGTGGGTAAACAGGACTTCCAGCCACTTCTTTCCTGAGCATCAAGGCCCTGGTGACATTTGTTTAATAAACACTTCTTAGGTTTGGGGATCTGGCATCCAAGAGCCTTGTAAGATGCAAATGAGAAGGGTAGGGAAGGACCTGTCCCCAGAAAAGGGGACACCATTCTCCTGCTCACCAGGAGGCCTGGAACCCTACGCATGAGCCCAGGACTTGCTGCAAGCGTAGAGAGGCTCCAGCGATGGCCCTTTGTGTGATCTGGGCGGCCAAGACGACATGTGCTCCTTGAATCTGCTGCTTCCAAAAGCCTGGGGTGCACACTTTCCAAGAGAAGGATTTAGCAAAGCCTTGCCTCTCGTGTCACCTAATCCCCCAGATGAGAATTCCTTTAAAACCCTGCCATTATTCCAAGAACTCATGTAATACTTTTCTTTTCTTTTCTTTTTTTTTTTTTTTTTCCATCTCTGTTAGCTTAGAAATCCTTCTCCTTTTGGAGGAAGAGAGGCAGGTTCTTAGGTGAGAAACATCACACCTGTACACTTTCCCTGATGAAAGGGAGGGACAGAGTTTTGGTCTTAGTGGTTTTGGTTTTGTTAGGAGACAACATCTTACTGTGTAGTCCAGGCTGGTCTCAAACTCACAGGGACCCTCCTGCTTCAGCCTCCTGAGTGCTGGGATTACAGGTGTGCACCACCACACTGCCTAATCTCTGTGCTGATGCAAGAGGGGTCAGGAATTGGGTGATGAAGACTTTGAACCTTCGGACTTGCTGCCCAGGTCAGTGCCTGCCTGGAGCCATTCTGCACATGCACTCAGTCCTGACAGTTTGCTTGGCGTGGAGCACTGTGTCTGTAGAGGAGGAACAACGGTGGACCAGAGGCTGCCTTCTCGGGACCCAAGGTCCTTGGCTTCCCCAGCCTGGCCTGCTTACAGGCATAGGAAATGATGGTGGTGTCCACCCCACAGCTGCTATGGCAAGGGTAGAAGTGACAGAGCCACTTTCCAGGTGGGCAGCAGCTAGACCCCTGTGTGCTACAGGGCATTTGTTACTAAAGGAAGAATTCTGCCAAGTACTTGTGGGTCACTGATCTGAAGCCCTAGAGCGCAGCCAAATGCCCCTGACATGCCCTTGTGCATCCCACGGCTTTGACTGAGGGCCTCGCCTTCTAATTACTTGTCCAAAAACTAAATTCTGTGAAGACTGAACTTTGTCCCCTGGGATCCTCTGCCCTTTGGGTCTGCATGGACTTGGTCCTGGCGTTGCTGTGTGTCACGAACATTAGCGGAACGTGAAGCACACACTTATTTCTACAGTGGAGCCGTCAAAGTTCGGGTCAGGAATCTTATTGTTAAAACACAGTTTCAGTGAGAAAACTGCACCCAGCAGCTGTCATTTTCATTTAACACCTTCCCAGGCACTCAGTTCACGTGAGAGTAACATTAAACATACACATTTTCTGAATCTCTCCCGGATTCCTGGCTGGGTGAGTCTTTCATTTTCACTACTATGTGATTTCTTCCCTCCAGCCAGGCATCCTGCAGGAGTAAGTACAGGGCCTCCTTGCAAGCCCAACAGGGATGTGTCACACTGGAGAGCTTCGTGGACTTCTCATTGAACCCCTAGGCTTGGGTGTGATTCAGCTATGTGACCCTGGCCTCTCCTGTCACCATCTCACCAGCCCTGGCGCCCACTGCCCCTGCAGTGACCTTGCCCAGCCAGCGTCTCTCTTTTAGGCTTCCAGAAGGAGCCATGTTGCTTACTCAGGGCCTCGCAGCAAGAACACACATGTGTGATCCAATACCACAAGCCCGTGATCCAGTCACCCCCAAATCCCCAGCTACGAGCTCGTGAGGTTTGGGGGGAACATCTAGATCAAAGCCACATGGTTACCTTCTGTTTTCTTATTCTCTGCAGGCAGGAAAGATGAGATGAGATCAGGGGTGTTCAGGGTGGCAGGCCCATAGGCAGGTGAGAATGGTTACATGCTACTAATATACACTTTTTTAGACTAATGATTATGAAATAGTCCATGAAAGTCTCATCTAATTGTCAGTTTTGGTTTTTTCTTAACACTGACATATAACTTGGGACTCTTCACTTTGGAGAAAAAAATAACATGCTCCCTCCAGCTCCACCCAGGCCAAGGATTTCACAATCTTGAGTAAGGAGGACCTTAAAAATGTCTGTTTCTATCTCCCAATCCTCTGTTTGGCAAGGAAGAACGGAGGAAAGGGTAAAGATAAGGAAAACGTCACTGTTTGGACCCCAGCCAACCTATCATCGACACATACCCCGGTTTCCGGTACGTGTTCCTTGCTGCCTTTCCCCAGGCAAAACCAGACCGGGAGGGGGCAACTGCTGCTTGATGCTTTAAGTTTTAAGCCTTGAATGAAAGGAAAGCCACTTCTGAGAGAGGTCTGGGCTGGCTCAGGATTCAGCAAAAAGAAAAGACAACAAAGGAGCCACCGTCTTGACACGGAAGGGTCCACCCCACACTTGTCCACGAGCTGGCCATTATTCCAGTCATGAACACCATCCTCATTCACCCTTAACCTGGTGTCTCAGAGCCTCTGAATGAAACTGTACTAGTCGCCACTGTCCCGCCACTGTGTTTCTTTGTTCTCGAGCAAGCCCTGGGAGCTGACTGTCTCGTCCAACTGTTGAAGAAGATCCCAACCCCCACGCCATGCTGGGACTGTCGTCAGCATTCAGATCACGCCCAAGATGCGTGCAAGGGCTCCCCTGTTTCCCTCCAGCTCTCCAGCCAGCCCCTGACCGTCCTTCCTAAAGCAAAGTACAGAATTAGGTAAAGTGTTTGCTGCTCAGTGGTAGTTCACTTGCCTGTCTTGTAAGGCGCTGGATTCCATCCTCGCTCATTACCACAAGAAAAATAATTCATTCAAAGCTGGGCGTGGTGGCGCATGCCTGTAAAATCAAGCACTTGGGGAGCTGAGGCTGGGGGGCCTTGGCCAGCCTGAGCTCCATGGTAAGACAAACAAGCCAATGAATTAAAGAATATTATTGTGCTCTGCTGAATGTCAGGAATAAATAAAATGGTGGAAATCTAAAAGTCCCGCCCTCAGGAGCCTGCTCTGTCTGTGGAGACCGGTACACAATTTTCTCCTTCCACACGAGATGGACAACCGAATGGACAGCTCGGTGTGGCCCAAGGGGTCTTCTCTTCTCCACTGTCACTAGTCACCAGCCTTCAGAGGGACCACAACCCTGTCGTCATGGAAACTGTTAACTTCCCATGAGGCCAGGTGCCCACCAGACTTCGATTCTCCATTCCTGAGGCGGCTGGCATTGGGGCCTCCGGGGAAGCGATGGGTGCGCTCTGGTAAGGGAGGGTCCATCTGGGGTAGGTGCCTCGAAAGTGGCCATGACTGTTGTCTGAACAAACGTTTATATCCCCAGATTCATACGTTGAAAATACCACTCCCTCAACACACACACACACACACACACACACACACACACACACACACACACACACCCTTGTGGGTGCAAGGGTTCTGTAGCACCCACAGTGATGACATTGGGAGGTGAGATTTTTGGGAGGTGAGGAGGTTGGAGAGGTCATCCTCAGCTATGGGACTGGGGCCTTATCATAGAGACACTGGGGAGCTGGCTTGCCCTTCTGCCACATGAGGAAAGGGCCAGACAGCGCCATCTATGGACCAGGAGGTGGAGCTCACTAGACAACAAATCTGCCAGCGATTCTGACCTCCAGAATGTGAGAAATGAATTTCTGTCATTTCTGAGCCCCTGATCTCAGGTATTCAGCTGTAAGATACCCACCTTTGCCTGCAGCTCACGAGGTGAACACATGAGACAGTGAGCGAAGCCTTCAGGCCTGGGCACAGGGTCAGCACGGGGACCATAGCGATGAGACCTGCAGTGAGGGTCCCCTTCATGAAAAGCCGGACGAGCTGCAGGTGAGGCCCATGGCCAGTATGGCTCCTCCCATGGGCGCACTGGCCTCCACAGTCTTTCTCTCCACAGATCTCTCCCCTGCCAACCCTTTATGACTGAGGTTCATATGCCTGGGACTTCGTCCCACCTCCAAAGGCCAACCTGTGGCCTGTCAGCCGCCCCTCCCTGCTCTGTGATCTCCTCTGTGGCTCTGACCCTCTCATCTGTGCCTCTGTCTGGTTCCATTCTTTACTTTGATGTCTCTTCCTATTTAACCTGCATAGACCTACAGGCCATATGGCCAGGAAAGATAAAATGATTCATAAAGCATTCAAGTAGCATTCAAGTTACTGGATTCTGTGTGGGTTAATAACTACCTACAAAATGTCTTCAGCTTTGCCTCATCATACAAAGCCCGTATCTTCTCTGAGTTGTCTGTCAACCTCCATTCAAGGTTCTGTTGCACCACTTCCTACCCAGTGTCCAAGGCACTCACCCTGAATCCCAGCAAGGTCCTTCCATGTGATCGGAGCCTAGAAGATTGTCCTTACCTCCCTGTGCGGACCAGGAGAGAGCATATTGCATTGTGTGTTTGTGTGTGTGTGTGTGTGTGAGACAGACACAGGCTGGCCTTAAACTCATATCAATCCTCCTGCCTCAGCCTCCCAAATGCTGGGATTATAGGCGTGCGCCACCATGGCCAATACATTCATTGCACTGTGAATCTGAAGAAATGGTCCCGGCCTTAGCTCCAGTCACCAACTTGTTTTGCGACTTTGCTGCACACCCCTCTGCACCCCCAGTCCCTCTTTGTCATATGGGGAGCACGGCTGAGCCTCAGACCCTCATCCTGCAAACCAGGAGGAGATGTGTGAGAGCAGAAGCCGGGGCATCCCAGGAGTCCCTGAGATGGATGAATCCCCGTGCCAGGTGTAAACATGAGCCACACAGGCACACTGGCAGATGCAAGTGCCATACACCATACTTGGACACACTCGCACACACCCTGAAACTTGACCACACACCACACGGACATCACATACCCACCACACCACCAACCGACACATCTCACACACCCAGGCTCACACCCCTGCATGCACCTCTGTCCTAGCAAGTACACAGAGGCCACCCAGACACACAGACACCACAGACAGATCCGGGCAAATACAGACTGACACTGCACACCCACGCAAGCCACATGTGGACACAGAGCTACCCCTGCACACAGGGGACCCACAGCCCCATCCACAGCACCCTTGGCCACAGCCTGGGATCCTGGGAGGGCCCTGCCCGCCTGTCCCCGGGGCCCCGCCTCCATGCTTGTTCCATGGGGTCAGCTCTTCAGAAACCAGCTCCCTGGTCTGGGCACTGTGCGTGGCTGGAGGGCTACTGCGGTGCGGGGAGCGCTCTTCTCTTTTCAAAGCAGGGTTCGATCCCTGGTACTATTAAACGCAAGCCAAAAAACAAAAACTGGGTTCCAAAAAGAAAATTATGGGGTAAACAAGCAAGATTTTGTGGGGTCAGGCACTGGGTTTTGGAGCAGTCAGGGGAGGGATCTGAGGAGCAGCAACCAGAGCTTGTGGGTGCATTGTGGGGCTCAGCATTGTGGGGCCCTGTAAAGAAAGTGGGTACATTTAGCTACCAAACATCTTACAGTCATGCTTCGGATGAAAGGCAAGTTCCATCCTGACCAAGGGATATCTCCAGGGCAGTCGTCTCCCACAAGCTACGGTTTCCTGTGTGGCAAGATCTGAACTTATCTGGAATTGGAGGCCAGCAGGGAGGGAGCCCTTTGCTGTCTGGGCAGCACATAGCAGGCACAGAGAGATGGTGACGTGACCGCAGCACCCCTGGGAGGTCCACCACGTCCTCCATCTGACTCCTCCATAGCCAGCGGAACTTTCACTGCGCCGAATCTGCTGAAGGAGAAAACGAGGCTGAGAGAGGTGAGAGGGCTGCCCGAAGGCCTCTCAGAAAGTGGCCCTCCGGCCCTGCCCTCCTGTTGTAGGGGCAGGCGGCCCTGTAGGTAGAGAAAGATAGGATCAAGGCCTGTTGGAGCTTTATTAAGATCAATTCGGAAACTTGCTGAAGTCTACCCTCACAGGTAGACTTTGCAGTTAGGGTAGTTAGGGAGAAAAAGGAAGGGAAAGCTAGCCAGACTTGGGGAGGCGCCAGGTGACACAATTACTGGGAAAGTCAGCTCCCCTCACCCACCCCACAAATGCAAGGGCGGTAAGGGACAGCCACCCAAGGACTCTTATCTGATATGTAAGACATGCACGCGCACACACCTATGCTTAAACACACGTGTGTTCCCACTGTAACATCAGCAAATATTGCACCACTTAATCATTAAGTAAGCTGCCTTCCTAATAAGCCCTCCTTCTTCATGGATTCATTACAAAGGGGCAGGAAGAAACCCTGCAGCCAGAAGGCCTAGGTTAGGATCAAAGACAGTCAAGCCAACAGATCAGATAGCAAGAGGTGTCCCCCTGGGGATGGGAAGACACCGGTGCCCGATAAAAGTGGTTCAGGAGGTGAAATATGAAATATCCCATCTCCCAACTTGTTAGCTATCTGATATGCTGAGTTTGTGTTTTCTAAAGATCGAAGAATGAGTTCTAGGGACAACAGAGGTTAAGAGTAGGAAAATGGTTATTGGGAAGATAGTTCCTGAGAGGCACAAGAGGACCCGAGTGGGTAGCCGGGGACCTCACTTTGCAGGGGAGTTTTATAGAGCAAAACCCACGTGGGTACAACGTGGGTTACAGCCATGATCAACCAATAAGGTTACAAGAACAGTCGCTAAGGTAATAGTGGCCCTAATTGGAAACAAGTCATGTGACAAGCGTGGACGGAAAGAACAAAGACTTCTAGGGAATGGTGGGTCCAGAGGTCTTGGTCAGCCACAAGGTGACTGATGTCTATGTAGACTTCATCAGGCCTGGTGTTTGTCTTTGGAGGAAGTACGCTGGGTTGGACATTTTGTCTTTATCTCAAGGCCAGGTCTCCAGCAGATGTGTCTCCGGCTGTAACTGTGATGTGTTCCGCCTTTGTCCGACTGTCTGAGGCCCAGCCCTGTCTGACTGCCTAACTCAGCTGTGTCTAATGAAGGAGCCAGGGATAGGAGCTCAGGGCTTTCAGTGCAGAAGCCAACTAACAGCTCATGGTAGCTGTCTATCCTCTTGCTTTTCCATCCTTTTTGTTATACTAGACTGCCTTTCTTCCATTCTTTACTGACGCCGGGTTTAGGATCTCGAGGAGCTGTTTTCAGTAAAGCAGTGGTGTGGTGATCTGCCCACCCCTGGATGTGACAGTGCAACCTCCCATGAGGCCAAGAATGTGCCCCACAAAGCAACACAGACCACAGTGTGTCCTCTGCCCTCTCCAGGCCATAAGGGGACAGAGCAGAGCTGCAGATCTGGGACAAAATCTCTTTACCCTGAGGGCCTAATAGGTTACTTGACTGGTTGCCCAGAGCCTGGGTTTTGTTGTCTTTGTTGTGGTTTTTCCTGTGGCGCTTAGGGTAGTGAGCACGGCCCCAGGGCCGCATACAGTAGGGAAGATTCCTGCCTGCTGAGCCCAGGTTGAAAGGAGCAGTTCATCTCCCCTTTAGCCACAGGGACTTCACCCTGTTACTGCTAAAGTACCAGCTCAGAGAGGTGACTGACTTGCCCAAGGCCACACAGCACCTATCCAAAATTTGATCCTGGGTGATTTTCCAAAGTTTTGTGGGTAGAAATTCCATGATGTAATCAACAAGTGGTGGAAAAACAATGATGAATGCAGAAGCTCATGGGGCCCTGACCCTGATACAACACCTGGGCCCACAGTGACGTTTCCAGGGTTCCCCGGGAATGCAACTTGATCCCTCTCAATGGATAACCGAGCAGGCTGGGTCAGGCCAATCCCAACCTGCAGTTCTTGGGCATGCAGTCCTGAGGCAGCTCTCCAGCCTGTCCACACTCCCAGCTTGGCTGTCAGTGGATGTGAGAGAGAGGGACGGTCCTAAAAGCCAGCATTGCACCCATCTGTTCCACATTAGGGTGCTGTGAAATATTTCATGCTCTCCATTGCACTGACAAAGAAAAGCAGAACTAATCTCTTTGTTTAAGTTTTCCTGACTGACATCACTGGTGATTAAATGACTTCCTTATTTTCTCATAACTGGAGCAGACTGGTTCTGTGGGAGGTGTGGGAAGAGAAGCCAAGTGGGGAGCACTTTGGTGTTGCTGGAGGCTCTGTGACTGGAGTGGGAAAAGGATGCTTTGCAATTGTCTCAGTTAAGGAAACAAGAACCTAGAGGGGGTGGAAGACATTCTAAGTGCCCATGCATCCCCCACCCAGCCATCCACCCATACCTCTGTGCATACACCCACCCATCCACTCATCCACCCATCTGCTCATCCACCCACCCATCAATCATCCATCATTCATCATCCTTCCATCCATCTACCCATCCGTACAGATATCTATCCAACAACCCATCTACCCATTTACCCATCCACCTACTATCATCCATCATCCAACCACTCATCCACCCACCCACCCATCCACCCATCTACCCATACCCCATACCCTTTTCTTCAAGGAAGCCCCAAGCCAAGAGATGTGCACGGCTTATAGAAGCTAAAAAAACACAAGGGTTGGATTATCTCCTAGACCCTTCAGAAGGAACATGTCCTGAAGAACCTTTGACCATAGCCCCATTTTTGGATTCTTGATCTCCAAAAGTGTAAGATGATGAATCTGTGCTACTTAAGCCACCAAGTATGTGACAGCTTGCTACAAAGTGTTAGGAACTAACCCACAACCTCGTGCATTCACTATTAGCTTGAACTGGACAATTTTATGAAAACCAGTATGCACCATGCCCTGCGCATACTAAAGGCTCCAGCAGAAGTAGTGACAGAGACCTGAAAGCATCTGAAGCTCTACTGCCTTTTGAGCACCTACATAGACTAGCCAGAGGAGGACAAGGGACGTGTGCTCTGCTGGCTGGGTTAAGACTGCTTGCACACTGCTCCCACCCTCTCCGACCTGGCTTTCAAGGGACCCCCAGGGACCAGGGACAGTGCTGTGCTGGGCTCACCTGAGGCTGGGGTTGATCTGGGCAGAGGCCAGCAATGGTAGGATTTGATGAAGTTTGCTTGCTTTGCTAAAATGGAAACTGCTGTTCAATGAGAGCATAAATATTTCATTGCCCCAGTGACTACTTTTTGCATAACAGTTTCGAGTCCAGATTCAATATGAAACAAGGGTGTAATAAACATGGCACATGGGCACACACCTCCTGCCTTCCTGTCGGAAGCTTCCCACCCTGAGACTGCAGGGAAGGCTGTTCTGTCCTCTGTCCCCAGCCAGGGAGGTACCGGGTGCCAGTCCACAGCTCTCTCCCACCTCCAACAGCTCCAGTGTTCAACACCACAGCTCCCTGCTGTCCGAGCGGAGAGGTGACAGTTTAGGAAACTGTCACCTCTTCTCTTACTTATGCCCTCACCCAGTCGTGTCCCTCTTCCGAGCTCAAAGCAAGACAGGTGCCACCATCAAGCTTGATGCCTGCACCCTACCTGTCCCCCTTCTCTCTGAGTGGTTCTCTTCTCTGTCAAATGGCCAGTGGCAACACATCACCCCCTGGGAAAGCCTTGTGACATTTAACTCCTCATCAGCTCCTTGGAGAAATCCTTCTGGTGACCCGCACTCTACGCAGACACTTTAAAGATGACTTCAGCAGGACCTGGAGAGGAGCTCCCCCAAAGTTTCTTCAGCTAGGTGGAAAAGGGAACTGGCTTAGTCTTTGAGAGGCCTGCAGTCCCCTGGGACATGTGGGGACAAGGGGGAGAGTGGCAGCCTGATTACTGCAGGGAAGTAACAAAGATAAACAGTGCCAGCCACACTAGCTGCTCCCAGCACACGGTCACCCCGTGTCGAATCCAGAAACAGTCTCGCTCCCTCCCACAGGGCCTCCATGGACAGGCACTGTTATCATTCCCATTACACAGGCTAGCAATCTGAGGTCCTGCCATTTCTGAGCCAGATTCCAGCCTCCTGTCGTCTTTGAGGAATGTCACCTCCCTCTGCGTATCTTCCCTGCACGTTCCCTTTGGGAATGGTGGCCAGCCTCAAACCCCAAACCAGTTCAACCTCCAGATCTCGCTAAGGCTCATCAGGGAAAAATTCTACCCCTGGTCTTGGCCCAGGGAACGTTTGGGAATGTCTGTTTTCAGTTGTCACAAATTGAGGGAGTGTCAGCGCCATCTAGTGGGTGGAGGCCAGGGATCCTGCTACAGGTCCTCCAATTCCTGGGGTGCGGGGTGAGGGTGTCACATAGGACCCAGAACTAGCTGGCCCTGAATGCCAATAGCACAAAGCCTGTTCTAAGCCAGGGGACCAATTTCATCTTTGCCCCTCTCTGAGGGTCCTGTTGCTAGACCCTTCCTCTGATTAAACCCTCAGAGCTCCTCATGCCTCTGCCTCATGCAGCACACCACTTTTGGTGTCCTGTGGCTCTTGTTGATCCTGACAACTTCCCTGGATGTTCACCTGCTCCCTGTCACCATCTCCACAGGCCACCGGCCAGGGGGACACCCTTCCACCCCACACTACCTCTCTCCTGCACACTGCCAGCCTCTCCCCATGGGCACAATTGTGCTCAGGTCTTGTGCGACGGTGCTGCTGTCCCCCCGTTCTACCAGGACACAAGAGAGACCCCTGTGAGGACAACACCTTCTCACCCTAGGACACAGTGTCCCACCTGGCCCAGCACCACCCACCACTTCCTGCCCAAGCTGCTGATTTCCCATGCATCCAGAGGCCCAATCCCAGGAGCTTCAGTGTGGGGGCGAACCTGGCAGGGGAAAAAGGACTCTGTGGCCCATGCCTAAAAATAAAAATATTATTCAATTGTTGGGTCTGACAGGCAGAGGGCCTGAAGCAGAGAGCTGCCCTTGGCAACAGTGCCACACTGAGAAGCTTTCACTGGGCATTAGCATGGATCTGGGCCGGCAGAGACAGGCCTTCCACACTTCTGGCAGCACATTTGGCTCTGGGACGCAAAGGGCAGTTGGCCCCCCTCAGCTGGTCCCATTGGTTTGGGCTTCTGATGCCTTCTGAGTATGCAGATTTGGAAGAGGGTGTCCACAGTGTGGGGTCTGGGGAGAGCACAGCCCTTCCTGCTGCTGCACCCCATGAAGGTGCAGGCTATGGACCAGACAGCTGGAACTGCCTGTTGGTTCCTTCAAGACATTCTTGTCCTTGAGTCTTGCTTCTGCTGTTTGCCTCATCCAAAATATTCATTCCTCCCATCTCTGCACCGGGAAATCTGACCTCTGCTTCTAGACCCACTCAATTGAGATGCCCCTTTCTCCAGGAAGGACTTTCAGGGCTCTTCATTGTGCCAGCCCTACCCCAGCTTTTGCAGGCAGTAGTGGGCTGTCCACCCAGGACTCCCCTGGTGCTCTGCCACCATTTATCAGTGTCCCCCATGGTCAGCAAGGTGGAGCTGGGGAAAGCAGGTAAATCGGGAACCAGTTTAAATCTCAACTTGGCTCCTAAGCAGTTTGGTAACCTTGAGCTAGTTTTTTTTTTTTCTCTCTCTCTCTCTTTGCATTACTAGAGATTGAACCCAGGGCCTTTGCACTGAGGTTGTACTCTACACCCCACCCCTTTTCTATTTTAACACAGGGTTTCAGTAAGCTGCTCAGGCAGGGCTCAAATTTGCAGTTCTCTTTTCTCAGCCTCCCAGAGTGCTGGGACTCCAGGCTTGGACTGCTGCACCTGGCTGACCTTGAGCATTTAGCTTCCCTCTGCCTTAAGTCCTAACCTAAACAATGGATGACATGCTTACCTAATCAGGCTGTTGCAATTTTAAAAAGATAAAAATGCAGAGCATTGCCTGGTAGCTGGTGTCTTTGGCTGCAGACTGGATTTGATATCTGACCTCACTGTTTATGGGTTTTAGGGGTTGAGCTGTGTACCCTCAAAAGACACACTGAAGCCCTAACCCCAGGTCCCGAGGATGCGCCCCTATCTGGAGATGGGATTGTTGCTGACAGAATTACTAAGAAGAAGTCATCCTGGGCTCTGAATACAATACACCTGGTGTCCTCGTGAGAAGAGGATGTGAAGAGGCAGGAGATGTTGAGTCCTGAGTCTATCGGCTAAGCAATGCCAAGCACCATCGGAGAGAACCCTCAAGGCCTCTGCAGAATCTGCACTTGACGATGCCTGGGCTTGGAATTCTGGTCTCCTGGCGCAGACAAGAAGAAACCCTGTTGTTCTGAGCCACTCATTGTGACGAGTCATTACAGCAGCCTTAGCAAACTAAGATAAGGGGTGCATACCTCTCCCAGCCTTGACTTCCTCAGCTGTAATCCTGCAAGCAAGGAGGTAACATGTCCTGGCCATTAGAGAAATGCAAATTAAAACAACTCTGACATTCCATCTTATTCCAGAAAGAAGGGCATTGTCAAGAATTCAAAGAATAATGAGTGCTAGCAAGACTGAAGGGGCGGTGGCTTCCTACGCTGTTGGTGAGAATGAAAACTGGAGCAACCACTGTGGACGCCAGTGTGGCGAATCCTCAAAAAGCTAAGACTAGAAATTCCACTTGATCCGCTATTCCCCTTCTAGGTATCATTCCAAAAGAGTTGATGCCACATTACAGTGATACACGCACGCCCGTGCTTATAGCGGCATAATTCATCACAGCTAAATCTTGGAAGTGGTCAGTATGCCCATCAACAGAGGAGCAGGTAAAGGAAATGTGGTATTTACACACGATGGAGCACTGCTGTGCCATAGAGAAACATAAACTTGAGTCATTTGTAGGAAAACGGATGCTCCTTGAGACCATGACATTAATATTGTATGGTTTCTCTTATATGAGCAAATATAACTGCACTAAAAAGCAAAACAAAATAGGGAGACCGATCTTTTGGAAATGGGAAGGGGACTGAGAGACGGAGGGAGAGGGGAGGAAGAAGAGGGGAGAAGGAGTAGTGAGCACTGACGTGAGCTGTGTCCATGCACCAACTCCCACGCAGAAGGTCATCATCCTGCACTGCAAACATGGGCGAATAAAAATAAAAATTAAAAAAGAGATAATAGACGTGAAAGCGATGGATGCCTTTTAGGTGCTGAATTCATATGGATCGAATCTGCAGCTCAGCCTCCTTTGGAAAAAGGGATGCAGGGATGGGGAGATACCTGTACCCCCAGGCCAGCCCGGCCAATAGAGAGACAGTGTGGACTCCGAGTGAGAAAGCCAATCAGCAACACTGCTTTTATGCATCTGCAGATGAGAACACTCAGCAGACAGCGCGGAGAAGGACCTAGCCAGGGAGAGTACAGGCAAATGAGAGAAGAGGCCAGAAACAATGTCTCTGGATAGCCAGGAGCACCCCCTCCAGCCCCAGACCAGCAAGTGCCGAGGCCATAGCCCCTCCTTCCCACATCTTCCCTCCTTGCCTGTCCTCCATGCACGAGGGACCAGTGCAGCTGCTAGGGACAAGCATGGCCTCTTGTCTCCTAGTCCATAGTTGTGATGGTGACACGGGAAGCACAGATGACCCAATGCGACCAGTCCCAAGCCAGGGCTGTTCTTATGGAGGCTGGGGAAAGACCTCTTCCACCCCCAGGAGTGTGGCGGCAAACAGCTGGGGGCTCCCTCTCCCTACTTCTGGGAGGAACTCACCCAGAGTAGGACCATGAAGTCCAGGAGGTGGGGGTCAGACATGATTTTAAACTTTTGGCCATGTGGACTTCCTTGTTGCATAAGTTAAGTGATTCTGTTTTACTTTAACCATGTGAGATTATGCGGTTCACAGTGAGAAAGTGAGAATGTCCTGTTCCACCCAGGAGGGTTGGCAGTGTGCCGGTGGGAATCAAACAGGGAGGCCTTGCTGGGGAGCCAGGCCCATAGGGCTGCGGAGCCTGAGGGAGACTG
Organism: Fukomys damarensis; assembly: GCF_012274545.1. Taxonomy (NCBI): domain Eukaryota; kingdom Metazoa; phylum Chordata; class Mammalia; order Rodentia; family Bathyergidae; genus Fukomys; species Fukomys damarensis. Next base: position 34,188,265 of record NW_022900933.1, on the reverse strand, counting down.
AAGGGCAGCACAGGGAAAAGCTGTTGCTGTTTGCAGGAGTTCTGTTTGCAGAAAGAGCTGCTGGCTGCACCCTGAAGGAGACCTTAGCTTGCGAGCTACACCTGCCTACCTGCCCACCTGCCGACTACCACCTCCCCCACTTTGGCTGGGCCCTGAACATGGAGTGGATGGATCCAACCTCATCCCCATCACAAATCATATGGGCCACTCAAGATGGGGACTGGAGGTGGGGACAGCTGGTCTACCTCAGCCCAGGTCCATCCTTTGCTGTGCTTGATGGGGACTGGGAGTGTGTGACCCTCAGGCCTCTCCAGTGGTTGTTAGGGAAGCTGCTCTCCATATTCCACCAGCTTACGAGTCCCGGGAACTTGGAAGTAGGTGGATGAGTCTGTAAGCTCTGGGCCTCCAGGATTTGCTCTAAAGGAGGCTGCATGGTGAGGGCCAAGGCCTTGTGGGCTGCAGGAGACACTTGGGTTTATTTCATGCTCCGAGCCTGGCAGTTGGGTGGACTGGGAGATGCACAGGATGGCCCTTTTGTTTGTATGGATGGGAAGGGAGACCTGCTAGGACACTATTCTTGCAGGCCACTTTTGGATCTCAGACACCAGAGGGGCCTGGAGCTCCAGCCAGCAGTGAGCTCCCATTGGAGGGCAGGGGAGAGGCAGGCAGACCATACCCGTCTTGCAGGTGCAGTGCAAGAGGAAGGCACGGAGCAAAACCAGCAAAGCAGTGAGAGGTGCCTCATGGGGAAGGGGGCCCTGATCTGGAAAGCCCAAGTGGGGGCCAAGGGCAGGACCAGAAGCTGGGTCCTGCTCCTGCTACTTTGAAGCAGCAAGGTCTTGCTCTGCCTTTTCCCGTTGGCTAAGCTACATCTTGTGCTGAGTGACTCTCTTCCCTGGGCCTCCTGCCCTGGGTGCAGTGCTGATCTTCCTGAATATATTTAACAAGAAATCCGTGAAGGGCATGGAGCCAGACAGATGGGAGCCCAACTCTCAGCCAATATGAGACCGAGGACGCCTTGATAGCCTGTCGGGGCCTCCAAACTCCAAGACGCTCAAGTTCAGAGTAGAAGGGAAACGCCCAAGTTCACCACAGTCCTCTGCCACTGCAGAGGCCCACTTTCTGAGCAGCCTCCGCTCAGGAAGTGCTCTCTTGCAGAAAAAATGGCAGCCCTGGAGAGGAGTTAGGCACCCTGGCTCTGGGTGGGGCCCACATTTTCCCTGCCCCATCTGGAGTCCAAGCCTGGAGGCCTTCCCGGGCCAGCACCTCCCCAAAGCAGCCCTGCGAGACCCATCTCTGCACGCCATGGCCTGTCCTTTGCCACTGCATCTCCTCGTGCACCCTCTCTCTTGCCATGCAATGGACGATGGCATTGCCTTTCACCCTTTCCAGCCTTGCTCTGCAGCAGTGTTTCACTTGACTTTCTATCCCCCGCCCACAGCCTGTCAATTCCATGACACACAGGATACTGTGGCTTCTACAGAGACGCAGTGCTGTGCCAGTCCCTTGCTGGACACCTCCCAGTCTGTGGAGGGGGAAGTCAGGGCAGGTTTCCTGGAAGAGATGAGGCCCAAGCTGAACCTGCTGGGTGAGTGCCATCTTGACCCCGGGTACTTTTTAAGTATTTGTCACTCTGCCATATTCTACTTTTCCTCTTAGTTTATATAATAGAAGGAAATGGGACAGATCACAACTGCTGTGCCCTCATTGCTTCTGATTATTATAGACAGCTAAGTTAAGCAGAAATATTACAGGCAGCCAGACAGGACTAGGCCCTGGAGAGAGTCAGTGCAAAAGATGGGAACACCTTACAACTGTGGCCGGAGGCACATCTGTTGGAGGCCAGGCCTCAAGATAAAGACGAAAGGACCAGGCCTGCGTACTTCCCCAAGGGGAAAGATAAGTGGTGACACCTTGTCTAATAAAGTCTAGATAGACATCAGTCACTCTGGTGGGTGACCAAGACCTCTGGACCCATCCCTTCCCTAAAAAAGATCTTTGTTTTTTCCATGTACACTTGCAACACGACCTGAGTCCCCTCTGGATCACGTGACCTAAGCAGCTAGACTTGTGACCTTGTTGGTCGATTGAAGTTTTGTCCCACGTTGTACCTACCTTGTGATTTTGCCCTATAAAATTTCCCTGATGAAGTGGGGTCTCCAGCAACCCCCTGGGGTCCCCTCGTGTCTCTCTCAGGAGCCATCAGATCTCTCCCTCTAGATAAATATGTCCTACTCTTAACCTCTGTTGTTTCTTAGAATTCATTCTTTGATTCTGGGGAACATCTAGCAGGTTGGGAGTTCTATATTTCCTTTATGTCATTTATATCATTTCCTATATCATGATCAACTCCAGCACCCTACAGGCTGTTCAGTTAATAAGTGGGGAAACTCCCCAAGTGAATACAGCAGTCTCAGGAACTAGAAGAATGTGAATCCATAAACATAAATGTGTGTACACGCCCATATTGTCAATGTATGAAAGCCTCTTCCAAGACAGAGACAGGTCTGTTCTGAGACTCACTGCACACTTGGGCTTGGGAGGTTTCTCTAGGCAGGAGCCATAGCTCAGACAGACCTGGGCCTGAGTCCAGCCTTTCCTGGTCTGACCTTGGCCTCTGCTCACCTGGGATTCCCCTGGGGTTGCTAGGAAGACTGCCTGGAGCCCTGCATGTGGAGTCCCAGGCCAGCCCAGCCCAGAGTGACCAGGAAATACAGGCTTCCTCGCCACCAGCCTGCGTATAAGTGCTGGAGCTCGCTGGCTGGCTTGGAGGAGCGCATCTGGGCACCTGGGGAGAGCCAAACAAAGGCTTGGTGAATGCAGTCAGCTCCAGGGAACACAGATCGCCCAGGGAACACAAGCTCATAAACTAACCCTGCTTTAGAGACTTTTGCTTCCCTAATTGCAGGGAAACCATGATGCTGACCTTTGAGGACTCGCTCATCTTCCCCAGAGCTATAAACCCTGCCAACAACTGATCAGATAATAAATGTTGTTCTTGTGAAGTTTTAGCATTCTCTTGAGCAATAAAGCTGACCCTTGGCCCCCTTATCACATTTCACGATAAAGGCAGGCCCCAGTGGCGGGCTTATTTGGAGATCATAGGAACATCTGCCTGAAAGCAGAAGATAAAGCCCTTTGAGACGAGGGCTTCAAACGGAAGAGACCCATGCAGTATAAAAGCCCAATCCATTTCCACTATGATAAGCTTCCTTAGAAATTGAAATCTGATTTTGGCCCTACGGGAGAAAATTAAAACCAGAAACTGAGACACGAACACCATTTTATTTTAGTGTGTGGGAACTTTTTAAAAGCAAGAAATGCAAATGTCTTCCAGTGAGGATCCTGCTTTCAACAAGGTGAAATTTCTCATGGGGCCATTGTCCCCGAAGATAAATATTGTCACTTCACAGAGTTGGGAATATTTGACTGATGTATGTCAAGTTTTCATTTTATGAGCAGAAGAGGCCTAGAATTTCTACAGTGATGGCTTCCCCGTCTCCAGCAGAAGCCTGGCCCAGAGCAGATGCTCACCCAGGATTTGTCTAGTAAATGTCTGAAATCAGGGCCTCCAGCAACCATATAACCATTATAACCCTTTGATAAACATCTTCCGGCCACAGCCCAGTCTTACCCCACCCTAGACCATCTGGACTGCTGTATCAAGATGCCATAGACCAGCAGGCTTATGTACACAGAGTCCAAGTTCAAGGCTTCAGCAGCTCAGGCCTGATGAGAGCTGTCTTCTCTCTCTACCCTCACGTGGCTCAACTGGCAGGTGATGCTCACAGTCCACTTTCAGCAGGCTCTAGAGGTGGAGCCTTGAGGGATGTGTCAGGCCACTGGGGATCTGTTCTCAAAGGGGACACTGGATTCCCTGCTCCTCCTTTTCCTCTGAGTTACACCCAGCCGTGAGGTGAAGGGGTCTCCTTGACCACCCTCTCCCACCATGGTGGGCATCTCAGGCCCAAAGCAGTGAGGCCAGCTGAGAGTGGACTGAAAGCTTTAAAGCTGTGAGCCCAAGTAAACTTTCGTCTTTGTCAGTCACAGAAAGCTGACCGACACAGCCTTCTAACGCCAACACCACAGGAGTGAGGATTTTAACATATACACTCAGACTGCAGCACGGCCCTGTGCCAATGGAAGGCCTGCAGAGCTCATGTATGGTCATTCCAGAACTCGGAGCAGACACTGTCCAGGGGACAGCACTTAGTGCCCCCATTTCCAGCTTGACCCTGAGGCAGACTCTGGCTGCACTTGCCCCTTTGTGGATTAGCTGTGTTCTCCTCGTTTCTGGCTTGAGGAGCATCGTGCACACAGGGATGAGAGAGCCTTCACGCTGTCCTTTGTTAGTCACACACAAACCTCCCACTGCAGGACGATTGCCTGGAACCCCCGCCCCCGAAGCCAGCACCAGGTCTCAGCTGCCTGTTGTGTTGTACCAGAAAGAGCCCAGGACAGGAGAAGAAACCACCGGCTGGCTGTGCAAGCAGAGCAATAATGGAACCACAGAGGTTAGGGAGAGGGAAAGGCTAGAAAAGAGTCACAGAGGGACAAAGTCAGGGAGTTCAGACAGCTGCCTCCCTTTCTTGCAGTACTAAGAATTGAACCCAGGGCCTTTGCACTAAGCTACACTGCCAGAATTTAATTTAGTTTTATATTATTTTGTTTTAGAGATGGGGCCTAAATATGTGTGAGTGTGTGTGTGTATGTGTGTGTGTAAGGAAGCTGCTTAGGCTGAGTTTAAACTTGTGACTGTCCTGCCTTGGCCTCCCAGTGTGCTGGGAATACAGGCATGCACCAACATGCCCAATGACATATTTTTAATATTATATGAAACCAGCAGAAGTCTTGTGAAGTTGGAGGAGCTATCTGAACTAAGGTTCCCAGAAAAGTTTAAGAAAACAAAAGTCAGCATAAAAACAACTGATAGGAAATTATGAGACACAATTTTATACTAACATTATGAGGAAAAAGGAGAAGAAGAATCAGAATAATATACTAATAGATAATGAAAGCACACCAGAAAGACAGGATCACAAAATAGAATAAATTCAAATCTATTATTTTTTTAAAACGCTAATGTCATTAAGGATATAATACAGTATACAAAGAGAAAACATAAACTAGAATTTCAGAAAGAAAGGGTGGGGAGAAAAGAAGATAGAACTTAAAAATCAGTCATGGAAAGGCAGGGGCAGTAGTTTATTCAGAGTACTTGTATGAGGCCCTGGATTCCATCTCCAGCCAGAAGGAAGGAAAGAAATATGGAGAAAGGATAAGAAGGGGAAAAGGAATAAGGAGTAGGGAAGGGTGAAAAGGAGAAAGAGAAACAAGAGAGAAAGGAGGAAGGAAGAAAAGGAGGAAGGGAAAAATAAATGAGAAAAACCATTTATTCTTAATAAAGAACAAACAAGAAAAAATGTAATGCAAACAATACAAGAAAATTCCTTACAGTAACTATATGGTAAGAACAGATTTTTAAAAATAAGAGACTAAGATTTGGAAGGATGTTAAAAGCATTAAAAATAGTCAGAGAAGATCCAATATACGGATAATAGGAGCTCCTGGAAACTAGAACAAAAACAAGAAAACAGAAAATACTAAAAACTATCATTCAAGAATATTTTTCTGAAAGAAAAAATGTGAAACTATCTGCTGAAAGAGCACCTTGTATACCTAAGATTATCGAGTGACAACTACCAACGCCAAAACAGGCACCAAAAGCCATACACTTAAGGAAAAAGGGACAAAGAGCATGTGGTTTATAAGGCAAAGAAAATTGTATTACTGTCAGTTTTTTTTAAAAAAATAGCAACACTTATGTCAGAAAATAGAACATCTCAGCTGAGATACACAAAAGGACAAAAAGCAAGGTAAGGTATTTATATCCAAGAAAACCAGTTTTTCAAAAGAGATGGTATGAAGATAACCCACACTGTCATCAACAGGAATCAGAAATCAGAGTTGGGAATGCAGGAATCAAAAAACACTGTCCCTGGGCCTCCTCCAAAGGAGGCCAGCTGGCCAAGGGACAGAGTGGCAATAAATGGCCTACGGTTGACATGAACCGTATATTTGCTTAGAGAACTGAGGCCAAAAGAAAGCTAAAAACAAGAGATTTTCTGACAGTGGAGGTTCAGACCACCGTGATGACAATAACAGAGGGAAGAGAGGAAACAACGGAAAAAGTTCTTTCACAGTTTTCAGTTCTCCAACTGGTGGTGGGAGTATTAACATTACTCTCACCTGAGAGAAGACAGGTGAGTAATTATGAAATATTTTAATTCTAACCTTCCAGTTACCTTGAAAATTAGGGTGCTTGGTGTGGAAAAAAGTAGATGTAAATATGATTTTAAAAAAGGTTAAATTAAAAACCCAAAACCTGTTTGAATTTGAAACAGTATGAGGTAATGAAGCTTTTTAATTTTTATTTATTTATTCATTTATTTGCTAATTACTGATACCCTGACTGTGGCCACAGAAAAGACCTAGAACTAGTTCATCACCACATGTGAACACTACCCTGAAGAGTAGAAAATTTCCAGAAGAAAACCTAGGCAGAAAAAAGTCTTCGTGAGCATAGGAGAAAATAAAATGCCTTAGGATACAAAAAAAGTCCTAACCATCAAAGAGGGAACGGTAAGATCAATTGGATTTCATTAAGTTCTAACAACTTTCTGCTTTAAAAATTAAAATGCCAGTAGTGTGCACTTAAGTGAATTTTGTGGAATATAAATTATGCTTCAATAAAACTATTAAAACTTTAAGATAAGAACAAAAACACTAAAAAATATAAGATTATATTTCTATGAAAAAAGAACTTTCTTATCCTTTAAAACATTACAAAGTTGAAGAAAAACTTAAGGAATTCAAAATTTGGGGCAGAGACTAGGAAGAAATATTCTAAACCCATACACCTGATGAAAGATTTGCCACTCAGAGCATACATAAAACTTCTGCTGCTCAGTAATAGAGAAAAAATAAAAAGGAGTTGTCAAAATGCTTGAACAAGCACTTCACCAAAGCATATATATAAAGGGCCAATAGAGATTAAGATACTGCTATCTACCCACAGACACAGCAGACATTTGAAATATGAAAATACCAACGGCAGGAAAGGATGACACCAACTGGGCCCTCACAGACTGCTGGGGGGAGAATATGGTGGAGCAGCCCATTTGGAAAGCAGCCCATGGATTTCTTACAAATAAGCAATTGCCACATATCTGCATGATTCCACTTACCCAAGAGAAATGAAAATGTACAACTTCAGAAAGACATGCAATGGAACACACGTGTGTGTCAGCTTTTCATGACTATGACAAATGCCTGAGATAAATCAATTTAAAAAGAGAAAAGGCAGTTTTTGATGTTTTAGTCCACGGCTGGTTGGCCCTGTTGCTTTGAGGCCTGTGGTAAGGCAGCTTATCTGGTGGCAGCACACTGTAGAACAAAACTGCTCACCTTGAAGTGGCCAGGAAGTAGGGAGGGGCAGCATCCCACAATCCCCTTCAAGGGCCTTCCTTCAGGGACCTAAGACCTCCCGCTAAGACCCATCTCTTAAAGTGCCCACCCCTGCCCAATAGCACCACTCTGAGCCTTTGGGGGCACACTGAACTACAGTATTCTGTCACAAGGCAGAAAACATTCAGTCCACCTCCAGGGTTCTCCAAAGTCTTAACCTGTCCAGCATTGCTCAAAAGACTAAGCCCGAGTTTCTTCTGAGACTCAAGGCAAACTCTTACCTGGGAGCCTCTAAGAAACCAAAAACAAAGTTACATACACCCCAGATAAATGGTGAGACTGTCAAAGGGTATGCGTCAGTAATAAAAACAAAAGAACACCTATGAAAGATGCCAAAGAAGAGAACAATTTACATCTACATATTCATATATAGTTGCAATCTAGGCAAAACAATTCTGTAGCAATTAAAATCACATTCAAAGTTGCCTGACTAGGGCCAGAGATGCAGCTCAGCAGTGCCAAGCTGGCCTGGCAAGCACAAGGTCCTGGTTCAATTCCTGATACTAAAAAACTACAACAACAACAAAACAACAAAAACAAAGATGCCTGGCTAGGAGAGCTGGAGGTGTTTAACCAGAAAATTGCTGAGCAAACTTTTTGGGATCATAGAAGTGCTCTATATTTTGATCAAAGATCCACCGTGGTCACTCAGGCATATAATTTGTGAAACTATACACTTACTGTAGATCAAGTATAACAATATCATTAAAATAATAAAGTAACAGGATAGTTATATATGTATGCATAAATGTTGGAGTTTGAGGAAATCCTAGTCACATCTCTCCTTTTTTTTTTCTTTCTGTTCAAAAACAACTCGGAAGTGGATCCAGGGAGTAGGTAGATGGAGATCGTTTTTATCCAACTTCTCTACTGAAACTACCAGCTTGCACTGTTTAGCCAAGCGATCATGGCTAATCTTCCCAATTCTTCATCAACCCCTCCCCCAACAAAGCAGATGCGGTTCAATTATGCCATGCACCTGTCCCACTCCAGCACTGGGCTGAGACTGGCTCTTGATTTGGATCCTCCCAAAGCAGAGCCTGAGACAAGGATTTGGGTGCAGGCATCTGATTGGAGAGGTGACAGGTGAGGAGGGACAGGAGGCAGGGGCCGGGAGAGGAATAAAGGAGCACTGTCCCGGTTTGCTGTGGCTATGAGTGCTCAGTTCCCTGAGTTACTGGTTACTCTGCTTGGCATAAAGCAGAGAAGGGAGGGAAGAAGTAAGAAGGGAAGGAAGGAGGAGCACACAAGAGATGGAGTGAGGAAAGGGCTCTGAGGCGCACAGGTAAGGGGACAACCTCAGTGAAGAGTCCAGGGTGCACCAGAGCTGGTGAAGGAGGGTGTGAAGGTGGCCCAGAAGAGGGAAGGTCGGCATGAGCGAGGACTACCATCCGAGGTGAAGAGCACAGGGTGTGGGCTGGAGAAATGAGCTGTTGAGGGACCCAGCATGGCCTGGTGATTGTGTGACAGAGTCAGAAATGTGCATTTGGTCTCTGTTCTGGCCCGGCGTGCAGCTCCTCCTGCCCTTGGGTTACTGAGTGGCAGGACAGTTTTCTGTATGTTAATGAGACAACCGGTGCCTGGGGCCCCTAATGTGCTTTTGGGATGGCCCTGGGTCACCAAGGGGCCAAGGCAGCATTAAAGGCTTGGGATTTCCAGCCCCACTGTCAGTGGAGAGGAGAGGGCCAAAGGCCGAGCTGTACAGCAGTGGCCAAAGATGTACTCAGTCCTGCATATATAATGAGGGCTCCATAAAAACCCAAAAGGACAGTTTCAGAAGAGCTCTGGACTGCTGACCACATGGAGGTCACCCTTCTCCCCCACCTCGCCTGTGCATATCTCCTGCCTGGCCACGCCCCTGCCCCCTGTGTGACACCCTTCATGAAACGTAAGCATGTGTTCCCTGCAGTTCTGTGAGCCACTCTAGCAAATTAATCGAACCGGTGGAAGAGGACACAGTGTTTGGGAGTGGTGGGTCCCGTGGGGCTCCTTTCCAGGCTCTTGGTGTCCTGCACGAAGAATTGGACAGGACACACAGAAAAGGCAGCAAAGGTCTATACTTTCTGGAGGTGGAAAAGAAGTACACTCTGCAGAGAGCAGGTGGGTGAAAAGGCTCACAGTGGTTCCAGGGAGAAGAGAAAGAGGTCTTCTGCATCCAAAATTCCTAGGTTATCTTGCTCATGCAAATAAGGCATCGGGAAACTTGTCCTAAACACTCTCTTGCGTTATGCCATGTGTAAACTATCCTACCGCCCAGCTCACTTGGCTTCCTGCCATATATAAAGGGAGGAGCAGGAACAGTGTCTTTTGATTGGTTGTGCCCAGGTGCAAACAGAAGACTGAAAAGAGTGTCTTCTGATCTGTCCCACCTACAGCATCAGATTCAAATAAAGGACTGAAAATACCACTTTTCTGATTGGTTCTGTGAGCATTGATAATGGTATCACCGTACTGGGAGGGTCTCTCTCCCTAGGAGTATTCTATTATCCTGTCTTAATGGGGACCCCAGTTTATAGCTGGGTTCAGAAAATTGAAAAATACCTGGGGCTTAGGACTGGTGTCGAAAGAGGGAATAGTCTTGTAGGACTGTGACCTTACCCTGCAAGCTTTGACACTGTCTCCAGGTAGATGGTGTCAGAAATGAATTCTAGGACGCTCAGGAGGTGTCTGCTGAAGGCTCTCTTGGGGTGGGGAAATATTCAAGCAAAAAGGTTGGTGTGGGAGGGAGGAGCAGCAGGTCTGTAGTGTAGAGCCAGGAGCCAGCAGGCTGGACACCTAGGGTTTTGTTCTGGCCAGGTCTGGGGTCAGCGAGGGCAGAGGGAGTTTGAAACAGTTCCACAGAGGTGGAAGGCCATTGGCGTCCACCCCACCCTCAGCTGAACCCAAAGAAGACATTCCTGTCCCCTTCAGATCACCTCCTGCGTGCCTGATGACCCCCTGCCCTCTGTCACAGTGACCCTGGACCAATGCACAGGGGTGCAGCATGTCTGGGAGGGTGCTCTAGCTTCCTCCCTCTGGGTGGGCCATTCCTGAAGGATCCTCCAAGGAGCCGCTCAGGGGGCCCCAGTAGGGTGAGCCCCTGAGGCTGCCACAACAACCCACTCATGAACTCACCTCTCACTCCCTAGCACCAATTCCCTGATCAACCACTCCCAGACACTCTTATGGTCGGCTTCAAGGGGATCAGCTGTGAGTGGACACAAGACAAAAGCCATGGCGAGCTGCAAGGCCATGCTGGGTCCTTCAGGGTCCAGTGAATGACCCGGGCCCGGATATCCTGTGTCTCCATTGCCACCCTGCCATGCGGCCACTCTCAGATCCATCAAGCAGAAGAACCAGCTCTGTCTCAAACCATCCTGCTTCTTGCTTGCTATGCACGCTTGCAGGAGCTGCCCTAACGAAAGGTGGTGGGCAGGGTGGCTTAAAGCACGGATATGTTTTCGCACTCATCCTTCAAAGCTGACCCTGAGATCAAAGTGTGGACGGCAGCATTTCTATGCTGCCTCTCTCCTTGGCTCGCACAAACAGCATTCTCTATGCACATTGATGCCCAAGGCTTCTCTCCCAAAGGTCACAGCCCACTCTAATGACTTTGTGTTAACTTAATTATGCTCACCTCCAATTACAGTCACATTCTGAGTTCTGAGAGTCAGGATGTGAAGATGTGAACATGGGGATCACAATTCAGCTCAAAGCACACCTTGAATCATTATGTAAAATAGCCTAGGGCCAGGGATTTAGCTCAGTGGTTCCAGCACCTGCCTCACAAGCCCAAGGTCCTGAGTTCGATCCCTGGCTCCTAAAAATAAAAATAAAATAAAATATCCTGGTTATTCATTTGGTTTGGGGACCAAAGCGACAGAAGATGAGATGCATTTGCCGTCCTGTGGACAGGAGATCCTCCCATCCCCAGCATGCCTTTCCCTGCTTCCCAGGCCTCAGACACAGTGGCCATCTGTTGCCCAGAGCTGGCTGTGAATGTACCCTGCAATGGGGTTTTAAATTTAAATCCCTTTGCAGAACATTAGTCCCATCCGCCTCTTTCCTATTCCTGATCCCAAAGGAAGTGGTGGTATTTGAGACCCAGCCATTCAGTCTTCTCATGGGCCAGCTTGGGTTCCTAAGGTGCAGACGAAGTGGAGTGATTTTTATTTGCCTTTTAACTGTCTTCCAACTGCAGAGCATTTCCCCTGGGCCCTGGAGGGGCCTGAACTCTTTCCACTACACCTGCCGCCTGCCTGAAACAAAGCACCATTTGTGTCCCCGTGGCTGTGGGAAACGCCTACCCTGAACCACCTCATCCACCAACAGGCCTCAAAAGCCCTAACTCGAGGTGAGGTTCAAAACAGGCCAGGCCGAGGGGCTGCCAAGCCAAACACAAAGGAAATGGTGTGCGAGCCCCACAGAGAAACCAGATTCCCTGGAAATGGCTGCTCCCCATGCCCTGGAAGGCCAGCTCCAATAAAGCAACGCCGGAAGGCCGGGAGGACCCCGCATGGCCCTTGTCCTGATGGAGACGCCAATAAAAATCTCAGAACATCCAGACTGCAGGCCTTCTAGCCACTGCCCCGCGGCTGTAAACCAGGCTATGAGCAGCTGGGGAGCCCAAGGGAAGAGGTCTGCTCCCCAGAAAGCCCCCCAGCCAGCCGCCCACAGTAACAGAGACTCCATTAGGGAAAGGAGCCTGAGACCACAGCCAGGGGAGGGCAGGTCTGCCCACCAAGCCAGGCCCTTGCTCTGAAACCAGGCGCAGAGCTGTTAAATCCATGGGAACGTCGGGAAGGAGTAATGACCGCCAGGTCGAGAAGCAACCTGAGACCTGGGAGCTGGAAACAATGATGAGAGCACATTGGAGACCCAACCATGCTCAGCCACAGAGGGAGAAACGCCCAGTGTGTGTTTGTGTGTGTGTGCAAGGTTGTGTGTGCAGCACAAACTCAAGTGCCCTTGACATCACTTGTCTTCGTACTCCTGTGTTTCTGTGTACAGCTGCCTCCGTGTGTCTGTGGGTGCCACATCTGTGGGGCCAGCCAATAGCAGACCAGAAATATTTGAAAAAAAAAAAAATGTAGGCCTCCAGTGGTTGGATTTGAGTTGAATGTGTATAGAGGTTTTCTTGTCATTATTCTCAAAGCAACACAGTATAACCACTCTCAGCACAGTAGTAACATTGTTTTAGATACTAGGTGTAATCCAGAGACTTAAAGTAGACGGGAGGGTGGTGGGTTATATGTAAATACCACTCCACCGGCTACAAAAGACAAGAACACCTCTGAGTTTTGGTATCGCAGGGATCTTAGCACTAACCCCCTGCACACACCAAGAGATAACTGTATGCACATGAGTGCGAATTGGGAAGTTGTGTGTATCTGCGTGCACAGAAAGCTCCCAGATTGGGCCAAGGAAAATGTAGGTGTCCAGTTAAATTCTAATTTAGACAAAAAACAAATAATGTTAGTAGGAATATTGCATGAGGCACACTTTTGCTGAGAAATATTCATGTTAATCTGGAATGGAAAGGTAAGTGGGTGCCCTGTATGCATGTTACCTGGCAATACCACGTGTGCGTAAGCATCCTAACGGGGAGCAGCAGGGCTTTTTGGATTACAGAGAGTTCGTAAAGAGGCAGAGCACACACACACACACACACACACACACACGCTCACGCACTTTCCTCCTTACACACACACAAATATGAAATAATTCTGTGACACCCTCAAATGTTCTCCTTGCAGGTGACTTGTCATTCTTTGTAAGCGGAACATTATTTACCTTCTGTGGTGCAGTTGTAACCTAGGTGCATTTAACTTGCAGAGAGAGGTAATGGAGTGAGATTCTGCCTACTTTCCCAGCCAGTGGGCAGAGGCTGGGAGGCTCTAGTCTGTGCCCCTCCACCACCTCAGCCCCAGATACCCTTCTGGATGCTTCAAGACGTGCGTGATTTCTACCCTCTGTTTGAAGCATGAGCTGCTCCTTCCCACAGACTTGATGCTTTCCCCAGATAGGGAAATACATTTGAAAAGGATGGAAAGAACCAATTTGTGCTTCTGGACTCCATAGCAATTGAACATTGGACCCAGAGACTAAAAGATGTCTTGAGTTTGTGAACTTGAAACTTCAGAAAGAATGTTAAGATGGTGTGACGCTGGTGTGAGAAAACCCTGAGTCTTTGAAAATAGTCTGAGCTTGCAAAACTCCAAAACACGACGGTCTTCTAAAGACAACTTATCCAGCAGCCTCACTCCATCCCCACCTATCTAGGTCCATTTGGGGTGGCAATGACAAAATACCAGTGGTAGGTGCTTTACAAAGATAAATGGTTTATTCAGCTCACAGTTTTGGAGGCAAAATAGGCCCAAGTCTAGGCAGTCACACTTGACAAGGGCCACAATGCCTTGATATGGCTGAAGGCATCACATGGCAGGAGCACATGGGGGAAAGACATTCAAAAGAAGCCAGGACAGAAAGGAATACACTGTTCACGCTGAACCTATGATGGCCATGGGTAAGAGTGCCACAGCTATGGATAACACAAAGCAGGGAGAGGCCAGGATAGGAGAAGAGTCCATAAAGAAAGCCCTTGTTTTTTGTGGGTTGACTGGGGCTGTAAGCTGATACAATGGTGCCTGGTAGTCAGGCACCAGTGAATTAGGACTCAAGGATGCAACTAGGGTTCAAGTCCAGATTTCAACGCACTTTCAGGAACATGAAATCATTTTTGGTTGGTTTGGCCCACTGCTGTTAGCTGGTAAACTTCTCTTTTTTCTCCCCCACCCTCAGCACTTTGATTAAATTTAACACATCTTGGAACACTTCCCTTATCATCAGCCAGAGACATTAGCAAGTACCACAGATGAGAGCCCGATTTACCACTTTGTTGACCATCTAGACATAAGCAAGTGGCAGAGAAAATATTAACACAGAAGGCTATCAGAGGATGATTTTCAGGAAAGGATAAAATCATGACCCCTATGCAGATGGAAAATGAATGCAAGGCAAATATTTTACCTACTTCTTTAATAAACAAGGGACCAGGAAGAAGTTACAACTAGGTCAAATGAGAATTTGTCTTACAGAGCTTTATATTTTCTACCTGACAAGCTCATTTGAGTAGCCTTGGACCAGAATCATTTACAGAGCCATGGAAACGAAGATCTGCATTGCTACCAATTTTCTGTAAATTAACATCTTTGCAGAGATGTGAACCACATCAGAAGCAAATGCTCATGTAGGATGAGTTAATCTCTGGGTCCCAGGGTTCCAGCAAAGAATATCCAGCCATCTTCTACCTGGTTCAAAATCTTCCGCAGATTTTTCTGAAAAAAATTAAATGTAAAGTAGTGTTAACCTCTGTAGCTGTCACTCTGCGAACAGCACTAAAAACTGAGAAAAATATTTCTTTGGAATTTGCAAAGTATTATTAAGAAGGAGCTCAACATCATCGATCCATTTCCTAGACTCTGAAGGTGCAGGCTTCCCCCTAACTGACTGTCCTAGAAACAGGCCAGCTTGGTGTCTATGGCTTTGCAGCAGTCTCTCCTACAATGAGAGCTGCTCACGTTCCCAAGGATGCTATCTTAGACCAGCGTTCATCACTGCTGGCACTGGAGCCCGATGTCCCTCTGGTGATGGAGGGCGGTCTGTGGTGTGCACTGCACTGCAGGTGCCAGGAGCATGCTGGGCCGACTCACTGGAAGACAAGCAAAAAGGCCTCCTGGCGTCACTGCCAGCACCCACCCACCCTCCACCCCACCCCCAATGGAGTGTGCTGCTTCAGATGGAATGGACTCTAGTATGGGTGGAGTGGGTTTGTTGTTATTGCTGTGGTTGCTTTAGGAAAACAACATTTCTAGAAAAAAGGATGAGAAATTTGTAAGTTATAGTTATTATTCTTACCTCCTGAAAATAACTATCACCACCCCAAAGACTGATAAAGCACCTGAAAAAATAAACTCACGTATTG
This sequence comes from Fukomys damarensis, assembly GCF_012274545.1. Lineage (NCBI taxonomy): Eukaryota > Metazoa > Chordata > Mammalia > Rodentia > Bathyergidae > Fukomys > Fukomys damarensis. Next base: position 34,172,775 of record NW_022900933.1, on the reverse strand, counting down.
CTTTGTCATTTCAGGCCAAGTAAAAGCCAAGATCGGGGACCAGAGGGCAGAAGAGAATGGAAGGAAGTCTAGAGGGGAAAGCGTAGGAAAGGAATGACCGTTTGTGGAGAAGCCACCTGGGGCCAGAACCTTGACAAACATGGTCCCCTTTCACCCCCACAGGTTGGGAAGGTCTAGTGGCAGAGGAATGGCCTGGCTTCCCCCTCTCACATGGGACACTCATGTCCACTTCCCGAGAGGAGGTGACAGGAAAGCGTCAGGTCCCGGGCTTGGAGGGACAGGGAGCAGGCTACTCCAACCTCCCCTAGCTCAGAGAGATGATGTAACTTCATTCCGTGAGGCTGTCAGCTGACTGTGACTAAAATCCAGCCTGTCACCAAGAATGGAACCAAGAGGTACACTTACTGAATGCTAGTGGAGAGGACAAGGCAGTCTTTCTCCTGGAAAGTCTGTCCCAGGTCCCCAGGCACTGTGGGACACAATCAGATAGTCCTCTTCATTATGTGCAGACTGAGGGAGCCAAGGGAGACAGCAAGGGAAGCCCCAGATGTCAGTAACAGGGCCTCAGGGGACGTGCTACTGATATGCCACAAGGTTCCCTAGACATCAAGATCCTTTGTGTCAGTTTCTCTCTGCTCCCAACTCAGAACCTCTGCTCCACTGTGGACAGAGGTGAGCATCTCCTGGGCCGGCCCCTCACAGGTGCAAAGCCAGCAATCACACCAGGTCAGCCTAGGGACAGCAAAGCCCATCCAAGAGTGTTAGCCCTGCCTGGGTGCTCAAGGCCAGCTCCCACAGCTAGGACATTTGCTTGTGTCACTAGACATATGAGAGGACTTGAGGTGACTTCTCAACTGGCCAGCCCTGACTCCACCTGGGCACTCAGGGGCCAGCAAGTGCCCAGGCTCATGGCTGCCACGTGGCTAGCTTGGTGCATGCTGGCTAACAGCATGCTGTGGCCACTTGCAGGTAGAGGCGCTCTCTCCACCCCAGGCGGGCAGGACTCTGCTGAGAAGCGTGAGTCCTGGACCCAGGGGCAGGGTGCCATAGGACTGTCTGCTCTGAACAGAGCCACCTCCCCTTCCAGAGCCAGCACATCAAGAGCATGTTTCCAGGAACCCCCAGGTTGTCTGAAGAAAGTCCAAAAAGTGGAAGAACCTGGCTGGACACAGCAAACCAAGCCTTGGCAGGATGTGGGGAGGGTGACTCCTCCAGCAAACACCTAGGAATTCACCTAGGAATGGCACCAGCACTGGGGCAATTGTGGTGAGTGGCTTCTTGGCCAGAAGAAACAGGCTGGTGGAGGTGCCAGGCAGGCCCAGGCAGCTCGACGAGGCCAAGCAGCCTGACTCTCTGAGAGTGGGCACTGTCCCCTGCTGCTGCTGCTCTGTGGCTGCTCTCCCAGCCCAGGAGGGGCCGCTGCTTTCTCCGGTAGCCCAGCTGTTTGCAGGTGGCCCACTCTGTCCCACCTGGCCAAGCCTGGGTGACTTCCTGTGTTCTTACAAGTGACAGCAGCAGTCATTTCAGCTGCCTGAGCACCTACTATGTGCTGAGTGCTTTAACTGTTGGCCTCTCCACAACTCCAGAGGAGCCCTCTGGGTCAGGTGTAATTATTCCCATTTTATGACTTTGAAGGCAAGGTTCAGAGCACATTCATTCAATCTGCACCAGAGCTCAGTCTACAGTCTTTCCAGGCCTGAAGCTCAGGTCTCACAGCTATCCTTTCCGAGGGCTGCCTGTCCCCTGGGATCTAGGATGTCCTTGGAGAACCAGGACAGCTATTATGCCATCTGCAGCACCTCTGAAAGGCCTCATCGAGAAGACACTGACTCCAAGTGGCAGTGTGACCCTGGGAAAATTATGCACCATCTCTGAGCGGGCCTCTATCTGTCACAGTCACCGCCGTGGCCCCAGCTTAGGCCTCAGGACTTCTGGGTCCAGCACTGAGCAGGGGCTGGGTGAGGAACGAGGCACGGGCTGCCTGGCTCAGTGCGGAAGCCTGGATGCTCCGGCGGGGAAGATGAGGGCCTGCTCATAGCCCTTCTGCCCGCAAGGCTGAGGAACCCCCCGCAGACAGTAGGCACTGTTTCCTCCCCACCCGATGCAGGCAACGCCAGGTAAGGTGGGGACCCATGTTTTTTTCATGGCTACAACTAGGAAACGGGGTGCTGCTGCAGAGGCAGAGGCCGAGATAGGGGCAGAGGCAGGACAGCCCGCCACAGGCCAGCTGGCCCAGAACAGCCGCCAGTGCCACAGGGAGACACCTGCTCAGGGGCCCAACACTACCTCCTGACATTTTACAGAGCAAGGAATCAGCCCGGAGCCGGAGATGCAGACTTGGCCTAGATGTGCTGAAGCCCACACACATCACAGCCTGAGGGTCCAGGTGTGCTCTTGGCAACATCGCCCACACAGTCAGCTCTCCCAAGGTTGAGTCCTGCCCATGAGCCTAGCCCTAGGTACAGAGTGGGCTATATTCTCTCACAACAAGCTTACAAACGGGTACCTTTATGCCCAAGGCCCAGAGAGGCCAGGGGGTGTCCAGGGTCACACAGCCAGAAAAGGGGAGAGAGAATTTGAGCTGGGAAGTGTCAGATCCCATGGTCATGTCCCTCACCATTACCTAGCCCCCTTCTCCTGCAGAGCTTCCCCCAAATAAAAACAAGCCACAAGCAACTCTGCTTCTCCAAACAAACAGAAGCAGCCTTCCTAATCTCCTTGATTTCCACAGACCAATCGTTTGCACCCTGTGGATCTGAGACTTTCCAGTACCCAGGTTGGCCAGCCTCTAGCAGGCTCTCTGTATTCTCTGAGCCTCGATTTCCCCCATTTGAAAACAGACTTCCGGGTCCGTGTGGTCGGGGCTGCTGGTACCCCCAGACATACACACGCACACCGGCAGGGAGCTCCCTCTGCGGCCCTCCTTGGCTGCAAGGCCTGACTCTGGCTGGGGTGGCCAGGTTTTCTCCACGATCAGGGTCAGGGAGGCTTTGAATACTTGTGAGGGCTAAGCCACCGCCCCCACGGATCCCCAGAACAAAGAGGCCTCGGAGCCAGCCGCGGGGCGGGCTCACCGCAGGGCTTGTGACCA
>NW_022900933.1:34164546-34169429 GCF_012274545.1 Fukomys damarensis | reverse complement strand
CGCGCTTGGGACGGACCTGCGCGCGCGGCCCGCTGGCTGGCTGGGCTGCAACCTCCACGGTCCTGGAAACTTTCAAAAAGAAAGACTTTGGGCACTTCTCTGTTAGAGCACCACCCCCGCCGCCCCGGGCAAAACCTCCTGTTCCTCAGCAGAACCCTGGCCGCGGTTGACCCCGGAAGCCAAGGCAGAAGGAACCCCCAGTTGAAACCAAATGCTTGCTTTTCACAGAACCGGAACGGTACTTGAGCGTTTTCCAAAGTAATTCACTGGGAACATTTGTGCGTTTGTTTATTCATGGAGCAAACCCTTACCGGCCAAGGTCCCCTGGGCTGGGCGCGGTTCAAGGAGCTAGGGATCCTGGGTAGTAAGAAGTGAGGTGGGCTTCGGGGCTGCGGCGGGGGGCACCTAGGAAATGTGGCCACGCTGCGTTTGCAGTGAAAATGCGCCATCGCAGTCTGCACAACGGAGGAAGGAAGGGGAGGGAGGAGCATTCAGCCATTCAGCCGGGAACAGGGTGGGCACCCTAGAGGAAGTGTGGCCGCCTAGCCCTGGGTCCACCCCCCACCTCCCCACCCCCTGCTCTGCGAAAGTAAGAGAAGTGTGGTCAGGTGCTATAGAAACAGAGGCTAAGCCTGCTAATTCTCCAAGGCAGCTGAATCTGAAATAAACCTGAATTCCACCTACCTGAACTTCCCGTTTTTAAATTGAAGGAAATGCAAGAATAGCAGGAAGGATAGTTGAAGTTTTCAAAAGTCTGGAAGATACCCTAAGCAAAATGTGAGGCTGTTCATTAATTTGCCCATTCATTCACTCATCCATCCGCCATTCCTGGGCTATCAGGGTCTGTGGAGTCTTAGCATCCCCAAACATTTTCAGTTTCCATAGAAACAAAGGCCCATTTCTCGCCCCACTAAGCATAGGGGCCCACCGACAAGTGACTTGTGTAAGAAATGTAACTTGAGCTTGTTTCCTTTCTTGTAATGCCACCTACCTCTCAGAAATCCCGGGGGATGGGTAATGTGTAGAAGAGCCTGGCACATCTGAAGACTTCGCCTGGATCCCTCATTTCCAGAATCTGTTACCCGTGCCCGGGTCTTTACAGTTTACAGCGTTCCTTCACTTGCTGTGTTGCATTTGATTTTCACATCAATCCCAGGTCAGCAGTCATTTTAGAGAAGAAGTTACAGCAAAGTACCAAGTTCACACAGCACCTCAGAAGTTGGAACTGAGATGAAAATCCAGAGCTTGTAAATAAGCTTTAAGGATGAAAATGGTACTTTTTGGCAGCACTTAATGATGAGTACTTTGGTACTGCCAAAGTCATTAGTCAGGTCTGGGATCTGGGAGATACCAGGATCAAACACTAAATCGCTGCCACCTATTTGGGACATGCTAGTAACCCAAGGAATGTTCTAGAAGGAATACCCAGTAAGACAGATGGGCTTTGCCAAAGACGGCCACAACAGTACTTCCGGTTCCACATGTTCTTCTATAAGGATGTAGAATCTAATTCAATCCCCACTCCTCACCTTGACGCTGGCATGGGCTTAGTGACTCTCCTGACCCATAGAATGAAGCATTCCTGTAATCTGGGATTTCTGGGGCTGGGTCATAAGAAGCTTCGCGGTGTCCACTGGAGTCTCTTGGGCAGTCACAAGACTGCAGGGGACAGTAATGCCAATAGTAACTGAAGCTGCAGTCTAGTTGTCATGTTAGACAATGATGGAGAGCTAGAATACTTGGGTGACTTTCAGGGCTCCTGTTAACAAGAACTAAAGATAAGAAATAATCCAAGCCCCTCTTTAGGGCTATCAGAGCTCTCAGAGCTCTCAGAGCTCCCCTAGGATCACTACCAGAATTCCTGACCCCAAACAATTCGTTTACTGTCTCTGCCACTAGACTGTGAGCTCTTGGAGGTAAGAGAACATACTAAGGTCCTGGGGTTGCCAGCAACAGAAACAAACACCACTTTTCTTAAGCAAAACAGAATTGATTACATTTGGAGAGCTCAAAGAATTAGGATTAAAAAGCAAAGTCTAGATTCAGGATGGAGTGCAGGAGCCCTGGGGATCTAGTGGCAGGATCGTACAGTGTATCTTCAGTCCTGGGCCACGAATAAGCAACAACCCTCTGTCATTTTTGTGTCACTGCTCAGTGTTCAAAATCCAGGGGGAAAAGTCTTGACTGGCCACACTGGGCCTCAGAAAGGTAGACCCATGTAGAATCCAATTGTATTCACTGGGTGGGACTGTCCCCTAAACAAAATTAGGGTGCAGATGCCAGAAGAATGGGGTGCCAACACTAAGCCAGCAAAGTGGTGCCATCACATTGGCCTTAGCAAGCCTTGTAGGTGGTTCAGTGTCTGGGCCAAGAAATATCCCTTTGATGAGTGAACCGGCAACTGAACGAACATGTACAGAAATGAATGACTGAGCAATGGAGAAGTGAAGGGCCACACAGTGCATGGGCCCTGGGCCAGCCCCTGAGACACCTACCAGACAGGAGAGCAACTTAATGCTCCTCCCCGCAGCTAGGAAGCCTTCCTCTCTAGAGAGTTTCCAAACCTTGATTCTAAAAGGTGCAGAATTTAATCCTCTAATCCTGCCACTTTAGAAGCATTATATGCTTTGAGCAGTCTGAGACAATACTTAAAACAGCCCTTAAAGCAAGTGACTCCTCAGTGCCACTTGGCCTCACAGGAAGTTTTCTGGGGAGGGAAGGAGAGAGAGAGAAGACAAATGCAAGGCAGAATGGGGAGGGCTGGTGCTCTCCATTTGCAGAGGGGAACAGCACAGCTGGGTGGCTAGAGTGGCTGCAGGCCACATTTCACCCAAGGCAGGTAAGTCATCCACATGCCTGCTCAGGAGCTGGAGATCTGGACATCAGACCACGTATCCTCACCCGCTACACAGACTCACTGAGAGCATGCTAGACCTCAAAACACCTCAGCTTCATTCTTTGTTGTCATCTCTGGCTTCACCCTAGGTGTGCACAAGTACTGGATACAGGTTTGCAACACTGAATTGAATCTCCATGCTTTCCTACTCTATTAGAATACACACAAATTAAAGAAAAATTACAAAGCAAGTTGGCTTAAATGCAGCGAATGTTTTCATTTTTAAAATTTTATTACAGCAAAAGACACCCTGACATGAATCCCTGTCAAAACATACTCCTCCTCCCTTCAGACAAATTGATCCCATCTTTCTTGCCACTTTCTAGAGCAGTTCTGGAAGTCTTCTTTCCTGAGTGTCTTTAGTCACACTGTCAGGGCTGTCTCAGTGTCCAAAACAGATTAAAAATGTTTACCTTTCATGTTCATTTTGACTTTGGGGAAGAGCCAGAAGTTGTATCATGCTCAATGTGCTGAATAAGATGGCTGAGGACACTGGTTCTTTATGAGCCTGCCTCCCATTGGATGTCACTTGGTGGTAGCATTCATCATGTGTGTTTTTTTTCCACACCCAGTAAAGACACTCACAAAAGATAACTTTCAGATCTCAGAAAGTGGCAAGAATGATGAGGTAAGTCTGTTTGAACCAAGGGGATATATTTTCAAGGAGGTTAATGACAATGTGTCCTTCACTGTAATAAAAGTTTTTATTTAAATATTCACCACATATTTTGATTACCCTTGTCTCTATTAATATCTTGAAGCATCCCAATTTAATGATGTGGGATCAATTATCTGCTGATGACAGCTTCCAGAACAGGAGGGAAGGGGGAAGGGGACAGAAGATCATTTACACTGAGTGACTACTCTGTGTCAGGAATTGGAAAGCACCATCCATTTATTATGTCCTTCAATGCCTACAGTTATCTAGACAGTCCTATCAAGCCTGCTTCACAGGTGAGGAAACTGAGTCTAGAGAGGCAAGGTGCATTTTCCAAAGTCATGATCCTATGGAATGGCAGAGGCAGGATTTGAACCAAAGTCAAGTTAGACTCTGGATATTTCCATTTTATTACATCACACTGTCTTCCAGGTAATAAGCTAAAGAGGCTTTTGGACAGTGTTACAGAAGGAATTGGTAAATGACACATACAGAGAAGCAGACTGGAAGTAAAATAATAAAAAGTGTATTTTGTCAACAAAAGGTTGATCACACTAAGAGCAGTGCTAAAGATCAACCTTGTACTGGGTTGCAGCTTCTTCTTTTATGGGTTTTACAGCTATGATCTCATTCATGTGGTTATATTTCATTTCCTCAGTTCACATTACCCATGTACAAATTACAGTAACAAGACAGTTAACTTTAACCCAGATGCAACAATTCCTTGTAGTTAGGGAGTTTACCTCAAGATTCATCTAGCTATCTATTCTAGTGCACAGAAAGGGAGTGTTCAAGGTCAGGAATGAGGACAGGTGTCCTATTTCATGGTCAATGCCTCCAGTGTCTGTTAATTTTGAACTAAACAAAGCAGATTACTGTTAGAGACAGCAGAAGTCATTTTAATTTTCCTAATGTTTTATAGGTTTTTAGATTATTTACAAAAGTTCTCTATCAACAGAAATTCACACATCTTGTTCATCAGTCTGATGAAGATATTTATCCTAGCTTTTACAGGATTCCCACAGGTGTGATTGTGTGGCTGCCTGGCTCATAGACAAGTAGAAAGCAGCAAAGAAGTAGGAGGAAGGGCTGCAGGCAGAGGCACAAAGGTAGTATGATGTGTAGCTGTGGATCTAAGACAGTTTCCAGTTACAGCACATGGTGGGTGTCGTGAATCAGGCTAACCCTCCTGACAATAACAGAAACTCTGGATATCATATTAGAAAAACAATGCTGGGGATTTAGCTCAGCGGTTTGGTGGCCTGCCTTGCAAGCACAAGGACCGGAGTTCAATCCCTGGTACAAAAAAAAAAAAAAAAAAAAAAAAAA
>NW_022900933.1:34156446-34164408 GCF_012274545.1 Fukomys damarensis | reverse complement strand
AAAAAAAAAAAAAAAAAGAAATACGTATATTAGAAAAACAAAAACATTTCATCTTGGGACTCTTGAAGGTTGAAGCAATAGTATTGCAGGTTCAAGCCCACCCTGGGCAACTTAGAGACTTAACAAATTCTGATCTCAAAATTTAAAAAAATTAAAAGAGGGCTGGGAATGTTGCTTAGTGTGATGGCCCTGGGTTCAGTCCTCAGGCCTCTTCCCCCAAAAACTGATGGCATTGGGAGGGAATTCAAATCTGTGGGGATATAACTGGTTAAGAAACAGCAAATATAATGTTATTGGTCATTTCAAGAAAAACCTTTTGGTTCAATTAAATCTTTCTCCCTTCTTGGTTTATTTCTAATTTTATCCTATTATTTCATTTTTCTTTTTAATTTGAGCTTCATATGCTTTACCTTTTATTGTTTCCCCAGGTGAAAACTTAGGTCAACTGCTTTAGACTTTTTCTCTCTTCTGATGACAATTGTTGTTATAAATTGTCCTCATTAGCCGCACCCTACATATGTTAATAAGTTTTTACTTCGTTCACTTCAAATTATTTTCTAATTTCCCTTTTGATTTTTCTCTGATCCATACATTACTTAGAAGTATGTATGTTATCTCTGTTACCAATGGGATTGTCCAGATATAGCCTCTTTAAAATATTGGTTTCTATCCTAACTCCATATGAGAATATGCTTTATATAACTGGGGCCCATTTATATTTACTGAGAGCTGTGCCATAGAGTGGAATATGGCTTCCTTTGGAATGGGTTCTGTGGGCCTTGGAAAGGCATGCGTGTTCTGATACCCTTGGGAGAAGTATTCTCTAAATGTCAGCTGAATTGTGCTGGTTAATAATATCCCCTTTGTTTCTGGTTGCCTGTTTCCTCTTTTCCTACCTTCTTTTGGATCAAGCATCTTCTGTTACTCCATTTTACCTCTTGTTGGCTTCCTGGCTGTACTGCTGTTATCTCTGGGTGGTTGCTTTAGCATCATGACACACATCTTTAAATTGATGCAGAATCTCTCTTTGTGTGTTGGAAGCTTGGTCCCCAGTTGGTGCCATTGACAGACGGGACAATTTTTCCAAGGTGGAGGAAGAGGGAGAATTGAAGTTGCTGAGGATATTGCCCTGGGAAGGGAAAGGGAAGTTCACATGTGATCCTGGGTTAGTTCTCATGACCAGAAGTTATACATGATGGAGCCAGACTGCTCCTGTGCCTCTGGGATTGTGAGCTGGCAATGTGATCTCTCCCTCTCACACAGTCCCACCACTGTGATCCCAACCCTCCATGAGAGTCTCCCGGAGCTGAGTTGCTGCAGGGACCACATCCTTGGACCTCCAGAACTGGGAGCTAAATAATCCTCTTTCCCTGGAAGGACACAGCTTCGAAGACTTCTTTACAATAGCAGAAAGTGGAAGAATGGGCTTGAAAGGGATTTTTAAATAAAGATGTTGTATACAATGATTGCCCACATATTCATCACAATGGCCCTTCTCATTCATTCCTTTAATAAATACTGGCCATACTAAGTACCACCCAGCACGTGGAGCAACCGAGCTCTCATGGGCAAACACTTTGGATGGAAAAGAGTTTGTTGTTTTCTTAAAAATCTGAACACGCTTCTATATAGGATACAAGCATTCCACTCCTACAGTTTACACAAAAGAACTGCATATGTGTGTCTGCACAGAGACCAATACATGAGTGTCATAGTTAGAAACTGGAAAGAGCCCAAGTGTCCATCAACAGGTAGAATGGAAAAACAAACTGGTCATCCACGTAACAGACACCACTCACCACCAAGAAAACACAGTAGAAGCTGGCAGCAACAAAGGTACAGTGCGGAGTTATTTCCAGAAGGGCACCACTATACAGTTTCAACCTTGAGAAGTCCTAGGAAATGCAAACTAATCTATAATGGCGGAAAGAGGCTCCATGGCCTTTTGGAGATAGAGAAGGAAAGACAGGAATGGATTTCAGAGTAGCACAAGGAAACTCTTGGATAGCTAAATTCATTATCTCACTCGTGGTGATTTTTTATGGCTATACGTACGCCAAAATTCCTCAAAAGTTATACTTGAAATAGACCGGCTTTATTATAAGTTAATTAAACATCACAAAAGCTGTAAAAATGTATTGAGAGGGCTTAGAACAGGCTGGGTGTGGCAGAGATGATAAATGAACTTGAAAACACTGTAGAATTTATTCAAATTGTGATGATAGTATTTTAAAAATTGAAGAAAGCCTCAATAATTAGTGGGACAGTACCTGGCAGGTATTTTCAACCAAAGTTCCATAAGAAGGAGAGTGAGAATGAGGAGGAGACAGAAAACATATATGAAGGAACAATGGCCACAATTTTTATTAAATTTCCCAAAAGACTATATCCTCATGCTTGCTTTGGTGGCACATGAACAAAGACAAAACAAAATCAACAACAAAATACCTGTATCCTCCAAAGCTTAAACACGTAGAGTTAAAATAGAAAGAAAGCGACATCCTAATCAAATGCCTAAAAAACAAAAGAAAGATACAAAAAAGATATTCTAAAAGTATCCAGAGGGGACTGGGGCACTCAGTGGCAGAGAGCACTTGCCTGGCATGTGAGAGGCCCTGGTGCCATCCCCAGTGCCACATGCACACACATGTACACACAAACACACACATATATACACACATGCGCATATATATATATATATATATATATATACACACACACACACAAACATGCATACACTCAAAATTATCCGGAATAAAAATGATACACAACCACGGCACTGCTAGCTGCCTTAACAGAGACACGGGGCAACAGGAAACATGGAGTTGCTTGTGATCACTGTACCAACATCACAGACTACACCGCAAGACTGAGACCACCAAGCTGTCATCAAGCAGTACAATCTTAGGGACCACAGGCGGGTGTGAACTGTTGGTGACCTAAATGTCATTCCATAGTGCAGGGCTGGACATCTCTAAAAATGCTGGAAGAAAAAAAAACCTGTCAAACTATAGTATATGCCCTCCAAAAATACAAGAAATAAAGGCATTTTCAGACATAGAGTTTACTGCCAGCAGAGTCACACAAGACACACACACACACACACACACACACACACAGTTTTATTTTGTTTTGTTTTTTTTTATTCTGAGGGGAAATGATCTCAAGGCAGGAAAGAAGAACCTGGGAATGTTCATTATTTGGTTGTTGTTTTTGTTTTTTGGTACTGGGGATTGAACTCGGGACCTTGTGCTTGTGAGGCAGGTGCCAGAAACACTGAGTTAAATCCCCAGCCCCTAATGTTCATTATTTGGGAAAGATGAATAATGAGGTTTTCTTCATTTCTCTAAGAGACAAGCGCTTAAAGAAAAATATTTAAAACAGAGTAATTTATGTAGAAATAAAATATGTAGAAGAAGAGCCCAGAGGACGAGAGAGGAATAAATAGATTTATGCTACTATAGCTCTTGCGTTTTACACAGTAATTCAAGGTAACTGAGGAAAGTTAGCGCTGCTTACTGTAATTCTTAAAGTCATTGCCAAAATTAATACAAATGGATGTAGTTTGCATGCCAAAAGGGAGAGAAGTCATCATACTAAAAAATACTTGATTACCCCAAAAGAAACCTTAAATGGACACCAAACAAAGATGAGAAAAAGGAAGGCAAGTGAAAAATAGAAGCTTATACCCAACCACACCAACGATTACTTTAAGGGCCAGGGATTTAGCTCAGTGGTGCCTCCGCCTGTCTCACAAGTGCAAGATCCCAGTTAGATCCCCAGTACCAAAAAAAAGAGAATTACTTCAAATGGAAAACAAACACTCCAATTAAAGGATAACAGTTGTCAGACTGGATTAAAAAGCAGAAAAGTTAAAGCAAGGCCAAACTCTTTGCGTAACAAGGGAGAGCTTTCAATAAAATGAAGGAAATAGATCCGAAATTAAAATGACTACAAAACAATCTAACAGGAAAACACTAAGTACAGTGTAAAAAAGCTAGCAGAATGTAATATCAGACATATAGGGCTCAAGTCAAGTGGACTGCTAGAGAAAAAGGGGGCATCCTACAGAACAAAAGGGTAGAATAATTAGAGAAGAAATGATAGGAACATAAATCTGTGTATGTGAGAGCGCTTCAAAACAGGGGAAAAATATGAGAAAATGTAAAAATGGAATTAAAGTGTTTGTAGGGGGGGAGAGGAGGGGAGGGTGAAGGGAGGGTGGGGACAAGGGGAAAAAACGAGAACCAAGACCTGTCATGTAAAGGTACAAGATCCCAGTAATGAATGTAACTGTCCTGTCTACCTAGAATGTACCAATAAATTCAATAAAAACACAACAACAACAACAACAAAAAACCAGGGGGACCCAAAGGAAAAGGATTGAAAGGCAAAGTGGAGACACAAAGAACCCTGCTCAGGGAACTCAACTCACTTCTGTCGGTGTGGACAGAAGCTCACTGGGGCTGTGGCAGGGAAGGGAAGCTCTTGCCTTAGGGCCACCAAGAAACTCTGTGATCAAGACAAACAATATGTTTAAACATCAGAATTAATGTGAAAAATCCCAAGAACAAAACTTAGTATTTTATTTTAGGTACTGGGACTCAAACTTAGAACCTTGCGAGTGTGGCACTGCTAAGCTACATCCCCAGCCCCAAAACTCAGCATTTGAATAAAGACAGGATCAGGATTCCTAATGTTTGCTTTGGATTATGACATTTGGATTCAGCACATAATTACTGAACCTTCTGTATTTAAAATTTTGATATTTTATTCAGCACTTCTAAGAGCAATCCATGAGTTACAGAGCAAATCACAAAGGGAATTTGAAAATATTTTAAACAGAATAGTAACATACTAAAAATATGTGAAATGCTGGATTCAGTTCCCAGAACTGCTTCCCTGCCCCAAGTAATTTGAATTAGATGATATGGCTGTGAGTTTGAGGCCAGCCTGGGCCACATAGTGAGACACTTTCTCAAAATACCAAAAAAAAAACAAACAAAAAAAAGAATCAAAATAAATCATGTGGGATGTAGCCAAAAACCCTTCTTATAAGGAAATTTTTACCTTTAGGCACTTATATTATAAAAAGAATAAAGCTTTCAAATCAATGATCTAAGTTACATTGAAAAAACTGCAAGAAAAGGACAAGTTAAACTTTCTAGAAAGTTGATTATAAAGATGAGTAAAGAAATCAATGAAATAGAAAGAAAAAAAAAGATGAGCTTTGTGCTGTAATACGAGTAGTCTGTGAGGCTGAGGCAGGAGGATTGCAAGTTCAAGCCCAGCTTGAGCAATTTAGAAATTCAGTGAGATCCTGTCTCACAATAAAAAATGGCTGGGGTCATAGCTCAGTTCAAAGGTCCTGAGTTCAATCCCCAGAGCTGAAGGGGAAAAAAAAAGCAAACAAAAAGCAAAAATGGGCTGAGGATGTAGCTCAGTGTCACTGTGCCTGCCTGGCAAGTGCAAGGACCTGAGTTTGATTCCAGGCACACACGCACAGGCATACACACACACACGCAAAAACCAATAAGGAATAAGGCTAGAAGTTGTTTCTTTGAAAAGAAAGATTAGTAAAACATATAAATGTCCAGCTAAATTAAGTAACTAAAGACCAATCAACAGCACAACTTCTCAGTCCAGGAATGGAATAGGGAATATTTTACAGATGCTGCAGACATTAATGGATAACTTTGTGCAATAAATTTGACAGCAGAAATTAAACAGATCAGTTACTCAAAAAGTACAATCTGTTAAAACTGAGTGAGGAAGGAACAGAACATCAGAAGTTGGACTCCCTGCCCCTCTCCTGGCGAAATCTAGTAAATCAATATTGCTATTCATTCCTGTATTTTATAATTTTAAACTGTCTAATATCTGTTTATGCTTCTATCAGTTCTCAAGGGTGTATTGAGCATCTTCAGGGTTTCTGGCATTTTGTTAGATAAGAGGCATGTGACAGCAATTCCATTAATTAAATTAATTAAATGTTATGCTTTGTGCTCCTTCTTACCAAGACTTGGGCCTTGGATCCCTGGTGAGGGACACAGTTCATTGCTATGACATTGTTTCTATGGAGAAATCAGATTTGTTGACATTATGTCTTTGCATTGGTGTCAAGTTTATACACAAACTTGGGGAATTGTTTGTATTCTGTGGAGGAGACAGAACCAGGCATGACATCACTTAGAAAAAAATTTTTTTTAACAAAAAGACTTTAAAAGTGGTAAAAATAAAATTCAAAACAGTGTCATTTATCTGAGAAATACATGTCTGTAGGAGCTGGTTCTTGCTGGGTGTCTGAACAAGAGGCTTCCAGCTAGGCGGGCTCCAGGGTCCCCACAACCCTTCCTGCTAACCCTCCATTCCACCCATATCTGGCGCAGAATCCATTCACATCCGGTACATTATCCATTCACGTCAACCCGACAAGCACGGTGAAAGTTTAGCGGAGGGATCTTTCTGTAGAAAGAACCAGGTCTATCTCTTCCGCTCTGCTTGTGCTTTTCCCCTGTAGGCCTCACTCCTTCTCTCGTTGGATCTTCACAGTCACCTATGAGACCCCAGGGTAAGAATCGTAAGCCCATTTTACAGAGGGAAGAACTGTCCAGCAGAGGGAAGCAGCAGCTTGAACAAGGGGGCAGCAACTGGCAGAGCTGGGCCTTGAGTCCTTCCCCAGTGCTTGTCTTCTACCCCATTGGGTTACACAGGATCCAGCTGTTCCCCTCTAATGGGCAGAAGGATGCAGGTGGTTTAGCTGGGGTTTTTTTGTTTTGTTTTTTTGGCTGTATAATTGACGCTTGTAAATATCTCCGGAGACGGGTGAGGCCAGTAAAATATTAAACAAATGAGCATTCTCAGAATCTGTAGGCCATTTCCTGGAGTTAAGACCAAGTGGGCATGAGGCCAGAGGCTTCATCTGTTGCAGAGAAGCCCAAAGCCACCCTCGGGGACAGGTAAGCTCTTCTGCATCAGCCTCTGGCCTCCTCTCCAGATCTGTGACACCCGAATGATGTTAAGGCTAGAGCACCGTCTCCCGGGGTGTCACAGCGAGGCACAGGGTGTCACAGGAGCTGGAAGGCAGCTGTAGAAAGGGGGCCCAGCCCCAGCCTGGAGCGCAGAAGAGGGCCTGGGAACTGCGACTGCTGTGCTGTACTGTCCCCTCCAGCTCCTGCTTCCAGTGTCTCCAGAGCTGCTTCCCTGGGCTGTGCCAAAAGCACCAGGGACACACACTGCTAGACACCTCCTTCCCCTCGGCTTCTCAGCCTGCCTTGTTCGTGGTAGCTTGGCTTTTTCTCCCCACCTGCATGAACCTTGCTTCTCTTCAGAGTTAGAAATGGGAGTGTCCTCCCGCAGTCTCTCCTGCTCTGAACCCCAATCCAGAGCAAGTTCCTGGCCTTTTGTACCTCCTGAGTCCCTCCTGGGACCTCTATCCCAAGTGCAGGGTCTCAGCGCCTGATGCCCCTCAGGGTCCTGCACATGTCTGTCAAAGGGTCTCTCTGCATCAAGTCTCACCCAGTGGGAGCCCCCAGTCCATTCTAGGAGGACCCCTAAACTGCCTTCAGCCTCCTCCCTCCAAAGAGGAGCCCTTAAGGACCATCCTGCCTCAGAAAACTCTTGGCTTATCTGCTAATGCTTAGTTTCTTCTGCTATTGATAGTCCTGTGGTCACAGTAGCCCTCTGATTTCATTTTAGTAAATAGGACATTCATCCAATATGAAAACCCAAAATCCGAACTTCATTCTGAGTTCAACCTTCTCCCCTCCCTTGGTGAGGGCCTGGTGTGGAAAGGAAGGGGCCAGGCAGTATCTTGACCCTGGGGAACTGTTCTGTACTTTTTGTCCCATTGTCACAGGAGTACGGTTACCCTGCTTCACTTCTGATGCCAAGGTCACTTCAAGGTCACTTCAAGCAGCCTCTTAAAGTCCTTTTTTTTTTTTTTTTTTTTTTTTTTTTTGT
>NW_022900933.1:34138722-34156435 GCF_012274545.1 Fukomys damarensis | reverse complement strand
CCCGCTCCACCCCCCTACACACTTCTTTTTTTTTTTTTTTTTTTTTTTTTCCAGTGTCAAGCCAGCCCACTGTGTTCCTGAAACCAGGGAAATCCTATCCCAGTCTCTGAGGTCGCCCTGCCCTCTGGCCTCAGATGGGAGAGAGCACTCTCTGTGCCCCCAGATTGGAGGTGGGGTTAGTGGTGGGGATGTGGAGTGGATGGAGAAGGGAGCCACTTCCAGTCTCCTGGGCTGTCCTCTGACATTCGCTGTGGGTGAGCAGACAAAGGTCAGAAAACCAGCTTCCAGCCCCTCCTTCACAAGTCCCATCCAGCTGGTGGGGTCTCTGCTCCAGTACTGCTCAGGGCCTTGAGAAGCGTGGAGAGCGAGACAGCTTCACCTGCACATCAGCAGAGAAAGTGTTCTTTCCATATAGCATGGGCCCTGGTGCACAGCAAGCATTCTATAAATGTCATTTTTCACCAAGGAAATAGATGCTGGCCAGGGCTATCTTTACCGCTAACAGTTCCTGCCCTTGACTGCACGGGCTCGGCGTTTGCACACCTTCGGTCCGTTCACACGCAGGTGAATGTCTGATGGACCGGGAGAGGTGAAGTCGTCCGGTGAACCTTGTTCTACGTCGCCATGTGACTTCATCACACTCCCTACACATCCCAGCTCCCCTGAGGTCTTAGTCTTCAGACTTGGATTTGTCAAAGATCAGAGCTCACCTTCCTCTTCCGGTGCCATTCAGCTTCGCTCATTGCTATTTCCCCATCCTGAAACACACTGGTCCTTCCTCTCGGGGACACCAAGCCATCCTGGCTGCTCCTTCCTTTTTTGCTCATCCTGTCTCCTTTCTCTTCCCTCTTCTCCCCTTTCCTTCTCATTCTTAGCCCTTCCTCTCCTCTCCTCTCCTTATAACCCCTCCCTTCGTGACTTTGTCCATTCCCAAGGCATTAAATGCCATTTGTACACCGATCACTCACATTTTTATCTCCACTCAGATTCACAAAGCCAGCTGCTTCTTTGACACTTCTGTCCTCTTGGAAATACCAAACCTTGAACCTCTGGTTCCCACTGCTCCCTCACCACTTAAACCCGCCCTGACCCCATGGCCTTGTCCATCTCAGCCAGAAACCACCAACAAGCTCACAGCATCTTTCTTCCTCCTCTCTTGGCATTGCCCATCTTCTCCTGCAGTGCCTTCAGGGTATCTCTGGATGGGACGATGTCTCTCCACTTCGCTGTCGTTCTGCTGGATTATTGCAAGGTACCCCTCAGGGGCCTCCTTGTGCCTCACTCTGCCCCATGCAGCCCCCACCCAGCAGGACACAGAGTGAGCCCTCAAAACAATGCACATATCCTGCCCCCCTGTGGTTAACGCTCTTGGGGGCGTCCTGGCCATGCAATAAGACAATGCAAAAAAATCAAGATGGAAAAGAAGTGAAACTGTCACGATGGATTCTGGTGGTGAGAAACATCAGACTGCATTTCAGAGCGGTTTCTCTTCTGGCTGCCTTTCAAGCTGACCCACACCCTGGGCCTGCCCCACATATATAACTGATGGGGTCCATACATGTACTTGCAGCTTTAGGAGAAACCGTAAAAACTGTTCAAAGGGGCTGCACTGAATATGCATTTCCACCAGCAGTTGCTGTACTTCCGTTTTCCTTAATGGCAGTCGCTCTGCAGAAGGCAAAGTGGGATCTCACACAGAGTGGAAGACACAGGTCTCTGGTCACTAATGCTGTCAAACACCAGCTGGGCGTCCACTGGTCATGTGCGTCCTCTTTTGCGAACACCCTCTTCAATCACTTTACCCCTCCAAGTAACCGGCTTGTCTTTCCCTTGCAATTAATATTTTAAATTGACGAACCATAGCTATGTACATGCATGGGGTACAATGCAATATTTCAGTATATGAGCACAATGTGGAATGATCAAATCAAGTTAATTCACATGTCCACCACCTCATTTGTTTATTTTTTGTGGTGCACCATGGGAAACTTATTCCCAGTTATTTTCAAACATACAATGCGTTATTATTGACCAGAGTCACCTGCTGTGCAAAAGATCTCAAAAACTCATTCCTCAGAAAGGGTCAAGAAAAAAAAAAGAGAGAAAATAGAAGGAAAAAAATGGAAACAAAGCTTTTGTACGTGGGCAGGAGAGAGCTTGAGGGGAGGAAGGATGGGAACAGAGAGGCGGATGCCCTGTGTACAGGTGCGAATTCCCTACAGTGAGTGTTAGCATTCTCTATGCTGGGATTGTACCAATAAATGCTTTGCTATAAAAACTCACTCCTCCTGTGCACCTCAAACTTTGTACCCCTGGGCCAATAGTCCCCCACGCTTTTTCTTCTTGTGTCTTTTTGTTGATTTGCATGTGTTTATTATATATTCTCTATGTTAAGTGTTGAAAGCAAGATAAAGCTTAGAAAACATGAGAATATCTTTATGATATTTAAGTAGAGATTTATTTGACAGAATAAATGGGGTGCAACTGTTAAAAGACCAATAAATTAATTAAACTTTTCAAAAAATAATTTTAATTTATTTAATTTTAAAAATGAATTGTACTGGTACACTTTTGATATGCTTAATGATCCCATTCATCATAGGAAATTTGTACCCATATATAATATATCTTGATTTTTCTTTTGTTCCCCATTCCCCTTCCCTCCCTTGAACCCTTTTTCCTCTCATTTTGCTTTTTTTTTTTTTTTTGGTATTGGGGATCAAACTCAGGACCTTGCATTTATGAGGTAGGCACAGTGCCACTGAGCTAAATCCCTGGCCCCTTTGCTTGACTTTTAAGAGACTCAAAAGGCAAGTCATAGAGTAGGAGAAGAATGAACACACATACACACACACACACACACACACACACACACACACAGTGGGTTTAATAAACATAGCCAATAAGCTGATACACGTGGCCTGTGAACATATACATACATATGCGTGATGAAAATGCTTATATCTATGCATTTAAAAATGCAATTAACAAAATATTCTTAGAAACATTATTCCTTTATGTGTTTGGTTTGTTGTTATTGTTGTTATTTCAGACTGGGTTTCACTACACAGCCCAGGCTGCCCTCAAACTCATGATGCTCCTGCCTCCACCTCCCGAGTGCTGGGATTACAGGCATAAATATCATGCCGAGAAGGATTATTTTTAACAACCACAAACTGTACCTGTCCAGTGTCCAGCAGCACACATCAAGGTGTAATTATACAATGGGATACATTTTCACAATGGCAGGGGGATATAACTGTTACATGTAGGGCCATAAATGAAACTCATAAGCCTAATCAAGAGAAAATAGGCACAAAGGAATACATATTGTTTAATTTATATAAAGTTCCCAAACAGGCAAAACTAACTTTTCCTTTTATAAAAGCTTATCGCTGAGCTGTACCAGTGCCCCTTGATTTATGATGGACTTACAGCTCATGAAACCCACCGTAGGTTAAAACTGTCATGAGTTGAAATGCATTTAATGTACCTACCTACTTCACTCCCCAGCTTAGCAGTGGAGAGTTGGTTGTTTCCCCTCGTGATTCTTGCAGGGCTGCCTGGGAGCTGCACTTGCTGCTGCCTCTGCCTGGCATCCGAGGGAGGATCAGTTGGTCCACATATGGATCACTAATCTAGGAAAAGGCCAGCATTCAATAGCATGGTTTCCACTGAATGCAAATTTCTTTCACACTATTGGAAAGTTGAAATTCATTAAGTGGAGCCATCATAAGTGGGGGAATCATCTGCACACTTAATATATCTGTGTACTTTATAATGTGTGCTAAGCTTTGACTAACATTTAGAGGGAAAAAACTGGATCCAGGGCTTCCCATCATGGAATGAGTCCAAGCCCTGATGGAGGATGTCAGCGCCTGGCCAGCCCAGGTTCCTGACCTCATCTGCTGCCTGTGCCCCTCAGCTGCTCCCCTGTAGCTATCGTGGCCTGGCTGAGCTCCCAGCTCTTTCCCCAAGACATAGTACACAAACCTGCCGTGGATATAGAGCTTGGCCGTGTGTGGGTTTTGCCAATGGAGTGCTCCATCCAGACTGGGCTCCAAAGAGGCTCCACTCTCTGCCTGTCCTGCCACACTCCTGCCACCAACTTGAGAACACACCCTCCTATCGCGCAGATCCTAAGGGTGAGGTACAGACATGCAGCCTGAAGCCAGCCCAGCCAGGCCCACCTTGCATCAGCTACCTGCTGGCTGACCTGCACAGGCATCATCAACACAGAATAGGTGTCCTAAGCCATTGTTTGGGGGGCATTTGTTATGCAGCACTGACGTGACACTAGCTATTACACCACCTTGGCGTCTTTACATTTGTTGTTCCCACTGCCAGAAAAGCTTGTCTCCCAGATGCTCATGATTCACATCCTCATTCAAGACTTTGTTCAAATGCCCCCTCTCCAGAGAGCCCTTCCCAACCACTTTAACACATCACCCTCTTTTTCCTCCATTCTCTTGCCCTGCTTAGTGTTTCTCCATTTTACTTAGTGCAATATGACATTTTATTAACAACTCACTTGCCCAGTCAGGCCACTTCCCTAAGGCAATGTAAGCTCCACAGGCACAAAAATCTACGGATTGAACAGACCCGCCTGGGTCCTCTCCGTCCTCCCCACAACACTCTTTCTAGCACATGGAGAAACCATCTCAAAAGCCAGGTCCTTTCTCCTGCTTACCTTGGACAGATTGGCATGGACACACAAAGTAATCGGCCATTGGGCTGTTAACAGGGAAAATCTGAAACAAAGAAGCTGTAAAATCTACAAGCAGTCACCCTAGCCCCTGGAAAAGCCCTGCCATCCTATCAATGATGGCGTGTGAGCTGCTTTGGGCCATGAAGCTCACATTCTCTGTCCTCTGTATGCCCTTCCTGGAGCTCTCTCTGAGATCTTGCAATGAGAATAGCCCCAGGCAGGAAACAGCCGCCAAATCCAGGCAGCACCGTGAGCTTCTCAGCACCACCCACACCCAGGCTGTGCCAGTCTGGCCACAGCCCACAGAGAGCAATGGGCTCCACCTAAGTGACCACTCTGTGCCCAGCCCTTGTGGGCTTTATGACATCAGCTTTCCAAGAGCCCTGGTAAACATCCCCCCCGTCATTATGTACCTAGGATACTGCAACCAGCCTGGTGAAGATGCCTTCCCAAGGACTCGTCCAGAGCTAGGATCATACTCTGTCCATCTGGCCTGGAGGCCACCATCCCACTGTCCCCCTGACTAGGGTATGGGGTGGGGACCTCATTGAGCTGGAGAGCCTTGGGGTGGCTTAGACCTCTCACACTCCTGGGTCTGGAGTTTGATTTTGTGAAAGCTTCTCATTAAGCCTGACCTGCAAGCTGTGAGTTATTTTCTAGGTCTTAGGTGGATAAACAAGATCATTCTTTGTGGCTTCAGACCTCAGCTTCTTGAAATGCTCAAAGAAGAGAGGGGGAACCACACTTCTGTACACCTATAATTATAGGTGTAAACACAGTTATTAAGATATATGAGTTTTACTTTTTTTTTTTCCAGTACTAGGAATCGAACTCAGGACCTTGCACTTGCCAGGCAGGCACGGCGCCACTGAGCTACATCCCTGGAAAGATGTATAAGTTTTTAAAAAGGAAGGAGAAAGTGGCCATAGGACTACCTAGAGGGAAATGACACAGAAGGAAGAGAGTAAAAATCACCTTGGCTTCAACGAGAAAAGGCAGAACAGTCTGCAGAGTTATGTACACAGGAGCTTTGGCAAGAGGACAAGGAAGGTGCAGTAAGTTCCTATCCAACACATTTCCAAACAGCAGAGCAAAGGTCTCTGGCTGTGTGCCCAGCACACTCGGCCTCGAGGGCCGTGTGGACAGCATTGAGGGGCAGGACAGGGCCAACCTGGGGCACAAGCAGTTCAGGCCTGTGCTCACTGCCTAGGACACGAGAGCGGCAACAGGGACTGGGCCAGAATGAAAGGAATGCAGGTGACAGCCCCGTGGCTCTGCAAGTCCTCCCGGCAGGCGAGCGGCTCTGTGCAGCAGCTAAACGTGCTGTGTGTCGTGCATCGGGGTGACAGGTAGACCCAGCGGCCATCCTAGCTCTGCCCTTAGCTAGCTGTGAGCTCATGGCTTCCTCACCCTGGGAGGGGCGGGGAGGGAGGCCCCTGCAGGACTCTGCAAGGGGAATGAGATCATGGAGGTACAATGGGGTCCTGGAGTCCCGCAGGTGGGGCAGGTGGAGCTGGCTCTGGCGCCACGGACCTTTTACAGCTGGAGAGAGGCCTTCCTTAGGTCAGGTTGTAGTAAAGGTGATCTGCATCTGTGGAGATTGTGCAGGTGGAGGAGGAAGAAGCTGGTGTGGGTGCTTCCTGTTCTGTAATAAACCGGCCTGGTGCCGCTCCACTGGGCCGGCTGATTTGCCCTGTTACCCATCCTCTGTCCCCAGGGACGGACAGCACAGCAAGGCAGGCAATGAGGACGTGAGCCCAGGCTGTCCCACAAACCTGCCCAGGGCCCACGCACGACAGCACTCAGAAGGCTTGGTGGGATGGACGTGTGGGTACCCAGAGCTGAGCCGGCGTGGTGGGGCAGCACTTCTTTCTGTCCAGTCAGAGACAACACAATAGGCAGACGTGCGATCAAGGCCTAGCGCCAAGGATGCCTCCTCCCAGAAGCCCCTCCCGATTAGAACGATTCCCCGCAGCACGCGTGGGTCTAATACTCTGCTCCACCGCAGTGCCCTGTCCCAGAAGACAGGCCCTATCGGTGACCTCAGTGACTTGCCCAGGGGAGAGGGCAGGAGCCCCCAGAGGGCTGGAGAGAGAAGCAGTCACTATCACTCTTGTCATTCACTTGTCTGTCCATCCAGCAGCTGAGCTGAGCTGCCGCAGGGAGAGGAGGAGGTGGTACTGGCGTTGCAGAGAGACAGGGGTGGATTACAGGGTTACTTTAGGTTGAACCAACAGGGGGCCCTAGCGGGTACAGGTGGAATACTAGACAAATGAAGGTAACGAGGATGGACCCCCAGGTCACGGACCAGAGTAACAGCACTGCCAGAGAACCCAAAGGCTAAGACCCAGAGGATGCCGAGGGAGCTGGGGTGGGAGCAGATGAGGAGGTCCGTTTGAGCATGAGCGCGCTCCTCACATCAAACAGGTACTTGGGTCTCAGAGACGTCTGGTGGGAGTGGCCGTGAATGAACCGAGTCCCCAAGCTAGGCTGAGACCACCGAGGAAGAGGACATATGTCACAGATTCAAGAGGACAGGGAGCTGATCCCTGCGTGTCGGCATTGGGCTGGGTGTGGACAGTGCTCAGCTTTGCCTGACAGTGGCAGGAGGGGACAGGTTTGCTGGTGACCCTGCTCTGCCCTCCAGGAACTGCTAGGAGAGGGGAGCTTGCTGTTGGCACTCAAGCCATATGTGGAAACCAAACCAGCAAGCCTGGGGTTGGACGTCAGCCCCTGCCACCCCAGGCCATGCCTCTTGCCTGCTGCATGAGTACATCTGGGCCTCAGTTTCCTCCTCCATGAAATGGAGGCAATAATACATCTTGGCAAAGTGAGTACTGGAGCAGAGATGCCTGGGGTATGAAGGAGGCCCCTGGTGCCTGGCGCTGGTCAGCACTGCTCATGCGCCCCGGCCCTCAGGCTCTGGAGTCTTAGTGGGCTTTCCAGAAGCCCTGGCCCCCAGGAGTGGCTGGCGACTCCCCTTTCCTGGGGCCCAGCCTCCTTCTGGTGGAGGACATGTGGCAAGGTCAAGGCCATGCTGTCCCTTGGAGTAATTGAAGAAGACAACAGTATTTTGAGTCCCACAGAGACCAGTAGAGATCAAAGCAGCTGTGACGAGCAGGAATTCCCCTGCAAATGCCACCAATTACTGAAAATTGGCTGCAGTTATGGCTATTACCATTAAGGGCTGCCTGGCTCCCCCACACTGCCGAGGGCACGTTTCTCACAGTGGTGGGGTGGTGGGAGGTCGCAGAGGATTCTGAGGCTGTCCACCCACCTTGACCAGGACTCCACTACATGACCAGAGGGTCTTGAATGGTCTCCGGGCAAACAGCAAGTGGATGTCTTTGGGAAATATGCAGAAGAGACAAGCAGGGGACACCACCGGGGCTCATGGCTCTGTCACACTGGCTGCAGCTGCACCTGGGCTGAGGTGGAGTGGCACTCTGTCCCCCGTGGTGTGCCCCAAAGGCTCTCACTAAGGAGCCTTTGAACCCGAAGCTGAGGTAGGACTCCTGGGAGCTAAGGCATCCGCAGGTGTCTGCAGCCTGCTCCCTGCCTCCTCCCAGCAGTGACTTTGAAGAGAAGGTGCCCAGGAAGATGGAAAGCCAGCAAATGACCCCCAGAGCAACTCAGAGCCCCCAAGCCCAGGCCTGCTCTTTGTTTCCCATGCTGTCTAAGTCCTTTTGGGAAGTTTGGGGGATTTGCTTCCCTGCAGTGTGTCCTGGCTTTATCAATAAAGCACCATTGTGCAGCAAATGAGCACACTTTCTGAAGGCCTCCAGTTTGGCTTTAAAAATATATGATGAATAGAGAGGGCTTGAATAGCAAAAAAGGTTGCTGACAGGAACAATCCAGATATTCCATTAATTATGCCCAGAGAGGGCGTGTGGCTGTGCGTGGTCTTCTGGCTTCTGTGTGGCCTCCCTGCTGAGTGACCAAGGTTGGATCTGGTATGGGGGCGTCCACGTGCTTTACGAGGTGCCTGTGTTCCCATCACCATGCCCTTGCTGATAATGTCACAGACTGAAAGGCTCTCCCTGAGACATCATGTGGCACAGTAGGAATAGTGCTGGCCTGGGAGCCTGGGAACAGGTCCTTAGTTCTGTGTTCCTGGATAGGCACTCCCTGTGTCAGCCAGGGTTGGGGTAGTGCAAGCAACAGAAATCAGTGGGACTCAGGAGTGAAAGGAAGAGAAGGAGCTGTCTCTGAAGGCAGGATAAGGCTGCTACACAGTGGAGGAGTCTAACAACAGACACCACAGGAGAGTCTCCTCAGCTCCCTGCTCCACCCTCATCTTTCTTGGGGCAAATTAGCCTCTGCCATTTTTACTGCTTCCATTCCTCTGCTTGAGATGGAAACTCAGATTCAGAGAGTACCTTCGATAGGCGTCGCTGTTCCAGTTTGCTCCTTGGCTGAAGGAGGTGGCACCTAGACTGAGTTTCACGAGCTGGCCCATCACAGGGAAGAGGCAGTTCCCCCAAAGAACTTGGGGTACTCTCATCAGGAATGTGAACAGAAGTTGGGTGAGAGAAACCTATGCTTCCCTTCTGGAGGCTTGGTCTCCCCTCTGTAAGGTGGATACAGTGGAATCCATCTCAGGGGGATGTGTGGGACCGCAGATCAGCTATGCACCTGTGAGTGACAGCAGGCAATGGGACACCCCAGGCTGACAGCCCTGCAGTTGGAACCAGGTAAGAACCAATGTTTGTGGTTACTTGTCTGAGCCCAAAGGTGCTTCCTTCCTAGGAAAGGAGAGGGACGTTCAGACATTGCTTCCCACCTGATCTTCATAACCAGTCTATTGCCCACACAGGAAGCCACCTCAGAGAAGCTCGAATGTCACATGGCCATGGACAGTGGCATCCACCTCAGATATGGGTGGTCCTGAAGTTACAGCAGCAGTCACACTTCAGGGGCTGAGGCATATTCCCTGGGAGCAGCTCAGGGAGCTGCAGAGGGCAGCACATCCCTCAAGTGGCCCCCTGTGGAATTCCTCAGCATGATCTCTGCCCCTGGCCTTCACACATGGTTCTGCTTTTCCCCTGAAAAAGCATTATCTGCATTCACTTGAAGTCGTCTGAGAGTGAACAAGGGACCAGATGCTGGGACGTGCCCCCCTCACTCTCCTAGAGAGGAATAAGGATTCAATTTTTGCTTTTCTTAAAAACTAATGGTTCTGAGGGCTGGAGGATGTGTAAAATTCAAGGGAAATCACAGGTAACACGCACAGAACTCTTGGTTCCCAGATACTTGTCAGCTGACCTCAGGAAACCAGCCCTGCTCACAGGTTCCTACCTGCCGGAAACCCTTCGTAGCCAGGGACATTGTGGAGGAGAATTAGCAAGCCCCCTGTCTCGTCACCTGGGACCTGTCACTGTGTTTAGCAGCATTTAAGAAACAATCCCCCATCACTGCCAGTTAAGAGGAACATCAATTTTAATAGAGAGGTATTGTCAAAGTTCAGCCCCATGGCCTCACTGGAAAAGATCACCCTTCTCAGAGCACATGCATTCCTTTCCCCCCAAATCAGGCAGGAGGGCGCGGAAGGGAGCAGCTGTTTTCACCACTGAGTGGTGACCTGCTCACTCACAGGCCTGAGCAAGGGGCTATAGATTGTTCTGGGACTGACACTCTATAATCAAAAGAACTCCGAGCAAGGTGGAAACCTCGCACCCAACCTCAAATTTCCCTCCTGCCACGTGCTCCCCTGGGCTATTTTGTGACTGTGCATTTTTAGCAGCTGTGCACACTTGGTGCATGCAAATTGCAAGCTGTGAAAGCAAAGAGAACAGGGCACGTGATGGGAAAGCATCTTTACCAAGCCGATCTTTACCAAGATGCGCTGATGCCGTGGGGAGGAAGACACTGGCTCACGCAGCCCCCAGGCCTGGGCTGGATTTGTCTCCTCTGCCTCCTGCATGTGGCAGCTGGCATTCGGCTGCGGGGGGCACCTCCAGGTAGCCTCCATCAGGTTCTACCGGACTCTTCACATCATGGTCTCAGAGCCCCACGTGCCACAAAAGCAGATAGAAGCCCACGTACACAAGGCCTTCCACACCTGTGCATGCGTGACCTTTGCTAATGTCC
Source organism: Fukomys damarensis (assembly GCF_012274545.1). Classification (NCBI taxonomy): domain Eukaryota; kingdom Metazoa; phylum Chordata; class Mammalia; order Rodentia; family Bathyergidae; genus Fukomys; species Fukomys damarensis. The sequence continues at coordinate 34,145,637 of NW_022900933.1, read as the reverse complement.
ATTGGCCAAAGCCAGTCCCATGGTGGACTCAGAGTGAAGGAATGAGCGCTAACTACAGGTGACAGCCACGCCCAGCGCCCCTGTCTCCGGCCACTCTCCCCCAGAACAGCTTCTGGGTTGACGGCCCCTGCGCTCCTGACTTCTCTCCGCAGCACTGAACACACCTGGGCTGATCTGCATAATGAATGTCCCTGTGTTCGTTGTCTTTCTCTGCACTGCCCCAGCCCACTGCACAGTGGCTGGCACAAAGCAGCTGCTCAGAACCCTGGTGAGGGAAGTGGGGAGAAGAAGGAAGCAAGGAGCAGAGAGAGAGGGAGGGAGGGAAGAAGACCTGGGAAACACGAAGGAACTTCTCCAGCAGACAAACCTCTGTGCAGAGCATCTGGGCAAACCCACTCCCCTCATTTTAGCTTCTGCCTCGGGCTCCTCCCACTCCCCCTGCCACCCTCCCACCACCCCTCTTTGCTCACCCAGTCCTAGGTTCCCTCATCTGCCTCTCAAGGCACCCTCAGTTCAAGCACCTCCCTGCCCCTTCCTCCTCAGTGTCACATGACTCACGGAGACCACCCCGTCACAAGCACGTTCCCCATTATCCCAGCCAAGCACCCCACCTGCCCTGTGGGGAATCCAGGACAGGTGTATGGAAACTTCCATTGGAGAGGTGAGATGTGGATCCATGTTGGACCTGGGCACTGGCAGAGGGAGGGCAGCTGGCAAGACAAAGGAAGAGCCTGTCTTCTCCTGGCTTCCATAGAAACTGAGCCCCAGCGAGTGGCCATGTCTTGTTTAGGGGAAGATGAGCTCCATTCTCAAAGGAGAAGGGGCTCCTAAAGTCACAACAAGTCAGGTAGAGCCAGTGTCCCTGAGGTCGTGCCCTGCCCTCCTACTGCCTTCGCAGCCCACCTCCTCTTATAGATGCCTTCCTGGGCTTATGATCAACATGGGGAATAAGACTCACTGGACAGTGAGAGGGCAAGGGCCAAATTCAGGCCTGGGAAGAAGAGGGCTGGCAGGAGCGGCAGGGCTCGGGCCCAACCCAGAAGGAGCTTTCTTTCGTCTTTAGAACCTCACTTCTGTTTGCCTTCAAATAGGATCCTAGGAGTTTCACGAACCCACCCTAACCAGTAGAACGATACTGCAGGCTCGCCGACTCCCATTGGGGGAAAAAGAATTTTCAGGATGCAAAAGAGTAATTTATTTGAGAGAAATGTAAGGGACACCTTTGAAGAAACAGAGCACGGGCCCTCCGGAGAGAGGCACCTTATGATCTGAAGCTGCTTTACTTATGGGTTCCTGGGGAGTCTTCAGGATGCTGATCCAGGCTGTGGGTTCCTGCTGTCGGTCACGGTGCCCATCAGTGTCAGCATGCAAAACATTTCCATGTCTGCTGAAGTCCACGTCTGCTGCCCACTGATACTGTGGCTTCCTTGGGGGTGGAAAGCACCGGTCCAGTGCCCAATTTATAAACCTAAGACCCTTAGAAATATTTTGTTGTTTAGTTTCCTGGAGGGAAGAAAGGCTTAAGAAACTTTCATGTCCTGAAGCTGCAGTTTTTCTTAAAAGCTCAATTTAAAAATTCTGATTATCCTGATCCCTTCTCGTTGTCTTTATAATTTCTGTCCCACCTTCCTTGACCCTGCCAGATGAGGACAGGCGTGCGGAGTAGCTGTGACCCGCACCTAGGAAGTGACATCGTCAGGAATTGCGCTCCATAGAAGAGCTGGCTCAGAAACAGCTCTGCCAATTTGGCTCCAGAGGGTCTGGCAGGGAGGCTGCATGCACATTTCCTTTGTTACACTAAGCAGCACTCACATAATGCGGTTGGCCCCCAAGACCGTGCAGGAGAGCCAGGCTGTACATTCCTGAGGGCCCAGGGGCCACGCACCTCAGGAGGAATGACCAGGACTCAGCCGCCCTGGCTGTCTGCTGTCCTGGAGACACAGAGTGCACAAGCACACCTGGGAACCCTGAGCTCACTCAGACCCTGCTCTGAGTGACACTTGCACTCAGGGTTTGTCAGATGCCCAAGCACAGCGAGTGGCCCCTGCTGTGTGCTGTGTGCTGGGCATGGGTCTCCAAGTCCTGCTTCACAAGGGCAGGAGTTGAGGCTCCTTTGGGGCAAGCTGCTTCCTCAACGACTCAGGATTTGAACCCGTGCTGGCACGGTGCTCCAAACACTGGGCAGCCTCCTTCCTGCAGCCCAGGTGCTGGGGGCCATGGGAAAAAGGCTCTGTGCAGCTGAGTTCAGACGCAGTTGCCAGTGTCCCTCCCTGCTCTTGCCCCCCATGCTGCCCTGGGACCAGGCCCTCCAGTGTTTACTACCCTTGGTGCTGGGCAGTCTGTGCCCACATTTCTGCTCACCTGCCTCACCCTCCCTGCCCTTCCTCTGCAACAGGTAGGCACCTTCCCAGGCTCAGCTCAGGCAAAGCAAGCAGACTGGGGGGACCCCAGCCTGGGGCACCTTCCTTTTGCTCCTGATTGGCCCAGAACCCTTGCTCTGGTGTCTCTGGTCTTGCTCCGATGGCGCCCTTCCAGGGTGTTTCTAATTGGTCCCACTTAGTGACTTGGGTCTGTTTACGGGACCAAAGGCTGCTGCCATGGAGTGGAAAGATCAGACCTGGCTTCTGTGCAGCATGTGTCACAAGTGCCTTCGTGGCTGAACTACAACCCGTGACCTCGGGAAGCTACTGGAACTTCTCTCTCCTTAGTTTCCTCACCAATAAAACTCAGGTTGATAACAGTACTTCAGAGGGTTGTTGGATTAAGTGAGGTAATAAATTCAAAGCATGGACATGGTCCTGGGGAAACGGCGAGTTCTCTGTGTCAACCACACAGGAAGATGAGAGATGCACAATTTAGTTAAAACTGTGCTGCTACAGCGACTATCAGCTCAGGACCGACCGGCCCAGGGATCTTATTTGCATCAAGCACTGACTTTAAAGCAATCCATCTCTGGATTATCAGCAGCAAAGTTTGCTTTTGATTTCAAAAGGTGGAAAAATATGTATTTCAGGTAGTTTCTTTCTGCATAGTATCTTCTCCCCAACGTCTTTATATTGCCAATACCTCGCTCTTAATGGGGCAAAAAGTTTACCATTTGCTTCCCTGGAAAAGGGATGCTTCTTCAATAGAGTTCCAATGTTGACCAAAAATATTAGCTGTGCTCTCTCCAGGGAGGCAGGCTTTGACTGTTCAAACCCAGGGGAAATGAAGGGTTTTATATGTGGAAATTAGGGCATCCGGTGCCGTCTACTTAGGAAAGCAGAATCTTTAAACCACCCACCAACACCTCCACACTATAAAAATGAATAAAATCTCTGAGAACACATTACCTTTTACATTACAGGTACTTGCCCAAGTTCAGGAGCAGCTTTTCTTCGAAATGTGGTTCATTTTGTTCTGTCGAAATGCTGTGGCCTTGGCCAAAACCTGGGTTCTCCATATGCTGGCAACAGGGGCCTCCACTCCTGTCCACCGCACCCTACGCCACAGCTCCATCCTCGCGCTGGCTCGGCTGTGTCTCAGCATTCTTCTGCTTCATTGGCCCACAGGGTCCTGCGGGAAGGTGGCACAGGGAATACAAAGTTTAACAGGAAGAAATCAGCAGTCGGGCTGAGCCCTGACCTCCAGCACAGCAGAGGCTCTGCCCCTCTTTAGGAGCCCAGGGCTCACTCAGGATGATCAGGAGTCAGTCATCAGGAAAGCGTAAATGGACTTCATTTATTCAGGCTCGCCATGGCCACTGGTCAAGGTGAATCCAACAGTTCTGCTTTCAAGGCAACTCTGGGAGGGTACAGCAAAGTGGGCGCTCTGGCTCGGATCTCAGGTGTCCCCCAAATACCCACAGGCCAACCAATCACTGACTCAGCTCAAAAACCATGATGGCACAGGCCTGTGATCTCAGAACTTGGGAGGCTGAGGCAGGAGGAGCATGATGAGTTTCAGGCCAGCGTGGGTTACACATAATGAGTTTGAGGCTGGACTGAACTGCACAGAGAGACCCTGTCTCAAAAAAGCCAATACTAATAAAGCCATGAGCCAAAATAAGCTTTTCCTCACTAAGCTGAGTATCTCAGGTACTTGTAACAGAAAGCTGCGGGGCAGTGGGTGGGGCAGGAAAGTGTGTACTGCAAGCAGGCAGAATCCTTAGCCTGCCCAGCTCCTGCACTTCCAGGCTAACAGGTACAGGTCCTATGGTCCCACTCTCCTGTCATTGAGTCCTACACAGCTCCCTGCAGCCAGCCTCACATTGCCCACACCTTTCTAAACCAGGACTAAAGGGCAATGGGAGAACCCAGTTCAAATTCTCTTGGGACCCAGGCCACACTGAGCACAAGTAGGTCATGGATGGATAGTCAACTGATGTTTGTTGAATGAATAAACAAGGACTCACTATGTCATAGTGCAGTCTGGTGAGATCATAATGCAGAGTGCTCTACTCAGATGTTCTTGAAGAATGATTATTGGTCAGTCTAGCTAGGATCCAATATAACTTCTCATTCTGTAGTTCAGGCTAGCTTTGAACTTACTGTGTAGCCCAGGCTGGCCTTGAACTCACCACAATCCTCCTACCTCAGCCTCCTAAGTGGTAGGATATCAGGTATGCATACCACACTGGCCCCATTATAACTACTTAATTGCACATCCTTTGAAATTCCTAAAGATGTCTATATGCTGACAAAAGTTATTTTTAATGAAATAATACTTGAATGACATCATCTACATGTGCTTAATACTTATGATTGATTCCACACAGCTAAGCACCAGTTTGGGCATGGTGTTGGTAGTGAGAACTTCGGGGCAAAGTTGGGTGGCCCGCTCTCCCACCTTGAGTGGCTGACAGCAGATCCGAACCCTGCCTGCCTGGCCTCAGGGTTATGGCTGCATGGAGAGGCAACGCCACTGTCTCAGGCCGTCACACTTCGGTCCAGAAAGTGGCTGGGAGGGGACCCTGGGGTTCACTTCTGTCATGCCTATTAGTTCCCACAGTGGTCCAGGAGGCAGAGGTGGAATCCTCTGTCTGGGCTTACTGCCCAAACACAGTCCTATACACAGAGGTAGAAGATCCCTGGGGCCAGGAGTTTTCAAAGCAGTTCCATCCCGTTTCTGACTGCAAGACCGTTCCCTCAGCTGAAATCAGATTTAAACACGGTTAAGCGTTCTAGACAAAGAATCCAGCAACCCTATTAAGCAGGGTGCCTGGAAACCCATGAGAAGCCAAGGCTTCGGGCAGAGTACTTTTCCTTCCTCAAAAAAATGTAAAAGAAAAATAGCACCGTTAGTCCACACAGAGGCCAAATTCCTGAGTCCTTCTGGAGTCACACACCCCTCTCTGCAGGCCGTGCATATTAGGAAGGCGACACAAGGGACTTGGCATTTGCCTCCCACTGCAAACTTGTCTTGACCACTTCTCAGAGGTTGACTTAGCCCGAGCACAGGAGGTCAACTGTGCTAATTTGGCCCCCACTTCCTAAGTTCAGGCCTAGAATTAGAATCATTCGATCATGGATTTGTTCCTCACTGAGGTGTCTCTGTGCCAGGCTGCTCCGAGCACACAGATGGAGGAGTGCAGAAGACACAGCCTGGTTTTCACCACCTTCACAGTTTATGGGGAAATGCTCACACACACAGGGTGAGGTGTGGACACAGCGCCACCGAGTGAGATTTAGCTAACACCTTGGAAGTGGTTCTGGGAGGCATTCGGCTGGTCCAGGGGTGTCCAAGAAGTTCTCCCGAGATGGTTGTGATAGAGAAGGAATAAACTAGGCAAAGGTGAGAGCAGGAAGCAGGACAAAGCAACAATGGTAACGCGTCAGGCAAAAACCTGGAGGTGATCTGGTGCATTAGTCTATTTTCTATTACTATAAGCAAGCATCAGAAACCAGGTAACTTGAAAAGAGGCTTATTTTGCTCACAGTTTTTGAGGCTTAATGTCCAAAAAGCATGGCACCCGCTCTGGCAAAGGCCCCCTGACCATATAACGTCACAGTGGCTGGCATCCTCCTCAGGGACATGTGTGATGAGACACATCACCTGTGAGCCAGGAAGCTGGAAAACAGAAGCAGTAGTGTTTGGTCTTAATCCACCAACACACTCTTCCAGTGATAACCAGGGTCCTAGGATAACTACCTTACACCTCACGGGCCCCTCTAAAAACCACCTAAAATTCTTTCCAGACAGCACCGGGCACACAGTTGGGGCTCAGTCAGTGGCAATGGCCATCCTTCCTGCCCTGGAGCTGCGACCGCCTGGGTGATGTGGCCTCCACCAGGAGGCATGGCTGTCTTCATAATTTCACGCAGCGTGGCCTGTCCAGTGGCTCAAGCCCACAGCACAAGGTCTCAGCCAGGCTCTGCCCGCTGCCCACCTCCTGATGGAAAGGAAGCTAACTCCTCTCTCAGCTTCATGAAGAGAATGATTTTCTGTGCAACTGTGGCCCACAGCAATTATGGAAAATAGACTGGAGTCTAAACAGGGGGATGCCACTATCACAAATTGACAGATCAACTAGGAAGAAAATCAACAATGAAATAATAGAACTGAACCAAGCTTTGGAACACATGGATTTAATAGATGTTTATAGAGTATTCCACCCCCAAAAATCAGAATATACATTCTTTTCGGCTGCACATGGATCATTCTCCAAAATAGACCACATACTGTCTCACAGAACAGGTCTAAATAAATGCAAAAAAATTGAAGTCATCCCCTGTATATTATCAGATCATAGTGCAATCAAACTGGAGATCAATAGCACAAGAAACTATAGAAACTTCACAAGCACATGGAAACTGAACAACACTCTCCTAAACAATCAATGGATTACAGAGGAAATTAAAGAAGAAATTAGACAGTTTTTACAAATAAATGAGAATGCCAATACAACATACAGGAATCTTTGGGACACAATGAAAG
>NW_022900933.1:34137495-34137858 GCF_012274545.1 Fukomys damarensis | reverse complement strand
CAAAGTCAAGGACAAAAACCATATGATCCTCTCAATAGATGCAGAAAAAGCATTTGATAAAATTCAACACCCATTCATGATAAAAACCCTGCAAAAAATTGGAATACATGGTCTATACCTCAATTTAATAAAGACTATTTATGAAAAATCATCAGCCAAAATCATATTGAATGGCCAAAAATTGAAAACCTTCATGTTAAAATCAGGAACAAGACAAGGATGCCCATTATCACCACTTCTCTTCAATATAGTTCTGGAAACATTAGCCACAGCAATTAGACAAGAGAAAGAAATTAAAGCAATAAAGATAGGAAAGGAAGAAGTTAAACTATCATTATTTGCTGATGATATGATACTCTACAT
>NW_022900933.1:34134493-34135817 GCF_012274545.1 Fukomys damarensis | reverse complement strand
GATGAAAATAAAGTGTTTGTAGATGGGGAGGGGAGGAGGGGGTTAAGGGAGGGCAGAGGTAAGGGGAAAAAATGAGAACCAAGACTTGTCATGTAGAGGTACAAGATCCCAACAATGAATGTAACTGTACTGTATCCCTAAAATGTACCAATAAACTCAATTAAAGCTGAAAAAAAAATAAACAGGGGGATGGCTAGCAGATGGGCAAATTAAGGGATGACACCTGGCCACACCAGGCAGAGGCAGCCCTGCTCCTGGAGAGTGAAATGACTATGTGATCAGAAACCAAGGCAGGGACCAGCAGATCCCACAGCCCCACACAGTCCCACTCCTGCCCTGGCCCCAGGGGGCTCAGCTCCCAGGTCAGCCTTCTGCTGACCTCTGCCTCCCCCTAGTTGGCCAGCCCCTTCCTGAGCCTCATTTGGTGATTCCCAGGTCCCCTCCTCCTGAAGACAAGACCCCAGAGTAACCTCACTCCTCCCTGGTCTCTGCACTGGCTCATTCTTTATGTGACCGGCTAGCTCAGCACTCCCTGCCCACTTTTATCCCCTGGATGAGCCATATTTTTAAATTTTTTGGTACCTGGGATCGAACTCTGGACCTTGCGCTTGTGAGGCACGTGGCGGAACCACTGAGCTAAAACTCTGACCCTAGGTCAGCCATATTGAAAGCCATTTTCTGTACATTCTGAGCATGAAAGGGACAGAGCACTGCGCTGGGAACAGGTGGCTGGGACCTCATGCCCTTAGGTCATTTCTCCACCTTAAGCAACTTCTAGCTCTCCAGGCCTCCCTCTTTCCAGACAGGCCTCCTCTTTCCAGGAGTCCTGGGCGAACAAGAAAAAATCCGGACTTCTAGAGAGTTAAACAGAAGGGAGGTCCTGTTCCTGCATATTCCTATCCGAGGACGTTGCAGGTCCCCCAGCTCCTGAGAGTTGGGCTGTTTCTTGCTTCTCTCAGAAACTGGGGTCACAAGTGGGGCTGGAAATGGATTCCTTCATCCAAACCGTGGAAAAAGACGCTTCCTTCTCCACGTGGCCCCCACTTAGGAGCCCCCTCTCCCCATCTCCAAACACACTTGTTTGTCCCCACCCAGGCCTCCGGGGGGTCAGGGGCCGGTCTTGGGCGCTGTCCCTCCGAGGAGAGCTGTTTTCCAGGCGATCGCAGGGGACCCTCGGATGTGTGTGTGGAGCGAGGTGCTGGGGGTCAGGACCAGACCTGGGGACCAGGTCCCGGGCCGCGTCACCCGGCCCACCGCCACTTGAAACATCACAATCCGGGGGCCGGGACCCAGTGCCTCATCACCGCGTGTCCACAAGGCAACA
>NW_022900933.1:34117897-34133811 GCF_012274545.1 Fukomys damarensis | reverse complement strand
CCCGTGTGAGTGTGTGTGTGTGTGTGTGTGTGTGTGTGTGTGTGTGTCTAGGGTTCCTTAGGGGGACGTTGCCACCTCCCTCCAGCCATCGCTGCGACTTTGGAGAAGTTTGTACTTGGGCTCTTGCGGGCGGTGGCTCAGGTTAGGGAGAAGAGAAAGTGCAACTACGTGTGTGTGTGTGTGTGTGTGTGTGTGTGCCCGCGTGCACTTCCTGAGTACCTTTGCGACTATTGGCTAGGGGCTTTGAATGAGGGGGAGCGCCCCTGGAAGTTGAGCTGGAGTCAGGGGGGACCAGAGGTGGTGGGGGCCAAGGGACCTTACGGTCCCCCACAGGCTGGGGACTTCCGTGGAGTAGAGGGACCAGGACCTCTCCTTCCTTACCCTGCCTGGCTAAGGGTACACCTAGAGGAAGCTGAGACCAGGAGAAAGAGAAACCCGGGGGCCAGCGAGTCTGACATGGGCGGGGCCACGAAGACGCTGCTTCTCTTGCAGAACATGTTGGTGCACACTTAGAAAGCACAGACGTTTGAAGGGAAAACAAACCCAACTGGACCCAAGTACATTTTTGGCCCCTTTGCTAGGCAGAAGCAGGCAGAGGTTCCCTCTGGCCTCTTCATCCCCTTTGCCTGGTGCACGGGTGTTTCAAGGTCCCACTCCCCAGCCGTCATGGGCTTCTGAAGGTTGAAGAAGATGGAAACCAGCCAGGAGGCCTGCCCAGGTGGGGGGGCTGTGGGAGTCCAATCCCCAGCAGGTGTAGTTGCTTTGCTGCTGGGGGCGGGGAAGCCCAGGGTGCAGGCTGGGGCCCAGTGTGGTCAGGTTTAAACATTACACACCTGATAGAATGTGGCCTAGAGCTCTCGCCTGCCCAGGCTGGGCAAGGACATGCAGGCAGAGGTGACCTGCAGGGGAGCAGAGCTCTGGGTGGGCACTGGGGACTGAGCTTGCTGTGGGCCTCTCTGCTATCTTCTGGTTGTGATTTGTGCCCAAGGAGAAGGGTTGGACTGGGCATGTGGAGAACTATCCCTTTTGATAATAAATGGAATCTCTGGTTCCTGTTTGCCAGGGAAGAATCAACATCCTATTAGGGGGTGCACATTGGTTTGGGCTTTCGAGGCGTGAGTGTGTGTGTGTGTCCATCTCTGGGAGTCACCAGTATGTAATGAGCACATACTAAGTAGTGCGTGTTGCAAGCAGTTCCCACGGCATCACCTCCCAGCTTAAAAGTCAGTCAGTTGTTGTGAAAGGACCCTCAGCAACATGAGCCTCTACTTAGACTACGCAGGCTGGGGATCACCTGAGGTGGGTCCCAAAGGTCGAGGAGTTTATGAGTTACAATTTGAACATCTGTGGTCTTTGCTGCAGAAAAAATAGAGCGTGTACATGTGCTGTCCTATGTATGCATTACACATGTGTATAATGCACATGCTTGAGTGTAAGCTCAACACACTTAGGTGTGGATCCACTCATGTAATTTTCCACCACATGGATTTTCAGCACCTTAGGTGTTGCCTTGTCTCCCTTCCCAGTAAGGAAGTCCCCTGTCCTACCAACATAACCGTTGCTCTGATCTGTTTTGCTGCGGATTAGTGGTATCCAATTGAGGGTGCCGAGTGTCTTCTTTAGATCCACACTTACTGGTGTGATGGTTCTGTGCGCTGGTCTGCGTCCATGGTTCCTCTTCTTGCTGAGTTCCGGTCCACTCTGTGGGCCACTGTCTGGCGATCTGTTGGTCCACTGAGGGCCGAGTGGTCCAGAGGTGTCACGAGTGGATGCAGCCCGGTCCGTGTCCTTAGAGGGCATTGGCTCTGTGGAGGTGCTGGGTTGAGTGGCTTTGCTCTTTCCCAGCATGATGGAACACAGACTGGGAGTGGAGTGCGGGGTGGGAAACTGTCTTCTGTGACTTTTCCCTGGATGCTTAATGGACGCTTCCTTCCCTTGGTCCTGGGGCTCTCAGGAAGTCCCAGCTAAAGGTTCAAGTCCAGAAAGCACCCCATGCTGAGCTCAGAGCATTTGCAAGACCAGCTGGGGTTGTGGGCCAGCCAGATGCGTCTGGATGATCAGATGGGGGCCCCTGGCAAATTTGGGTGGGTAGCACTTAGGGAGGCAGGCTGCGCCCAGGCCAGGGGCTGCTTGGTAAGCTTTGCATTGACTCAGCACAGGTGGTTAAGGTCCTGGTCATGGCCAGCTGGGTAGAGTGGGAGCTCAAGAATCTGTAATCACGGGGATAAAGGAGGACTTCGACCCTTGACCCTGTTGTCAGGGTCAGGCAGTCATGATGCTTTGCAGAAAGCCCATCCTCTCTCCTGGTCCTGGACTCCTGGACTGGTAGATCTGGGGTCAGCAGTGATGGCCTGGAGGTGACAGCCTCTGGAACTTTGCATTTCTGGGAAGAATGGTTTGGTAATAGATATGTCTTCCTGCCTTGTATCTGTCTATATAAGCTGACTCAGACCTGTGCTGCCTCTGCTCATTTTTCACTTGGGTCCCTGGCCTGTCTCCCCCTCAGCTGTGGGGTTCTGGAGTCCATTGAACTGGGTTTGTGAATTGGGATGATCACCCCGCAAGGCATGCTGGAATGAAGACCCCTGACTTTCCTGTGGGGATCAGCTGGACAAGAAACATGGCTTCTCCCTGGAGATGTGTCGCTCTTTCACCACCCCCATGGGACACACTGCAGATGGGGGTCTCCAGGAGGTCTCACAGGGATGGCCATAAGACATTAGCAAGCAAAGGCTTCCTGGCAGGCATGGTTGGCCCTCTGGGCACAGACTGCCTGTGCCACCCTCACAAGATCCCTTGCAAGGAGACGGGGGTGGCCCAAGCTGCTGACCTTTTCAGAGGAGAGAAGATGGAATTGCAGGACATTGGTGGCCTCTGCCTGGAGGCCCCCGCTTCCTTGGAGCCATGTGGGATGGAATTGAAGTTAGAGGCATCTGGAGAGCTGTTTTGAGCCTCAGCTCTCTGCTGGCTGTAGGCAGGGAGGGCTGCAGTGACCTTCTGAGTCCAAGGCCACTCTGGTGCTCTGCCCCTCTTTGCTGAGTGCTCCACCCTTCTGGGCTCAATCTGTTGCAGGGTGGCAAGGGGGAGCGGGTGGGGTTTTGAAGATGCTCCTGTGTGTTGGGAGGCCCCAGATCTGCAGCCCTTCCCTGTCTGGCTTCACACGTGTGGGCCAAGATCGTCACATCTTACAGACACTGGAGGATGAAATCTGGTTGTTGTCACTGTCTTTAAGAAGCGCAGAGCTGTGATAGGCCCCTGGCCAGATGGGGGCTCAGGTTGCTTGATTCTGGCCACTCAGAGGTCAGCTCTGCTTTGGGCTTTTGAGGACAGATGCTCATTCTTGGTCTCCCTGGGCCAGAGTGACTGGGCTGGGCAGGTGGAGGTGCAGGCTGAGCTGGGTAGGGACAGAGAGATCCACTCCTGGCCTGTGGGCAGGGTCCTGTGCTGCCATTGGCCCTGCTAGCTGCTGCTCCCCACACCAAATTCCTACCCTCAGGCTGTTTGCCCAGGTCATGGGCCTGTGAATGAAGCTGGGATTGGAGCCCAGGTGGCACAAACCACCAGGAGCCTGTGAGCTGCCTGCCGTGGGCATACGGGAAAGGGCTTTGATCTTGTGCAAAGGGCCTCCCAGGGGAGGGGATGCTGGACCTGGGCACACTTGGTTGCTGAGTTCTGTGTGGACCAGGAGGGAGTTGCTGGTTTGGCCTGAAGGTGGGCTCCGAGGCAGGACAGTGCTGAGGGTCCTAGAAGGTTCTGCACTTGCCCATGTTGAGTGTCCCCCTTCCCCCACGGTGTCCCTCCTCGTGCTGTCTGGATGCCACACTGATGGCTCTAGGCTCTGGGCCTCACTGAACCTCCTTTGAGCCACCCACCACCCTACCCACCTAAATGTGCCCCCTGTAAGCCTTCAGCCAAGTGTGTGACCTGTAGCCGATCTTCCTGCCTGTGAGTTGAAGCACAACGTGGTGACTGGGGTAGACCAGTAGCATCCTGGGCTTCGAATGCCAGGGTAAGAAAAGGATAGGGTTGCTTTGGCCTGGTGTCGAGGCACCTGAGAGCTAAGTACCCGGAGCTCTCTCCCCTCAGCTGCTCATGTCCCTGGCCAGAGAAGGGATGGATCCAAGGAGGGGACCTTTCTGTCCCTCCTCTCCTGGTTCTTGGTGGTCAGAGTGAATGCACTGGAGGCTTCTGTTTAAAACAGTTGAGAAAATCCGATGCGGAGGTTCCCTGTCCTCAGGAAACTGTGCTGGGTGCTGCCCCGGGGCCCCATGCTGAGTTCTCTGGGATGAATCGTCTTGTGTGTGTTCCTTCCTGGCTCCAGTGGATCAGGCCCCGTCTTTGAATTCACACTGGATTGCAGGTAAAAAGTGCTGGAATTGAGGTAGATCTTTCTTGGGGATTTTGCCAGGTGGAGAACTGTGCTTCTGAGAAACCACTCACAAGACCAGAAAGCCAGGAGCCTGAGCCTGGGTCCTGCTTTTGTTGCTAACCAGCTGTGGGATCCTGGGAAGTCCCTTTTACTTGCTGTTTCTCTGTTTTGTACTTGGAAAGGGAGAGAGTTAAGTCATAGGGGCTCAAACCCATGCCCTGGCAAGGCGATGTGAGGAATGGCAGGGCCTGGGCAGACTGTGCCACCTGAAGCCATCTGCATTCTAGTCCCTGGCACATGGGAGGGGCCGGCCCCCATATGACTCTGGCTCCGTTAAGCACTGCTGGCTGCTTTCCTGGATTCTTGTGGCTGTCAAGTGCTGAGCCACACTTTTCCACCTGTGCTTCTTGTGCAGAAAGTGCCACGGTCCGAGCTTGGCTGTGCAAGTGCACATCAGCGAGGGGTGGGCATCCTTTGATCAGGCTAGGTGGCAGTGAAAGTGCCCAGGAGGTCAGTGACCAACCCAGTTCAGAACAGGCACAGGGCTCCTTCCTGGCTGTACCCGTGCCAAGCAGCAAGATACCCAGTGCAAGCCGTGCTGCAAATGGTTTGTCAGCGGGGAGAGGGAAACCCACTGTCCAATTGGTTCAGACCTAAGAAGAGGTTTCGCCACAGAATCGCCTGCTGGCAGCCAGGCGCCAGGTGGCCTCGACTCTATCCCAAGATCCTAGAGCTGACCCCGGCCATGCTGCCTCATGGGGTTGGTGAACATGGAACCAAATACCCGCTCTGGGGAGAAGGTCTTTCACCCCAGAGGTCCAGCTTTCCCTGACTGCCCTCACTGACCTGTGCAACACACTGGCCTTTAATTTTGGAGGCCCTGGACAAAGTCCTCCTGCCCAACAAGCCATAGGTCATGCCTGCCCTGCGCCTGAGGGGAAGAGAGAAAAATAAAGTGATTGTCTTGCTGGTGATCAAATCATTAAACATGAACTCCCTGTTCCCATAGAAACCTCTTTTCCTTTCTGCTTCTTCATGCCTTTTTTAAAAAAATAGTGGTAGATCGTGTCAGTCATGGAAGGAATTAGAAGCAGCTGATCAAAAATCATGACTAGGGCTTCAAAGAACCATTGACAACTCTTCCTCCTCACTGGTGCCTTTCCTTTTCTTTTATTAATGTTCTCCTATCAGGGTGGGAAAACTTCAGTCCACAGGCTAAAAGAGGCCTGCCACTTATTTTATTGTAAATAAAGTTTTATTGGACCACGGCCACACCCATTCATTTGCCTGTTGTCTATGGCTGCTTTTCCACTGGGACAGAGAAGTATCCACAAAACCAGAAATATTTACCACTTAGCCCCAGTCTTACCAAGGGGAAGGACAAAAAGAGGGAGAAACTTAGTGAAGTACTCTCAGCAAAAGGGTGTGTGCATGTGTGGTCCGTCTTGGAAGTGACTCAGGATGGTGTCACCAAGATGCCCTTGGGTCTCAGAACAGAGGTGTTAGCTTTGCACCACTGCCTCCTGCTACTGCTCGTGATGCTGCTCAGAGGAAAGCTGGGTGGGGCCCTGTTGTCATGCCAGCACCTCTGGGACACAGGGACACCTTTCCTACCATAGCAGGATGTGTACTTGGAGGTCCAAGCATTGGAGACCTCCAGTTCTGTAAGATGGTGGAGGCTGTGTTTTCTAACCCAGACTGGGGACATGTGGCAAGGGGGAGCCATGCATGGTGACAGCAGCAGAGAATGCTTGCTGTATATGGCACAGCCTGGCTTTGTTGTCAGAGGGCTGTGCCTGGGGTAGCTTCAGTGCCTGTTGTAGAAATGGGGTGATGTTGATATTTGCCTTGTTCTTTTGCCCTTCGTAAGCACTAGAATCTCCCACTCCTTGGAGATTATAGTCTAGAGTCCTCAAGGATGAGGAAAAGCCAAGGAGTAGGTGGGGGTTTATAGAAGCTCTGGGTTGTTGTGCGGTAATGAGTACCCCCTGACCCCACTCAGCTCCTACAGAGCTCAGGTCCAATCGGAGGGACCCATGTGGACTTCTCACGCCCCACTCCCGCTTCCCTCTCCTGGGGTCTTCTCCATATAGCCAGGAGCCTTTGTGATATTTATACACCTCACCACTTTCAAACTATTTTTAATCCTCTCCTCTATGACATACTTAAAAAGCAGCATTCTGAGCCCTTCCTGAGCTAGGAACTGGGGCGCCTGGTGGAGGGGGGACTTGAGATGACTTCCTGGTGGCCGGTTGGAGATTGTGAACCCACCTCCCATCTCTGCGATCCTGGCCCTGGCCTGTCTGGGTCTCTTCAGCCCTGGCCTTTCCTTGCTCCCCTTAGCAGGTGTCCTTTGCATGGGCCTGAGGAGTGCCTATTTCCTGCCTCCTTGCCTCTGGTCTGGTTTCTGCCCTTCAGCCCGAGATCTCTCTTAACACGTTATCCTCTACAAGAGATCTCTGCCTGCGGAATAAAGCCCCAGTGTCCTCCAGGGGCTGGGGGCCCCCTCTCGCCCTTCTTGGAATGCTCCCCTCTTCTCAGTGTCATACCCTTTCCCATCATGTCTCTTTGTTCATCCCCCCACCCCCCGCAGAGAGTAACTGTGGCTGCCTCTGGAGTAGCAGTCCCTCTTGTCCCTTGGCCTCTTGGGTGGAAGTCACAGTTCCTACCCCTGGACTCCCTGGGGCTCCCAGATGCCCTGTGATCCACCCTCTCTGTGAAGAGCCCTCAGCAGAATGACAAATCTTTGTCTTCTAGGTCGGCAGGTAGAGGAGGTCATCAGAACTGGTGCCAAATTGCTCTAGGCTGAATGAGACTCCCCCACCAAATGTCTATGTCATCATCCTCCAAAGCAGACACTGTGCCCCTTACTTGGTAAGGGACTTGGCAGATGCGATTAGTGAAGGATCATAAGATGGGGAGATGATCCTGAGTTATCCAAGTGAGCACAGCTAATCACAGTTTTTATGAGGGAGGGAGCAGGGGCAGAGGATGAGGGAGGTGATGGTTCAAGTCTAGACTGAATGCACTGCTGGGAGGGCCAGGAGCCAAGGAATGCAGGCGGCCTGGAGCAGCTGGGGACAGGCAGGAAGTACATTCTTGATGCCAGCCTGTAAAACACATTTCAGACTCCTGACCTCTGTGGATGTAAGATAATAGTTTGCATTTTAAGCCACAGCAGCAACAGGGAACTCGTATAGGCGTTTACCTCTTTCCTAGAAGAGTCATGCACACCTGGACCATTTGTTAAGGTTTCCATGTGATTTTAGTGGAGACCCACGGCAGTAGCCGTGAGCCTGAGTTGAGACATGGCCCCTGGTCTCAAGGCTGCCGCTATCTGGCCATGCACAAGCTTCTGTAGTCTAAGATGCATGAATTCAGGAAATGCCATCAGTCCAGAGCAGGTAAAGCACTGCCTATTGTGGCTGAACAGTGTTCTGTGTTATGTGAAATATCAGAGTCTGTTTCAAAAGCACAAGAACAGCCTGAGGGTGCTGTTCAGACAGTCCCTCCCCTCTTGACTGTGTTACACCAACTATGAAAGTCCATGCTGGATGCACAAGTTACAAGGGACTCCCTCTTCCAGAGAGCAGGAGAAAGCCCTAACCTGCCTTGCTGGGGCAACCTTGTTGAATGACATCGTACTATATTTCTAGAGTTCCCTCCATATCCCCCACCGTCCCTCTCCCTTCTTTGCAGAGCACATAGTCAGCCCCACTACTGACATTGCTCTTGGTCCACTGTGGAAGCCAGCAGTGATGGTTGATAACCACACTTCTGTTTTGTTTCTGTTTCATTTGTTTCACCAAAGCCAGGATACGGTG
Organism: Fukomys damarensis; assembly: GCF_012274545.1. Taxonomy (NCBI): domain Eukaryota; kingdom Metazoa; phylum Chordata; class Mammalia; order Rodentia; family Bathyergidae; genus Fukomys; species Fukomys damarensis. The sequence goes on along the minus strand of NW_022900933.1, from coordinate 34,125,618 downwards.
TAATCAGATGCTCAGTAAGATCCCACAGATACAAGGAGGCTGCAGCAGTGGAGCTGAAAAAGGCTCCCTATACTTTTGCAGGCCCCCTTCATTGGCAGGCTGGCAGGCTGTCACAGGGAACATCCAGTTAGGTAGAGGTCCCGACATTTGGAGCATCCTTGTCATGGGTCATGTGCAGTACAGGTTGTATAAAAACCCACAAAGCCAAGAATCATCTTTATTGGTGGAATTAATTAATTAATTAATAATTAATCATCTTTTTTGTGGATATGATTATGGGACAGTGCAGGATGCCCTTTCAAATCTTCCCAGGGACCCCAATAGTGGAGATTATTCTCTGTACCCCAAAACTAAGTGAGTGAGACTGTCCCAAACCCCAGGCAGCTGACCTAGAACCAGATCTGGATGGAGTCTGGGGAGATGACGGTGGGGCAGGGCAGTAAGAGGGGGACTGATGGGGACTTGAACTGGTGAGGAGAGCAAGACTTGGCCAGCGCTGGGTCAGGGACCAGCCGGAGAAGGCTCTTGACCGGATGCCTGGAAGAAGCATGGACACAGACAGAAGATGGGGGCAGGAAGTCAGCAGGTGCAGTGTGTGGGCTGGTTCTGCTGTGAGTTACTCAAGGGCCTGGCACCGCAGCAGAGTTGAGGGTGCCCAGCTGGTGGTCTGAGGAGTGGGGACGGAGACCCCATAAAGAGGCGGATTCCCATAGCCTTGAATGGGGTCAGGCAGAAGTGACCATAGGCAGCCACAGGCCACTATCCTGCCGCCTCATCTTAGGCTGCGTGGCAGCGATGGCCGATCCTAAAGCCTCGTCATCCCTGTCGCCATTCAGTTCAATTCACGGCATTTGGTTCTGAGGTTGGTGTTACCTCCCCACCGTACAGGTGCAGGCCCTGAGGCTCACCGGTCTATGTGTCTCACTACTTGTGTTTTCTTCTCTCCTCTCTGCTGGCCTGATCAGCTGCTTCCTTCTTGCTTGGAGATAGGAGCACAACCTTCCTGAGCAGTGGTGTCTGGACGATACATTTTCAAGAACTTGAAGCTAGGGAGGTGCATTTATTCTCCTCGAATTCCTGACTGCTGCACTAGCTGAGCCTCCAGTTCAAGGCTGGAAATCGTTTTCCTTCAGTGTTTCGAAGGTCCTCTTCCAAGGTCTCCTAGTCTAGGGTCTGTGAGGAAGCCGCTCCCATGAACTCTGTGCTGCCTCCTCTGTTCTCCCTGGAAGTTTACAGGACCCTCTCTGTTCCCAGTGCCCTGAGCCTTTAAGGGGACCTGGTACTGGTCTCTTTTTGTCCCTTACAGGGAGTGCTCAGTGAGATCTTTCCATCTGGAGATTGTCCTTCAGTGGGACATTTCCTTGGATCATTCCATTACGATTTCTGTCCCTGGTTTTCCCTGACCTTCCAGAACTCCTTCAATTTGCTATCAGTCCTCTTGGCCTGGCCCTCTAATTTTACTATCTTTTCTACTTCCTGTCTTTTTGCTCTTTTCTCTGCTTTCTGGGAGAATTTATCAGTTTCATCTTCCATGCTTTAATCTGTTGCGTTTTTAATTGGCAGGGGCTCTGGTTCTTGGGAAGTCTTCTCTGCCACGCTGATGGCAGTGATGATGGGTGGCGATGCCTGGGCTGGAGTGTGGAGAAGCAGTGGTAGACAGCAAGCAGCCAGGCTGCCAGGTCGGAACCCCAGGGCTGCCGCTTACTGGCTCATGGCTTTGGGGACATGGTTTAGCGTCTTTCTCCTTTGCACGCCTCGGGGTGAAATGGAAAGCATGATGGTTCCGCCTGCCTGGCAGCTTTGATGGTTGCATGAAGTCTGGAGGTGAAGGGAGGGGCAGAGCCTAGCACGCGCGGAAGGTGTTGCTGTGTATGTTTCTTCTTCCTCTCTGCAGAGCTGCGTCTCTGTCCTGTGTCTGGTCTGGGGCTTTTATGTTAGAGATTTCTTTCTGGAGTTGTGTCATAGTCTTGGTTGTTGTCTCATATTTAAGAGTTGAGGACTAAAAAGGGTACCTCAAAGGGCCATCCAGGTAGGAAGCTGGCAGGTGAGTGTCTCAGTCAGCCTGGCTTTGAAGACATAAAGTCTGACAGCGCCTCTTGGCTCTGTTCTATTTTGACCGCATCCAGCCTGCCGCTGAAGTCAGTATCCAGGAGAAGTTGGAGTGTTGCTCACGTCCGAAGGCGGTTTTCCCAGCCACACTTTGAGGCTCACCAGTGGCTGGTGGCGGGGGGGCCCTAGGGGGGTGCACTGTGCAGAAGCAGAGCAATTTCTTCCAATAAACGCACACCCTGCGTGCTCCCCAGGCCCAGGGTCACGCATCAGGGTCAGAAGCTCCTCCCAGCTTGTGTGTTTGGTGCTGCTGTTTTCAGCTGCAGGCAGGGCCATGCACGGCACATGGACAGCGAGGAAGAGGAGAGCCCTGCTGTGGAAGGCGACCACTGGCTGACTTGCTGGCTGTTTGGTCATCGAGGCTGCCCGCTTGCTCTCAGAAACCTGCCTGAGCCCAGAGCTACAGGCTGCCGGGGGTGCATGGCTGTGCCAGGCTTTTCAAGTCAGGCTTTTCTTCTGGCAGGATGAAAAAGTTACCTGGCCTGTGCTGCCTCTATCAGATACAGCCAGACCGACCTTAACTGATCTGCAAGATTTGGGATTGGGTCAGATTTCCCAGAAGGAGGTCCTGAGAGGTAGGAATCCATACACTGCAGTGCTGCTCAATGATGCCCTTTTATTTTGTATCCCTCAGTGGATCCACAAGAACAAAACCTGAGGAAAGAGAAGGGGTTCAAAGCCAGGCCTGGCTTTGAGTTTTGGCTCCTTCCCTTGGTAGCTGCCAACTCTAGCCGTTGTGCATGTGCTGGTGGTGCTTTGCTCTCTTTAATGTGCAGTGTACAAAAGTAGCAATGCCCTCCTGGCACTGTTCAGAGGATTCCATGAAGTCAGACACATCTACTATAGTCAGGGCCTTTGAATCCTTTAACGGAAAGGATTTCTCTCCGTGTGTGTGTGTGTGTGTGTGTGTGTGTGTGTGTGTGGTGGTGGTGGTGACTGATGTTTTGTAGGGGCCCAAATGAATGAGGTGAATCACTCAGTAACTGCTTGGGACTTTTGCTGTGTCGCATGTGACTTGGGGTCTACACTTGGGAGTCTGTGTGGCAGTAGCTGGCGTCAAGTACAGTTGTGTGGTCAGAGGCCCGGCGTCCTTTGGAGGGGAGAAATCGAGAGTGGAGCGATGGATCCACAGGGCAGCACCACCGAGCGGACCTTGTGTCTGGTGGGGACTCGGTAGGTGGCGCTCTTTAGGGAGTCGCTGGTGGGAGCCCAGCAAGATACAGGGGAAAGGATGCCCCACCAGCAGGTGGGCGGGGGGTCCGGGCATGGTGTGCATTACTAACCTTCTGAATGGATGCATTTTCCCCTGCACGGCTGTTTTTTTCCAGCTTGAGGCCAGCACCGCCCAGTGTGCGGGTGCAGAGGGGTCATTCCTGGTGTCGGAGTAGAATGGCCTTCTGGGGTGAGGTGTTCATGGTGGCAATCAGAATCTCCCCCACGTCTTCCACTTGAGAACCGGCAGAACAGTGTGCAAACGAAGGGCGAGGGCTGGCTCCACCTGGCACCCAGGGCTATGGCACTACGTGTGCCCCTCACTCAAAGGGTTCTCTGATACCAAGCTCCAGAGCTGAGGCTCTTGGAAAGCCAGTGGCTGATGTCATAGCTGTCCTGTGAATCGTGTCCCTCATATCCAAGTGCTCTCCAGTTGTGGGAAGAATCCCAGAGAGTGATACAGTGACACATGATGTTCGGATGACTGCCAGAAATGACAGGATGCCTGTCAGGTGCAGATGCCCGACTGTCCCTTGTTTTCCAGGCATGGCCCGTTCACAAGATCAGCTGGCCTCTGGCTGTCGAGTAGACCTCAGGCAGCAGTGCCGTAGGCAGGGATCTGCTGTGTCCGCCTGAGTCCTGGGCTGTGTACACAGTACAGGAAATGGACCCGGTCTCTCCTCCAAGCCAGGCAGCCAGGCCCCACGGTTCCATCCAGCTTGGGCAGTCGCAGTGATAGAAGACCACTGTCAGGGCTACCAGTCTCTGTGTCCCGGAAGGCTGCCTGGAGGAGGAGGTTAAGCTGAGATGAAAAGGATAGAAGGAGAGGGACACTGCTTGTGGAGGGAGCAGCTGGCCCAGGGCTGTGTCATCCTGGGCCACCAGAAGCCCCGTCAGAGGCGTGAACTCCTGCTGCACGGACCCGCTGCCCAGCTGGGGACAGGCGCTCCCAGACACTAAGCACAGGGGGCGGGGTCCCCTGTGTGCTTTGGGTACCTCAGGGCACTGTGATTGCATTGCCGTTGGCTTTGTGCCCCCCCTCCCCGATTGACATTCTGTTTTCATAGTAAGTCTCATTAATCATTCTTAAATATGACTTACACGTTCAGCGCTTTGGATGTGGTATGTTAAATAAAACATCTTGAAGATTAGTTTTGCCTGTTCCTTCAGCTTCGATGCTGTAGTGACTGGAGGTGAAACAGTGCACAGGAGGCCCACGCTCTGCCTCGGGCCAGCAGGACGGGGTTCCTCAGATAGTCCCTCTCGGTGTCTGGGAGTGATGGGTTCCAGGACCCCTTGTGGATGCCCAAATCCTCAGATCTCCTGTGAGATCTCTGCCTTTTAATGCTTGGGAAGGGCACCAGGACAAGGAGGGCGTGAGGGGAAAGAAACCGGCCTGCTGTGGCGTCACCTGCCACCCCGGATGAAGCGTGAGACCTGCTGAGTCTCAGGCGCCCCATCTGTGAAGTGGGGGTGGCTGCTGCCCCTCTCTGGGCTGTAACGTTGCAGCCCCTATCCCAGCGGGCCCTGTCCACACCCCCTTTGCAGCATTCTGCGCCTCCATTCCCATTGTCACTCTCACCACACACAGCAGCTGTCTCTGCCGGGCCTGCCCTGGAGGGAGGCAGACTGTGTCCTCGAGCCCCCTGTGGGTGGAGGCCCTGATGCGGCTGTACACCTGGGACGGGGAAGTCAGCAGGAGCCTCTCTGCGGCTGGGTCAGGGACTGTGGCATTGACTCCTCCGTGGCCGGCACCCCTTGGGTCCCTCAATGAGAGCTTCCCGGGGTGTCGGGTCTGGAGACCCTGAAGTTGAAAGGTCAGCGTGGGAGTGGAGGGTGTGGTGGGCTGTGCTGGTGGCTAAGAGGACACAGCTGTCACATGGGGCGGGGCTGATGGAGGGGAGGGACGCTCTTCCCTTAGCTTGGACCGTGGTCTTCGGACTTCCAGCGGTCCTCACCTGGGACCCGTTACATGTCCTTCCCAGCCTGTTTTGCCATGTGTGCCCCGGGGAAACCAGCGCCTGCTTTATTGGGAACGTACGTGAAGCCCTTGGCGGTGCGCTGGGATAACCCTCCGGGGAGCTACCGCTCAGTCAGCCATCTGCGCCCAGTACTGTTTTTGTTTTTATGTGGTTACTGAAGTCACCTGCCCACGTTTCTGGGCCACCACCCTCCCCTCCGGAGTGCTGCTGTTGCTCTTCTCACGTCCCTCCCTGTCTCCCTCCCCACTGTCTCCTTGCACAGTGCCATCTTTGTGCTGTGCGGTGGCCCTTCCTGGACTCCCTCACCCTTGGCTTGGCTTCTCCACTCCTCACTTCACCATCACTCAGCCTCTGTTTGTTCGGCCCCTGCAGGATCTGGCCTTGGCTAACCCTTTGGTCCATGAGACGGCCACCTCCACCTCCTTGGGCACCGCTCTGTGTAGCCATCCTGCCTTGGGCTGCTGTCTTCTCAGAATGGGCTGCTGGAGAAACCAGGGTTGGGATGTGGGTTTCATGTCACGTTGTGACTTCAGGGTCACGGGTTCCCAGAGGGCTGCTGTATGGAAGGCTTGGCTCCCAGTACTGCAGTGTTCAGAGGTGGGGGTTTGGGGGAGTGGTTGGATCATGGGGGTTCTGACCTCGTCTGTGGATTCATCCACTGTTGGTCCATAATTTGATGGGCTCCTGGGAGGTAGAAGCAGTTAGAAGCTGGAGCCCAGTTGAGGTCATGGGGGTGTTCCTTGGTGACTCTATCTGGTCCCTGCTCCCTTCTCTGGCTCTTTGGCTTTCTCTGCCCCCCCACCCCCCCACCCCCGCTTCCTGGCTGCGATGAGGTGAACAGCTTTCCTCCACCATCCCACCCTTTCAGCATGATGTTCCCACCTCACCATAGGCCCTAAAGCCATGGAGCCAGCAGACCATGGACTGAAGCCTCTGAAACCGTGAGCTGAAATAAACCCTTTTCAGCAGGCGGCAGGACAGGTGTCTGGATTAGACAGGAGTCCCAGGGTGGTTACGTGGTCTGCTTTCTAGGGACAGGGACCATCCCACAAGGTGTGGCCATGCTGGTCAGAGACAGGAAAGGAGGCAAAAGTCTAACTGCGGATGTGCTGCCAACTAAATGCAGAGAAGCACAACCAGAGGTGGTGGTGAAGCTGAGGGCTGCATGGCTGGAGCCCACAGCCTGAGCTCTGGTCCTGGCTCAGCCCCTTGGTAGCAAAGCATGGGAGCCCTGTGTGCTGCAGGGAGGGGTCTTCAGGCTGGTGGTTGTGAATTCAGGCAGATTCTGGACCCAGCCAGCATTTGGCAATGTCTGGAGACACTTGGCGCTGTCACAACTGCAGGGTGCTCCTGTGCCGGGGATGCGGCTTACTGTCCTATGATGTACCCCGCGCCCCCGTGGAGAGTGGTACAGCCTGATGCCAGTGGGTGCCCAGCCTGGGGACACTGGTGTTAGGGCTCTGGATTCCTGCAGAGGGCTTGTTGCCTAAGGTGTCGGGCCCCACCCCAGGTTCCGGCTCAGGGGAGGAGGCTGTTGGGGCACCCTCTGCAGCAGGCACCATGTGCCAGGTCCTGCTGGAAGGGCTCTCTGTGCATTTCAAGGCTTTCCAGGGACAGGGGTGCTTTTCTTTTCTTTTTTTTCCCCTTTTTATTGAGTTTATTGGTACAATCTAGGTATACAATTACATTCATCATTGGGATTCTGTACCTTTACATAATAGGTCTTGATTCTCATTTTTCCCCTTGTCCCTGCCCTCCCTTCACTCCCTCTTCCCCTCCCCATTTACAAACTATTTCCGTTTTTTCAGTTTCTCATATTTTTTTCCTCTCCCTTATTACCTTTCCCCCACCCTTCCCACTTTCCCTACACCTTTAGCCCTTTACTTCCTATTTCACATTATTAATTATCTCATTAGGATCCTGTGTACTATTATAGTTTTTCACACCAAAGAAACTATTCGGTATTTCAGTTAAAGAAATCTCTGTATGAACATTAAAAATAGGGAATCCTAAAATAAAACTAAAAAGGAAAGTAAAAGAGAAAAGGCAATGATGTAACATCCAAATAATCCTTAATTCTGGAGATGAAAATGGTCCCTGAACATATTTAAATTGCTTCTCGCTCTTATAGTCTTATCTTATTCTTTTTTTCATTATTTAGAGAATACTTTATTAGTTTCTGTAATCAAACCCACGTAGATATAACCTTACATGTTTAGTATGATGTGTTACCCCTGTACACATGGAAAAAAGTAAAAAATAAAAATAAGTTAACATTTCTAGACCAATATGGTTGTCCATTTCTGTACAATGCCAACTCAACATAGTAAATTGGGATGACTTTTTCCAAAATTGGCAGCACCGTTAAAGTTTCCCAAAATTCAATTTATATATGTGTGTGTGTGTGTGTGTGTGTGT
>NW_022900933.1:34113796-34116990 GCF_012274545.1 Fukomys damarensis | reverse complement strand
AAAAACAAAGAAAAGAATAATATCCAGACAACAGCAAAGTTCTGTTGCTGTTGTGGTACCTGGCACCATTTCTTCTATTAGCCTCTTAATCATCATCTGGAAAGAGAACATTCTAGAGTAATATCATTAAATGTAGCTCTGATAAAGCAAGGTCCCTACTATGTATCATAAAGCAGGTACTAGATATTTTACATTCATAGAGGTATGATGCAGTACCATCCTAAGGGGTGCTTTTCTTGATCCTCCCATTTTCTACATGGAGAAACTGAGACTCAGGGAAAATGACTGCACCGCACAGTACCTGGAAACCTCCCCTGCTCATGGAAGGCGGGGCCTGCTCTCGGGACCTGCCCAGCTGTAGCCTCTGGGTCAGCAGCTTGGACTACGTCAGTGTGCTGCTCCCCATCCCCCTCAGTCCTGGCTCTGCTGTTGGTCCCAGAGGGATGAGAGGGGAGGTAGGGAAGGGCCCAGGCCTGGGGCAGAGACAGGCATCCAATAGGGCATAGAGGGGGCTGCCCAGGACCCCCAGCTCCCTGACCTCACCCCCTCTCAGGCCAGCAGGCTGAGCTCAGGGCCAGGGGCCCGCAAGTCGGCCTTGATTTCCCCACGTGTCTCCATGGGTCCTCGTGGGAGCCAAGCCCCACAAGAGGGCTGAATGAGGCCCTGGGAGTGAGGAGGTTGTGCTGGGCTGGGGGCATGCAGCCCCCTCTGTTGTGCGGTCATTGGAGGACTGTAACCATAGCCTCAGTGAGGGACCTACTAGAAATGCAGATCCTCGGGTGCCCAGACCCCCTCAGCCTGAACCTCTGGGGTGGGGCCCAGACACCTGAGGCAATGAGCCCTCCTGAGGATCCCAGTGTCCCAAGTTCCTCACTGAGCATGAGTGCCTGGCATGTGGCGAGGCCGCAGGTCCTTCTGGGACTTTGTACAAGGGACTTCACCAGGGCAGGGGTGTGGGAGTGTCCTGACTCAGGATCGGGGTGTGGATTTGCTACTGAGTGTGTGGCCCAGGCCTGACCCTCAGTCCTAGAACCAGCACCGTGGCCCGCTGGAGAGCCAGGGGACACAGACTTGGCTGGAGAGGGTCTGGAGAACACGGGGGTTTCTGGGCAGCCTGAGCCCTGCTCCCCACTTCAGACAGTGTGCAGTAAGGCAGGAGGGTGTCCCCTTCCTTCACTGTTGGGATCGTTGTGTGGCAGGGGGAGGTGTGTAACCAGATGGATGGAAGCCAGGGAAGGAAAGAGGGAGGAAGGCTGGGTGATTGGAAAGATGGATGGATGGATAGGAAGGAAGGGAGGGAGGTGAATGGAAGGGAGGAAGGCTGGGTAGGTGGATGGGTGGAAGATGGACGGAAAGGTGGATAAAAGGAAGGACAGATGGAAAGATGGATGGATAGTGGAGGGTCTAGGAGTGGTTTTCTGTGAGGCATAGGACTAATGGAACCTGGTGGTAACACGGAAGCTTTTGCATGTTTCCCTCCCAAAATGCTTTGGGATGAGCAGCACCTGGAGGGCGCCACCAGTCAGCCACCTCGGCTGTGACCTGAGCAGGTGACTACAGGCCTCTGGGCCCCACAGGAGCCGGGTCACTCTGCCTGTCACACCCCTTCTGCCCCTGCTCTGCTCCTCCTGGGGATGCTTTGGGCCCCTGTTCAGGCCCTGGGCAGAGCCTGGGCAGGAGCCTTTCTTCTTTGAAGATTGTGTGTGGGGGTGTCACAGTGGGGGTCACATTCCTGTCACCGAGGTCACCTCTCTGCATGACTGCCTCCTCCTTTTGGGGGTCCCAGCTAGTGCTTGGGACCCTGGGAGTCTCCATTTCCTGTACCAATGTGGCCCCCAGGATTGCAGACAGGACAAGAGCGGCCACTCTTGGTTCTGTGACCAAGGAGTTACAACCTCCTGTCTGGAATCTGCTCCTCCTAGAAACCCCAGGGAGCCCACTGAGCCCCAGGTAAGAAATGTGCCTCATCAACAAGACTTTACACGGTCTTTGGAGCACAGTAAAGTGAGAGCAGGCCTGGGGGTGTGGTGTGGTGCAGGTGCAGGGGGCGCAGGAGCTGCACTGATGGCCACCCAGCCCACCTGGGAGCGCAGCAGCCAGCGTTCCTTGGCTTCCCCTGCCTCTAGAGAACACTCTCTGTTGTCTGTACTCAGGGGAGGGACATTCAGAAGCTCAAGGCCTGGCATCAGATCTGGGGGTAACTCTGGATCCATCTCAGTGAGGTTTGACTGTGAGTCTCAGAAAACCCAGAATAGCAGGGTTGTATACAGAAGTGTATTTATTTCTGTGCAGATAGCCCAGAGCTGTATGTCAGTTGTGTGCTACAGAATCTGCAGGGGCACATGTTGGCTTTTGTACTGCCATCCTCTGGCACGGCTCTTGACCTTGTGGTCTCAGATGGCTGCTAGAGCGCCAGCCATTACATTAGCGTTTCAGACAGCAGGATGGAGCAAGGGACAATGAAGAAGGTTAAAGGGATAAATGCTAGCTCTATGTTAGTAGAAGTGTCAAGAAACCAATTCATGATATTTCTGCTTGTATCTGGTTGGCCTGAACTTTGTTAAAACTAACTGTAAGAGAGACCAGAAAATAGTCTGTGGTGCTCACCTAAGAACGGCATTTCTTTGTCTGTGGAGGAAAGAGAAGGATCTTTGGAGTGAGGCAACTCAGACTCTCCTGCAGTTCCCAGTTCTGCCAGGTGTTTACCGGGAGGCCTTGGACCAGGTTCTAGCCTCTTCTGGTCCTAGATTTAACATTTGTAAATGGGCACAGCCCCTCCTTCCTCTCTGGCACTATTGGAAGTTAAATGAGATACTATACACATCATCCTGGGGGGTGCCCAGCATATGGTCACTGTCTCTGGAGTTCAGTGCCTATTTCCCCAATCCCCAGCCTGTGGTGCACAGGAGACAAGGGATTCACCTGAGGTCATGCCAGGGTCACACTGCCAGTGAGAGGGGACGCCAGCAGTAAGGGCCCAGGCCTGAGTGTCCCCGACCACCCATGGCGTTGTGCAGGGACCAAGCTGCGGGCACGGAGGGCAGGTGGGGGGCAGCGCACCCACCGGGAGAGGTCAGGGTGTGTTGGGGTACCCGTGGGTCCTAAGTGCCAGCGCTGCAATGGGGATGTCGGGCAGGGGCGGCCTGCCCCGCATCCCCGTGTCGATCCGGACCCCCCCCCCGGGGGGCGGGGCG
>NW_022900933.1:34095044-34113547 GCF_012274545.1 Fukomys damarensis | reverse complement strand
CGGGTGCCGGCATGCTGCCTTGTCCCCAGCACGCCCTGCGGCCTGGCCCCTGCGAAGGAGCCCCGGAGTCCCCGCACCGCCAGTCAGCTGCCCGTGCCTTTTCTCCACTTCCAGCCTGAGGGGACAGCTGTGAGCCGGCCCACAAGCCCCTCGCGCTGGGCCTGCTGACCAGGACACCGTATGGGAGAACCGTCTCTGCTGCTTTCTTCTTTCCGCCTGCATGTATTTTTCTGATTTTCTACAAATAATATGTTGTATTTTTCCTAATAAGAAAAAGCTTTAAAAATGGTCTTCCAAACTGGGTTTGATGATGCACACCTATAATCCCAGCTGCTTAGGAGGCTGAGGCAGGAGGCTCTCATGAGCTCAGAAGTTCCAGGATGCCCTGGACAACATAGTGAGACTCTGTCTCCAAAAGACAGGGGTGGTGGTGTGGAGGTCCCAATATTCTCCCTGGTGCAGGACAGACTCACATGTCCTTTAAAGTCCAGCCCAGGCCTGTATTTCCCATGGACACATCCACCCCTATAGAGTTTCCCTGTCTGCATTTTGCCCTCCTAGGTGGAAATGGAATTTCTCAGAACTCATGAATAGTTTCCATTACATGGGGTACTGGCTCAGCGGGAAACACTGCCCGAGGAGCTTCAGGGACTCAGCCAGGGGCTCTGGCCACTCACGGAGCCCTTGGACAGTCCGCCTTGTCCCCTGACTCAGCCGTCATCTCTGATCATTGGGTTGCAGCTGCCTGGGGGTCTGGGGGCAGGCGCGGGATTCCACCAGCTTCGTCTGCCAGGACGCATGCAGGAGGTCTCTGCACATGTGTGAGCCGTGCCCAGGGCTGAGCCGCACAGCACCAACCCCCGCCCCCGCCACCAGCTTGCGGCCCTCCAGGATGGGCCTGATAGGATGTGCCGGGCCGGGACAGGACCCCCCTGAGGTCACACTGGGCCCTGCCTCCTGCAAGTCTCTCCAGCCAGCCTAGACTTGGCGACCCCCGCCCACCCTGACACCCACCCCCTGTACCCTCGCCCGCTGATGCCTTGCTCAGGGCCCTCTGTCTGCCAAGAGGCCATCCATGAAGATACGTGCTGGCTGTGACCTGGCCTGGGTCGGACTTCTGCAGCTCCTGCTTCCATGGGTCCCCCTTGCCTGCCCTCCAGCCTTCCAGCACTTCTTAATTTTTGCTTTTTTATAGGGGAGGGGACAAGGTCTCACTGAGTTACTCAACTCATGTTTCCCTTCTTAGCCTGGATGCTCTTCAGCCCAGAAAACTCCCACAGATCCACAGAGGCCACACCCAACTGTCCTTTCCTGGGAGAGCAGACTAACAGGTGCCCTGTGTGCTCGGCCCTCTGTGGCCCTGCTGGCTGCCCCCTGGGGCCAGGCTGCCCTTTCCTTCATCTCTCCCCCTCACTGCAGAGCAGGGGTGAGATGGTACAGTTTCCTGTGCATCGCCTCCTTCCTGGGGGTCACAGCCCGGTCCCCTCCCCAGCCTGGCAGGGACAGCTCAGCTCTGGGGCTGCTGCGGTTTGTCCTTTCATTTCCCACCCGAGGGGTCTTGTGGGGACCCCGTGCCAGGTACCCCTGCCTCTGCTCGCTCCTCTGCTGGGTGGAGCTCCAGGAAGGGGGAGGGGAGGAAGGAAGGAAGAAGAGGAAAGAGGAAGGTTCTGCTGGTTCCGGGTCCTGGATGGGCGACGTGCACCTTGCACTCTATCGTCATCCGCTTCTCTTCCTGGGTCCTGGTTGGCACAGAACCTGCAGCATCCTTGGTGGTCCATCCTCACCCTGTGGGTGCCCCGGGCCTCTGTGCCGTGCACAGAGCTTTGGTTGCCACCCTGAGCCTGTCTGTGTTGGTTCATGCATATTTCTCCCTGTGCCTGGCAAACCCTGGCTCCTGGGAGAGCTGGTGTGTTGTTCTTGGGCACAAGTGTGTGAATGCCAGCCTTCCCCATGCCAGCCCACATGGGGTCCCAGAACAGCAGAGTCGGGGGGACCCTGTTTCTCCAGAGTGTGCCAGGTGCAAGCCGTCCTCAGCCCAGGGCCTAAGCTGTTTGCAGCAAGGTGATGGGTGAGGGGAAGTCAGTATGGAGGCAGCGGGGCTTTCACCAGGACTCAGAGGTGGCTGGTGTGGTTTCATGGTGCTGTTATTTTAAACCATTCTAGAAGAGGTTGGGAGCTCTTCGGGGACCTTTAAAAATAGCATTACTTCTGGTTTTAAGCATAGTATATGTCCACTGTCCAAAAGATGGAAAACACAAAAATAACAAGGAACAAAATAAACAGCATTGCAAATGTCACTGCCCAGAGGTGATGAACGGTATCTTTTGAGTGCACTCTCTTCCCAGTGTCCTCCCGGGGAATGTGTTGAGTTTTGCTGTGATTAGTGTAGATGGTACCATGGACTGGTGGTTATGTGGTGCTGACCAGCTGGTGACCTTGAGACAACTGCCCAACTCTCTCAGCCTCAGTCACCTCGTCCAGGAAATGGGCCCAAAGTCAAGCCCCACCCTCAGGTTTGTGGCAAAGTTTGGCCAGGTTGTATGTGCCTGTCAGGCTCTGGCCCTGCTCCAGGAGCACAGTCGCTGTGCTGTAAATGCTTGTCCTAGACCTTGTCTTTTGTGTGTGTTGTTTGTATCCCACTTTCTCACAGTGCACTAAGACCCCAGGTTCTCCCCGTTTCCAGGGTAGCACTGTACTGTTGTCATGGCTGCGGGAGCTTTCTCTCCCGGAGACGGCTCTGACCTCTGAGGGCTGCACAGGTCTTACCCGCCTCCCCCTTCCCTCCCTCTGTGCTCGCTCTCCCAGAAGTGCATTGCTTCTGGCCCATTTCTGGTGCTCTCTTAGGATCTGTCCCCGGCTGCAGACACACTGGCTTGTGCACCATGGGAATTCATTTCTGGGGCTCTGGCTGGGATCCAGATTAACTGGCCGTCCCCAGCCGGCTTTGCCAGGGCATCTGGCCCAGCTGATGTTGATCTGCGGCAGTGCCACTCCCAGCCACTCCTGCAGCAGGAGCTCTGGGGATGGAGGCGGCTTGTCTGGCCAGCCAGGTTCCCAGGGAGGACGCAGCTCGGGTTCTTCCCTTTTTGGCACAGGCCATGTGCCGGGGTCGTTACTAGGCTCAGAAGGGTGGCAGCCTTCGCGATGAAGATCCTGGGGGTGGAGAATCTGGGTGTGCAGCTCCGGTGGAACAGAACCCCGCAACAGGTGGCTTCCTGGATGGCGAGCCAAGCCCCAGACAGACAGGAAGCCTCACGCCTGCGCAGCCGGGCTGCGTTGTCATCCGTAACCAAGGACACAGCCACCGCCTCCGTTCGGCACTAACCAGCTGAAGCCTTTTCCAAGGAGGTTCCTTTTTAAATTGTTCCTTGGAAGAAATTAAGATTTTGATGGAAGAATTTAGTCAGGTGGGAGCCTAGCAAGAGCCCAGGAGGGGTGTTAAAACTCAGCAGCTGGTGTTTCCACCCGGCCTACCGTGTTTCCATGTGGCATCCGCACAGCCACCCAAGCCACCTGCCCTTGGTGCTCCCGTTGTCTCTGCTCCAGCAGCATGGACTGAGCACCTGCTGGGTGCCAGCACCCTCAGGCAGGTGGGGACCCTGGAGAGCCACTCCGATCGGACACTTAGAGCTCACAGCCTGGGTAGGGCCCCGCTTCCTGCAGCACAAAGGAAGTGGCATAGTGTGTTAGGACCTCAATGTGGCTTCCAGGCCTGCTGGTTCCTCCAGAGACAGGGACGGTTGCTTCCTTCTTCCTTAGCTCCCAGAGGCTGGTTTATGCCTTGGCTACACCCCCACCGTTGGCCTGCTTCTCTCCTGCCCCCCAGTATTGTAGCCCCTCCCCATGATAACATTTAGGGGTCACCCTGAGAACTGAGGGGATTCTATCCATCTCAAGAGCCTTGGTGTAGTCGCGCCTCTGGAGTCCCCTTAGCCCGGGAAGGAGATATTCGCAGGTCCCAGAGTCTGGGGTCTGGTTGTCTCTGGGAGCGCTGCAGAAAGCACCATCCATTCAGCCTCGGCCCTGGGCTGACCTGTGTCGCCATCACCAATGTCATCGAGGGGACTGAACACTGAGATCCAAGTGCACCCCAGAGCCCTCGGACCCCAACAGCTACAGAAAGGAAGAGCAGCCCTGGAGGGAAAGCATCTAGAACGCAAGGATTAAGGAGTTTTTTCATTTCTTAAGGTTGTGTTGTTTTGAATGCTCCCGAAAGACGGCTCCCAGGACGGCACAGTGACCCTTTGATCATGCACGATTGTGTTTTGTGTCCCTGCGTCTGCAAACCTGAGTCCTGCAGGTGTTGCCTGTTAGGATGCTGCCGTGGAGGGTGGGCTTTGGCCCGGTGGGGACTGCCGGTGGGTGGTCTGCACAGGAAGCGCCAGAGGAGGAAGTGGGCAG
This sequence comes from Fukomys damarensis, assembly GCF_012274545.1. NCBI lineage: Eukaryota > Metazoa > Chordata > Mammalia > Rodentia > Bathyergidae > Fukomys > Fukomys damarensis. The sequence continues at coordinate 34,109,146 of NW_022900933.1, read as the reverse complement.
CATTGGGGGCTGACTTTGGGAGGAGCAGGGGTTGCATCTGTCTTGCCTGATTGCTGCCTTGCCTGGCGTAAAGCCTTGAGTGGCTCCCCACTGCCTTCTCTCTGAACCCTAGACCTCTGTTTCTAGCATTTTGAAAATTCAGGTGTAATACACATCCAGGAAGTACAGTAGTCACAGGAGGAAGCCCAGGGGATTTTACTGAGTACAGTGCACTAACCGTGAAGTGTGCCACACCCCTCACACACACTTTAAGCACATGGCTGGGTCCATGTGGATGTGTGCACACAGCCATGTAATCACTACCCAGGTGCAGTCAGAGGATAAGGGCCTGCCATTGTACTGATCCTACCTCTATGGTCAGCATGGATTGCTTTGGAACTTGGTTTGAATAGCATTATGCAGTGTGGATTCTTTTGTGTATTGGCTTCTTTTGTTGTACAGTATATTCACAAGATGCACTCACTTGGGGGATTTGTTCTTTTTTCACTGCTGTGTAATATTCCACTATATCACCGTACCGCAAGTTGTCTGTCTTCTGGTAGATGGATGATAGGATTATTTCCTGTTTGGGGCTGTTATGAGTAGTGCAGTTAAGAATATGCTCGGTGCTGGATGCCATGGTGCACACCTATAATCTTAGCTACTTGGGAAGCTGAGGCAGGAGGTTCACTTGAGGCCACAAGTTCAAGACCATCCTGGGTAATATAATGAGACCTTGTGTCAAAAAAAAAAAAAACTTGGGCATCTCCTTTGATGGGCATAATATTTGTTTCTTCTGGTTCATACTCGGGTAGAGTTGCTACAGAGAAAGTTCAGTGTGGCTTATTGTGTGGCTGCCAACTGATGTTTTTCTGAGCAGTGCCAGCCACGTGCTGGGATGAGCTCATCCTGTACCCGTGAAGCCCTCAGGCAGCAGACCTGCTAATCCTCTGCGTGGTCTGCTGTCACCAAGCAGAACCCCGGGCCCAGCTCCCTGCTATTGTGTCTGCTGTCCTGTCTCGATGTCACTTTGGTTGCTCTTCCCTCTGCCTGCAGCACCGTCCTCTGCCAGTTCCTCTGCTGCCCGCTTTTGCCTCCTGTGATCCAGAAACTTCCTTAGCTGCCATGTTGGGCTCCGAAGGCGTGGCCTGGGGTGAGCAGGTTGCTGCCTTCCTTTGCAGGTGTCTGGAGTCATAGCTGGAGGAGATGGAGGTGGCGGTGCAGAGGGCCTGGGTCCCCTTCTGGGCCCTGGTGTTCCATGGTTGTGAGGTCCTAGCCAAGTCTGTTGGCCTTCCTGGCACCATTTTCCTTTCTGCAAAACAGGCAGGACACATTCCCTAGTCACAGTGTCATTGCAAGGCCCCACAAACTGTGCGGCAATCTGGTAGGCAGCGGCTGTCCTCAGCAGGGCGAGGCCCCAGGTCTCTCAGGGCAGCCTTTTGCCTTCGGCAGGCAGCAGCTGGACCCAGGCTTGTCACTGATGCCCAGAAGAACGAGGAGGCTCTCTGCTTATGCCAGGCACCAGGCTTCCGTGGAGGCTGACTGAGGAGCTGGGCTGCCAGATGGCAGGGACCCTTCTGAAGCATGGAAGGCTGGCGAGAATTGCTTTTGTTTCTGTTCTGTGTTTTTCTGCAGTGCTGGGATGGAACCCGGGTCTTCCCACTTGCTAGGTGAGCTCTTTACCACTGAGCTCACCTCCGACCAGGAGGTTTGCGTGCTCGAGTCCTTAGGATGTCGCTGTTTGCAGACTGGCAGGAGGTTCAGGGTGGCTCCTGGACACAGCTTCTGGGCAGCCTGGCCTGGGAAGTGGCTTGGCTGTGGCCATTCAGTCTTTTCTGTCAGTTGCTCGTTTTGCCCCCAGATCCTAGATGCCTCTTGGGGGTCACGTGGAGGAGTAGAGGCTGCACATGTGCGTGACTGGTGGGATCCGAGGGTCCCTGCCCAGCTGCTGAGGAGATGCTGGTGCCCTCTCCGAGGCCTGCAAACTCTCTGTTCTCTCTCCTGGTGGAAGGGGGGCCCCTCTGCTCCAGACTGGGGGTGTTTGTAGGCTTCATTCACAAAGCAGCATTCTGAGTTTGGAGAAAAGCATTTTTAACTGAGCTGAAGTTCACACGTTAACCATGCAAAAGCCTAGCAGTCAGGACGTTTGCAGTGTGCCGCCACCGCTGTCAGTCCAGTTTCAGAGTCTTTTCATGGCCCCAGGAAGACTCTGCGTGTGTTGCTGTCACTCCGGTCCCAGCTCTGCCCCAGGCCCTGGGAAGGGTTCATCCACTTCCTGCCCCTGTGGAAATGCAATCAGATGAGTGTCCTTTGTCCCTTGACATCTCTTCTTTAGCAGAATGGTTTCAAGATCAGTATTTGATCCCTGTTTACGGATAAGTTATTTCCATGGTGTGGATTTTACATCTCTCCCCTTCATTCTCCCAGCTCCCTGCCTTGGACTTTTGAAGTGAATTCCAGATGTAACACCATTTTACCCACAAATATTTGGCATGGAAATTCTGAAAGGGGTTTTTGGCATCACTGGGGAAGAAACCCAGGGTCCCAGACACCCTAGGCAAGCGCTGTACCATTGAAGTGCAGCCCCCAAACAAAACACTTTTTAAACCTGACTGCAACCTTATCACTCCTGGAAACCCCAGCAAAAAATCCTTCAGTGTCATCCTGTGTGGCTTTGGGTTTTGCTGTTGATCAATCAAGCCGGAGGTGTTGGTTGCTTAGTCTGTCTTCACAGTGCCCAGAGGCAGTTTGGGGGGGATTCTGGAGCTTACACGGGTGGGGGGTGCCTGTCCCAGCTGCAGTGGCCTCCGCTTCTGTCTGTCCTTCCACTAACCGTGGTGAGCACCTGCTTGACCTGTTGGTGTCATGGTGTGGCGAGCGTCCTGCATGGTGATGGTGCTGAGCGGGCGTGGGCGTGAGTCTCACTGCAGAGGCCCGGTGTGACGGGGCAGCTGGTAGAACTGCCATCCGTTCTAACTGTCCTGAGTGGTGAGCTCAGGCCCAGCTCAGTGACACACCTCCTGCCCCTTCTCCGTGTGACCACAGGCTGCCTGGACCAGGCTGCGCCTTGCTAGCCTAGGAAAAAAAATCCAAATTCCAGATCCAGAGTTTGATTTCTAGGTAATTTGTGAGGTTGAAAAACCATATGTTGGTGACGGTCTGTGAGTGAACGTCTGTCAGGTTCCGCGTTCACTGTACCACGTGAGGGCCAACCCACCTGCCACCCTGGTTCCCGAGTGGGACTCAGGTGTTGCCTGTTGACAAGACTGTCCCTGGCCACTCTGTGTCCATCAGGGTTCTCAGCACTATGGCTCTCTGTTCAGGATAACCCTGTGGCGTGGCCTGTCCTGTGTTCTGAAGATGTTTAGTAGGATGCCTGGCCAGTCCTCCTACTTGTAACAGCCAAACATGTCTCCAGGAAGTCCCAGGTGTCCCCAGAGACAGAATCATCCCAGCTGGACAGTGCCTGCCCATCTCCTCACACACCCTCCTTCCATCCACTTCCGGCTCGTGGTTTTCTTAGTGCAACCCCAGGTCACCGCCTGTCTTCTGTTTGTATCCTGCTGGCCTCTGGCCTGTCTTATACTAGGCTTTCTTCTTCTGCAAGAGACCGGTCTTTGCTGTGTCCCTGGGGCCTAGTGCATGGGCTGGTGCATTGCTGGGCTCACAGATGTTGAATGAATGAGAGACCGTCTCACATACATCCTGCAAGACCTGCACAGGACTGGGAGGAGGAGGAGGAAGGGGCCAGGACCTCCCTCAGGGTGCTGCACGGGGTTTTTTTTGGAGACCTGCTCTGTAGTTCAGGATGACCTTGAACTCTCTATGTAGCCCAGGCTGGCCTTATGTTCAGTGATTCTTCTGTCTCAGCCTCCCAAGTGTGCAGTTCCATTCCCGGCTTGCACGGGGCTTGTCTCAAGACAGTCCTATGAGGCAGCCTGCTGTGAGTGGCCAATCCCTGGAGGCCCAGGGATTGCTTCCCTCCTCTTCTGTGGCCCAGGACAGGACACAGCAGCTGCTGCTGGGCAGAGGAGCCAGCTTTTCCGGGCTGTGTCTGCTGCTGAGTGCAAGATCATGTGATCACAGCCAGCTGTGGGCCTGAGCCTGCCGTGCCCAGCAAGGCAGTGATGGGAATACTGGCTGGCTTCATGGTGCCTGGGGCCAGGTAGCCCTGGAAAGTCTCTAAGGTGTGATTAGTGCGTAGGGTCTGTTGGGAGGGAAAGATTAAAGCCAAGCATTTCCAGCCAGAGCAGTGGAAAGAAAAGAAAAGAGGGGAGTGAGGACTGGAGGGTGCAGAGATCTGACATTAAACATTCCCAGGGGAAAGCAAGTGGGATGAGAAGGGAACAAGGGACAGGAGTGGACGCAAAAGTGTAATTGTGGGAAAAAGAAAATCCCAGTAAGGGACAGCTGGACACTGGTCAGTCAGCCAGAGCCCTGAGAGTGAAGCAGGGAAGATGCAGAGGTCAGACCCCGCCAGGGTCAACACTCAGGCCCAGGGAAGCCGAGGAACCGCAGCCCTCAGCCCGTGGAGGGGATGCGGGCCCAGCCCAGGAGCAGTCTGGTCAGTGGTGGGGTCCAAGCACATCCTCTGCTATCCGCCCTGCAGCTCCAGGCCTTCAGTGCCCCGGCTGTTGTTACTGCTGTGGACCTAGGCGTGCCTCAGAGGGACCGAGCGCTGCAGGATGTTTAGAGTGTGGGCCAGGCAGATGCTCCCCTTTACCCCCTCTGTGGTGGCCTACGAGGCTCCAGTTTGTTAATTCGCAAGTTGCCGCCCTGAGCAACGAGGGCTTCCAATGAGCCTGCGGTTGACCCCAAAGGTGCCTGAGCCCCAGAGTGTTCCTGGGGGCGAGCTGGCCACAGAGCCCTGTAGAGACATGAATGCCACCTTGTCCCTCTTCCTGATGGGGGACCCTGCTGGTGGACCCTGAGGCTGGGTTGGGAAGGTGATTCCGGATGTGCTGGTGGACTCGCTGATTTGCCCACTGTCCCGTGGGACAGGAGCCTCCTCGGACGTCCACGCGCTCCTCCTCCCTGCCACCTCCAAGTCTTCTGCGTGTCCTCTGCCACTCCTGGAATGTTCTGCCATCGCCCTTTGCAGGCCTGCCTTCAGGGAAGGAGTGGGCCCGTACACGTGTTTGTTTATAGATGTCAGATTGGTCTCAGGGAATCACACGAAGTGTGACAGCATTGCTCGCTTCTGGGGACAGAAACTGGGCAGCTGGAGAGAGGGATGAGGGGACTTCCTTTCGCCCCCTTTGTTATACTTTTTGAATTCTGAGCCATATGAACAGTTATTTAAAAATGGCATCAAAATGAACGAACAAGGGAAGGTTTCTTTACCTCGCCCTGGAGCTTTCCTTGGGAGCCATCTCGAGCAGTCACAGTTTCCAGGGTCTGGGTGTCTGTGTCCTCCCTGGGCTTGGAATCCTCGCAGGTGGGGTCCACACTGCCTGTTCTTGAGTGTCCAGCATGGGGCTTGCACACAGCTGGACAGCTACTCAGTAACTTGAGAAACAAGGTGCCAATGCACCCAGGGCACACAGCTGGAGCACTGGGTACTGAACGGGACTCTCCTCCATCAAACCTTGTGGTTTGCGCATTGCCCCAGGCATCACAGCTGTCCAGTGAGCTCTCTGCATGCCTGAAATGTGTAGCTCCCAAGACAGGGCCCCACACATAGTAGGTTCTCAGGAGAGAGCTATTCGGTGTGGGGCGAATGGCTGATTTCATCTCCAGGCGTTCTGGGGCCCCCTTCTGTTCCTGGGCCCCACTGAGGCCCCAGCGTTGCTTTAACGGACATCCACTCATCTCCCCTCCACCTCCCAGCCTCCGGCCTCCTAGCACACTCCCCTCCTGCTCAGTGGTCATCTTCAAAGGCCCCCCCCAGCCTTCCATCCTTCCTGTTTTGCCACCAGCAGATGGAGAACCTGCTCTACCCAGGGACAATTCCTGCTGGATCTTTTTCATTCCACACATTCCTCCATTCCAATGCTTATTTTTTATCTAATACAGGGGGAAAGGGTAAATAAGTTAGGCAATAGTTACACCATAGAAAGGGCATAGCGGTCAGCAGATCAGGCCCTGGTTCCCCTTAATAACATAAGCGATGGACACATTCATGGAATGGAAAAAGCATTAACAAAGGACTGCACACTGCAATTCCCTGTATATGCGGTCCAAAAACAGGCAGATGGGATCAGTGGAGTGGTGGTCAGAATAGTACACACCTTCGCAGGATGGGTGGACTTGGGCTGGAATGGGCCAGGGAGAACCTTCTGGGAGACACAAAGATTTGTATTCTTGGTTTGAGTGGTAGTGATCTGTTCATAGGGAAAATGTTTTGAGCTGTGCATTTAACTGTTGCCCATTTTACTGCGCTAAGCTATTTCTCAAGTGAGAGACATTTTGAAAGCTCAGCTATACTTCATGCTGCCTTGAAGCATTTATTTTAAACATACCATTGGGTGGACGGGCATTGTCATTGTGGCGGCTGTGTGCTATCCTGTTGCATGGGTCATTGGGTTCTTCATAACCACTTGGTTCCCCCAGCAGAAAATCTTTCTGAAATGAGGTAAGAGGAGAGAGGAAACAGGGGCCCCGGGTGTCATCGTCAAGCCTCTGCGGAATGTGTTGACTGCAGTCTGGTGGAGACCGGGTGGCTGCTATTCTGGGTCCAAATTGTTCAGAATGATTTGGTTCAGTACAAGTAATTTACAAAAATAAGCCAGACTTCACCAAAATTAAAAACTGTTGTGCTTCAAAGAACACCATTCAGAAAAGACACAAACAGGAGAAAATACTTGCAAGTCATGTATCTAATGAGGAACTTGCATCCAGAGTTTATAAAGAATCTTGACTCAGTAATAATTTTTTAAACAACTAGTTTAAGAATGGGGGGCTAGGGATATAGCTCAGTGGCACCGTGCCTGCCTCGCAAGAGTCAGGTCCTGAGTTCAATCCCTAGTACCCCCCCCCACAGGTCCTGAGTTCAATCCCTAGTACCCCCCCCCACAGGTCCTGAGTTCAATCCCTAGTACCCCCCCCAAAATAAATAAATAGAAGGTAAGGATTTAAGTAGACATTTCTGTATACAAAGTTCACAAATGGGCCATGAGTGTGGTTTTTATGACATGGTTGCCATTATGAGTTAGTAGGGAAGCGAAAGAGAAACCACAATGATATCCTACTTCATACCCACTGGGAGGACTAAAATAAAAAGCCAGGTAGTTACAAGAGTTGACAAGGATGTGGAGACCTAAGAACCTTAATACACTGCTGGTGAGGGGTAACAGAATAGTACAGCTTCTTTGGCGACAGTCTGACACGTCCTCCAAATGTCAGATATACAGTTACCAGGTAATCCAGAAACTCTACTCCTAGGTGTATACCAAGAGAAATGAAAAATACATACATGCACGTGCATACACACACACACACACACACACACACACACGCACCTGCACACACACGCAGAACGTTCATGGTGTCATAGAAGAATTATTCATAATAGTTCCAAAGTGGAAAGAAGCCAACATCCATACACTAATGAATGAATAACTGTGGTAGATCCACACTGGAACATTATTCATCAACAAAAATCCCTGAAGTCCTTTTGTAGCCCTTGACACATGCTACAACATCAGTGACCTTTAGAAACATTGTGTATGGCTGCTGATTTAGCTCAGTGGCACCGCGCTTGCCTGGCAAATGCAAGGTCCTGAGTTCAATTCCTGGTACCAAAAAAAATTTTTTTTGGTAGGTAAAGGAAGTTGGTTCAAAAGGCCACATATTATATGATTCAATTGATATGAAATGTCTCAAATCTATGGAGACAGGAAGTATATTAGCGTTGGCCTGGGGCTGGAGAGAGGAAGGCTGAGAATGGAGGACAGCTAATGTGTATAGCGTTTCTTTTTGATGATGGTGTTTTTATATTAGTTGTAGTAGTGGTTGTATTCTAGACACCACTGAGCAATATAGCTTTTTGTTTGCTTTGTAAATAAGTGAGGTACTTAGCAGAGATAAGGGGAAGCAAATGATTTGTAATTGAGTGACCTTAGAAACAGTGAGTGGTTAGGGGAGATGGCCCACAGTGCAGGCACAGTCCCTGCTGCATAACTGAGTCCTGGGCATGGCTTTTCCTCTTGCTGGCCAAGTTATTCTTCTTCTTTGGATTCTGTTTTATTCATAGGGGACATGTTGAGGAGATGCTAGCTGCTATATAGCAAGTGAGTTTCTGAGTCCCAGTGGTGTGATGTAGTAGAGGTTAAGTTCTCACACAGAGACTCACACTGACTTCCTGCAGCCAGGAGTCTGAGGTGGGCTCTTAGCGGAAGGGCAGGTGGGCCTGACCAGAAGTGACACATATGCCTTCCATTGGCCAGCGTGCTGTCACGTGATCCCACCTAGAGGCAGGGGGCAGGGTGATGTAGTCGTCTCCCGGCAGGGTCCACACCCTGGATTGGCCAGAGACAGATGTTGGGCCTTGGCCGTGCAGATTGGCAGAGCCTGTGGGCTGTGAGCAGTGGGACACTTCTTTGTCCATTGTGGTCACGAAGGCAAGATACAAACACAGAGCACCATGATCTTTGCCACAAGTCATGGGTTGGGGTGGAGTCTTCCTTCCCCTTCTGACTTGGGTCAGGCCATTCACCTATCTTTCATAGGTTTACCAGTCTGAGGGGAAGTGTTGGTACTCTCTTGCATCAGGAGACAGTGGCCCTGGCTTTGGAGGACCAGGTGGGCTGCTTTGTCCTGCAAACTGGTGGGTTTCCGGCGGCCTGTGTGTGTGATGTCTGGTCACACCATGTGGTGGCTGCTCCTGCCCCGAGGCCTGTGCTCTGAAGCTGTTGCTATACAGAAAATCTGATTACTGTTGGCTCGGGCTCATTAAGGCGTTGGGCTTATTCTCCTCCAGGCTGGAGAATGTCACTTCGAGACCTCCCCTTCTGGCTGCTGCCAGCTGGTAGAAGGTAAATGTTCAACAGAGCTCTGTCTGCGCTTGAAAAGAATGCCTTGTTCCTTCAGATCCCAACCAGCTGCTCAGAATATGACTCACCAGGAAGGGAGGATGAGAAACTGATATGGTTGGGGCTGTGGCAGATCAGTGAAGACAGAAGGTCTGGTCATAGCCAGGGCTTTCTCCTCCCCTTGCTGCACTTTTATGGGCTGCAGGTCCTGCCTGTCCCAAGGAGACCGCCAGTAGCTTGTGTGTACATAGATTTACCGTAAGGATTTGGCTCATACATCTGTGGAGGCTGGCTGAGTCCAGACTGCAGGGTAGGTAAGCAGAGAGGACTTTCGCTCAAGCCTGCAGAATTTCTTCTGTGGGGAGATCTGCCTTTACTTTAAGGCCTTTGTTCGATTCAATGAGGCCAGCCACGCAGGAGGCAGTCCGCTATACTCAGTCCACAGATTTGAAGGTTAATCTGAACTAAAAAGTGGAATAATGTCTGACCAAATCCCTGGGAGCTGGGCCCTCACCAGCTTGGCACGTGAAATCAGCCATCTGTGGTGTTGATTCTAAGTGTGCTCCCGGCAGCAGTGGCAGACCCGAGGGGCACACACGTGATGGGAGGCTCGATGTGGCTCTTTGCTCCTGAGTTTTCCAGGGATGGAACTGAGGCCGCGGTGAGCCTCTGTAGCCTTGGGTAAAGGCTCAGTGATCCTCCCCGTGCTGAAGTCAAGATGCTGTGAGGCACTCACTGGGGTGTGCACAGACACCTGCTGGGTGGATGGGTGGGGCCTGGCATCTGGGCCCTGGGTGAGAATTCATCGCCACAAAGCGCAGGTGAGAGGGAGGCTGTGCTGGGAATGGGGCATTCCATCTGGGACAGTGATGGTGCTGGTGATCGTGACCCTGGCCTCCCGCACTCAGCGCACCCTGGCTGTGCGGGATTTGCCTGGGCTCTTTCCCAGCCCGCGCTCATTACACACTAGCTCACAAGCCCCTCGAGGCAGGTGCTGCTCTCGCCCCTTCTTGGAAAGTGAGGCACAGCTCACAGGACACACCCCGGGCCTCTCTCTTCCCCTAGCGCCCCACATCACTTCTCGTGGCTGCTCTGGGCCCTCTGGAGCCTGTAAACCCCCCCCCCGCCAGCTTCCTCTGTGAAACTCTGGCGGCGGTGGAGAGCAGATGTTCCTTTGCTCGGCCCTTTTCTCGTGGATCTGACCGTCTCTGTGCTCCCATTCACGCCCGTGTCACAGGCATGTCCACTGAGCGGTAGGTAGGGCAGTGCTTCGGGTTCAACCCCACAGTCGTCACTTCACACAGTTACAAGCTGGACCCTGAGGCCCAGCCTCAGGTGTGCTTCTGCGTCCAGGGGACCGGCTGTGTGTCTTTGGGTGCAGGGCCTGACTCCTCAGCTCAGACTCACACACTCAGAATGGAGGGACGAGTCAGCTGACCTCGGGCCTACAGAGATCGGACGTGGTACTGTCTCTAAAGCCCTGAGCACCATGCCTACCACAGACATAGCAAGTCCTTGAGACGTGGCATCTATTTTTATTAGCATTTAATAAATGCCAGGTGGATCTCTCCCAGCTGACATGCTTGTTCTAGATTTCTTTCCAGGTCATCACTTGCTGTGCTGTCCTCTGGTCCCTGAAATGTCTTTATTCCCTTTGCCTTTTGTGGAGAGAGGTGGAGTTGGTCTTCTGTGAAGCAGAACAGCTGGGGGGAAAGTTGGGTTTTCAGTAGCAAGGCCTGGAACTGGGTTAACCACGGGGCAGGTACTAGGGTCTGAGAAAGTGCGGATTCAGGGTCTCCAGAGCCTGGCCCTGAGGATGGCTTTAATGCTTTTGAGCAGGTGATGACATTTGGTTGCTGACTCCACACGTATTGGGGAACCATGTGTAGAGCACACATTGATCTGCTGGGATAGCAGAGCCTTGGGGAGCACAGGGCGGGTGAGGTGTGGACACTGGCTGGGCCGTAGCGCCTGTCATCTCGCCTTTGATGCTGGCTCTCCTGAGCTCAGAGCTGGCTGTCAGGATCCATTCTGTCTCAGAGTGGAGCCAATGGACGGCAGCAGCTGGGACAGCACAAAGCTGGGGATGGCTTCCAGGTTGCTGCTGCAGGTGGGACAGGCTGTGGGCTCCCGCGTGAGCTGCCGGGGGCAGCTCAGCCCGGCCAGAGTTGCCTGCGTCCCTGAGGTGCTCAGACCTTGTGGACTGAGAGAGAAAGCTGCTATCACTGCAGACCCTGATTGTTCCCGATTCTGCAATTCATTTTTAACTTCAGAATCAACACTTGTGCAGCTTGTGTGCCCATCATAGACATGCACAGAGCTGTAGAAACTTGGGGCATAGGACACTGCATTCCTTAGCAGTGACCATAAGGGCAGCTAAGGGACTGCGGCCTCGTGGGCCTCATGGCTGGTTCTTCTGTGTCACCAGGACCAGGAAACAAGTGTTGCTCTAGCAGTTCTGTGGGTAAGAAGAGTGGGACTCGGGAACTCTGCTGGTTTTTAGAGATGCTGGGACAGAATGCACTAGACTGGTGGTTTCAACAACAGATGTTTATCCTCCCAGGGCATTGGCAGCTGAGACCAAGGCAGCTGCACAGTTGGTTCCTGTGGGGAGCTGTGTGTGTCAGCTTTGTCCCAGCCTCTGTCCTAGCTTTGGAGATGCACCATCCTCAGAGGGCTCTGAGGGTTCACCATTCCCAGTACCACCCACACAGCCATCCTTAGAGGGGCTGTATCTGGGCCCTGTGCTCCTCTGAGGTGGCCAGGGCAGAAAGGATTTGTGAGGAAGGAGGGACTAGAGCAGGGCCTTCCCTTTCCTGCAGGTAACCTTACATCCTTGACTGCAGGAAAGCTTCCTGTTCCAATCGGAAGGCCCATGAGTACTGGGAACGCTGTTGATTCTACAACATGTACATAAAGGGCGGTGCTGAGGAAGAAGAGATTATGGGGCCAAATTCCAGCCCGGAGGCTTTCTAAGAGCACATGGTCTCTAGCATTTGCCTTGGGATTCATTTTTTTCTTTGGTGAGATGGGGACAGTAATGTTTCTGTCTTAGGATCCTTGGTGGCAAGTGACAGAAGCCCAGCTGAAACTCCCTAGAGAGGACTGCATCTGCCCTTGGACTTCCAGGGAGAGAAGCAGAGCCAGCCTCTGGCCAGGCGGGGCAGCTGCACACCAGGGTTTGTGCACTGCCACCTCTTTCTCTCCTCTTGCATCTAAGTCTCTTGCTCTGCAGATGGGTTTTCTCTTGAAGCAGCCCCTGGTTGTATCTCATGTCTTCACTTGCAGGAGAGACTCCTGAGTTTTTCAAAACTCTCTGGATCCAGGGTCCCATTTGACTAAAGATGGGTAGAGTGCGGCTGAGAGTGTGGAGTTGTAGTAGAGCACGGTGGTGGTGTTGTGGCAGCCCCAGGAGCCCTGCAGGGAGGCAGGCTTCAAGAAAGGGCATCTGTCCACACAGCACTCACTGTGACACCTAGACTTTTAGTCTTGAGCACTTTAACCAACCACTTGGCTCCAGAAATGTCAGCTTCTTTGTCCCCCACCCCTTAAGTAGTGAAAGTTACTGGAAAGAGAGGATTAATTTGAATTAATGTGGTCCAGTTCAATATTTTAAGCATTTAGCAGCTAATTATTCTCTAAGCAGAACATTTCACGTGGTACCCGTTGGGTCCATGTCAGAGAAGAGAATTGTTCACCAAAGTTGGTAGCCTTTGCTACCAAGAGAATGATGCAAGATCTGTTCTTCAAAGTGGAGAGAGAAGGAATATGAACCAAAGCAATAACAAATCACTCCTCATCTAGAACAGATGTTCAGTAATTGTTCCTTCAGATGAACAGTGTTGTGACTGTTTGGGGTGTCAGCTTTGCTTGAGAGTCTCCTGGGGGATTCGTTTCTGTCATGACATTAATGCTTTGGAGCCAGTCAACCATGGACTAAATCCCCTAAAACTGTGAGCCAGATTAAATCTCTCCTCCTTTAAGGTGTAGATGTTAGGTCCCAGCAGGAGGAAAGCTCATTTAAGCTAATATGATTAATGGCCTCATTTTTTAGTTTGTGCAAAGGAACCCAAAGGGTGGCCTCAAGGCCTTCTCCCAGAGTGCCCTTCCTTCCCCACCTATTCCTGAACCATACCTCTCACCCATCCCAGGGAGCTTCGACTGCAAGAGGCTCACGGCATACCTGTCATTGTCAGCTGCTTCCTGCCACTCTCACCCAAAGAAGAATGCAGTCACAGGCAGATTCTTCCCCTCCGCAGAGCCCTGGTGCCTCCCGCCATCTGCAGACCCCCTACCCCCGAGTCTCCAGTGTGACGCAGTCCACCCTCCCCACTGTGGTCCCCAGTGGCCCTGTATCTGCTTCCCTGCTAGGTGTGGGCCAGGCCCTGAGATTACTGTGTGTCCTTATTCAGCTTGACTCCCAGAGAAATTCACTTAGTGACCTCAGGCCAGGAGCCACCTGATTCGCTTCCTGGTGGTTTCCATGTCTTGCTCAGCTCTCTGTGGAGTGGAGTGAGTGAGGGCTCACTAGGAGGGGCACAGCGTGCCCCAGGGGTTCACAGAGGTGCTGAGGATTGCCCAGGGTTCAGGGTTGAGGTTGTCATTTGCATCACAGAGCTGCCACTTGCCATTTACCCCACGAAGACTCATTGTGGCCGACAAGACAAGGAAAGCTCATCTATGGGGCACTCATGAAGCGTGGTCGCTTTGCTCCTTTGAGAGTAGACTTGGGTGCACAGTGACACTGGGAGTTGATGGGGCAGGGACTCAGCACTCGCCGGAGGCTGCCTGGGTGGTGAGGGGGAAATTTGTAGGTGTCATTTCCCAATAGCCACCCTGTAGCCATCCTGTATCCTGGTGGTTGGGAACACAGTTTAAATTACAGATCCGCCCTCTCCTAGCTATCTGACTGCAGGCAAATTCCTTGGCCTCTGTGCCTCTGTTTCTGCATTTGTAAAATGGTGTAAGAATGTGGCTGCTGGGTGGGATTCAAAGAATTAAGATTGGGCCAGGCGTGGTGGCGCACACCTGTAATCCCAGCACTGGGGAGTCTGAGGCAGGAGGATCGCCGTGAGTTCTAGACCAGCCTGGGCTACGTAGTGAGTTCCAGGTCAGTCTCAACTATACAGTGAGACCCTGTCTCAAAAAAAC
>NW_022900933.1:34086764-34095017 GCF_012274545.1 Fukomys damarensis | reverse complement strand
AAAAAAAAAAAAAAAAAAAAAAAAAAAAAAAAAAGACTGGGCCCGGGATTTAGCTCAGTGGTTCTGCTGTCTGCCTTGCAAGCGCAAGGACCCGAGTTTGATCCCTGGTACCAAACAAAACAAACAAACACCAGCAAAGAATTAATATTAAAGAAATAAAGGAAGGTAGAGCTGGGGCATAGCACTTAAAATTTTTTATCAGCAATGCAATTAAAAAACCAGAGAGAGAGAGAGAGAGAGAGACAAAGAGGACCTAATATAAAAATAGCACCCTGTACACCTGTTAAGTGGTTCAGATACAGAGAAGTACTGCAGGAAATAGGGCACTTGACCTTGGGAAGAGCGGGAAACCTGCTTGCAGAAGTGGGTGGGTCTGGAAAGGAGTCCAATGGGAAAACTGCCCGGAAGAGGATGAGTTTGAGAGGCCAGTCCAGCAGAACTCTGGGGCCTAAGCAACAGAAAGGAATTGTCTCGTGTGACCTTCCACACGCTCGAGTCTGGACTCAGGGTGCGGTGGGGCTAGTTTCTTCTGGGGCCCCTCTCTGTGGTGTGGGGATGGCCCCCCTCTTCTGCCTCTTTATGTGCACCTGGTGTTTCTACATGTCTGCATTTCCTCCTCTGTGACCCCAGTTAGCCCAGTGGGACTTGGTGTCTGCATCTGTTGGTGGGGACTCAGGTCAGCTCATAGCTGTGAAGGTACACGCGGATGGTGTGGCTCAGAATACGCACCATGGACCCTGAGTGGCTGGTGGGCCTGAGTTTGTGTGTGTGTGTGGTGTGTATACCCATACGGCACTGTGCAACCCAGTGTGGCTTCTGTACGCATCTGGTATTTGGTGTGGACCAAATTGTACATGAGCAGATGCCAAGCGTGTGTCGTGCTTAAGTCATGGCCTGATACATCAGTGTCACCAGAGCCCTGGGTTTCTGAGTGGCCATGCTGTGGCACAGCCGGCTCTCCTGTGGGCGCTAAGTGCCCTGTGTCTCTAGTCTTTGGGTGCCCATGGCCCCAGGCCCATGGTGCTATGACTGTCCGTGCATGTCATCCTCATGCTGCTCTCTGGTAAGGACATCTGTGATTGTCACCTCTATCGCATGGGTGGGGACACAGGTCCGGGCCTGAGACTACCAGGCAGAGGTCCTGCCAGGAGGGGGCCCAGACATTATCCATCCCAACAGCAAATTTCAAATCTGCCCTGTGTGAGACTCAACTGGCAGTGGGTTACCTACATGCAGATTCCCAGGCTTCTCTGGGGGGCATTTTTTCGTATCCTGCCAGAGGGGCTTGGGCCTAGAAGCTGTGTTAATGAGCATCCCAAAACATTCTCTCTTTTTTGGAGAGAGATTTGAACCCAAGGACTTTGCACTGAGCTACTTGCCCAGCCCTTTTTTTAAAACTTTTGAGACGGTATCTCACTAGGTTGTCCAAGATGGACTGGAACTTGTGATCCTCCTGCCTCAGCTTCCCAGAGTGTTGAGATTATAGGTATCCGGCACTAGACCTGCTTCTAGCACATTCTTAGCAGTGTGACCAGGCAATGTTAAGTGAGATCATCCTAGATCTTCTGCACGTCAGTGAGGCTTGATCCACATTTGGAGTTGTGATGACTGAAGGACATAAAATGCCTTTCCTGTGTGAAGGAGACCTCCTTCCGGGAGGGTCTTTCTCATCCCAGGCTGACCTCAACACCCAGGAAGTAATGAAGATGGTTCAGAGTGTCTGGGCCTTGGATTTGAATCCTGGGTTCTTGCTTCCTGGCCAGTCAGGACAGGTCAGAACCTGGAGAGATAAGCACTGTGTGGTAAACTGAGGCACCCCTGAGGCCCCCTGGACAGCACTCACATTGTGCAGGTGTAAAGTCCCTTTCCCTGTCTTCTTGCAGTTTGCATAGGTAGGCTTGCCGTGGGTGTGGAGCATGGGAGGGTTTGTGTCAGCGATCTGACCGGAGTTCGCTGGCTGCCCACTCTGAGGAGCAGTCTCCACACAGTCCAGCCTCATTTGATACCAAGAGCAAGCGCACCGGCTTCCTACAATCACCCTCATGTGCAGTAATTCACAGAGCTCCTAGAACTGCTAAAAGCTCTCACACTCAGAACCCATCCCAGGAAAAAGCCACAATTGAAATCAGCCAGAGCAAGAGATGCACAGGGCAGAAACGGGGAGGGCCCGGAGGAGGATGCTTCCGCTGTCCCGTCCCTGTGGAGTCAGGATGCATCACTTCACTGCGTGGCTGACGCAGGAAGCTCACGTGGGGCTTCCTTACTGAGCACAACCGACCCATCGACTGCCTCTGTGGTCACACTCCATCTCAGGTCCCGCGTGGTCCTCCATGATTCCAGGCCTCCACCCTGGGTAGAGTGGTTGGTCCTTCCGGCCTGGCCAGCCCCCGACTGAGATGGGAGAGGTCAGAGATGCCTCTTACCATGCACAGCACAGATTGCCTCCCGGAAGCCCAGGGCAAAGCCTGGACCCCTCTGAGGCCAGGCCAGCTTCCTTTCTCAGCAATGCTGGCAGAACTGGCTTTGATGATTAGGCAGGGGACTGTCAGGTGCACCGCTGAGCACCACTTCTAACCCTGTCCACCCTCACTCTCATCTCGTCCTTGTGGTCCCCATGATGCTGTGGACTATTGTCCCCACTTTACCGGCTCACCCACCATCCAGGAGCCACTCCCATCAAGAACCGCCTGCGCCTGACCCTTTCCTCACCCTGGGCTGCTTTGGTTTTCAAGTTTTTAAAACATTAATTAGTGCCCTCCTCCTTCAGAGGGCTGTTCAGCACCCTGGTGTTCCTTTGGTAATATCCGGCCCCTTGGAGAAGAAAGGACCACCCCAAGTGAGAATCAGGGAGGGCTGGAGGGAGGAGGCGCAAAGCCAGAGCACTGCCTGGAGGGAAGTTATTTTTCAATCAAGTCAGGCTTTGCGTTGCTAATCCTGCTCTACAGGGGCCCAGGGCAGAAAATTCCTCTCAGCATGAAGACGCCAAGGCCTGGGTCTGGCCCACAACCTGCATTTAGAACCCAGGCCTACAGCTGTGAGAATGAGCAGAAGGGGAGGAATGCCCCGCGGATGATGGCCAGGCCCCCAAGGGTCCTAGTGCCTCCTGAGGAAAGATGTGACTGGGTGGTGAGTGCTGACAGGGACACTCACAGTCCTATGTGACTCTGCTTCTCCAGGGACAGCTGATCTGCTACAACGCTTAAAAGTAGCTCCTTTTCCCTGTGTGGTCGTGAGCACCCAGTTTCCTGTCTCTCTGAGCCTCAGTTTCCTCCTCTGTGAAATGGAGATGATACCCATCTCACATCCAGCACAGCACATGGATCTTGGTAAATACAGGTTTCTAGTTCACACCCCCAAGAGTCCTAGCTGACCTTTGGGATTGGATGCCAGGTCCTCCCCATTCTGGGATATATGAATCCTGCTTCTACAACTGAAGACATGAAGAGTCAGACGTGCAGGGGAACATGTGTTTTAAAGAGTGCAAATACTGCTTGGCTAGGAGACGAGTCCCTTCTGCTACAACTCCGGTTGTATTGGCTGTAGTAATACTGGTTGGCTGGTGAGAATATGGGATCCACTTCCCAGCCAGAGCAATTAGACCCCGTTCACAAAACAAATATCAAACGCTGAGCCTTTCAGAGTACAAGATGGCAGACAGCGGCTTCACCATCACCACGAAGAACTGCGAAGATGGACTTTGGCTTTCACCCCCCCCATGCACACATGAGATCATCAACTGCAGACGCCAAATGCAGGAACCTCGTCCCATGGGAAATAACAAGTGCGCTCAGGAAATCTAGAGGTTAGAGGAGGTGACGTCTGTTCTCCATGGTCCCTGGAACAGATTTCCTGTTCTGTCATGAAGGACCAGCCCCCTCCTAATGCCTTTTCAAGATCTCCCGGT
Organism: Fukomys damarensis; assembly: GCF_012274545.1. Taxonomy (NCBI): domain Eukaryota; kingdom Metazoa; phylum Chordata; class Mammalia; order Rodentia; family Bathyergidae; genus Fukomys; species Fukomys damarensis. Next base: position 34,091,113 of record NW_022900933.1, on the reverse strand, counting down.
CGTTGCCACCTTCGCTGGTGCATTCCACCCCAGCACCTGCTCTTCCCCACCTCCACACACAAACCCTGGGCTCATCCTCCTGAGATTCCTGTCAACCCCTCTGCTTTCTCTAGACCCGGAGCAATATCCAGTATTTACGAGCTCTTTCTTATGCCTTAATCTCCTGCATTCATTCATTCTTTGCACCCCAAGGTTAGAGACAGGCTTCCTGGCTTAACAGAGTGACCTCCCATCAGGTTAATCTTCAGAGGATTAGAACCTGGACAACACTCCCTGGCTCTCCAGGATGTGCAGTTGTTTCTGGCTTTCAACCCCGAAGGCAGTATTTACTGAAGTTGCAGGGCTTTGTGACAGAACTGAGATGTTATGGGGGATGTAAAGAAGGAGAGAAGACTGCACAGACAGACTGGAGCCCACATTTGGCCTGCTGAGCCACCCTGTCTTGAGTTATTTCCTCTGGCTTCCTGAGTGAGTGGAGGTGAAAGAATTTTGCAGATTGTAAAGTGTTAGAGAAATGCAAGGGCCCCTGGGTGTTTATGCATAAAAATGCTTGTTACCAGAGAAACAATTAAACCTAGACTAAATATATAGCAATAGGGATAAAGTAAGTTAATGTTCTGTTCACTGTCACAAATGATGGCTCTTTAATAACAAGAGGGTGTTTGTTGTGTTCAGTAGGACTGTGTTCAGCTGTAAGTAACCAGCATAAAATAGAAGGCCCAAGATGGCAGGCAGGACCATTTCTGAAGCCCAGTAGGGGCATGGAAGAACCAGCCCCTTCTCTTTAGTCCTCATCCTTAGCAGCAGCTGCTGTGTTTTCCATCTTCACCGCTCCGTTTGAGGAAGGCAGAGGGTTAAACGAACTGAGACACACACACCAGTGTTCTCTGCATCCTTGTAAAGAGCACTATGGAAGCCCTACCCTTTAATTTCCATTTCTACTTCATAGATCAGACTTTGTCACATGGCCACCCTTAACTGCAAAGGAGGCTGGGAAGTGCTCTTGTTTAAACTGGGAAGATTGGGCCGCGAATTTAGCTTAGTGGTTGTCCCACCTGCCTTGTAAGTGCGATGACCCAAGTTTGATCCCCAGTACCAAAAAAAAGGAAGATTACTGACCCCAAATTTGGATTTATTAGTTAGGGAGAAGTAGATATTGAGGAGGGAACCAATAGTGTGCCACAGTTCACCCCATTACTACCCAGCATCCCTACCAGTGTTCCCACACACATACCTTATCCACCTCCCTCCTAAGGCAGGAAGCACAGAAGTCTTGCTCTGCTCTTGCAGCCAAGGCTTTGTCCAGAGTCAGGAGAAACTGTGCCAGTTTCCCTCCGAGAGGGGCTGTGTCTGGTTCCTTGTACTTGTGTACTCCATCCGAGCCAGAACGCCAGGAAGCAGTTTCTTGTGCTTTAACCTCAAAGATAAGTCCCAGCACAGCCAGAACCCAGGGGTGAAGAAGCAGCGAGACAACCGGCTGCTGCTACATCTACCATTCAGGACAGGAGCCAGCGGAGCCCACCACGCAGAGTGCTGCTTTGCACGTGCAGTATGGCCAAAATATATTAGAAAAGCAAGCAAAAAAAAAAAAAAAAAAACATGGAAGGAAGAATGGAAAGGAATGAGTTGTCTTACTATAATTTCATCTATGTGGCTTTTTTCTTTCTGTTGTATTTTCCGATATTTTTTGTATTGTAGATATCTTAATTTTATAAAGAGATGATTCCTTTGTGACACATCAACATGTCAACATTTCCCATGGATGGTATTGAGGACAAAAAAACATTATAGCATGCACAGTGCATAGAAACCTTTTTGGGGATAAAATGAGAGAAAAATTCAGCTAGAGATCTGGGTTGGCTTTGGGGCCTGGGGTGGAGTAGGCAAGGTCTCCTTTGCATGCCTCTGCCTCTCTCCCTCCCCACCTCTTGTCTCTGCGTTTCTTACTTCCTCATCCAGTCTTTTTGCTTCCATCTCATGTGGCAGCAAATGGCCTTCAGCCCGAGGGACCAGCCAGTTGGAGGCCAGAAGCAGTCCCCTTCTGAATTCTGGAGGAAGCGTCTTGGGCCCAGCCTAGATCCAGTGACCGACACATCTGCCTCTGGAATGCCCTACACTGCCCACACGCATAAGCGCAACAACAGCTCCTGTCTCCTAGGGTGCTGGGTTGGAGCAAAGGATGCCGTCCGCCCTGTGTGGGCAGAGTGAGCCCAAAATGCATGACAGCTTCAGCAGCCTAGGGCAGCTGGCAAGTCTGGAGTCAGACAGATCCTTCACGTGCAGTGGTGCCCCATGGCGGGCGCCTCTTCTCTCCCCAAGGGCACAGTGCCAAATCTCCAGAGCCCGGCCAGTGCTGCACTTGGCAACCATGTGCACGCGGCACTCCTCGTCCAGCGAGGCTCATCCTTTTCGTGCCTGAGCTGGGACACTGGCTGGGGAGAGGTCCCTTCGCGGTGAGGCCAGTGAGGGGCCTTGATCTCGGGTTGACACCCTGATGTAGCCGTAGTGATCTGCCCAGCCAGGCATGAGATTCAGAAGCCTCCTTTGGCCTGCGCAGTGCAGGTGGGGCCCCCACAGTGATTCCCAAGCATCGTTGTCCAGGCCCCTGCGCTTAGGCCTGTGAGCTCTGCCTGGGGTTGTTATGCACATGAGCAGCGCTGGAAGAATTGACAGCTAGCGTCTGTCCCTGGAACAAAGAGGGAAGGGACCTCATTCCAGAAAAGAGGTAGGGTGCTCAGCACTGGCTTGTTGTTGCATTGGCACAGCTCTGTCCCCTGGCTTGGATTAGGCAAGCTGGTGTCTCTTGTGCTAATTAAATAGAAGTCTTCCTGACACCTCCAGCTGCCAGAGAATGTGACACCTCTTGCCTTTCCCTGTCACAGCTGGCAGTCTGCACCTCTCCTGCCCAGGGTGTAGTTTAAATTCACACTGCTGTCACTTTTGCTGGAAGGGAGAAACTGCAAATGGGAATTCCACATTCTTTGGAAGCAAGCAGTAGGCACCTTGCCTTTCACTGTCTCTCTTGTGGATCCCTTCTTGCTGTCCCCCTGGGGCCTGCTCTCCTGGGCACAGTGGTTCCAGACTCATCTTGGTTTGCCTAGGACCTCCCGGGCCTTAGCACTGTCCCTCAGTCCTGGGAGGCAGGGACACTTAGTCCCTTCCCATAGGGCTTAAGCCCCTGTGCACAGAAAAACTCTGAAATTTGAAGGCTGCCTGGGGGCTTTTAAAGGACAGCTGTGCTTAAAAATGCAAATTGAGGCTGTTGTCATGTGAGGTCCTGTGTGTTTGATCTCCTTTGTCAAAACAGCTGAGTGCAGGAGGTCCAGCAAATTGGGTCTGTCAAGTTCTGTTCACAAGGGACAGCCCTTCATGTCAGCCTTTCTTCTGCAGCCAACCTGGTCTACACAGAACAGCTTCCTGAGGAAGGCCTGTCCTGAGATGCCTGCTCCAAAGGGTTCAAGCAGCCCAGCATGGCACTTCCTGTGCTGAGCCTAGACCGCCACCTGCTGGAGCATGGCTTCCTACTCTTAGACTCGGTGTCCCTGTCAGCACAGGAAGCATCATCGATGGCCTGTCCAGGATGTTCTGAGGATTAACAGGCTTCGTAAATGCCACTCCTTCCCTCACATCTCCTCTTTACCTAAGGGCTTAGTTCTCACCCTGGACAGGTTGTAGCCATGATGGGATCTGCTGCCACAGCAAGCCCAGAGCAACTGGCACTGACCTCAGTGAAAACTCCCTTCTTATTCAACAGTCCAACAGTGGTGCTCCTCCTTGGGCATCTCTGCTGGTGACTCTTGTCCAGGGAGACTTAGAACTCCAGACTCCTTCCCTCTGTGGTTCTGCCCTCCTTTGGCTCTTGGAGTCACCTCCAGGAGAACGGTAGGGGAGCTCTGTACAGAGCCATGTCAGGAAGTGGCATACCTGCATTCCATTGACCAGAACTCAGTCATGTGACCTCACTTGGCTGCAAGGGAGGCTGGGAAATGTCATTTGGCCACGTGCCTAGAAAGAAAAGGAAATAGGATCTGTCAGACACATAGTAGTTAGGCTTTGCCACAGAGAGTATGATTTTCTAACTTATCTTCTGTGAGACATCTACCTGATCAACGAACATCTCTATTTTCAAAGCAAGATTCTATAAGGATGTTGTGGTTTATTTTAAACAGAAAAGGGCTTTGACTTCAAATGAACTTAGTTCACGTGAAGTTAAATCAATTTCTTTAGTATAGGACTTATCAGGGCCTTAAACATACTGAAAATAAACATTCCTGAGCAGGACACAGTTTCCCATATGCACCAAACTTATTAGGCTCTCTCTCTCTTTTTTTTTTTTTTTTTTTTTTTTT
>NW_022900933.1:34021212-34086723 GCF_012274545.1 Fukomys damarensis | reverse complement strand
TAGGCTCTCTCTCTTTTTTTTTTTTTTTTTTTGAGAGAGAGAAACATTTTAGAACTAGTGTTATATAGAATATGGTTTGGAAAAGATTATTGTAGAAGTTACGTTTGTTTGGCTCAGAAGTCAGGGGAAATTCATGAAAATAATTGGCATGAGAAAAAAAATCACAATTTGTACTTCTCATGGGGCATGGTGGTATGTGCCTGGAAACCCAGCACTTGGAAGGCTGAGGTAGGAGCACCATCATGAGTTTAAGAGCACCCTGGGCTACATACTAAGTTCAAGGCTGGCCTAAACTACATAGCAAGACCCTGTTACAAAAAAACAAACAAAAAATTGAGGTTCTCAGAGTAAAATTTAGTTCTGCAGGATCCTGGTGTCAGAGGCCACAAGGTGAGCCCTCATGCAATGTGAATACTCTTCTATCTTCTTTCCTTTCTTCCTTCCTTCCCTCCCTCTCTTTTATCCTCCTTCCTTTTTTCTTTTTTTCTTCTTTTATATCCCTTCCTCCATCCATCCTTTCTTTTCAAACCTGGCAAAGAGATCCCAGGAGGCCAAGGTCTTGTTATTTTTGGTTGAGCGTAGCCATCACCATTAGCGGGATGAGCATGGGAGCAGTTTCTACAGGCCCACCTAAATCCCCGTCTAGGACACAGCTGGCCGCTCAGGGCAGTCTGGCTGGTTTGAGCCTGTTGCCTTGGTCTGCCATTTGGACCGATGTTAAAAATCCCTATTCCTCAGCTTAGGTTTTTATAGCTGGTTGGCGTCATCTGTCATAAATCAAGGTGGGCTGAGGTTTAGCACCGGGGCTAGACAGAATCACTCTCAGGCAAAACTAGAGTGGATGTATATGTATATATGTGGCTTAAAACTTAATTTGGTGTGTAATTGGGACTAGCTCTTTAGAGCCCTGGGTTATGTGTTTTGGAGCAGCTGAAGGGGCACCGTGGGGCAGGACATGGTATGTTGATTGGTGGCCTCTGGGACCTGTGAGAGAATTGGATCTAAGTCCCCAGATTGAATGAGTATGGCAGCTTTATTTGAGTCTCTGTGCTGGGGAGATCACCCATTTATGTTGGCTAAAATACTTCACTCTTTGCCTTGAGGCCCACAGGCACAGCCCCAGCCTCTGCAGGGGACAGAGAAGGTGGCAGAGGAGCCCAAGCAAGGCAGCCAGGGACCCTGCCAGCGCTGGCCTTATCTGTCCTGTTCCACACTGCTCAGCCTGTGGTCCCAAGAAGGGTTTTGCATTTTATTACCAAAGTCTCGATAAAGGGACCCAGGTCAGAGCAAACATTTGTGGAGGAAAAACAAAGGAAATTAAATGCAAGATCACGGCTGGTGAAAGCCACATGGAGGCCTTGACATTAATACCGCCAGAGCTGTGGGGGGAAGTGGCCCCCAGGAGTCGGAACCAAAGGACGTTGGCCTGGTATTGCTGAAGCCCGGCCCCTCTCCTATTTAAAAAGAAATTGCCATTTAATTTGTTTCTGAGTTTTATTTCTCAAGTGAACCAGCATGGGGCCATGGAATGAAGTTGTGTTTCTGGGAGGTGTTGAAAGATGGGGAAAGGAACGAAACCGCTGGCTGAGTGGGGCCGGCTGTGCCAAGAGTAGGGTGCGGGCCTCTTCCTGAAGTGCAGGGGACCCAAGCGCTGGCATCTTAGGCACCTTCTGCAGGGCTGGAGAGGGCAGTCAGCATGGGTGGCTGGAGCGAGCCAGGCAGGACCCTCACCGGGACTGGGGTCTGAACCTCAAGGAGAAGGAAAGCTGTTTGGCCAGGAAGGAGAATGAGGTTTCTGGACAGAGGAGGAAGTCGGCTCAGAACAGAGCGGGGAAAGTACAAGGTGTCTCAGGAGGTCACCCACGAAGTCACCGCTCCATGTCTGGGGAGTGGAGTGGGTGCCGGCCCCTTGTGTGAAATGGTGTAGAATTTGTGTAGAACCCACACATCTCCCTGTGTGCGTTGCCATTTCTAAAGGATTTATAACGCCCAATTGTTGTCATACTGCACTGTTCAGACAAGAAACGAAAGTCTGTACGTATTCAGCATATGCCATTTTCCCCCTACATGTTTTGATCTGGTTGAATCTGAGGCTGCAGAGGCTGCAGATATAGAGGCCCGACCATCTGCCGGCACTTAGGCAAGAGGTTCCTGGGCCAGGGGGCACCTAGAGAGCCTCCAGCGGCCGTCAGCAGCCGGACTGTGATGTCACCATGCCAACGTGGCTCAGCAGTACCGAGCATGGAGACAGGTGCTCACCATGGTGTCACCCTGCCCAGAACTTGAGTGAGGGTTGAAAGGAGCAGAGCCTCCCTGCACCCCACCTTCTTTGTCCTCCGGTGACCCTCTCAAAGGACCCTCACTGCCAGATGACTTTGCTATCCCAGTCCTGGCTTAGCGACCCCCACTGCCACACATTCACCTGGGGTCCAGGTGGAATCTGCCTTCCCTGCCACCCCATGCTCTGACCCAGCTTTGAGGAGCTGTGCTGGTTGCAAACTCTGCAGCTACTGAGTCACCCAATGAAAAGGTTTGGCTCATGAGGATGGCTCAAGCAGGTCGACTGAAGGACCCAACTGTGTGTTTATGATGTGCTGCAAGCTACGGGAGTGTTGAGTCTGTTTACTGTTTGTCAGCTCAGCCACTGTTAGGTGAAATACTTCAAACCACAGCTTAAGGAAGTAGAGGGTTCGTTTAGCTCCCAGATTCAGGGATTCAGTCCACGGTCAGCTGGCTGCAAAGCAGGAACAACATCGCAGAAAGAATGGCATGGGGGAGCCTAGCTGCTTACCTCATGGCGGCCAGGAAGCCGGGCAGGAGGAAAGGGCCAGGGACCAGACCCAGACTCCAGGGTCACACCTCCGTGGTCCACCCAGACACACCTAGAGCGTGCTTTCCTAATCTCCTGGGCAGCTCTGGAGCCAACAAGAAGACCGCTGAGCTTAGCTGCCACACTGAGCAACTTCTGTGCACCCAGCACACGCAGGCTTCAGCACTGCTCCACAGCCCCAGATGGGAAGCCTTGTTTTTACTTTACAGAAAAGACAGTCTGGCTCAGGAAAGTTGACCGATTTGTCAGAGATGAACGGGATTAGCCACTGCGACATTTAGGAAGCACATGGCTCTTGCCCAGCCTTGGCTGAGGTCTTTCAATGCTTTGCTCCTTGCAGGCCCCATAACTGTCCTTTCCCCTCTTCCCTCTGTCACCTGCTTGTACACTCTCCCTACTGCCTGATGCCCTGAAGAATAACCACTGCAAGCACCCATCCACTGTGGCATGCCAAAGCCCTTTGGGCCTTGGTCAGTCCTCCCAACTCGATGAAGGAGGCTGTGTACCTCCTGTACAGATGGGGAAACTGAGGCCCTAAGAGCAAACTGGTCTTGTCCTGGGCTACTCATGATTGTTGGCAGAGCCCTCCAGTCCACTGAAACTTCTTTGTGCCCCATGGGAGGTTGCCCGAGCTGGGTGATTGATGAAATCAATCGGAAGTTCTTCACCCTCAGCCTTGGGGCCGTTGTGGGCCAGGCAGTTGTGGGTTGGGAAGAATTGTCCTGAGCCTTTAGCGTTAGGGTCACTGGATGGATTCTGAGATCTCCCCTGTGAGAAGATAAGCCTTGTATTACAGAAAAACATTTCAGGACTGTCAGGGAGAGGTAGAGAAAGGTTTCTTAAAGTCGTACACACTCAGCATAGAGTGTGGGCCCTTGAGGGAGGCATGTTGGGGTCTGGGGCTGGGAGCATCTGTGTGTTTCCAGATGTCCTCAAGACATCTAGGGCATGTGTTCCTACTGTTGTCAGGTTACCCACAGGTTGGCTGGGCTAGCACGCAAATGGTTTGCCTTTGTGAGGAGGGAGTTCTGAGGTTTGAGAATCTGTAGTTTGGGAATTAAAAATGTAGGCTCAATTACAGGTGAAAGGCAGAGGCCCAGTAAGGGCTTTTTTTGTATCTTTAAGACACTTGGAAAAAAAAATTTTTTTTGTAGTGAGTTTCCTGGAAGGTAGAAAAGCAATTTAACCTTGGGTAATTTTGATTGTGTCCCAAAGCTGTGGTTTTCTTGAAAGTATAATTTTAGTTACGACTTTCCCTGTCTCCTTTCTAGTTACCTGTTCCTCGTCTGTCGCACCTTGGTAGAATGCCAAAGCACATCCTTGGCTTCTACTTGAGAGATGTCAGCAGGCACATCGTGGCAATCAAAATCTGCCTCTAAATATTGTCACGTGGTCCCTGGGGGCAGTCACCCTGGCTGAGAACCAGCGGGTCACTGGTCCTTGAGGAATACCAAGTGGTAGTGAGTGCCCTGGCATTGGGAATGGGAGAGGGGAGCCAGAAGCTGGAGTGCTTCCTGGAGGTGCCCCCAGGGGATGTGTGATAGCCTGTCTAGAGGGGACACAGGTGATACAGGCAGCCAGAGTGTGAATCCTGGTGTTCTGCAAGTGGCCATGGTGCTTAAGCTCCCCAGCCTCAGGCTCCTTACCCGCAAAATGGGGCGCCACTAGACTGGCTTTATGAGCATGTGGCAGGCTTACGAAGGCCATAGCTTTTGTGGAGGAAGTGGTGAAGTCTGCTGGTGGCCCCCGGCCACTTCTCTCAGCCTTCACAGCACTGGTTGAAGAGGCAGGCTCCCTAGTTCCTTTCCTGTAGCAGTGTTGCTGGCAGAGCAAAAGCAGTCTTCGTCCCCGACATGGCGCTGTAGCTCATACCCTGGTGGTAGGTCTGAGAACTGCACTGGGATCCATCTGAGCCCTGCCTGACCCCTCACACCCTCAGCCAAATGCTGCGCCCTCAAGGGGAGCTCTGGGAAGTGAGCAGCTAGAGGTGAGGCTGTAGCAGGTTCTGTCCCTTCGTCTACTCTTCCCTTCTGCCCAGCAGCATCTCTGAGGCTGGAATCATTGGCTCCAACCGGCCAGTCCAGGCCAGACACCCCAGGAGAATCAGATCCCCCCAGCCTGGGAATTCAGTGAGCAAAGTCACTCTGCAAGGTACCCACCATTGGGAGGAGTCTTGAGGACAAAGGACAGGGAGTGACTTCCTTACCTGGTGCCCCCAAGAGATCCCCATCTGATCTGTCATTGATTAAACCTGAGAACCTTTCCTCATTTTATGGGCCATGGTGGGGCCAGGTCTTTCTCCACCCCAGGCTGACAGGCTACATCTGCGTCTCTGCCCTGCACAAAGGTCACCGAGAAACTGAGCGAATTGTCCCCTCTTGCCAAGATGGTATTCTTGGACTATGCCATCATCGACTGACACGCTGGGTTAAATGCAGCTTCCTGGACCTCTGTCTCAGAGCATATGCAGGTCATGGTGGAGCCTGGGAAGTAGCATTTTTAACTGTCATCCCAGAAGTTCTTGATGGCATTGATCAGTGGGCCACATTTTAGAAACTGAGTCAGTCCTGATCACATTGAAATTTTGTGTGTGAGATCCTTTGGGTGGCAGTTGTGTGCGTGTGTGTGTACCTGTACGTTTTCTCCGGTTGTGATGAAATTTCAGAAGATAGTAGTTCCCTCTGGGCTTTCCTGTGTTGTTATAATTTATTATAATGTACACGTAATTTGTAATAAGCAGGTATAATACTAAGGCTTTGTGCTGGGCAGGGAAGAACAGAACTATTACAGAAGAAATACTGTCCAGGAAGTAGATTTGGGAAAATGTGGATCTATGGACAAAAGGCCACCAGTGTGGCCTCAACTTCAACTCCCAGAGCCAGCGTCTCCCTCTCCATGCTCCCCAACCTGAGCCAGCCCTTGGAGGCTTGCAGAAGGGAGGAACAACCCACTTCCCATTTTCGAATGGTCTCTTCTTGGTGAAGCCAGAGCTAAAGTGGCACCCGGGAGTCTGGCCGGGTGGCGTCAAGCCACAAAACGGGGCCTTCCTCCTTTCAGCCCCTGTCCCTGGACCCTGGGCCTGGTGCACTCCCCCTCAATCACCCGCCCACTCTCTGACACCCCGGCAGGCCAGGCAGAGCTGGGATGGTGATTTTACAACGCAGTTATTACTCTATTGCTGCCCAGTAAACCCACCCCGGCCCCACAAACACTCCCCGAGAAGGCCAGACCCATCCAGAGAAATGGTTTCCTACACCTTTACAACGTGATGGGAAAAAAGGGGCCGTTGGATTTATGGAAACTATATAAAGTTTATGGAGTCTTGGCAGGCCAGAGGAGTACCGTGTGCAGGGTGGGGGTGGGTGTTCTGAAACATAAGGCCCAGCCAGAGCTGTGGCCCTCTGTGTCCAGACACCAGACGCCACCCTGAGACCCAGGCACACTGTGTGACCCTGGGGACTGGGAACCTGGCTGGGGGAGCAGCTGCCGGGATGCGTTTTGGGATGATCGTGTGTAATCTCCATAACTTTGCTGTGAGAGAGGCATGGCTGTCCTCATCTGTCGGGTAAACTGAAGCAGAGGCATTTTGGAAGGTGCAAACTTGCCCAGGGTCACAGTGTGAGCCTGACTAGATGTTCCAGGGCAGCCTGGGGCTCTCACGGTCCCTCTCTCTAGCATGTTGAGCAATGTGTCCCTTTTTAGGTCTTAAAAACAGGGTCTTCATACTGTTTCAATCTGAGGCTTGTGTGCTATGTGTGATTTCGTCTCATCGCCCCTAGAGAGCCTCCAGTCATCACCCCTATGCTGGAGCTGGTGGGGGGAGTTGCCCACTGGTCTTGGCTGAGCCAGAGATGAAGCCAGCCAGAGGCTGGTGCTGGGCCAGGGCAGAGTTCAAGCACGCAGTCTCCGCATTCTGGACCCCCAGGTCTCCATCTCCCATGGATCCCTCTTAGGGCCCTGCAGAAGCAGCTGGGGAGTGCCCAGGCCCCTCCTCCTCTCCCAGCACCCTTAGCGCTTCCAGTCCATTTCTCCTCCCACGGGTGCCCCGTGACATCTATATGATCTCTCTCCTGCTCTGCTGTGAATTCTTGGAGTGCAGATTCCATGAATGCTTAATTCTTCATTGCTGATTTTGCCTACAGAGCCTGGCATAGTTCCCAGCATATAATAATCACTACATAAATACTGGCTGGAGGGATAAATGGATGGGTGGACAAGTGCATGGACAGAAGAATGGGGGGTGATGGGTGAATGAATGCTTGGAGGGATAAAGTATGTGTAGATCGTCCGCATTCACGCCCTGGAGTGCAGTTACAGCAGCAGTCTGGCCAGGCTCTCACAGGCTTTTACTAAATGCACTTCTGTTGCAGGGCATACCCTTTGCTGTCTCTGAGGCCCGATGGAGAAACCAGCCTACGTGTTTGAATGTGTGTGTAAATACTTTACAGTCCCCATAAACTGGTTTAAAGACAGGTGGGGTGCAAATATAAACCGGGGCAGCCTTTGGGGAGGGCAGTTTGGAAGTAGCTATTAAAATTTTAAATGTGCCTACCACTAAGACCCAGCCGTTCCACTTTGAGTTGGAAAGGGTAAGAAATACATTCGTGCTTTGTGCACAGAGAGCCAAGGGCCAGGGCACGAGAGAGAGAGAGAGAGAGAGAGAGAGAGAGAGGGAGGGAGAGAGAGAGAGAGAGAGAGAGAGAGAGAGAGAGAGAGAGAGGAGAGAGAGAGAACTGAAAAATCACACACAGCCTTCACGTCCATCCAGTGGGGGCAGTGACCTCAGGCCGTGGGAGACGCTGCAGTTGCCAGAGAGAGTGAGGTAGATCTGTCGCTGCAGAGGCAGGAAGATCTCAACTGGGGACCAGGCTCCAGAAGTCCGAGACCGTGACTCATGGGTGGGCACGCGGCCCTCCTGCTGCCTCCCATCCCTGCCACCTCCTCTCCCTTCTCCTCCCCTGGCTCCCCATGAAGCAGTTTACTGGAATTAGATCTTTTCACTCTTTCACTCTTACACCTACTTGCCAGTGGGTGACCTTCCCTTTCAGAAAAGGAGAGAAATGAGAGAAAAGCAGTAACGAGCACAAGCACTGTCTGCCGACTTTTCAATTAAAAAGATTGAAAGGCGTAATATTAAAATGTGATTTACGGAGGCCAAGAGGAGAAAGAAAGCACTCTAGTCGTTACAGAAAACTGTAGGCTTTTCCCCCCTGCAGGAGATAAATTGGCTCCCACTTTCTTACTGCTGAAGAAGTGTGAAAGTGGCTTCGGCATCTGCGATATGTTGAAATCCAGACCACAGTGATTTAGGAGACCTCTGACTCTGGCATTTCGGGGGAGCCCCCTGAGGGGTGTGGCAGCTTAAAGCCGTGGGCACTGTGACCTCTGCGGGAACAAGGTCCAGCTCCTCCAGGGCCTTCAGACAGCTCCGGCCAGTGTGCTCGGAGAGGTGGGGGGGGCAAAAGCTCAGCAGCCGTGGTCCCCGCTTGGCTGTGAGTCGGTTCTTCTCACTTTCTTCATCTGAAAAATACAGATGCTAACCCTGCCGACTGTGCAGCCCTGGGGCGAGTATGCCGTCTACCGGGCCTCAGTTGTCTGAAGGTTGTCATGGGTCTGCCCGGGGTTACAGTGTGGACCAAATTTGGTAACGCATGGGCAAGGCCTAGCTTGGCTTGGGCCCCACAGTGAGTGCTCCTGCCTCTTGGTAAAAGCACGCTTATTCCTGCCTGCCGCAGACACCTTGGCCATTGTCAGAAGAGCTGGTGTTCAGTCCCAAGCCTTCCATTTCCAGGGCGCCTGCGGATGTGGGGCCCAGACCTGAGTGTGGCCCTACTCCATCTCCCGGCAGCCGCCCCTGGGTCCTCTTGGCCGTTTTGCTCGCCTGGAGAGGATGAGTTTCCCCTGGTCAGGGATGTTGTAAGCTTTACAGATTCATAGAGACAGGCAGCCCCTTGCAGAGGAGAAGGGAGTCCAGGGATGGAGTGGGGGGAAAAGAAAAAAGATTCAGGTGCAACATGTATGTGTACCAACTCCCCTGAAATGAATGTATTCATTATGTATCTCAAACATGTTCTTATAAAAACATAAATGAAAAACAAATGGCCTCAAATGGAGCTGGTGGCTGGCAGAGGCCCTGCACCGTGAAAGCTCTTGGTGAAGGAGCCCTTTAGGGCATCACTGGCCTCGGACAGAGGGATCCAGTCCTGGTTTATTATGTCCTTCCGTTATGTCCCTGGTTTATTTTGTCACTGTGGCTCCATGACAGGTGCCTAGAACTCTCCCTTCTTGGAAGATTCGAGGATTTTCCAGGCTCTAAAAATTTCGCTACCGAAGAGGGATGAGTAGCCTTGTACCGAGGACAGTGCTGTGCCTGGTGTGTGGGATCCCAGACGTCCTTAGGGTGGTTTCCCCACTCTCAGCATGCAGATGGGACACAGCGTGGGAAGCTGGTCTGAGGCATTAGTCTTTCCACCACTCTCGGGGCGAGCCCCAGAGCCCCCACCCTAAAATCCAGTCCCTGGCTTCACCCCAGCCTGCCTCCATGCTCACCCAGCTCATGAGACCTTTCTTAGCCAGTCTCAGCCACTAGGTGGCCACTGGGCCCTGCTGCCTGAGAGCAGCAGGTGTGTGTGTGTGTGTGTGCACTCATGGGTTCTGCAGGGCTCCGGGCCTCCGCTGAGGAAATGGGTTCAGGGTGCCACAGGAGGCCTGGCCTGCCCCTCCTGGGAAGGGCTCCCTGTTCTTACCTGGACACTCCCGGCCTCTGTCTGCCATCTACACCACATCTCCCTGGGAAAGGGAAGGCAGGATTTTACATATACAACACCAGCAGCTAACAGCTAACCACGTGTCTTTGTTGTCAGTTGAGAGGGAAAATGTGCAGAAGAGGACTTTTACTCGATGGATAAATCTACATCTTGAAAAGGTGAGTGATGATTTGTGGACGAGTTAAGTGGTAGACATTTCTATTACTGAGTCTAGAGCTCCTAGAAGGGTGTGGAGGAGGCAGCTGTTCTGTTTTGGGTTTTGGTTGTTTTTTGTTTGTTTGTTTGTTTGTTTTTTGAGAAAAGATTTTACTATGTAGTTCAGGCTGGCCTTAAACTCACTGTGCTGCCCAGCCTGGCTCAAACTCAACAGTGATCCTCCTCCCTCAGCCTCCTGAGTTTTGGGACTACAGGTGGCTCTCTGGTTTTTGTTGGCATCGTTGTCATTTGAGCATATATGTCCACCTCTGAAGGCTGCTCCCACACCCATGTAGTATGTGCTGTCTGCCCTCCTGCAGTCATCAGCAAAGTTGAGGCGGGAACGCTGGAGCAGATAGCGGACAATATTGATGCCAAACAGTCGCACACTTCATAGACACAAGGTGGTCACTATGCGCCTCAAACCCTTCCTGGCACAACCTGGGGTCCCTAGCAGGCTCTATTAGGAGGCGCTTGTTGGCATCGGACTGAGTTACACGAGAGCTCTGGATGTCTCTCAGCAAAACTAGACGCCCGTTCACGTAACAATGATGTTGGTGCTAAAGTACCTGCCAGGATCCTGCTCGGTGCACTGCACCCGCTTGTCTCCTTCCATCCCTGGACAGCCTGAATTGCCCTCTGCTGCATTGCACCCCTCTCCCAAGCTCTTTATGTGGCTGCTCTGGCCCATTTAACTCATTGGCCCCTCGCTTCCCATTTGTTTACTTGCTGTGTTTTTTGGCCGTGCTGTTTTGAGTTGCATTTTGTCTGCAGGCTGCTCTCACACGCACTGTACCAGAGCAGCCAAACTGTCTCCTTCCAACAAAAGGCTACAGAGGAGAGCAGAGCAGTCGGAGAAGCAGTCCCGAAGGGGAAGGGGGAGTACAGCAGCAGGAATCCGAGCCCTCCTCCCTGGGAAGGCTGGGCCCCGGGACTGCTAGCACTCACTCTAGAAAGTAGTAGGACAAGAGATGAATTTTTCCCTTTTTGAGAAAGCTGCTATATCAGGATTCATTTCACCAACTTTGCCACTTCCTCCTCCCTCAGCACCTCCAGCTACACCAGCCAGCATCTCATTCCTCACGGAAGCTGGTTCTGCCTCGCTTTAGGGGTTTCCCGCATGTCTCTGTTCTCCTTTTAAAAGGTGTAAGATTTGCTATTGGCTGCTCTTAGAGGAAATCATGGCAAGGATTAGAAATCAGGGAAAATAAATGGGATTTTTGGAAGAGGAGCTCTGGACTGAAATTCTGATTCGCAGGGTTCACCCTCAGGCTAATATATTTCCCGGGCAGGCACCTGACCCCTGCCCTCTGTGCTCACCGCAGAATGGGTTAGCACAGCGCTGTTTCTTAACCCACCATCATCTTGACCTCTTCAAGTCAACGAGTGCACACAGTGCACGAAGCGTTGTTAGTCATTTACCAGTGGATTTGACCATTGGTGCATTTTTGGCATCGCTCGTAAAGTGAAGTGTTATTTTTTTGAAGAAAAAAAAAAAGCAGGGGGGTGGGGGGACCAGTCTCTAACCTCGAGTTCACTGAAGTCCTAAATTAATGCCTGATGTATGTCAGGGTGGTTGGAAATTCCTACTGGGGAAACCAAGTAGAGCTGTGGAGTATTTCTTTCTTTTTTTAATTAAAAAAATAAATACAGAAAAGAACAGAGGGTCATATAGCAAATCCCCCACACTCACTCACCACCCAAAGTGAACCTCTGCTAGCATTTATCATTTCAAGGGTTTTCTCCTCAGCCAAGCTGCTGCCCCTTTCCTGGGGCAGGTGGGCAGCGCCAGCTCCAAAGATAAATCAGATAACACCTGAAGCTGATGCGTAATAAACAGGGCCAAATTAACAGCCGTGTTTCCAATCCTGAGACTTTCAAGAACAGCCTTTCATGGGAAGGAAACCCAGGAACTCCTTGGTGAATTGGGCTTAACTGCAATTTGAAGGCTGTCAGGAATATTTACTGAGTCTCTGGGCTTCTGGAAAAATTCCCTAATTTACTGAAGGAGTTCGATCATGCAGAAAGCCCTGGGGGAGCTGTTGCTTGGGCCATACCGATCCCCTGAACGCTCAGCCAAGTGTTTTGGCTGGAGCCGTTTCAATCCCTCCCCAGCGTCCAGCACGATGGCCCCAGGCCAGGCCGTGTGGAAGCCTCTGTGCCGAGTAGCTCCTGCAGGGACAGCCAATGCAAACCATTCTTCAGGTCTGAGTCCAGAGCCAGGCCGGCCACGGTCGGGCTGGTAACACGGAAATTTTGTTAGTCCATTTATCAGGGGTGTTTTGTCGGGGTCTCTCATTTTCTGCCTCGCATTAACGGGAATAACATTTCCGTAAGAGCCTGGTAACCTGATGCCGATGCTGCTGGGGTGGAATGTGCCCAAGGAGCCACGGGAATTTGCAAAGAAAATAGTTTGCCTTTTGGTTCAAAGTCACTGCTGCCCTTGAAGCAAAGCCCTTTTCTGTGCACCTGTGGGTATAATCACCCTGTATTTTGACTAACTGGGGGCACAGGGACTCATATAAAGTGTAAGGAAATGCCACCTTCCTTAATAAAAAATAAAACACAGGCCCACCGAGGCTGCCTGGGACAGGGGGCTTTCCCAGAGGAAAAGGCGGCTCTTTGCCAGGGCACTGTGTTTCCAAGACTTCCCTTCTCCCTGGGTCTCTGTCTGGTTAGGGTTGCCACAGCCCCAGGGACACTGCAGCCCATCGGTCCTGTCTTCTGTGTGAGTGCCCAGCCTTCTGCTGTCCCAGGAGCAGACAGAGCATCTGGCTGTAGCAGGGTTAGAGGGGGGACTTCGCTCGGGGTGGGAGCTCACAAAGAGTGTAGTGTCTGGGTCCTGTTCCCTAAGGTTTAATGTTGTGTGAGGGGAGTGAGGTCAGGTAGGTGTGGTCCGCAGACCCTGGGGTGGGTTGCGGGGAGGAGCCCCACCAGGGCCCAGAGGCCAGAGTATAACTGTCTCCCAACCATGCCATCTAAGTGAGGGTCTGGGGACAACTGTGTCCAGCCAGTGTGGCCTGATATAGGGGGTGGCTCCCACATCCACATCCAGAAGACTGGCTTCCTGCCTCCCCTGAGGGGATGCCTGGAGGTTTCCTCTTGCTCTGACAATGAATCTCTGACATAGTTTTGGGGATTACACAAGTCCCTCCCTTGTCAGCTCTTTTCTTTCCACTGCTTCCACAGTGTGACCCACCTCTAGAAGTTACAGACCTCTTCGTTGATATACAAGATGGCAAAATCCTAATGGCTTTGTTAGAAGTCCTGTCGGGGCGGAATCTGGTATGTATATCACAGAAGGATTGGGAAGAAATAAAACACCAAGGAAATCACTGCCGAAGGTGTCTTAGCTTTCTCTCTCGGTGACAAAATACCAGAGATAAGCAGTTCACGGAGGAAAGGTTTATTTTGACTCCTAATTGCAGAGGTTGCAGTCCATGGCTGCTGGGCCCTGTGACTTTGGACTGTGAGGAGTCTGATCATCATGCAGATAGGATGTAGCAATGTCACTGCTCACCTCATGGGGCCAGGAAGTACAATGAGAGAGGAGAGGCCAGCTCCCTCATCCTCCCTTCACTTCCTTCACCCAAGCTCTGCCTCCTGAGGGTTCTGCTACCTCCTAATCCTTCCATAGGCTGGCAACCAAGTGTGTAGCCTATCGGCCTCTGGGACCGTTTAAGATCCATTCCATAAGAGGAGGTAAATATGCGCGCACACAAACACACACACACACACACACACACACACACACACAGACAGACATGGTCGTATGACAAGAACCACGGAAGGGTGACATTCCTTTATCAGTGACACAGAGTGATATAACCACGTAGCTAAGCAGTATCTTACTAAAAGGCAGAAATATTTTGGTGAGTAAGAAAACAAACGGCCAATATTTTTGGTGTGCCTGTGATGAATAAAAATTGAAATCAGAAAATTAGAAATTTAGCTAGCCTATCATCATTATATGAACTGGAAGAATAGCTAAGGATCAGAAAGACTGAAGACAGCGGACTCTCCGCAGCCAATTTCTGTTATCTGACCTGAGAGTAGTCTCAATAGTTGGCTTCTAGAATGTTCCTTTAGGTTTTAATGAAGTTGAATTGCACCAGCTGGTGGGGACATTTGCTCCACTTTGGACATGGGCCAGTCCTCACTGTGATGCAAATATCTGCTGCATGCAGATTGGTCCTTTCCTCCCCAGGTTCTGTCTTGGCGCCATTGACATTTTGGGTCAGATAGTTGTTTGCTGTGGGGAATTGTCCTGTGCATTTCAGGACCACTACCTGCTGTTAGCCCCCTTCGGTGTGGTGACCAGAAATGTCCCACACATGCCCCTGAGGGGCCAGCGTGATCCCACCCCAAATGCCAGTGGTGTCGAGGTTGAGAATCCTACTCTAGACTGAGGGTGTGGTTTGGGCTCGGTGACCCATCGTTGCCTACGCTGGTGCAATGGAGCTCCCACCAGCAGCCATGGCCTCTTCTGCCTTGTTTTCAGCGGTTGAACCCCAAGAGTCCCACTTCTGTTCTCAGATCCCATATAGCCAGCTCTGATCTGATCACTCCTCTCACCCTTCCTGCCGTAGCTGTTAGCCACCCTGGGAAGGAGCTGCACAGGTTAGTTAGGAATTCTAGTGAAGGGCAGAACCATTGCCTCAGTAAAATAGCACTGGGTTTCTTAGCAGATCAGAAAGAGCTAGCAGTTTGGTTTCCAAAAGCTTCCAGAAAAAGTATGTCCTTGTCCCTTGTTTGGTGCCCAGTGACTCGGGGTCCCTGCTTTGTTGCCAGAGCACTAGGGTGGCAGCCTTGATGCCCTGGTGAGCATATGCTGGCAGCCCAGCCAAGAACAGGCCTCCACTTCTCCACCAGCTCAGCCCTTCCCGGGACGTTTACTCCAGGGGCTGGAGTGTTAGAGCTGACATTGTCAGGAGCTGCGCTTCCTCAGCCCTTACCTCCCTCAACCTGAGATAGCTGTCCACAGAGCCCTTGGCTAGAACCCAGAAACATCTGCTGCTGCTGCTGCTGGGGAGGGCCTGGGTGATTTAGCAGCTGAGCCTTGATGGGGACAGCAAATGCTTGCAGCACTAACAAAAGCATCAGGCCAGCGAAGAGAGCAGGTCTCTGGAGAAGCTGGAGTCTAACAAGCCAGGAGCTGGGCTGGAGCGAGAAATGGGACAAATTTGTCCCTTGGTAACCTGCTTGGGTCCCCCATGCACCAAGGCAGAGTTAAGTCCCACGTAATGTAAATGAGCCAGACCTCCAGGGCCCCTGATGTCACAGGCGCACGTCCCAAGCTGCACAGGTTTGGTTGCAGGCCAAGTGGGTTTTAGCCATGAGCCCCTAACTTTGTCCAGAAATTCACTTGAAAACGATGAAGCAGAAGGAACTCAAGGCCCGTGGTGCCCTTGGGCATTCCAAAGGGGCTGCATGGGGTCAGCCGGCTCATCTTGTTCTGTTGTTTTGCAGCTGCACGAGTACAAATCCTCCTCACATCGGATTTTTCGGTTGAACAACATAGCGAAAGTACTTAACTTCCTGGAAGACAGCAACGTGAGTGTTTGAAGCGCATCTCACTCAGGAGCTTGTCTGAGGGTGGAGGACTAGCTCAGAGTCAGTGCTGGTCACTGGAGAAATGTGGAAAGGGCACCTAGCTAAATGGTGAAGCTAACCAAAGACTAAGTGGATCGCAGATAGCTCAGAGAAGCCACCCACTGGGGAGACAGCCCCTCAACGCCCGCCCCTCCCCTTACCCATCGGGATCAGGACTCCAGCCTTGGTCAGTCCTGGAGGGGCCGGAGCTGCTAACCAGATCTTTGGAATGAATTGATTTCTGCTTTTCAGGTCTTAGAGCAAGAGTGAAATGAGACAGGGTGTAAAACTTTCTCTTGGGACTTCGAGAGGGCGTGGGCTTGATGTGCCCGGAGGCACTGCAGTGTCCTCTCCCTGGATAGGGCCGCCTGGGCTTCACTGCTGTCTGGTCCATGTCTGGAGCTCCGCTCTGTGTCCTTCCTGGGTGTGAGGAAGCGGCGTGGGGTGAAATTCCCCATCTTCCCTTTCTTTAGTCATGGCAATGAACCTGGGTTAAAAGTCTTCGCTCACCTGATGCTTCTGCCCATGCAATAAAACCTTTTCCTGAAGTGTGAGTCATTCAGGGTTCTTCATGGTGATGGAAGCAGACAGTAGCTGATTTCAGCAGTAAAGGAAGTTGTCAAAGGGACACCAAGTAGCTCATGGATGACCTGAGATCTCAGGATGGAACCTGGGGCTGGAACCTGGGGATAGAACCCAGGAGAGCACTGTTCTTTGTAGCCAAAAAGTGGGAACAACCCGGAAGCCCATCAGCCAACCAGTGGCTCAACAAAATGTGGTCTCTCCTACCATGGAATACTGCCTGGCCTTAAAAAGGTGTGGACACTGATACACATCATAGATGAATCATGAAGACTCTCTGCTAAATGAAGAAGGACTGATGCACAGAACCACTGATTTCTGGTCATGGTGGCACATATCTGTAATCCCAGCACTTAGGAGGCTGAGGCAGGAGGATCACCTTGAGTTCAAGGCCACTTTAGGCTACATCATGAGTTCAACCTGAGCCTGGACTACATACCAAGAGCCTGTCTCAGAAACAAGCAAAAAACCCATTTATGGTGTGGTTCCACACATGTGAAATGCCCCAGGGGTGCACAGTGTAGACACTGTCTTGGGGACAGAGCTACTCAGGAGCGGAGGGCAGAGAACCGAGTGCAGTTGATGGAGGGGGCAGGGGCGGGAACGGAGCGGAGGGGCCACTCCTGAGCAGCACGGCTCAGGCTGCACGTGGCGCCTGCGCTGCAGCTCTCCGGGTGGTCGAGGCTTCCTGAGCCTCTACTCAGAGAGCTCTGTGGTTTGGACACAAGTTCGGCGCCAGGCCTGGAAGCTGGAGCCCCCACGCTCGCGGCACCGGACTGGCTTTCGCTCCTGCAGAGGCGTCACTGGCGCTCCAGAAGGAACGCCTTTCGGTGCATCCGGGGAATGCTTTGTTCTCCACACTCCCCCGAGAAGTGATCGCCCTGCTGTTCATTTCACCCATTGGTGCTGTGTCATGTCCACGCAGACACAGGCTCCCTGCAGTCGGTTCTAGGACGTTTTCGTCACCTCTGAAAGATGCCTGTGCCTCTGGCTCCACACTTTGCCCCTGTGTCTTCCTCAGCACCGAGCCAGCACTCATCCACTTTCTGTCCCGAGAAATTTCCCTGTTTGCACAGAGGGAGAAGGAAGAGCCTTGAGGACAGCCTGGAGTCTTCCAGCAACTGCGTGGGGCCCCCTTGCCCTTCCACCGCAGCCGGCTTCAAAGCTCTCCTGCTCTGTCAGCACCGCACTGTGGGGTCTGATGGAAGGCAGCGGGCGGACTGTTGCCTACGTGCCCCCAGGTTGGTTGAGGCTTGCATTCAGCAGCCGTCTGGGTCGCCTGACAAGTGTCTTCCGTGGACCTGGGGCTGTGCCCAGCATGGGGGACAATCAGCTGCCCGAGGGACACATCCGAGCCTTCAAGATGTTCAGGCAGTGACCTCCCGTGGACAGCGTGCTGCTCGTGCTGCTCGTGCACCCTCCAGGCCAGGAAGATGATCCTGTGGCTACGAGAACCCACAGCAGGGCCCAGCAGGCTGGGATGGGGACGCATCTGCGCACGAGTGTGACGAGGAGGAGCAGGGCCACGGCTTGGGAAGGCCTGGCTTCTGCAGTCTGGGCACGGGACTCCCAGACTTTATGCAGTGGACTGTGAGCACTGCTTCTCCTCTCCCTTTGCTATGTAGAACCTGGAAACACCCCGATTGTGGGTGCATGTCAGCCTCCGGCCTCGTGTGGCCCGGTGTGCCAGGCTGGGAGGGCACAACAAGCCCACGGGAAGGAGACCTTTCCGGTGCCACCTTCTCTGTCCCAGCCCCAGAGTCCACAAAAGGCTCAGGGGAGCCCTCACTGGCATCTTCCTATCTGGCTGTCCCAAGCCTCAGTGGCTCTGCTGGGCAAGAGCATCCCAGACTTAGGGATGGACCTGAAGGCTGCCTGTGAGCCCCCTGCTCTCCCACAGATGATGTCACAGAGGCTGCCCCACAGGACAGTGAGCCTTTCAGCTCTAGTCTTGGCTCCCTCATCTGTGAAATGGGCACATCGTGGGGTCTAAAGGAACGGATGGCAGGTGGCGGGTGCTCCCTGGAGGAACCTTCAAGCTGAGGTTACCACCCAGGGGGAGAGAGACTCATCTCATAAATCAGTTGAGTTTCCAGCTGCAGAACCAGCTGAGTTAGGAGGAGGTCACGGATGGTTTCCACGAAGCTCTTGATGGGCCTCCTGTACCACACCTTTCTTCTGCCCCGCCGTGTGCTTCCTTCTCTAAGTGGCTGCTGCCCACCCAGCTGTCCCCTGTCCCTCCCTCAAGATGGGCACCGTGATTCCAAGGGGTCCCTGAATAGCAGCTCTGGAACCTCAGCTCAGGGCCGTGGCCGTCCCTTGTTGCGGGGGCTTCCTCTGCGTGGAGTGAAGACAGGGATGATGGCAGTGACTAACTGCTTTGATCCCAGGGCTGGAATGCGTTCCGTAAGCCACAGAAATGGGGAGCTGTCAGAGGCGGGGTTTTGCAAGTGATTTGTCATGTGGGCCGTGTGCTTGTGCCACATGTGGACAGCGCTCTGGACCTGAATTTGATCAGCTGTGGTATTCATAATATTGACAACTTCCTTCCTGGCCTCCCATCTGCCAGGATGAGCCTGTGTTGTCTGAATTATATTCTTGGCATCAGCCCCCAAAACAGACTTCACCCAGGGAGCTTGGACGTCTCCCTCGATTAGGTAAGCCCAGTCTCATGATTGGTGTTGTCAGAGACCTGGGACACGCTGATAGGATCACAGACTCAAGTCAAACAATTCAAAAAGACAGTGTGGAAAGGTAGAGGAAAGAAGTGACAAAGAGAGAAACGATTTTGGATGAAACAGTCTCTTCAGTTTTTTCTTCCCCACGTGTCCCAGGCTGAATGTTGCGGTGTGGATTTCAAAGTTTCTTAAGCGGGATTCACCTGGCTTCTCCTCTCTCCCCTTCAAGAGTGATTTGTTCACTTACGCAGGGTTGTTCAGCAAGAAGAGGTGGCCTGCAAAGCCTTGCTTTCGCTCTGGCCTTTCCCCTCCTTTCCAAGAAGGTTTGCAGAGCCCTAAGCCACTACTGACATTTGTTTGCAGAGTGAAAAAATGACTTGGAACAATAATCCTCTAATCCCAGACTTTGCTGTTAAAGTGCGGATTGTGGGGGGTTGTATTTCTGATGAGCCACAAGGGACAGTGCACTTGGCCTTAGGGATTTAGCAAGGGCGGTGCCCCACATTGAACTGTTAAATAAGTGGGTAATTCCACAGGGTGTCTACGGCAGGCTCTGAGTCTCTGGGTATAAACCACACCCCAGCTCCCCCTTGCCCCTCAGCGTTCCGTGATGGCAGGCTCCAGCCTCCTGGCATGTGTCCACAGTGCGAAAATCTGAAGGTCTGACAGCCTTAAGGCAGCATGCAGGCAGACGGCTGGGCACACCTGCCCCTCAGAAGAGAATGATGGAAACCTCAGGAGCTATGTGGCCCTGGGCATGTTGTATTTAACTTCTCGGAAGTGTCCCCCGGCGCTTGAGGAAAGTAGAATACACACATTGTAGGCTTGCGGTGAGGGTACACTGGCTTTAGTACTGGCAAGAGTTTAGTCTTGTGTCTGCTCGCGCTAAGCACAGTATACATGTTTATTAGTACACATCGGCACTCTGGGTGTCCCAGAGGTGGCCTCGAGCAGGGTCGGGCGACACGGTGGGGGGGGGCACAAGAGAAACAGGCTTACAAGGTGCACAGGGGTAACGTGGGTCAGCGCCCCCGGAAAGCCCCTTTAAATGCAGAAAGTGCTTCTCCCCAGGTAAAACTGGTCAGCATTGATGCAGCGGAAATAGTGGACGGCAACCCCTCTCTGGTTCTCGGGCTGATATGGAACATCATCCTCTTCTTCCAGGTAAAACCGCTCACCTTCATCCCACACAGTCACCGTCTCGAGTCTGCTGAAGGCCAAGAGAACAGCGTATGTCCAGGGCAGGGGAGAGAAGAGGCTCAGTTCCCGCAGCTTGATCTCTCACTGAAAAGGAACTGAGAATAGGAAAAGCGTGGCTCCCTGTGTAGTGATGGCTTCCTTGCCCGCTTCAGGAGGATTTATGGGGGCTCTTGGCCCAGGCTTGCATTTACTGAGCATTGGCTTAGTATTTGGGGGGTGCAGATCCTGTTCTGAGAGAGCATTGAACTTTTAAAAAAAAAAGGTGTTCTGTTCTTTTCCCCATGCCTGTTTCCATGTCTGAAATGGGAGCCATGTGGGAGAGCCCCTGTTATCCAGCATTCAAGGCAGTTTGTATCTGTCATCAGATTTCCTGAGTGATGCTGGCGATGTCTTAAAGTTGGGGCCTTGCGTCTATCCACCTATTCCAGATCTTCCTCCATTCTTTTAGTAGATGTGTGTTACGTTTCTGCTGTTCCAGGTGCTGGTCGTATATCACAACCCTGTCCTCGAATCTCTCTAGGATCACAGACAAATGCACAAGGGACAGTTACCTCAGATGGCCAGGGTGGGGGCAGCGGGAGAAAGAATTCCCTGGAGGAAGTGATCAGAACTGGGTTTTGAAGGATGAATAGGAGTCTGCCAGACCACTGCTTCTCATACTTACTGTGCATATGAATCACCTGGGAATGGTGTTGAAATGCAGATTCTAATTCTCTTGGTAGGTCTAGAGCTTGGGGCCTGCATTTCTCACAAGCATCTCTGAGATGGCACAAAGGGCCATCCATGTAGCAGGAGCTGGAGAAGCAGGGTCAGCGGAGGAAAC
Organism: Fukomys damarensis; assembly: GCF_012274545.1. Classification (NCBI taxonomy): domain Eukaryota; kingdom Metazoa; phylum Chordata; class Mammalia; order Rodentia; family Bathyergidae; genus Fukomys; species Fukomys damarensis. Next base: position 34,066,056 of record NW_022900933.1, on the reverse strand, counting down.
AGTGCCCCCTGCAGGGCATAGTTACAGGTACCCCAGCCACAGGCAGCATTAGAGCTCGTGGTGCCCAAGGTCTGCATGGCTGAGGTCGGATCCAGACCCGCGTGCTGGAGGCTGAGTGTGCTGCAGAGGTCTAACGCTCCCTTCTTCCAGATTAAGGAGCTCACAGGCAACCTGAGCAGGAACTCCCCATCCTGCAGCCTGTCACCCGGCTCGGCGGGCACAGACTCGGACTCCTGCTACCCACCCACGCCCACCGCGCAGGGGAATGCAGGCATCACCGGGAAAGACCAGAGGAGGGCCATCAAGACCCTGCTGGCGTGGGTACAGAGGAAGACCAGGAAGTAAGCAGCAGCCTCTCCGAGCTGTGCTCCGGGAATGGGCACCTTGGGGGCGAGGGAGGAGTGGGCCTGGCCCTGCCCAGTGCTCTGTGCAGATCACACATGTGCGTGTGCACAGGCACACAGGTACGCACAGAGGTGTTCACAGACCTGAGAGGAATCAGAAGGACTTTTGCCACCATAACGCCCCAAATGGGCACGTCCCTTGGATTCTGAGAACACCTGAGTGTTTATCAGCCTCGAAACGTTTTCCAGAGTCTGGGCCTCTTTAAAAATAATAACAAAGGCTGTAACTTACTGGCAGTCAAGGGTGCCCTTCCCCAAAGACAGACAGGTGGACTGGACCCACGCCCGGCCTCCTGCGGCCCTATGCCAGCAGCGATTCCGACTCCAGCCTTTTACCGGCAACCCTGAGCAGGGGGCAGGGTGCCAGCCAGGGTGAGGAAGCCACGCCCACTCAGGCGCGGGCTCTCCAGCCTCACCTTGCTGCCTTCCAGGGTAGTCAGGAAATGAAGTCTGCAGTGGCTTGCATTGGGCCAGCCCCCACTAGGCACTTAACAAGAATGGGTCTGGGTGCTGACGTCTTAAGAAAGAGGAGGAGTTGGGTCTTTTGGTTTCTGTCTTGAGTGTGAAAGATTAGAGTTGATGGCCGAGAACAGCTGATAAATGGTTAAACAACTAGCGCCAGGCGTGGCAGTGCAGTCCTGTAATCCCAGCACTAGTGAGGCTGAGGCAGGAGGATCACTGTGAGTTTGAGGCCACCTGAACTACATAGTGAGTTCAAGTCCTGACTGAACTACAGAGCGAGAGCCTATCTCAAACAACAACCAAAAAAAAAAAAAACCAGTTCAGTGAAGAGATTGCATGATGAAGGTGCTGTCCTGTGGGGTCCTAAAGGGAATTAGTGCCTGGCGGGATTCTCTTTCTGTGCCCCTCACTTTCAGAGTTGTACTTCATCTATATTAATGACGATGGTAGCTGGCACTTAGTGAGTGGCTTCTGGGTGCCTCCTGCTCTGCACTCGGGGCTGACCCTACGGGCCAGCACATCCTCCCCTACGACAGCCCCAGAAGCCATGACTCTTATTTTATAGCAGAGGGGCTTGAGGCTCAGAGAGGGTGTGTGCCTTGCCCCAGGCCACAGCGCCGGAAGTGCAGAGTGGGCAGCTGAGGGACAAGCTCCGTTCTCTGTCCAGTTCTGTTGCCACATTGCCAGTATTGCCTGCCAAGCACCAGCTGTGCATTGCTCTGTACATGGGACTCAGGGTCCATTTTGCCTCTGTGCAGCCTGCACCCCCATGTGCTCTGCCTGCAGATGGAGATGCTAGTGTCACTGTCCCTGTACTTGGGCCAGGGCATCTGCACCTGCTGAGGTTGGCAGTGTTGAGCTTCCTCCAGGAGCAATGAGGCTGCTGCACACTGCCCTCTCATCTCAATCCCATGTCCCAGCCTGCATTGTGGCTGCCACTGTTTTCCTCCAGGTATGGCGTGGCAGTGCAGGACTTTGCGGGCAGCTGGAGAAGCGGGTTGGCTTTCCTGGCTGTTATCAAGGCCATTGACCCCAGCCTGGTGGACATGAAGCAGGCCCTGGAGGAGTCACCGCGGGAAAACCTAGAGAAGGCTTTCCGCATTGCACGTGAAGCACTGCACATCCCCAGGCTCCTGGAGCCGGAAGGTGCAATGATTTTCCTCTTCTTCCTCCCCTTTTAATCTTTCGTTGCAGATCCACCGCTTGCTATCCCAAGTTGTAAAATGCAGAAAAATCTAGGGAAGAAATTTTTGTTTTCTGTATTCCAATATTTTTCTATTGCATTTAATTATATCTTTTACATAATTGGTATCACTCAGTGTAGATATAATTTTGTCTCTCTTAATTTAACACAGATGTATCTTGCATATTGCTAGAAGGTCCTTTTCTTGGTATTTTTCTTGGTGTAGCGTAGTCCCTCTAAGAGGCTTACTGAATTTACTCAGCACACCCGTACCTGCTGGCAATAGATCACTTTTTCCCTGGCACAATGGCACATGCCTGTAATCCCAGCTGCTTGGGAGGCTGAGGCAGGAGGTTCACTAATTCAAAGCTAGCCTGAGCAACTTAGTGATATCCTGCCTCAAAATAAAAAAAGGGCTGGGGATGGGGCTCTGTGCTAGACTTGGGTCCCCAGTACCACCGGGGCAGGAGGGAGGGAGGAGGACCACTTTTGTGCACACTAAGGTGCCCATCTCACTGCATACACCTCAGCCTGCAGCTCAGATTAGTCCCATGGGACTGGACAGAGGGAGAGAGGACCCATCTTCAAGAAGCTCCTCTTTCGACATGAGCTTAGTGAAGTTGGGGGGCCCTGCAGCAGCCTGGGAGGTGCCCAGTGCACCCAACTTGCTGATGGAGCTGGCGGGGAGCTGACTGCTCACAATGGAAGGGCTCAGTTCCTTGGTCCATCAGCCATCTGTGCAGTGCCAGCCCACGCCTCACCCCCGAGGAGCGGTGCCATGTGTCCTGCTGACACCTGTCTCTCTCCACAGACATCATGGTCGACGTGCCGGATGAGCAGTCCCTCGTGACCTACGTGGCACAGTTTCTAGAACGTTTTCCGGAGCTGGAAGCCGTACGTCTGCCTCCCTTGTCTTTTGTTCAGGAAGTGAGCGCTTGCATCGCTGGTCATCAGACCTGGCGGGCTTGGGTCCTGTCAATCTTCAAGCCAGCAGTGACGACAACCCCCAGTTGATCTTGACTTCCTTGCCTTGCCCCATTTTAATTTCTGAGTCACACTAGCTATCTGTTAGGTGGATAATGGGTTGGAAAGTTAAACGGTCACGTACCACACAAACCTCTTCCCGTACCAGACTTTGTTCAGAGTAGATAACAACTCACTCCCGGGAACTCATTGAGATCCCATGGCAGTGACATCAGTTCCTCCTGAAGGCAGCACCCCCAGCGACCCCACAGCCTTGCACCAGGCTCTGACCCGCAGATGTCCACCATGGCTCACATCCCACATGGCCACTAAGCCCTTGGGGACAAACCTTCCCCCACAAGTGGCACCCAGAGGAAGGGATGATCGTCTGGCTTTATCAGGACTTGATCAGAGCTGCGTGGCCATTTTATCTGATTTCAGTTCTCTGGTTTCGGTTGCTTTGAGGATAAGGTCAGTCCGCTCTCTCTCTCTCTCTCCCTCTCCAGGTGCCCTCAGCACCACCAGGATCATTCTTCACTTTGCAGCCCTGCTCAGTGTGGGGCCCTTAGCCCATCTCCTTCCTCCCTCTCCCCCTTCCTTCTCCCTCCCTCTCTCCCTCTTCCTCTCTCTCTCCCTCTCCCTTTGCTCTCTCTCTCTTTTGTTCAGTGCTGGGATCAAACCTAGGCCCTCACACATTGCACAGGTGCCCAACCGCACCACAGCCCAGCCCAACAGACTGAAATTTCTTTGCATCCACAGCTTTTTCAAAGCATAGTGTTTTACCATTTATCTGGTATTTTCACATTTCAGCAGGAACAGAAATGTTTGGTAACATCGTCACCGGAACACTTTGCATTAGTTACAAAGTGACATTTTCTGCTGCTGATTGTGTTCAGAGAGGGAATCTAGACCACACTTAAAGGTTGCCCTTCTTATTTCTCATTGCCATGGTTTCTCTGCAGGAAGATTTCATGGAACCAGATAGAGAAGTTCCCATTGAGTCCACCTTTGTCCGCATCCGAGAAACTCCTCCTGACCAGGAGAGCAAGGTCTTCCTTCTGACGCAGAACGGGGAGCAAACCTACACCGTGAACCATGAAACCAGCCACCCGCCCCCCGCCAAAGTCTTCCTGGGCGACCGGCTGGTGCCAGAAAGCTCTGCAGACTTTGAGCACAGGAACATGGACCAGGCCCTCCAGGGGTCTCCAGGGAAGACCCGCACCACCAGCGAGTCCGCCCCTGAATCTTCCATCTTACCCACCAGAAAGGACAGCCGCAGGTCCAGCCTTCTGCCCACCAAGAAAACCGTCCACTTTGAGGACGGCACCTACAAGGACACCTCCAGTAGCCAGGAGCCGTTCTACAGCCCAGGCTTCCGCTTTGAAGAAAGTCCGAGGGCGGCCAGGGAGCTGCTGAGGCAGGGCAGGCGCGCCTCAGTGGAGGAGGAAATCCAAGAAAGGACACCGGAAGAGGTGGCCTCCAGCGAGGTCCCTGGGGCTGATGGCACAGTGAGTCACGCACAGCCACTCCAGGATTCTTCTCCCTTTAATGGTGCCTTAGAGGGTCCAGCCAGCCACGGTGAAGGAAGCCCTTCTCTGCCAGCCCTGAGGTTAAATACTGTCCTGGCCGATTCCATTACGATCAAGGTGAAGCTGCAGACTGCAGAACCCTTGCAGAAAGAAGGCTGTGTGGAAGGCGTCCCGTCACAAGCCGTGAAGCTCCTCAATAGCATGGTAGATTTTGCTTCCACCAGCCAGACTTTCGGTGAGGCTCCTGCTGGTGAGAAGGCAGCTGGCATGGAGGAGGAAGAGGAGGAGGAGGTGGGCTCTGGGAACTGTGCCCAGGAGCCATCAGTGAAGTGTGACAGACACAGGCCTCCCACAGGCTCTGGACGAGAATCTCCAGGCTACTTTGTGTCCCCTGAAGAGACACCTGCGGACAAAAAGCCAGAGACACCTGTGCATGAAAAGGCCAAGAAGAAGTCCCCCCGGCCTCACAGCGAGGTAGAGGAAGAAGCCGATGGGCCCTGGGGGCTTGGTGAACAACTGTCCTCCAGCTGCCTGAGGGGCAGCATCAGCTTGGAGACCCTCGGCAGCCCCTCGCCTCCCCTGTCCAAGATTTCTGTCATACCCCATGACCTCTTCTACTACCCTCACTACGAGGTGCCCCTGGCTGCAGTTCTAGAGGCATATGCAGAGGGCAGTGAGGACACGAGGAGCGTCGACTCGGAGCTGGAAGGGCCCAAGGACTGTCTGCCTGGCCCGGACCCTGGCGAGGGCGACGCCGAAGGCCCTTGGGACAGCGGCAGCTTCTCAGACCCGGGCCAGGGCCTCCCCAGCGCCAGCGACCAGGTGCCACCTTCCAGTGGGCACACAGGGGTGGCCACACCAGCCTCGGGACCTGCTCCCCCGGCCTTGCCTGAGGACCAGCAGCCAAGGGAGGCCAAAGACAGCGACCCCGTGGGGAGCCATCAGGTACTGGGTCGGGGTTCAGAGCCCTTGGGACCTGTAGGGAGATTCTGTGCTTTAGCTCTCTCTCCACAGGACTGTGATGTGCCACGTCCTTCACAGCGCCCATGGTCATGGCTCACAGAGGCCCTTCAGTGAGGCCCAGGCAGGGGCACCTGAGAGGGGGGCCCCTGGGCACCTCGCTGGCCTTACCTCAGGCCCGGCCCCACTCGGGGCTGCTTGGAGGGTCTCCCAGGGCAGGGACCACCATCCTTTAGAGTCGGCAATGGTAGCCAGCACCTAGCACTCTTCTCCTGTGGCTGCTGGGGGATAGGGAGTGCCCAGTTGGACCCCAGCTGTGATGCCTCAAGGCCTCGGGCAGGTGAGGCACAGATGTCTGGCTTTTGAGGTGTGAAGTGGGTGTGTAAAGGAGAAGGGGCTGGACATAAACTGACGGCTACTCCCAAACCCCCCCAGCCCAGGTGTGCAGGACCCCAGCCCAATACCGAGGGGCAGTGGGGGCCTTAGGAATAAGAGTTCCCTGCTGCAGCCGGAGGTCCAGGAAGACCCCAGGCCACACTGGCTCTGCCCCTGCTGGGATACGGTGCAGGCTTGGAGGTGGCCTGGGAGGGGAGGGGCCCCTGCCCCTTGGTGCAGCTTGGCAGAGAGCAGCATGTGCAGCGCTGCCGGGAAGATTCTGCCCGCACTGCCTAGGACTGCAGATGCCGAGGCCCCAGGAGCTGTGCGACACAGCCTCAGAGCTGGAGTTCTGCCAGGGGATGTAGGGGCCCACTGGAGGGAGATGTCACCCCAACCTAGAAAACGGGTGAGGGGAGTCTGGGGCTGTGGAGGGAGTTCTGGGTCGAGGGCAGCCCATGCATGGGGCTGTGACCAGTTGCTACAGGTGGTTTGGGCTCCCTTACTGCTATCCCTCATCTGTAATCCCGGTGCAGCCCCTCCACAGCCCACAGAGCCCTAGACCACAAGTCTCATCTGATCGCCCCTCTGTTCCTTAATCCTGTTGGATCAAGTCCAAGCCCCTAGCGTGCGTGACCCTTGAGACTCCTCCCTCTCCAGCCTGGCCCCTCTCCCTGGGCCGCTTCCTGGCTGTCAGGTACCCCATGCTGGCTTGGATCAGGCTTCTCACACCCTTGGGGTCGCCCTTCCCTGCCTGTCACTTGGAGAACAGTCACCCACTTTTCAAAGCCCCGAGCAAAGGCCACCTGCTACCAGGAGCCCTCCCAGGTCCATCCAGGTAGTACTGTGGCTCGGTACCCAGGCATACCTCCTTGAGTGCTTACTGCCTTGGCACAGGGTTTGCTATTCTCTCCCAGGAAGACATGGGCATTTGTGGATTAATCTGTGGACTCCAGAGTCCAGGGTGGCCCCTGACAGTGCTTGCCAAATAGGGCGTAAAGGTCTGTGGCCTCTTGCCCTGCAGTACATCTTGCAGGAGACTGTAAAAGGCCCAGCAGGGTTAGACATGGCCTCTGGATAGGTCAGGCTTTAGTGTCCCCAAGCTGGGCTGGGGAGATGCTCTGTGTTGTTATGGCCTTAAAAATTCTGAGGCTAAAAAGGAGGGCACTGAGTGAGTGGTTAGCTGAGCTCCTCCTGTGCCCAGGGCAGCGACAGGGTTGAAGGAGCCCAGGGTTGGAGTTGTGGCAATCAGTCAGGAGGGGAAGAAGCCCACCCTCCACTGTCTCACCAGTGGTGAGAGCTGTGGCACAACACACCTCCCTCACCTGAGCCCACCTCCTTCAGGTCCAGGGGACAGGGGTCCCTCACTATGTCCCTGGCTCTGACCTGCTGCCTCTGCTGTGCCCTGGCTGCAACTCGCCACTCTCCTTTAAAGAGAAAAAGAAAAAAATGTGTCCAGGCCAAGGGCACTAGAAAAATGACAAGTTTTTCTTCTAGTATTTTTTTTTCTTCCTATACTGTAGGTTGAATTTAGGATCTTGTGCTTGCGAGGCAGATGGTGCCACCACTGAGCTAAATCCCTGGACCTGTCTTTTAGTTTTTTTAAAAGTCCTCAGCCAGGTGTGGTGGCAGCTGCTGTTGCAATCACAGCACACTGAGAGGCTGAGGCAGGAGGATTCCAAAGCTCTAGCCCAACTGGGGCAACTTAGTGACTTAGCAAGACCATGTGTCAAAGATAAGAAGGGCTGGGCATGGTGGCACATGCCTGTAATCCCAGCACTCGGGAGGCTGAGGCAGGAGGATCACTGTGAGTTTGAGACCAGCCTGGGCTACATAGTGAGTTCCAGGTCAGTCTCAACTACATAGTGAGACCCTGTCTCAAACAAACAAACAAACGAAAAGGGCTGGGATGTAGCTCAGGGCGAAGGCCCCAAGGTCAGTCATCAATAGCATATCCGTGTGTACCCCTCCATTTCTCCTTTCAGGAAAGGTAGCAACTGCCCAGTGATGATGGAGAGAGTGTGGTTTCAGCTTGCTGGGGCCCTTTAGTTCCTGGCAGAGCTCTATCCTGGGGTCCCTGGCTAGCCAGGTCAGTCTCCTACATAGTGAGACCCTGTCTCAAACAAACAAACAAACGAAAAGGGCTGGGATGTAGCTCAGGGCGAAGGCCCCAAGGTCAGTCATCAATAGCATATCCGTGTGTACCCCTCCATTTCTCCTTTCAGGAAAGGTAGCAACTGCCCAGTGATGATGGAGAGAGTGTGGTTTCAGCTTGCTGGGGCCCTTTAGTTCCTGGCAGAGCTCTATCCTGGGGTCCCTGGCTAGCCACTCTCAACTTCTTGTCTCCAGCACCTGGGCATTCTTGGAGGCAGCCCCACAATCCCCTCTCTTCTGGATGTGCAGGTGCCTGGTGTGAGAGGTTAGAGAACCTTCCTTACTGACTAGATGCTGGGGACGTAGCCCTGTGATCTGCTTGGCCAAAGGCACAGTGACACTGCATGTGCCCCCATGTGTGCCGTTCACATTCTTGGGCCCCTTCCACACCCCTGGGCTCCCCTGGCTATGGGCACTCATTCCTCTGCCTGGGCAGGGCTGCTGGCGTGAGGAGTCAGCTATTCTCGCCTATGAGGGGTGTCCAGTGGCAGAGGTTGACAATGATGACTATTTTTTTTTTTAGAATAACAAAAACTATTTTACTAAAATGTAAGACTTACAGAAGTTTCCAGACAAGCCATACAAAATGGTCACAAGCTTTTTTTTCAAGTGGAGAATCTGCACTTGATGGAATCACGGTGCTGTTAGTGAGGGCTGTGGTGTGTGTTAATATCCCCATTTTTGTTCAGACCATCCCCTTGTCCATCCGTAGTGTCTCGGTAAAATTAGGCTGGGCTAGAGAGTGTATTCCAGGGAATTGGTTAGCTGCTTTTTAACAATGCCATTAGATCACCATAAAAGGTGCTGGGGAAAGGAACCCATAAAATTGTGGAACTACCTTTCTTCTCAAAAAATAAAATAACGAACAACCATACACCTGCAGCTAACCCTGACAGCTACCTTCATTCCCAGTGTTTATTCTTAAGCCATGCTGGAGGAGATGCATAAAAGCAGAGGGCCGCTGCTTTTAAACGTTTCATGACAGTCCAGATGATATTTCTAGCTTCTGCTTTACAACAGCGAAGCAGGGCAAGACACAGATGTGCTAATGTGCATGGACTCACCAAAGGCTGCAAAGGTCTGGGCTTCTGTTCTGTAACGCTTCTAGGACTGTACCTATTAAACGCAAACAAAAAAGGAAGCAGTCTGGGCGGAACAGGGGGAGTGACACAAACTTGAGGATTGGATGGGCTTAAATTTCATTCATGGCCCATAGCCTAGGCCATGCTCTGGCTGTTTCTGGGGTTTGGGCTTCCTTGGTCTTTCACTGCTCCTCTGTACCATTCGCTAAGGGGTCGCCTGGATCAGGGGCTCTTAACAAAGCCTGGACCTGCAGTGCTGGGGACCTATGATCTTTCAGAATATCCAAACATATTCTTCCCAACTTGTCTGCACTAGGGTGATAGATTTTGGTCACGGAACGTACTTCAGGTGCTGCTGTTGGGTATTCTTCTGGAAGAAATAGTTCAAATTTAAAAGTCCTGCCCTCAAAAGGGGTATCCAGGGGCCAGCAATGAGCACATGAAAATAGTGGGCATTGCTCACACTGGTTCTGCTTTAATGCCAGGAACTGGTTCTGCCAGCAAACACTGAGTTTTCCTTGATGATCCTACGGGGCAGCCCAGCCCTCTTGTCAGATCCCGAGTGTGGCCTCTGGCGTCTCTAGCTCTGTTCACCTCCTGCACCGCAAGTGGTTGACAGTTGTAACCATTTAACAGACAAGGAAAGTGAGGCTCGGGAAGAGAAACTCAGTCCCTCCAGGCCAAAGAACTGACTCAGCCAGAATGTAAAATCAGAGATCCCTGACTCCAAAACCTGTCGTGTTTCCCCTCCATCCATTTGTAGCCTTTATCTTCCACATGAGGAGTGGGAGCTGGGGTGGGCGCCCTTCCCAGCAGGCTTGGCTGGCCGGGATCCACGAGAGGTGGGATTGGAATCTGTGCCTGGATCGTGGTGAAGCACGCTAGGTGATGTCACCTCCTTCGGCACAAAAGTCAGCTCGTCTTTGGCTGTTTTGTCTTTCAGTCCCCAGAATTCCCAGACCCAGAAAGCACAGCAAACTCCTTAGAAGAAAAGGTAATGGAAGAATCAACCAGCAGTAAAAAAAAGGAAAAAAGGAAGCACGTGGACCACGTAGAAAGCACCTTGCACGGAGCACCTGGAATCGTTCAGTCCTCAGATGACCTAGAAGATGGTGTTGGCGACCACGGCATCCCTTCCAGGTACCTTAGCAACCCCTCTCCACCCCAGAGGTGCAGCCGGAGTCACTCTGACCTCGTCCCATTTGGAGTTTCCCATGGACGAGGTATGGGGGTGATGGGCCAGTCACACAGAACCCTCCTACTCTGCCCCTGGGCCTCCACCCCTACCCTGGCCTCGTGGTTACCAGGCCGGCTCGGAAGAGGCAAAGCTGGCAGTCTGTGGGCCTCGGGGTAGAACTAGCAGTGAGCGGCAGCGTGGCAGAGCCATGGGAGGAGGGCTAGACGGGGAGCCCGCCTGGTGTCCCACCCCAGGCAGCTGCTTGAGGGCCAGGTGGAGGCAGGGCTTGCCTCACAGGAGAGCTGCCCCACACTGCCTCCCCTGGAGATGCAGGGGCTTCCCAGCCCACCTGAGTCTCCAAAGAAACACCTCCGTGATCAGAGCGCACCTCTCTCTTCCCCTACCCCTTGTTCGAAGCAAGCTTTACTTTTAATTGGTTTTTATGTTATGCTGTAGTCAATATGAGACTTGTGGTCAGTTTGAATCTTTCAGCTTTTGTCCCAGACCCCAAGCAGCCACTTAGTGAGCTTTGAGGAAACGGAGACCTCTCTGCTGTGGCATACAGCTCCAGCACTGAGTTTTCCTGTTGGCAGCAAAGCAGGGCCTGGTACTTTCACCTCCACCAGCACCATTAGCTCCCAGAAGTCGGTGGGGTGGAAATGACAGTCCATTTTACAGAGGAGGAAAACTGACCCGAGCCTTCAGTCCTTGGCTGGCGTTGCCAGCTGGTCGACCAGGAACGATGCCAGCCCAGGCTACTTGGCCCCAGTCCTGGGTTTCCAGGGCAGTGACACATTCCACGCCAGCCTCACAGATTTAGTCCGGAAATTGGCATTACTCTTGTATCAAAGGAAGAGCTGGTGCACCCCAGGGCTACACAAGCAGAGAGCAGCCTTGTGAACACTGGAGCACTGGACGGGGACAGGGAGCAGGGGCCAGTCTGTCTCTGTCCAGTTCTGTGTTTCCAAGCGCATCCCGACGAAGTGCACACTTCCCCGAATCTAGAGTTGTCACTTGCCTCAATCTATATGGGGAAGACTTGGGCTGGGCAGAAGCATACGTCTGAGCTGCCAGGAACTCTAGGCGGCACCAATTCAAGACATGTCTTTGCTGTTTCAGGACTAGTCACAGTGACTCCAGCGTTTACATTCGACATCGTGCAAATAGATCGGTGGAGTCGGTTAGTATGTGAATTTCTTCTTCCGTTCAGCCCCTGCTAATCAGTTCCTTTGCATCCATCCTCCTCCCTACCTAGAGCTTTGAAATTACTGATGCGCAACAACTATACTTTCGGATAGAAGACAAACACATTGAAACCTTGTTGTTCATCACAATCCAATTGGATGTCCAATTAGGGATGTTAATAAAGTGATGATTTCAAAGTCCAAAGGCCTCTTTGTTATAAAAACGCATCCAAGATCCCCCCTTCGTCCCGCACCCCAGCACACACAGCTAGAGAAATCACGTTCAAGGATAGGGACACAACATAGAGCGTCCATTTGACATTTACAAGCCCCCTAGTCCCAGATGTGCCTGGCCCCACAGTCTGGCCCTGCATCAGTGGGCTTACAGAGGTGGGTGGTCTCTCTGGTCAGCAGCTGAGGGTGGGTAGAGGAATGGCTATTGTTCAGCAGTTCAATTTTGGAAGTAGATGTTTACAGTGTCAAGAAAAAGCATGGCAAGCACTCGGCTTTGTGTGTTTAAAATCATCTTATTTTCTGTTTCAGAGATTCCATCTTTACTAATTGGGTGGCGGGGGTTTTGTTTATGAATTTCACTGTAGGATCATATTAGCTTTGCTCAGTTGAGGAACGCAACAGCTGTGGGTTACAGAAGGAACCGAACATCAGCCAGGTGGGTAGCTTCATTCTCCTTCAAGTTTTGTGGGGCTGAAACTTGTTTTTGTAACGTAACCTACCTTATGGAGGTGACTATTTTTTACCCGTCCTCTGTTTCTCACAATCTTAATACCTTGGGAGAATACAAGCAAATGCTTGTTCTAGAGAAAATAAATAGAAATCTAGTTAGGAGTGCAAGGGGAGAGTGGCTACGGACCTGGGTGTGAGTCCAAGGCTGCACTTATCTATTTTTCTCTTTGTTTATTTTTTGATGCTGGGGATCAAACTCAGATCCTTGCCCTTGAGAGGCATGCAGAGGCACCACTGAACTAAATCTCCAGCCCCCAAGGCTGCATTTAAATAGGGCAGGGGCAGGAGAGAGTCATCCAGGGTAGAGCCAGGCAGCAGGGGGAGGGTCTTGTGACACTGGGTGTGACCTGGAATCCGGTATTGCCTGACAACCATGTTCATTCTGTTGTCACTGCAGGTACGATACTCAGAAGCTCACTGAGCTGATTTTACAGTTTCATGGCATCAGAGCAGACATGAAGAGGGAATGCAAACATGCCAGGATGTCTATGAAAGTATTTCCTGCTGCTGGAGAACTAGGCAGTCTAGTCCAAAGTTGCCGAGTTGCTATAAAAATAGCCCATTTAGAACATGGGAAACCAGGAAAATCTCTCAAATTTTGAGATGTCCCCATCCCCATTAAAGTCACGGAACTCCTTAATTTTATGTCTTTTTTTGCCATTAACTGGGAAGGATTCAGATCACTGGACTTGGAAACCTGTCTGAATTTTACCCTAACCCATAGGAGTGTGGGCTTTAGAACTCCACTCCTCTGGCTCCTAAAAAAGAGAAATCAAAATTTAAGCTTGCCTCCCCAGCCCAAAGTAGAAATACTAAGTTTGTCTGTCTTTGAAATGGGGCCGACAGCCCCATTTGTATGATGCCAGAGATAAACTGGCCTTGTGGGAAAGCACTTAGGGCCACCTGGGTGGCCCCTCCATGCACACACAATGCCCGGACATGTCAGGGGCCCTCAGCTCTTCTGGCAGGTGATGAGGATGGAGGACAGGTTGGGACTTCTGTATAGCACTGAGTATGGCTGACTTGGTTACCTTTCTCATTGCTGAGACAAAATACCCAACACCCACAAGTTAAGCAGAAAAGGTTTATTTCAGCTCATAGTTTGTAGAAGTTTCATTCCATAGTTGGCTGGCTCCAAGGCAGGTGGTATGTTAGAAAGGCATTATAGAAGAGAAACAGTCCATTGCAGGGCAGGGAGGCAGCAGCAAGCAGCAGCAGCCTGCCTTTCCCTTTTAGCCCTTCTAGGCTACCTGCCTTTTGAGTGGTGCCACCCACACCCACAGTGGGCCTTCCCATTATTCACACCCAGAACTATGCTAAACCAATCAGTGGACTAATTTAGTAATCATATATCCTTAACGCCAGTATCACACTCTTGATCCCAATATCATACACCCTAGATCCAGCCACCTCCGAAAAGCCCCACCTGTGACCACAGGAAGGTCTGGGGGAACATCTAGATCCAAGCCATAACAGTGGCCCGCTCTCCTAGGGACCCCACTAGTAACTGCTATCCTCTGTCTTTCCTTCTGTAGGAAGGCCAGCAGCTCTGGAGAAGCTAAGTCGCTGGGGAACCAGAGTCCACCAAGTGACTCCCTGGCACAACTGGTCCAGCAGCCAGACTTGATGTATTTTATCCTCTTCCTCTGGCTCCTGGTCTACTGTCTGCTGCTCTTCCCACAGCTGGATATCAACAGGCTCTGATGTGCATTCTGCAGAATAAAAAAGACAGGACCCTGACCAAGAGTGGGGTCTCTTCACTTCATTTTTATTTTTTTGTTCAGGATCAGGCCACTTCTGCAGAGAGTTGAAGACCTTCAAGGAGATGTAGGCCCCCTACCCTGTTGTTTTGCTTTTTCTCATGTTTCCTTCCCTCCTCCTCCCCAAGAGCATGCTTTCCTCTCTAGCTGTGTGCTCAAAACTCAGGTTTGTGGCTGAATCCTTAGGTAGGTTTTGTCCTGTGTGCCTTGCTTGGTTATTAGATGGTAAGCATTGATATTAAAAGCCAAAACCTGGGGCTTAGCTCATGCACTTGCAGATTTTTAAGGTCTTGGATGAACTTGAGTTACAGACCTCTCAGAGGAGGGTCTGCTTGGGGAGAAAGAGCACAGGTGCCCCAGGCCGAGTACTCCCAGAGGAGAACTGCCTTATTTCCCTCCAGGTGGGGGTGTTTGTGTGCAGGGACTCGGGTCCACAGCCCCTTTGCAGCTTGGTGACTGGTTGTATTCACTGGGGCAAAACCTCACAGTGTGAAGCTGAGGGCTCCCAGCAAGCACATCCAGGAAAGGAGAATCCAGGGGAAAGAGCAAAGGCTTTGTTGTGAGCCACAGGACATTCTTTTTTCACCCTAGCTTGTGGGAGGGGTGGCCAGGGTGGGGAGATGCATTTTTAACCTACTTTTGCATGGATTGGATTGAGGTAACACTGTGATTTGCGAACCTTCTCTACCAAAGGGACCGCTCCTGCCAAATGAAACCTGAGACGGGCTAGTCTAGACGATGCATTATAAGCAGAGGTCTGGCTGGCTGGGGCCAGCCCTGAGACCCCTCCCATTAGCTGAGCTCCTGTGCAGACCCTCAGTGTCCCACGGGGCGCTGCAGAAGGCCTGAGCAGCAGCAGAAGGAATGGGGCTGAGGATGAGCCTCCCCTCCCCAGCCAGAGCTGGCAGGGGTCCCATAAGCTGCTGCTGCAGAAAGCATTGTGCACAGACCCTCAGGATGCCACTGAGTACCCGCCAGCATCACTTGCTTTGGTCCTGATGGGTTTCTTGAAAAGGCTTTTCTGGAATGTACCCAGGGCAGGCCAGAGGCTCCTCTCCCGCCACTGCCCTTTCCCTCCTAAGACACCAGTCAGCAAAGCCTGAGTGTCATTCATCCTCCTCTCTCCCTTCCCTTCAAAAGCGTGTGCAGTAGACCTTGAGTTACAACCGGCCTGACATACAAACAACTTGACTCATGACTGGCATTTTAGTTTTATGAAGAAAGTTGAATTATGACCTGAATGCTTGTCACTTGTGTTGCCAGATGGCCTCAGGCACAGATTTAACCCTTAAAGAGCTCTGGAAGGAACATGGACAGTAACCTCTGCCGTGTGGGAGAGAAATCCTGGGCCAGTGTCTCTCTGAGGACACTGAGATCTGCCTGGGTACAGGAGAGAGACTTTGAAGGTTGTGTAGAGGAGCCTGGGCCTCAAATGACCAACTGGTGTTACAGCCAGCCCTCGGGAATGAGTTGAGTTCGTAAGTCAAGGGGTCACTGTATTAGGCAACCTGCAAAGTTGTAAACTACTAGGAGAGCTCTCAGGGATCATTCTGTCCAGTCGAACCCAGAGAGGCAAAACAGGCTGACCAAGGTCACTGACTTGCCACAAGGATGCAGCCCCCCTGTCTTCCAGTCCAGAGCTGTCACATTTAATGGAAGACTTTTATCACACACATAATGTCCCCAAAATGATGCCTGTAAGATAAAATGCCCTCATTCAAACACAACCACAAACTTTTTAGGTTATCTATCATTCTTTTGCTCACATATTTTGTCCATGAAGAAGTTTCCTTTAGCTTCAAGCCAGTCCCATGCTCTTTCTGGAATAGTTTTGGCAGAAAAGGTAAAAATCACATTCCTCCCGAGCAAGCCGATTTCCGACAGTGGGTTTCAGGCTTACAGGATTCCGGCAGGACCAAAACAGTCTACCCTGCGCATTTGAGTTGGTGACAGCCACATTCTGGCCTGTGCCCACTTCCCCTCCCTGAAAGAACTGCAGTCTTCCAGGGAGAAAGCCATTGGGGGCTTGGAGCGATTCCATCTGGAAGGCCAGGAGCTCCATAGGAAGAGCTAATTCATGAGCTCCCTGGTATCATCAACAGCTCCAAGGTACAGATAATAAAGATGGTGGGAAATTTTATAGCTCTGGGCACCATGCAGTCCTTGCCCAGATTAGATGCTGAAGAAGAGCTGACCCAGGTGTGAATCATTTCATTGTATGGCCTGGACGTTGTTCAGAGACGTCTCTGCAGGCTGCTTCTCTCACCTATTACAACTTGCGATAGTCTGAAACAGCTCCTGGCAAGATGCCCGATAGTCATTTGGCTCTGGTTGGCAGTAAACTGACTTTTTTGAAAGAAAAAAGAATTCATTTGAGCTTAGGCATATATGGAAGAAGTTGAAAGTAGAGGCTGCTAGACAAACCAGTCTATTACTTGTGTTTTTTTTTTTAAATAAAAAATACTCTCAGCCCAGCATGGTGGCATATGCCTATAATCCCACCACAGGATTGTGAGGTCAAGGCCAGCTGGGGCTGCATAACGAAACTGTCTTGAAAATAAACCAAAACAAAGAGATACTATAAAGTTTTTAGTGAGAACTAATAGACCTCCAAGTCTTACTCCCAGGAAGTAACCACTTTCATCACTTTCAACCATTTCTTCTAATACTTACCTTTGCATTTCTACATAACACGCTCATGCTTTATTTTTTTAATTAGCTTACAGACATCTAGTGACCTGCTCATCCCATAACTGGAGGTTTCACTCTGACCCATGCCCCACGTTGGGGGTATCCGTCTCTACGCATTACTGACACTGCCTTGGACACACCAGCCCTCTTCACTCCTTTCTATCACAATTTCTCCTAAGTTTAAGATGTCCTCCTCCCTTTCCCTCCCTCCCCCGCCCCTCCATCCTTCCTCTCCCTCCACATGTTCTTTAGTAGCCTAGGACGGCGGATGTGGGGAGTACGTATAGTGCTTATCTTGAGATTTTTTGCATGATTGAAAATGTCTTTGCTCTATCCTTACCCAGGTGTGGCTGAGCATCGACCTGCAGGTAGAAAGTAGCCCCCTCCTGCTGTGGGTGCTGAGATTTCTGATGCCCCTCTGATTCCTGTGTGTCTATATGTGACTTGGGTGTTTTCCTCCTCCCTGGGAACTTTTAAGATCTCTTTACTCTTGGTGTGGGGTGGTGGTATCATAGCCGGCTGTTTTACCTTTTGCGCATCCCTCCTGGGAAATTTCTTAATTTTCTTGTAATCATTTACATTCTTTCATTCTGGGCCACCCACTTTTTTACCCCCCCCTTTTGTTTGTTTGTTTGATTTTTTGTACTGGAGATCAAACTTGGGACCTTGTACTTGTGAGGCTGGCGGGGGAACCACTGAGCTAAATCCCCACCCTCTCCTCTCATTTTTTATCTGCTTTCAGAAAGATTTATTTAGTGTTCTCTTCCCTATGTGCCGGTTTTATTTAGTTAATAATTTCCAAGGCTTTTCCTTAATGTTCACTGGTTTTGTTTCATAGCTTTCTGTGCTTGTTTCAGGGATGCACAGGGGTTACCTCTGGGTGTCAGTGGGAGAGTTTGGGGAAGTTCTTTTCTGCTCCCTGGCTTGCATTAATTTCCTCTAAGCCTCCTTTCTCTTGCTTGGTCTCAGTTTCTGTCTTTCCTGTAAGCTTCCTTCCAGTAGCCAGGGATGCTGTGGTTCTGTTCCTGGTTAAGTGTGATGTCACGGGATGGGGGTGCTGTAGGTCACCAGCTGGGCTGGACTCACCTTTGGAGAACCCTGCCCATCAGTACTTGCACGCCTTTTCTCTGGGCTGATTCCCTTTCTTCACAGATCTCTCCAGTGCTCTCTGCCTGGGAAAGAGAGACACACCCCGGCCCCTCTCAGCCTATGCAGTACAGCTTCCAAAAAAGGCGTTCCTGCTGGGCAGAAGCCACTCATGAGCACTTGGCTTGACTGGCACAGGGCACCTTTTGCCTGTTTCTCTGGGCATCTGCAGCCCTGAGCTAGTACAGAGCCGGAGGTGCAACACAGAGGCCAGATTTTCACTCGTACTTGCCCCCTTGGCCTTTGTGCAGTGCCCAGACCTGAGGCTGTACCCAGAGACCCCGTGTCCACCTGAATGCCCAGTGTTGACTGCTGAGTGGGCAGCCCCACTGCCAGCTGGCATCTGGCCTCTCATCTAGCCGCCCTGCCTTTGCTGTGTGGCAACCCCGGTTGGAGCTTTTCACTCTGCGTGGAATAGGAGCAGAGGGGTCCCCAGAGTCAACAGATGCTTCACCATCAGCCTGGCCACCCTCGCTTGGAGGCCACAGCATCCCCCTGCAGGCAGGCACGAGGTGTCGGGGTCCCTCCCCCTGCTCATTCCGCCATCGGCTCTGCTCCTGCTATAAATGGGTTGGGCTCTGTGGCCTGCTGTTACCCTCCTTCCTTCACTTTGCCTTCGTGACTGTAGCTTTCGTTCCTTTGCTCTTCTTTCCGTGGGCTTTCTTGATGGAAGAACTGAGTCTGGGTACCATCTTGTTCCATAAATCCCCTTTGAATGTTCTTGCTGGTGAATTGGGGTTTCACTGCTCTGCTGCCTTGTGTGTGACACTGTCTGGCACATCCCTGCTATTGAGTGTCGAGTTGTGATGTGCTGAGAGCTTTTGGGTAACGCTGCACCCAGTGCAGGAGAGGTTACCAGTGCCAGTCAGCTCTGCTTGAAGGCCATCATCCAAGTGGCTCTTCTTACTCCCCAGCTTTCCCTCTCATTACCCCCAGGAAATGAGCACAGCTCTCCTGCAGCCCCTCTGTTTAGCAAACAATTAATCCACCCTGGTGTTTTCCAGCAAATAAACGGGGAGGCTCTCTGTGCGTTGGAGTTTGGAACTTGGGCAAGATTCCCTCAGAGACGTTTGTGTCTTGCCATCATTAGTGACTACAGGCCAAAGGGGCTGCTAGGCCACACCTGACCTTCATGGGGAGATGTGCTCCCACCAGGACTAGGAAGGACATCCTCGCTGTCCTCTGGGGCATGTGCTTCCCCATCCCTGGGTTCTGCGTAGTGCCCCAGAACTTTTCCCCATGCAGTGCCCGCCTGCTCTTCGCAAAGATGCAGTGCTGAGAAGACAGAAGCCTTTGGGGCTGCCCATACAGGCAACCTCTACAGGTCAGGTTGTCTGACAGCCTGGCACCTCCTCTAAGGGTCTGGCACCTCCTCTAAGACGAGGCTGAGGTGGGAGGATCCTTTGAGCCCCTGAGTTTAAGACCAGTCTGGGCAACAGAGCAAAACCCTCATCTAAAAAAAAAGACAAAAACAGAAACCAAAGCTGAGAAAGGGGAAACACCTCATCGTCCTGCTAGCTAGTAATTTGGGGATGGCTATCTCCATTCCTAATCACATTTTCTACCAAACTATAGCCTCCAACCTCCTCACCAGGGACTCAGGACTTCATGGAGCTGTCTCTCCCTCAGAAGTCAGGGTACTCACTGAGGAAAGGTGTCTTATGAATGTCTGAAGTAGTCATGGCTTCCTCGGTGGGCAACCTCACACTCCTATAGATATGTCACTGGAGTGTCATCGGGCAGTGTGGACCCTTTCACACAAGCTCAGTTTTTCCTGCACCTCTAGAAGGGCTGCTGGAGTTGTGAGACCTGTCCTAGCTCTCCCTCCTGTGTGGAGATACCTTCCTGGGGTCTGTGTCACAGGTCCCACCTAGGCGCATGCGTGGAGCTCCATTTTCTTGTGCAGGAACAGGCTGTGCTAGAGTTTCAGGTCAACATGGCTCCTCAGAGCCTTCTCTGTGACTTTTCTGCCAGAAATCAAACACACAGATCTCCCAGGGCCCAGACACATTGTTTTTCTTCTCTGACATTGCATAATCCCTGCCGACGTGGCCTTTGGGGCGGGCGAAACATCCCGGGCCTGCAGCTTCTGATTGCTGCCGCCTTTGCATAGCAGCTGGTGAGGGGGCTGGTTTCAAGAGAAGGGCCAGGCCCTGGATGAAAGCCAAGGCCGGAACTACTGTTGCTATCTTGTTTATTTGCTGCAGAGCTTTCCCCTAACTTGTTAGCAAGTGGAGTAGAGCCAGGCATGAGACATAGGGCATCTTTACCACCTGGAAGCCGCTGGCCTTTGTCCCTGCCTCTCAACAGCCAGCAGCTCACCAAAGTGAGCCAGCTGTGTGAGGTTCATGGGTTTCGCCTGAATTGCATGTTGGCATCCAGGATGCCCCTGTCCTGAGCCTCTGCTTGAGCATGCAGCCCTTGGTGCTTCAGTGGGTATAAGCCCCACTGCACCTGTGGCCTTGTCATTTCTCACTCATGTCGGGGAGAGGTCTTGTGGTGAGCTTGTTCAACTCAGGGCTCCCGTTTTTCAGAGAGTTGGCAGAAGGCAGCAGATTCTTGAGCTGACTCTTCCAGGCTGCCGTACCCTGCAGTGGCAGGACGACAGACTTGGTTCTGAGAACCTTGAGGAAAACCTATCAGGCAAGTAGTTCCTCCCAGCCAGGGCTGACCAACAATACGCCAGAAACCACTCTTGTCTATGGGAAATAGACAACCAGTGTTCTGTGCTCTTTGACCAGTAGTTACTAAATATACATAGCACTCAACAGTCTATGGCTCCCTGCTGACTTGTGTAAAGCCCTGATGTCACATCTAGTAACGGGGCCCTCTGTAAAAGAGCCTTTTCGTTTGTTCTTTAATCATTCCCTTCCTCCTCCCTGGCAGGTACTGTGGGATGGAGAAACAGGGCAGGTTTGAGAGTCCCAGCTCTGTCAGCTGACACCTACGTGATCTTGGGCAGATTAACCTCTCTGAGCTTTGCAGTGCGGCCCATATTCGTCTGCAGAGCAACACCTGCCTTGCGAGTTTGTTGAGAGGTTGTAGACTGCTTTGTGGCCTCTTGTCCATTTCCCTCCTCCAAGCATTGAATATACCTCCTCTCCTCACATTTTGTTTACCGTGACTTCTGCCAACCTCTCCCCAGTCCTGCACCTGATTGCTGGCTAGCCTGTCTCTAACCCCTTTTTGCAAGAGGAAGTTTAAGTCACTGCATACTCACTGGCTCACTTGATGCTTATCCTTCAGGGAGGAAATGAGAGGCCCAGGACCCAAAGATAACAAGGTCACTGCCTAGAACTAGTTCGTGGCAGAACCTGAAATATAGGACTTACTCTGTGATGTTGACTTTCATTCTAAATGTCACTACTTAGAAAATGAACTGGTGCCCTAAGGGACTCCGATTCTTGGTGACATCAGGCTAGTTGGCAAGTTATGGGTGGAGGGTGGACATTCTCTGTTAGGAAGGTGGCAAAGGTTATCGGTCACGTTGCATTCCCCTCCCTGGCATCCTCCTCTTCCTGCTGCTGCACACTTTGACTTCCATCCCCATTTCAAAACTGTTTGACTCCTTCCTTCACGAGCTCGTGAAACCCATGTTTAGCCTATAGTTGCTGAATCGCAACCATGTTTTTGCCTCCCAGGAGCCGTTAGCAATAAAATCTCATTCTGTAGCACCACGTGCAGTTCTTCAGTGACTTCAGTTAACATCCTGTGCCTGTCGGTCCTCTCCACTTCCAACAACCGCTCCTCAGAGTGGGGAATCGGGCTTTCCTCTTCCCACACGAGAAGAGCATGTTTGCAGCGGCAGCTGAAGAGTGAGTTACATCCATTAAAGTCATAATTGGTTGGTCTCTTGGTTGGGGATCATTATTTTTCTTCAAGTATAAAATGATCATTTTAGCATTGTAATCAAAAATCTAAAAGAAAAAGAAGAGAAATCACTTGATGGGGTTCTTCCATTTGTAACGGCCACCACTCTAGCTGCAGCAGAAACCAACAGGAGCATATTGTCTGCAAGGTTATGCTGTGAGGAAGGACAGATGTAAAATGCCCATCTTCCTAAAGGCCACGCAACACTTAAGACACTTTTTAGAGGAAACTCTGGTGGTGTCTGCAGTCCTGAAAGCAGACCACACTGGGCTGAGCACCAGGGACCCGTGTCCTAGCTCTGGCTCTCCTGCTTTAACACATTTACTTCTCTGGGCTGGAAGTTGGAAGACCTCTTCTTATACTAAGTCCTTTCTAGGTTTAAAAGTCCAAAGGTTAGCAAGGTAAGTTTTTTGTTTGGTTGTAGTTGTTGATCTCAGTAAGTGGCTTATTGGCTTAAATGGACTTCTGTATGTAAGTGAACTCCAAAGCGTAGAACATTGCTCCTGATTAGAGTGGCAGAAAGGTGCCTTCTCACAGTTTGGTAAAGTAGACGGGAGTCTGCCTTTTTTGATCTGGAGAAGCCAGGAGATGTGCTTCCTGGGGCTCCCAGAATTAAATAGGTCTCCTTAAGTCAGTATCAGAGCCAGTTTCCCAAAGGAGCTTCTTTTCAGTTCAGAAGTTCAGCTGCAGGAATAAAAGACCTGCAGACAGCTGGGCCTTGCCCCCTCCCTTCCACCTTTTTCCCTTCTCCTAGCATTAACCGGAGTAAAAATGTGCAGAAATTCTTCTTGGAATCAGGGCTGCTTGTGTTCCAACGTGACACCCCTTGAGCCAAAGGCTGGCAGGTTTGTGTGAAAGGCCCCTGAGACCTGGCACCGGACATAGTGAAGCAGGTACCCACTCCTTGCCCTTGAAATAGACCGTAAGACTCTGCCAGCATGGTCTGCTTTGGTGCTGAGAATTTCAGCCAAAGTCAGATAGGAACAATGGTTACTCCCTCTACCATACACTGTTGGGACAAATCACTAAACGTGCGGACAGTTTGCTGAGAGCAGGGCAATAGGTGTTTTATTTTGAGGGAGTCTTAACATAATTAGCAGGTTAATATTTCTTTAGTGTCACGGCAGGACTCACCTGACTGTGTGTGAAGTTTTTTACTGAGAGCTGCAGAACTATTGAGGAAAAAAATAAAGTAAAATGTTATTTTGTAGTATATTTTGTCTATTTAGAATATATCTAGCTGTAGCTATGTAAGAAAAATGATTGTTGTAAAAAATCGTATGAATGTGCACTCTTATTTATTGATTGTTGTAAATGAAGATATAAGTAGTTATTTACATAATTTATACCTGTGGGAGATTAAATGGAGTATTTGTTATTTGAGTGTTTTCTGTTAAGGAATATTGGGCTTGGTGCTATAATGAATGATCTTGTAAAATTACATGTATTTGTAAGAAAATTTTTGAATATAAATTTCTTGAATTGACTGTCTCATGGCTAACACTTATTTCCATGTGTGTTTGTGTTTTTTACCAACCAGAAATGACACTGTCTGTCCTTTGTCCTGTCAAATAGTACTTTTATCAAGGTCAAAGTGAAGGCAGTTGACTTTAGGGTTAGAGATTCTAGGCAACGTGGCCTTTGGAAGCTGTATGAACTTAGCATGAACCTTTGTATGATAAGCTCTGAAAAGAAATAGGAACAGTAATACACTGCCCCTCAGTTTCTATGGGAAATTGGTTCCAGGACCTTCTTGGTTGCCAGAACCCTTGGTTTTTTGTTTAAATTTCTATTTTTTTAAGTTCCCATTACAAATTGATATGGAATTTGCACGCTCCTCCTTTAAGTAATCATGAGATTATTTACAATTGTTATTATACTGTATTCAGGGAATAGTGACAAGAAAAAGGTTTGTGCATGTTCAGTTAAACACTAAATATAGACACTCACAGAGAAGGTAAGTGAAATAAGTGGTGAATGATTAAATTTTTAATATTTATTGCAGTAACAGGCACATTGTCACTAATCTCCCCCAAAACACTTCCCCTTTCTTTGAACACACTCGCCCTGTCCTTCTTGCCACTTTCTGAAGCAGTTCTGGAAGTCCTCTTTCATGAGTGTCTTTATGAGGTATGATAAAAAGTTTAGTGGGTGCTGTTGCCAGGTGCCAGGCCTGTAAACATCGTGGGGCATCGTCGTGCATCTGCTCCCGGACCACGCAACTCCAGGTTCTTCCACAGAGTCAGAATGACCACAAAAGGTAAATGTTTCAGACAGGTGCCAGACGCAGAGACAGCCATGACAATGCAGCCAAGGACGCATGGAGGACTCCAGAACTGCTTCAGAGGGTGGCAAGAACGTGTTCAAAGTGAGAGGGAGATTCGTGGCAATTTCTCTGTATCTCTCTCTCTCTCTCTCTCTCTCTCAGGTTCTTCCACAGAGTCAGAATGACCACAAAAGGTAAATGTTTCAGACAGGTGCCAGACGCAGAGACAGCCATGACAATGCAGCCAAGGACGCATGGAGGACTCCAGAACTGCTTCAGAGGGTGGCAAGAACGTGTTCAAAGTGAGAGGGAGATTCGTGGCAATTTCTCTGTATCTCTCTCTCTCTCTCTCTCTCTCTCTCACGGCCCAAGTATAATCATTTTTAATATAAATATGCATATTCACTGTAGTTTCCAACGACAGCTCTGTGTGTGTACGTGTTTGCCTGTGTACATGTGCCTGTGTATGTGTGTGGAGCCCCAGTTCGTTGAATCTGCACATGGAAAGGCCACCGCTGCAGACAGCACCTGCCACAGTGACAGTAATGTGGCACTGGAGCTAACTGCCTGGGCTTGAGTCCTAGCTATCTTCTACCAGCCATGTGGCCCGCACTAAGTATGCCAACAGTCTGGGTTTTCCATAGGACATGGCCTGATCAAAGCGTGTGTGACAAGGTATCACCTGAGGGGCCAAAAGCAGCAGGGGGAGGAGGAGGAGGATAGGAGTTCAGGGACGTGAAGGGGCAGGTCAGGTGGGGCCATGGAGTGCCTGGCAAGGACTTTAGCCTTCACCCCGAGTGGGGTGAAGGGATTTGAGCTGTGACAGTGACACCTGGCAGGGTAGGCCTGGCTGCCATGATGAGGACAGCCTCCAGGGGAGTGGGGAGCAGAAACTCACCGCACCAGTGTGGGAACAGAGCACAGTGGCCCCCCGCCAGGGCACAGGACAGTGGAAATGCAGAGCTACGATGTCTCCCAGGCACATCCTGAAAGCAGACCCTCTAGATTCACTGACAGATTGGCACAGGCTGTGAGAGAAAGCAGAGATCGAGAAAGACTTCAGGGTTTGGGCCTGAGCAGCGGGAAGGATGTTGTGATTAGCTGAAATGGGAAACACGAGAGGGGCGGATGTGGGGAGGAAGATGAGGAGTCTGGGCTTAGGCTCAGGAGGTTGGCTGGGTACCGCCTTGCCTTTCACTTTCCCTGCCCAAGGGTCCTCGATGATGAGAGCACCCGAGATGATGGCCCCTCGGTCTACACTATGTTTGGCCCAGCACAGTGACCTTGAACTGCTCTGCTGCTGGGCCAAGATTCAGCTTTAGAATCTCAAGCAGGTTTGGAAATCTCAGGGCCCCAACAGACCCCAAGGCCACTCCTACTGCTACCTAGTATCGCCCCCAACTGACCTCTCCATCCCCACTGCAGCCTCTGTGCCCCACCCCAAGACAAGTCTGTGTGTCTTCCTTTCCACTTACCCTCAGCCTTCTGTGTGTAATCTTTCCAATACAGATGCCAGAGGCTCTTCGCAGCCCTCCCATAACATTGTGCAGAGCCCACCTACTGCATGAATGGAGGAAAGGAGGAAACAGAAGACATCAAACTCTCTGGCCACATTTGAGAGAGGGATTGACGGGCTGGGTAGCATCATAGAAAGAAAACCAGGCACTTAAATTTCCAAAACCTAAAACCAGCTCTACCTAATCACATTTCAATTTGGCAGTGTGAGTCTCATTTTAGATAGGGTGGTTATGTCATGCAAAGGTGCCGGTGTGCAAATAAGGTGACATTGGACTTCCTATTTATTGCTTGTAAAGTTTAAGATTCATTTTAGCTGCATGCGTTAGAAAAAATCTCCAAAAAGCAACAACTTGGACCTAATAGTCTATTTTTCTCTCTGCTAAGAGAGAGGCACAGGGCTGATTCAGTGGCTGCCCTGCTTTCCTTGCTGTGCCCAGAGATCTTCTAGCTATCTCCTCCCTAGCCTGCCTTCCCTGTCCCCATGACCTGAAATGATGACTGCACATCCAGACGGCACACCCATGCTGTGCTGCACAAAGAGAGGCGGTGGAAATGGGCTTTCCCTGCCCTGGACAGCATCCAGGAAGAACCACACAACACATCAGCCTTCATCTCGTTATCTGAGCTAAGCCACGACCACAGCCACTAGTGGGGAAGGAAGTTGTCCTTCACCTGGACAGAGTTAATGAATTACAAACAAGGAGAGGTGGAGCTTGGGACAGTTTGCTTGCACTTGACTGGTGCTTGCCTACACCCAGGTCGTCAGGGACTGGGCCAGCTGGGGGCCACTTGTTCCTCCAACACAGCCGAGTGAGGCCTACTGGGTGCACAGGGCTAAGGTTCACTGAGAAGGCCAGGAATGAGATAAATCCATTCTGGGCAGGAGCTCTGGAGCTGCTGGGGAGGAAAGCAATGCAGCATCCCAAGTGGCACACTCTGCCAGGTGCTGGGCCACATACACGACACGATCGTAAGACTCACGAGTGTTGTGGGGGCTGCCAGCAGCCTGCCCATGAGGAGGCTGAGGTGGAAAAGGATGAATGAGGATAGGGAGTACGACAACTGGAATAGACAGCTGGGGTCACTGGAAAATTTCCAGCACATTACCCTGCTTTCTGTGCCCTTAAAGATGGCGCCAAAGGTATGTGACTCAGGGGTGTAGGATCCACGGCTGCTCATGGGCTGAGCTCCCAGAAGCCCCCAGGGAGAAGGTGGCCACCAGAGTGCTGGCCCATCATGTGTCAGGACCAGCAGGGAAAGCTGTAGGCTGTGTCTTTTTGTTGTTGCTGTTTTTGTTTTGTTGTGTTGTGTTGTGTTGGATTTTTGAGACAGGGTCTCACTACATAGTTGAGACTGACCTGGAACTCACTATGTAGCCCAGGCTGGTCTTGAACTCACAGTGATCCTCCTCTCTCAGCCTTCCAAGTCCTGGGATTACAGGCGTGCACTGCCATGCCCAGAGGCTGCGTTGTTTTAAATTTGATCCTTATCAGTTGGTTAGATATTAGGAAGAGTGAGTAGAGTTCAAATCATTTGGGGGTAGTTATTTGCTGAGAAGCACCAGCTCACTCCCTGGAGATCATGGAGGACTGAGGTGGCATGTGTGGAGGAATCTACATCTGGAGATAGACCTGAGGTAGGACCATGGACTATAGCTTTCTAAAGTCAAAACCCTCGAAATCAGGGCTTCCCAGACAGAGTGGGATGAAGAGCTTTCAGGAAAAAAAAAAATCCGGTTTGTCACAGTCCAATGATTTTAGAAAATACAATAAAAATTAATTATCTGAAACATTGAAATTAAAAACAAAAAGAATACAAGTCCTACATGTCTTATTAAGTTTGATGCACATAAAATTATGCCCTGAACATCCCAGAAAGGTGTCTAAATGCTCCTAGTTGTTGAGCCTACCTTGAGGCCCAAGACCTATACATTTTAAGAGGCATCACCTTGAACCAGCTGGGCTTTCTGCCTTCTAAGGGAAATGATCATCTCTGTTTTTGTTTTCAGGCAACCAAATTATTAATTATATCATAGGTAAGTCACCACCTACCTAACTTCCGTGTCTCAGCTCACTGGTTCATTTGCTAGAAATTTTCTTTTCTTTTCTTCTTTTTCTTTTTCTTTTTTGGGGACTGGGGATTAAACTTGGGACCTTGCACCTGCGAGGCAGGCACGGTGCCTCTGAGCTAAATCCCCAGCCCTCTACTTTTTTACTGATATATAACTGGACCAAGAAAGGTCATTTAATGGCAGGGTGCCTCCTCCCTGCCACACACTGCTCCTCACCCTCAGCTCCCCAAATGCCCTAGGAAGTAGCTGGAGAAACCCTAGGCGCTCCATTCCACACGATTAACCAGGCCAGTGTGAGCCGCGTCTCAGTACAGCCCTGACAATGAGCTCGTCTAGGGAAATCACTCCCTGCCGGGTGAGATGCTGTCTAGTGCTTGAAGCTTCTGAGGCTGCGGGAGGATTTGTCCAGCTGTCACAATGTCCACAGGTGAGTGCCTGGCTTTGATAAGCTAGCTGGCATCTCACAGCATGGCTCAGGCATCAGACAAGACTGAACCAAACTGGACTTATCTCAATTTTGTAAACTCTTGAGGAGCCCTGGACACAGCTCAGGGAGAGAGTAGAATCCCTAAGCCCCACCCCACGAGCACATGGAACTGGGGCTGGCAGGGTGCCTGGAGAACCACAAAGCTGGTGCTTTGCACCTCCTGTTAGAAACACCCCATCACACAGAGCCTATAAGAAGGTTCACTTTTTCAGATAAATGGGGTTCCACAACACATTCCACAGTTTGTACAGTGGATCCTCAAGTTACGACCAGCCTGACATATGAACAACTTGGGTTACTACCCGGAATTTTTATCTTATGACCTGAATGCCAGGTGCTTGTGATTCCAGATGGTCTCAGATACAGATTTAACCCTTAAAGAGCTCTGGAAGGAACATGACCACATCCTCTCTGTGTGGGGTTCACTGAGAAATCCTGGGCCAGTGTCTCTCTAAGGACACAGAGATCTGCCTGTGTATAGGAGAGAGACTTTGAAGGCTGTGTAGAAGAGCCTGAGCTTTCAATTGACTGACTTGAATTACAACCATCCCTTGAGAATGAGTTGAGTTTGTAAGTCAAGGGTCCACTGTATTTTAAAGTCATTATTAAAAGCTACTTCATTCCTGGTCTGGCAGATTTGGTCTTTGCAGTCGTTGGGTATTACGTCTTTGGGCAAATTATGGAAATCTGACCAGTGCACATCACCATGAAGGGGGTAATTTTCCACCCAGGTCCCCCAGGTAGGTGGTCCCTAGGGGCAGTGGCTCCATAACATCGACAGTTGTTTCAGCTTTCCTTTTCTGTCTTTTGCTCCCCCACCTTCGCAGGGTCTCTTCTGATGGACACACGGTCTCTGCATCCCAGCTGACATACCTGGGCCATGGAAGTATAAGGAGTCACGAGAGGAAACACAACATATAGGCTAGTAGACTTTCGTAGGAGTTCCATTAGCTACCTCTGTCTGCAGCAGGGAAGGTGGGGAAATAGTTCTGTAGCTAGGAATATTGCTGCCCTCTAAGAAATACAAGAATTCTATTAATAAAGGAGAAGGAGCAGAAATAATGGAGGCAGCTAGTAATATTGGTCTCTCTCTCTCTCCTTTTGCTCATCTTAGGAAACGAGTCACCTCATTAACTGGTTTTCCCAATAGGACCTCAAATAAAAATGACTGCCTATTAAGTACCTCTTATAAATTAGAATGTGTGCTTCACAGCCTGGAGGGTCATTTTTTTCCCATGGACCCTTGCAATAACACTGCAGGTAGATGCTCACTGTCCTTCTTTACAGATAAAGAAACAGAGGGTTTAAAGTAATGTGCCTTCCTACTGGAAAAGGTCTAAAGTTTAACCGATCTCTCTAACCCTAAAATCTTCCTGTTTACATCTTGAGTGGCTATGCCGAGGGGTTTTCAGGCTGGAAAACTATCTCCTAATCCGGCACCCTTTGTAGTTTGGTTGGGTCCCTGCTGCTTTGTCCTGTGGATTAAGTCACTGATACAATCACTCTGCTGTCCACTCTCAACTCCCTGTCCACTTTATTTTGTGTTACGCAAATGGCACTAACACTTCTGGTAAAGTGCTGGGATGTTCACCTTTCTCTTCCTTGGGGTCCACTGAAGCCCGAGCGTTAGAGGAGCTTAACTTTCATGTCTCAGCTCATTGGCTTATTTGCTAATAATTTTTAGTCTTAAGAACTGAGTCTCTTAGACAAGGTTTTTAGTTAAGAGCAAGAGAAATGGATTCTGGACAATTACACAAGGAATAAAAGGATATGGGTAGGATACTTAATGTTATAATGGTTATATTTGTTTATCCTGTTTGTATGATCAAAATAAACAAGTGATTTGAAGGATATACGATCACTGGTAGAATTGTGGGAGATGTGAAGCAGGCCTGAGGGTGTACAGCTTTAAGAACAAAACCTAAATCTGATGAAAAAGTCCCTGCAGGGCTCCTGCCCCAACATACCATAGGGAAAGCCACCAAGGTGACTCAGGTTGACCCTTCAGCAGCAGGACCTCTCAGCCTTGCAAATGACTAGATAGGTCACCACACTGCTGCCACCTGTAAAGCCACGTGCCTCTGCCACTACCAGGCCAGCAAAAGTGCAAGAGCCACGAGAGTGCATTTTCTCACTTGGACCATTTTCAAATTCGTCTTACATGGATATGCCATGCCTACATCCTAGCTTCAATTTGAGCTTTCATCCTTATACTAGGAGGCAGGATACACAGTGTTTGTATTGGTTGGGGTCCTTTAAAGGAACAGAATGGGTACAGAGTCCCCAGTTGTTGTTTGCTCGATGAAGAGCTGAAGAGCTGGTAGCTGCTCACTCCAAGAAGCTGGAAACTACAGCAGAGCAAGAGGGATAGAGGGTGCAGTGCCAACCCAAGATTGAAGGTCTGAACTCTGCCTGGAGAGTCATAGGTATGAGTCTGCATTGGGAAGCTGAAGAAACTGGAACCTGACATTAACAGACAATAGCAGTAGCAAGAGACATACCCGCTCAAGCAGAATGGTGCTTCCAAAGCACTCATCAGACTCCCACTTTCTTCCTCTTCCATCCCATCCTGCACTACGAGCCCATTGACTGGTGCCGCTCACAATCGCGGCAGTTTGCTGGCACATGGCAATCATCTCTGGACCATCCCAAGGCCACACCCAGAAGAGTGCTTTACTGATCTCCTGGGAATTTCTGGGTACAGTCAAGCTGACGTATCAAACTGATAGCCTCATCCAGAATCTCTAACGCCAGGGAGACTATTCGAAAGAGGAGACACAGGGAGCATGGGAGACTGTGTGGATCACATGGCCATCTTGACTGTATCAATATCAGCATCTCGGCTATGATACTGCACTGTAGTTTGTGAGATGTTACCACTGGAGAAAATAAGTAAATGTCACACAGGGTCTCTCTGAATTATTTCTAACAACTGCATGTAAGTCTACGAGCATCTCAGTAGAAAAGTTTAAAAATGAAAGACAGTTAAGATAATAAAAAAGGTATGCCACACACAAGGAAAAATGTTTTGAGAACTATCTGATAAAGCATTTGTATCCAAAATATGCAAAGAACTCTTAAAGCTCAATAGGAAAACAACAATCCATTTAGAAAGTATTTCCTACTTTCTAAATTGGAATTGACACCCCACCAGCAAAGGTGTACAGATTTTAAATAAGCATATAAAAAGACACACTCAACATTATATATTACTAGAGAACTGCAAAATCAAAGCAAGAGTGAAATATCACCTCATAGAATGGCTAAAATCCAAAACACTAACAGCAAATGTCAGCAAGGATGTGGAGGAACAAATTCGTTGTTGGTAGGAATACAAAATAGTGCAGCCACTTTGCAAGACAGCTCCGTGATGGCTCACAAAATTAAGCGTGCTCTTGCCTTACGATCCAGCATTTGCCAGAATGAATTGAAAACTTATGTCCACCCAAAAACTTGAACACGAATGCTTATCATAGCTTCATACATAATTACCAAAACTGGGAAGAAATCAAGATGGCTTTTAATAGGTAAATAGATAAACTGTGGCACATTGATGTTACAAAATATTATTCAGCAATATGAATAAATAAGGTATCAATCCATGAAAATACATGGTAAAAATTTAAACACATATTGTTAAATGAAAGAAGCCAGTCTGAAATGTATACAGTCTGGAGAGGCTCTATGGAATGTGGTTCTAATTATATGACATTCTAGAAACGGCAAAACTATGAAAGTAGTAAAAAGACAAGAAATTCCAAAGGTTCACCGGGGAGGGACAAATTTCAATGGCAGCATGGTGCATTTGTCATAGCCTCTAGAACTATACAACACAAAGGGTGAATCCTAGCTCAGATTATGGATTTAGTTAATAGGATATCAAAATTGGTTCATCAACTATAACAAACTTACTGCCCTAATGCAAGTTGTGACAGTAGAGGAAATTGTAAGAAGGGTGGCAGAAGTAGAACCCTCTGTACCTTGTGGTTAATATTTGGTTAACTCTGTCTTAGTCACCTTCCTTCACTTTGGGATAAAATACCTGACAACTACAACTTAAAGGAGGAGAGGTTTATTTTGGCTCAAGTCGCAGTCCTCAGTCAGCCAGCTCCCACAAAGAAACAGCAGGGCAGAGGGGCATGGCGGAGGAGAACTGCTCACATCATGGTGCCCAGGAAGCAGAGTCAAGGGAGGCTCAGGAGAGGGAGGCTCACCCTCCAAGGTCATGACCACAGTGACCCACTTCTTCCAACCAGACCAACGAGTCAGCTATAACACCTGATAATGCAATCACTTTCCAAACACATGAGGTTTTGGGGAAAATTCTAGAACTAAAGCATAACACATTTCATTAAATTTTTAGATCATTTGTTTGTTTCTGAGGTGGAATCTTGTTTTATGGCCCAGGCTGGTCTTGGGGTCCTGGGCTCAAGTGATTATCCTGCTTCAACCTCCCAAGTAGCTGGTACTATGGACATGTGCTACTGCATCCTGCTAAGCTTAACAGTGTTTTTTAAGAGCAAATCATGACTATAAAAGGAAGTTATTACAGCATTACCTAGAAGGCTGCACCTTTACCTAGGGAGAAGACAGGAATAGCCAAGTCAAGTTTCAAATGAGTAAACACAAGGGTGGCAATGGCAGCTAAGGAAACATAAATTAAAGGTGTTTCTTTACACATCTTAAATTAACAAAATATAAATTGAGGTGCTATTTTGCACATGTCAAATTAGCACCCAATGGAAGGGCCTGCTGTGTGTTATTCACCAAGCTGCGAGGGGGGCTTATGATGACACCCAGCCGGTGGCAGTGTGCATGACAAACACTTTTGCCTGTCAGAGTGGTGGATAGATAATTCCAGAAATGCCCTCTAAAGAATGTTTCCTGGGGACCTAATGTGAAGAAGTGAATAGTATGACCCAATCTGAATAGTGGATCTAATGTGAATAGTGTGAAACACTATTTGGTAAAAATACTCAAGTCTCTCTAAAACATTGGTGACCTTTTCGAAGATGGGGTGGGGAGACATGGCAGGCCCACAGAGACCTGCCACACATGGTAACCCAGTGCGGTATGTGGATTCTGTCTGGACCCTCATTTGAATAATTAACTGTAGAAAGACTTCTGCAGACAGATGAATACGTTTTAATATGGTCTGGACATTAGATTTTATTCACAAGTTACTGTTAATTTTATGTGTGAAAATGGCAGATTTTGAAGTATGTATGGGTCAAATAGCATGCTAAAAATAATTCAAATTTTATATGATGTATTTTTTACAACAAAACAAAATAGTATGGGATGGGGAACTAGGGAAGGGATGAAACCAGTCATGTGACAAGTTATGACCAATGAGATATGAGGGAAAGTGATGCGTAATACTCCTGATTTTTGCTGTTGAAATGATCATGCATGTGTTCCTCTAGTTTTCCTCATTTTCCTGTATCTAGCCTGCTGGGGTCCCTGGGAAAGGAACCAAAGACTCCTGATCCCTTTGGTGCCCTGTACTCAGAAGTTGATTCTTTACAACATACAAATGAGTCCTAGTTTAGGATGAACATCTATGATTACATCAAGTGGTTATTCATTCCTAAGCAAACCCATGCACAAGCCTCACACTAGTATGGTTTAAATATGTTAACCAGAAGGAATCTGTGAACGTCATAAACAAGCTGGCAGCTTTTGGTAACAGCTGATTCAGAAATTCTCTTAGCCACTTGTTCACCTAAGATGGACAATGGAAAATTGGTATTCACCATTTACTCTGTGCTAAGCACTGTCTTGGGTCTGGAGAGAACAGACATATAAGACACTGTTTCTCCTCTTTTAAAGATCTTGTAATTTTGTCTTTTGATAATTTATACTGATTGAGGATAAAAATATGTGTGCTGTTGGTGGAAAAGAGCAGAGCTGCCCACACCAAGTACTGATTAGATGCAAAATTTTGAACCTCAACAAATTTCCACCTGAGTTGGTCTAGTGAATAAACCAGAAGCGATGGCATAAATATTCTAACTGTTTAACTGCATGAGCAATATAACAACAAAAATATTTTAAAGGAGAAAATTCTAGTAATCACTTAACACATACACTGTTTTAATTTTGCTATTTAATTTAGTCTCATTCTATTTTTTACAAGCAATTTTAATGAAGTCAAACCAGAAGCTACAAGATCAGATTCTGTTTTAGTATATGTGCTGCTGAAGTGAGCACAGTAAGATCAGGTTCAGGTTCTGAAGTGTTTGGGCCTTGTGTCAGTCATAAGCATGTTCCCATGTCTCCATATAGACTGCATACTTATTTTAGTGGCTACATCATTCTAATATCATGCTTTTTTAGTCATTTAATATTTACTGTCTAGGTTATTTTGAATGCTTTATTATGATAAAATACTATAATAATCCAATTTCATGGATTTAACTTTTCCTTTTGTAGACTGTTTCTTCGCAAAAGCCTCCAGGAATATAAACACCAATTCAAAAGATGAATTATTTTTATGCTTCCAACCAAGTCACTCTCCAAAAGAATACCAATTGTTACTTACTATGACTATAACACTTTCAACAAAGCTTAACTGTATGTGGACATTATCATTTACATGTTTGGTTAAGTCAGAAAATGCATGTTAGAAACCTACTTATAAAATAATGCCCATTTCTTTTGCCTTTTCTTCATGAGTTGTCTGTCCTTGTGTGGAGTGTAAGTGTCCTTTGCACATTTATCTCCTGGGGCCTTGAAGATGTCATTGCGTCTCTGGCTTTTAACAATGTCTCCTTCTACTTGTGCAATTTTTAGGGAAATTGTTTAATAACATTTCTGGCAATTTACAGCTCACAGGGATACATAAGGCAAGTGACTCCTATAGCCTGTAATGTGCTTAAGAAAAAATACACAATGACTGCCACAACGTTTCTAATTGCACATGATACATGAAATACACAGCAGGTCACAGGGAAATATACAGCTCCATCTACTGTAAACACTTTGAATTGGACATGTCAGGTTTTGTCTTCCTTGCATAACTGATTTCGGAGTTTTGAAAGTAATGTCACACAGCGCCTTTCCAGCTTGAGGGCTACAGCACAGTGAACTTGAACAGGCTGATGGTGGAACGGTCTAAGGGCGGCCCCCACTTTAGGCTCACATGTGGCGCTGCCAACCTTGTGCTTGTTCAGAAGGGCCAAGGGTTTAGGGGATAAAAGGAGTGTCATGTGCGAGAGCCTCACTCACTGGGGTGGGATGAAACTGCCGAGTGTGGCAAGGGCTTTAGGAAAGTGAGGCAGAGGTGAAGAGAGAAATAGCAATGTGCAGCAAAGGGAAAGGCCAGGCCAGTGGCTCTGCCACTTATCTGGGCTGACCAGTGTTTCGGGGTGGTGAAAGGGCACGGTCAGAGGCGATGGCTCTTTGAAAGACCAGGCCACTCATCCCCAGCAGTTACTCCCAACACAGGCCAGACAGCATGCTCTGAATTGGGAGAAGCTTTAAACAATTATTTCTTCTCTGCCAGACAAATAGGATACTTCAGTGAAAACCCAAACCCATGAGAAGTGCCAGGATAAATGTACGTGCAGTGTACTTTGGGAATAGGGAGAAGGAAATATTCCTTCTGCTACAGGGAAGAGGTCCAGAGCAGCGGGGACTCCAGGGCCAGAATAGGGCGATGTGACTGAGGAAGATGATTGAGATAAACACCCAAGAAGGATGGATTTCCAAGGGTACAAGAAGAGAGGAAGGACAGTGAGGGAAAGAGGAACAGCATGAACTACCGCATACAGGTGTGAAATTTC
Organism: Fukomys damarensis; assembly: GCF_012274545.1. Taxonomy (NCBI): domain Eukaryota; kingdom Metazoa; phylum Chordata; class Mammalia; order Rodentia; family Bathyergidae; genus Fukomys; species Fukomys damarensis. Next base: position 34,030,243 of record NW_022900933.1, on the reverse strand, counting down.
ATCATGCGTTCAGGAAACTGCACAGCCTGAGGTGACTAAAGCTTAGCGAGGTGGGCAGGGCCAGGTGTTACATAAGCCCGGACAGCGTTCGAAGGCCTTAAACTCCAGAGTAAAAGTTTGGCAGGCACCAGGGAGCCATTCAGAGCTTCGAATTGGGGCTGTGGCAACAGAACCAATGTCTGGAAGCCAAGTGGAGGGTGGACCGTGACAGGTTGAGGCTGTGGCTAGAGATATAGCTAGAAAGTTAGAAGAAAGTTAGGAGGAGAAGCAGAGGACAGCAATAAGGGCAGCGACTGTTTACAGAAGAGGAAATAGAATCACACAAAGCAGTTCAAACTCATCTGTGGAGTTCACTGGCCCAAGCCACAGCTGGACTTGCATGGCACCTTTAAAAGGTTGGGACATTTGGAAAAAGGAATGATGGGGTGGTTATGACTCCCCTGCTGCTGATCCAGTAAATGGCACATAGAAAGTGCTCCATCCACATTGCCTATCATTATTATTTATCTCAAAAATGAAGTCAGCCTTTGTTGATTTTTTTCCAGGTACTCATCTTCACGAATAAACTTTAAGAAAGTTATGTGACCAGGTTTATTCAGATTAAACACACCACCAGAAAAATAGATTTATTGCACTTACCATCATTAATCCTTAACTCAAAGCCTTTGTAATTGTGTCTGTTCCAGCTATTCAGTGTTACCGCTTAGACGAGACTTCAAATCACTGGGGTATCACTGCACCTGGTTTCCCTGTCTCCTGTTCTCAGGGGCTGTGAACTCCCCAGAGTCAGACACTGAGTCTCATTCCCCACTTTGTCCTCAGCCTCTGGGGGAGTCTTATGAGGTGCCTGCTGCTCTACCGACATTTGTTGAAGAATGAATGGATGGATGGATGGATGGATGGATGGAACAATAAAGAGAATAACATCCTATGGGGGGCCTTTCTTTTGAATTGAGAGACTCAGAAAGTGGTCAGATGATCCAGCCAAGAGAAAGGGAGAATGAACCCTTGGCAGACACTTAGACCTGCTGGAGTCCACAGTGAACAAAGGCGAGTCAGAATTCTACCCGGAGGCAGCTGAGGTTAAGCAAGCCACATTCTCTGCTCAGGAGCACTTTTCTCAACTACAGATTCATTCAAGAGATTTGGGTTGAAGGTTAGTTTGGACAAGTCAGTGCCATAGGAGGTCTCAAAATCGAAGTTCACCTGAAAATGCTAAGTATGCCTTCACATACTCATTTTGCAAAGTGAGTGAAAATGGTGAAAGACTGTGGGTGGGGTTTTCTATTTTGCCGTCCAAGGGGATGAGCAGCTTTCCTGAGAGGGTTTTGAAATGCAAAATCCTAGTTAGCTCCTGACCAGGAAGTTGGAAGCTTGGCAGTTATCTACTTGACCAATCTTGAAAGATTAATGGCAATCTACAAACCTAAAATCTATCTTACTATGCATTCTTTTTCCTAATGGTTGACTGAAACAAAACAAAACAGGAAATCTACCACTGCTTCAAGCCAATTTGTACAGATACATCATCAAAGGCCAAGCACCGATTATACAATGTGTCCTTATTGTAGGGTAAATGCTTTTTGTGAAAAAGCCTCTAGAAAGAGATTTTGAAGGCAGGGGTTGACAAGGGGGTTTGTCGCAGATATAGTGACACAAAAGACGAGTACCTCCTCACTGCTTGAAAAAACAGACTGTATTCAGCTCAATGAAGCTCCTGTTATATGCAGGCATGGTGGCTGGGATCTCCAAAGACAATGTTTGCTGTGAAAGACATGATTCTGGTCTTCAAGGAGCAAACACAGGGGAGGGGGGAATTCTCCTTTCTGGTTCTATGAATTTGCCCATTCTAGGTACCTAACACAAATGGAATCATGTAATACTTGTAATCATGTAATACTTTCATAAACTGGCATATTTCACTTAGCATAATACTTTCAGAGTTTACCCTTGTTGTAGCATGTATCAGAATTTCATCCCTTTTCATGGCTGAATAATATTCCAATGAATGAATGCACCACATTTTACTTATGCATTCATATGTCCAAGGACATTTGGGTTGTTTCCACCTTCTGGTTGTTATGACTAATTCTGCAAAGAAATGAGTATACATTTATGAGTTCCTCTTTCAGTTATTTTGGGTATACAGCTGGCTCTCATCTCTGCTTTTCTGTTTCTTGGCTTCATTTCCTTCTGAAATGGGTTCTCTTCATACCTGGGACCATGGCTGCTTGTAGCTTCCAGGGCCGTGCACTTACGGCATCTTGACCAGTGAGGCAGAGGGGTTCATAGCCACTAATTCTAGGAAAAACAATCCTAGAGGAAGATTCTGATTGGCCCAGCTGCCCATGTGACGAGGAAAGTGGTGAAGAACGATTGCTCTAGCCTTCCCATGCCCACCTCCAGGGTTAGGAGGGCGTGTCGGTGACCGGAAGTCCCATAGAACAAACTGCACTGTTGGAGGTGAGATCCTATGGAAGACTTCCTACTTACAAAAGGGTGTGTCCTGACACAGAGAGAACTGTGTGTGTGTGTGTGTGTGTGTGTGTGTGTGTGTGTGTGTGTTCAGGACACTAACACATGGGCCACTGCCTTCTGGGGGGGTGTCTCTGGGGATTGCTGTTGCTTTGGTCCCATTCCTTTCTTTCACCCTATTTGTACCTTTTGGAATGGGAATGTTTATTGTGTGCCATTGAATGTTGGAAGCATTTAACCTTCTCTTCATTTGCACAGTAAAGAGTTTGCCTTAAATCTCAGAGGATATTTCAGACTTGGACCATTCGGCAATGCTGAAACTGTCAGGACTTTGGTAACTCTTAAAGGTGGACTAAATGGTTTCTGCATAATGGGATGAGCATGAGTCTTTTGGACTTTTGGCAGGGGAAGAGTGTTACAGCTTATATCCAGATGTCCCCCTAAGGCCTCATGTGGTCATAGGTGGGGCTTTGTGGAGGTGGCTAGATCTAAGGTGTGTGACTCTGCGATTAAGGATGCGATGCTGGGATTAAGGAAGGCTCACCCTGGATGTGGGTGGCACCGCATAAATGCAGATAGCCTGGAAAGCATAAAAGGGAGAGGCGGAGGGGGGCGGTGCTGCTGCTGCTATCACTACTTGCTGCTTTTGCCTGCTTTGCTTTGCAATGGATTGTTTTTTTCCCTTGATGCCTCTCTGCCATGCCACCCTGCCTTGGATCCAGCAGACTAAGGACTGAAACCTCTACAAACTGTAAGCCAAGACAAACCCTTTTCCTCCTTTAACTTTGGGTGTTGGGTATTTTGTTTCAGGAATGAGAAAAATAACTAAGATAGTCTTTATGATAATGCCACAGTGCCTTAACTAGCTTTATAAGCCTTGAAATCAGGCAGTTGCAGCCTCTAACTTGCCAAGTTAACATTTCTACACACACACACACACACACACACACACACAAAGCCTGTTGGGATTTTTGACTGGAATTGCTTAGAGTTTATACATCAATTTGGGGAGAAGTGACATTTTTGCATTACTGGGTCTTTGATCCATGAACGTGGTATACTATTCCATTTATGTAGGTCTTCTTTATCAGTTTTTATAGATTTCAGCATAAAATACTTGAGCATATTTTGTTATATTTATCTGTATGTATTTTATGTTTTTTAATACTGTAGGGAAAAACTTATGTCCTCTGCTTTTACACACAAGTCTGTGACTTCAAAAGGTTGGGAATTTCCTCCCACCAACAAGCAATTAATTCTATAGTGGACACTAAGTGGGTGTCCTCTAATCCAATTCAGTTCTGACACTATATGGTGAAAGCAACTGATCCTACAGATTAAGAGCTCAGTCCCAAGACTTCCCCCTTACTGCCCATCTGTCTTACTTCAGATGCCAATTACAAGCTCCAGGTCAATTTACCTGTGCTTCTGACCAACCAACTATGAATTAGGATTTCATAGCCTCTTCTTATGTTTTATTCAGTAGGACAGCTAACATAACTCAAGGTCACATGTCTAGAAGTTTATTATAAAGGCTATTACAAATGCTACCAATGAAGATATTCACAGGGTAGGGTGAGGGAGGAAGGGTGTGGAGCTTCCATACCCTCTCAAGGTGAGCCACCTTCCAGGAATCTCCACACAGTCAGCCATCAGGAAGTTCTCCAAACCTTGTTCTTCAGACTTTTTATGGAGTCTTCCTTACACACTCATGTCTCACTAATCATTGGCCACTAATGATCAACTGAACCTGTGGTTCCTCTAGCCTTAGAGGTCAATAAGGTGAAGCTGACAGTCTCAACCCTCTAGTGCTGCCTTGGTGTTTCTAGTGACCAGCACCAATCCTGAAGCTTCCTAGGGGCTGTCAGCCATCAGTCAACTCATCAGATACAAAAAGGTGTCACTTTGAAGAGTCCAAGAATTTTAGGAGTTATATGCCAGAAATGGGAATGAAGACCAAATACATACTTCACAGTACTACAGATGTCACTATACATGCTTTTCTTTTATAATAGCAATTTCCAATTGTTTATTACAATAGAGAAATATAGTTGACATTAGTATTGACGTTACATGTAGTGGCAAACTCATATATTAATTCTGGTATAGCTTGTGTAGATAACTTAGTCTTTTCTATGGTTTTACTTTCTTCCCCCTTGCTTTTAATTTTCACTGTTTTATTTGAAAGTAATGCCAAACAGAAGCTGCAATAAGGTGTAAAGAACTCCCATCCAGAAATGGGTTTTCATCCATTTACCTTTGCCAACTGTACTTATAGTATCTTTCAGGATAAAAAGAATTAAACGAAGACTGCACATATTGCTATTTACCTCCAGTCTCCATCATCATGAAAGCATTTCTTAGTTTTTTGACCTTCGTATTTGAAAACTTTTGACAATGACCATCCACTTATTTTATAGGTTATTCCTCAGTTTGGGTCTGCCTGATATCTCCACAAGATAAGACTCAGGATATGAATTTTTGGCAAAAATACTATAGACATGCTGCTGTAGGACCTGTGGCTGATTTGTTCCAGCATTAGTGATATTAATGACAAGAGACAAGTTGGCTCATATCCTTCCCTGTTGGTATCAAAGCTGAAAGTTGGCTAAGGTAGGCCAGGCAGATCTGTGGAGAGATGAGAACTTGGGCCAAGGTGAATATTCCTGGTGAGGAAGGCTGTTCCCAGGGTGATCTTGGCCCTCAGAATGTAGTCCCTAGAACTGTACACAGGTTTCCCTGGATATATTTATTACTTAGTGAAACTAGAATTCCTAACCCCAGTTAAGCTAACACATCACTGTGTAATCCTTTGGGGTTGTGGCTTTGTCTGGCCATTGGCCGCTGAAACCTTGGTCCTGATACAGATGTACCTGTGCTCTGCCTATGCTGTGTACTGATGAGAGCTGGAGGGAAGAGTAGACTCTACCTCTCTGCACATAAGTTTCCTCTAGTAAAGCACATGTAGTGGCTACAATTCCTACTTTTCACTTAGAAGCTTCTACATTGCCAAACTGGAGAATATGACACTGGTAGGGGGTGTTGTGACCCCATTTCGTGATAGTTCTCCTTCATTCCTGGACTAGGGTGGTTTTTGTTAGATTTTTCTTGTTACAGTCTCATTTTTTAAATAAGAACTTCATGAAGGGACTTCCTAGTCTAACTTGCATGGACCAGATTTAGCAAACACTGTTCTTGTCTGATGATTGCCAAATGGTGGTTTTATAGATCAGTTGTTCTTTCTAAATTTATCATTATATGTTGTTATAGGGAAAAGGTTTATTTATTCATTTTCATATCAGTATGGACGCATAGATTTCTAAGAGAAAATGAAAATTGGCCCATAGGAAATGCATACCGCATAGTGTTGTGTCACTGCTTAATATGGGCTGAAACATCAGTCTGAGATTTCTTGTGACCCAAAGCATGACCTGTACAAGATTTTATTTTACCAGATTTAAAACAAACCAGCAAACAGAGCATGAATATATAGACCACTGGAATAGAGTCCAGAAGTAAGTATTCAGCAAATGGCCAATAAAGGGACAACTATATAGTTGTCTGGAAGAAGGATGATTTGGAATGATGCCTTAACCCTGAATACTGAATCAATTCCAAGTGGATCAATTGTTTAATTGTGGAAGACTGAAAGGCTACCTGTCCATCAGTAGAGAAATGGTAAATTACAACATATCCCTGAGGTAAAATGTTATAGAGTTTGAAAAAGAAAAAAACAGAGAGGAACTCAATATATTCTGAATATAGAAGTAAAAAAAAAAAGGGCAACACACAATACAATAAATCTGTAAATGTTGCATTTTTGTAAAAAAGAAACACAAGAATAAATGCATTGGCTTGTTTATGCATTCAGATTTTTGAAGAATAAGCAAGAAACAATGGTTACCTATTTGGGCCTGCAGATAGGCTGGAGGGAGAGGCTTTTTTTCCAGTGTATATTTTTCACTGATGCTGATCATAACCCTAAAAGATACAGTCCCAAATGCTATGATCCTGAGGCCTGAAATCTTAAAAGTTTAAAAATCTCTAAAGTCTAAAATCCTGAAACTCACAATCACAAATGATGAAAGTCCTGAAAACTGAAATCCTGAAAGCTGATATTCCCACTGAAGAAGAGGTAAGAGGATTAGAAAATTGAATCTGGGGAAACCGGTGCATATTGGTTGTACACAGTCTAGTTGCTTCGTGTTAGACGGGAAACCTAGAAATGTGGTAGAGCATTATTTTGAGGGTGTGAGTTGTTTCCTGAGGAGACTGGTCCATACATCTAAGGAGATGAAGTGGGAAGCAGCCTTTTTGCACAGCTGTTTTTATTTATGGAAAACACTGCACTGTGGGACTTGAGCCCTTTGTGTGATTCTACATGCAGAGGTGATCCATTGTGGCATTTTTTTTTTCAGTATTGGGAATGGATCCCAGCCCTTTTCATTTTTTATTTTGAAACAGGGTCTCACCAAGTTGCCCAGGTTGGACTTGAATTTTGATTCTCCTGATTCAGCCTTGTACAATGGTGCAATTCCAGAGGTGTGCCACCACGCCTGGCTCGACTGTGGATTTTGATCAATCTCAAGAGATTTAGGTTACCCAACGTGGTACAGTATTTCAGACGACCAGTGAGACAGTGGGGTGCACAACTTCACCATGCATGGTCAACTGTTATAGTACTCCTTGAGTGTCTATGCTTGGGAAAACGTTATTATTGCAAATTTCACCATGTGACATGTCCTACAAAAGTGTTCTGCTGTGCTTTCATGTTTATCAAATCCTCTTTAAAAATGTGTCTTTAAAAGTTTTAAAATTATTTTTCCCAGAAAAATTTTTTTTGAGGGGAAGATTTGGATCTTTCAGGATTTTAGATGTCAGGGACTTTTGATCTTCTGAGATTTCAACATTCAGGATTTCGGCACTTGGGATAGTGTCTTTTGAGACTATGATCCAAACCCATCTTTTGCATGCTTTCTTGACAGAGGAACTATATGTTATATACTACTTATTTTAAAAATATCTGAAAAATTTGACAAACCTGCTAATGGAGCCACCCAATTGGTCTCCAGAGACTGTGAAAGGACAGAAGGAGGGGCTGCACGTTTGCCTGCTGGGTACTTCAGTGGCCCCCATGCTGAGATGCAATTCTACACCTGCAGGAGCAGCTCCAAAGCTCCTGATGCCTTCCCAGGCAATCTTCTGCACTTAGTCCTTGACATACAATAATTATTTTTTTCTGGAATATGTAGGTCTGTCAAAGGTGTCATCACTTTCACCTTAGTTTTGTCCATGATGATTTTATGTTTAGGTAAAATTTCAATGATCAAAATTTGAGCACCGCAGTGATTTGAGGACACCAGCCCCAAAACCATATTTAAGTTCAAATCTCAGCTTTTCACTTACTAGCTTACTAGCAAAAAGGTCAGTAACTTGTTGAAGGTTTTCAGTTTCCTAATCTATTACAGTGCAGGGCAATTTCAGCACCCAAGAGTCCACACTCGGATCAAAAGCCCTAGATCAGCCTGTCCAATAGCAACACGATGGAAGCCATATGATATTTAACATTTTTCTAGCACTGATATTAGGAAGAAAAAATATGAAAGTAGTGTTTATCTATCAAAACTATCACCACTTCGACTTGTAACAATATAAAAATTATTAGTGGGTGGCTTTACATTCTTTTTTGGTACAGAATACAGAAATCTCATCTTTGATTAGTTGTGTTCTCCATGCCCAATGGCCTCATGGGGGTGGCATCAGCGGGCCCAGGTCCTCCCAGGTACAGCTCAGTGCTTCTGAGAGCAGAGAGCCAAAGGGCTGCTGCTACCAGACCTCACCTAGAGTGAGGCAATCAGGAGCCTTCCTGCATTCTGAAATAAATTAGAGTTTTCATTAAACCAGACACTTGCTTTTACATCTACTGATTTCAATTCATAGCTACAAGATACATGGAAGGTTCTGATCTATGCAAATGTACAACTGCATAACCGGGGCCATTGTCTTTTTCTTATTATTTGTTATCCAAGGTCTGGAAGGGTGTTTGTTATTTCCCAAATGCAGAGGTCCCTGCACCACTAAGGCAGGGGGCAGCAGTGACAGGGAAGGTACTTTCAAAAGGGATGGTGGTGGTTTGGTGGAGCCAAGCTTGGTGGTGCATTCCTGTGACCCAGCATTCTGGGAGGCTGAGGCAGGAGGGTCCAAGTTGGAGCCTCTCCTGGTCAATTTATCGAGACCTTGTCACAAAATTTAAAAAAAAAAAATTTTTTTTTTTAAAGGTTGGGGATATAGCTCAGTGCGAAGGACTTGGGTTCCAGAGTGAAAACGAGAGTGAAAAAAAGAGCAGCGGCGATCAGCGGGCCAAGCTATGCAAGGAACAATTACGATGGCCGGGAAGGGCCTCTCCGTGGGCGCGGTGAGTCCATAAGGTGCCACTAAAGAGATGCAAGCGCTGAGAGCCCCGAGAGCTCGCCAGGACCAGCTGGCACCCGTGCTCCGCGGGCAGCCCGCAGCGGGCCACAAGGACCCTGGGCCACTGGCCGAGTTACGGCGCTCG
>NW_022900933.1:34002412-34019942 GCF_012274545.1 Fukomys damarensis | reverse complement strand
GGGCGGGTGGCCGAGGCCATCTTTTTGCCCCTCCCCTTGAATGTTTTTGTGCCCGATGCGCTGACCCTGGAAGGAACCTCTCAGGGATCTTTGGGTTTGGGGGAAATCAATGTTCTAGGTTAGCGCATCTGATTTACGTGGATCGCCTATTAAGGCTGTGTCTGCAGGACAGAGCCTGTGTCCTGAAGATGTGCAGAAACCGTGGTCAGGGGAGGAAAGTTGTGGTTATAGGGATGAGTTACTGCTGGACCCGATGAGATTTAAGTATTTTTATGATGATCAGGTTTTGAAAACCTTCACTTGATTAAAGGTGGTAACTTGGGAGTCTGTGCTTCTGTCTTTGGATTTTCTGAAACTTTACATTTACAGTTTTATAATCTCGATTGTTGTCTTGTTTTCAGGTAACAGCAGTGAATAGAAAAGGGGCTCAAGTTAGGAGTCAAACAACTTAGAAAATATTTTTTTAGTGTGCTTTTAAAAAGTTAACTAAGTTACAAGTGTATTACTACAATATATTACAATTTTAAGTAAAAATACTCATTCTAACCAAGAGCTCAAGTAATTTATTAAAAGATGGGTTCTGGAAGAGTCTCGTAGCAAGTAGAAACTTTTGGTTATAATATCTTAGAGAACTGGATTTTGGAATGATCAGTGGATTTTGTAAAGTGTCTTTGAAGCTAAATGTGGCATATGTTATATGTAACATATGCAGTATGCTTATACATAGAATTTTGTAAAACTGTCAGTAGAAAAGACCACTGAAGATTGCTTTCAGCCTGGTTACTATAAGAATTGATGATGTGCTGCAAATCTGTGGATTTACCCACGGCATCGAAATACTGATTTAAGAAAAGATGAAAAAGTCAATTTTAACTCGGGGGTAGAGACGTTTTCTTGCAGTATTTTAGTAAGGGATTTATTTACTTTCTGTGCTACCCAGTCTTTATTAAAAGTGCAATTCTGAATACTATCCCATGCCTGTGGCTCTGTGTGAGTTGTATAGCTAGATTATTTTGTGAATGTTGAGGTTCATTGCTTTGGTTTTAGAAGACATTCTGTTCTGATGTCGTGATGCCCATGATTCTTACTTGCTCGTGATTTTTGCGGTTTTATATATTGAATGGCACTTTCTAGGGAGTATAACTTTTATAGTATTGAAGTATTTTATCCTCTGCCGCTATCTGATCTGTAAGAGGCTTGTTTCATTTGACAAGGTAGATATTTCAGGAACGGTCTCTCACTTGTTTCCAAAACGTGTTTACTTGTGGCAGAGGAAATAGAAACATTTAAGTGTCTCCCTATTTGTCAAGATGTGTCAGATTCTTTACAGACATTCTCAGTTTTGGCTGTAACTCCAACACAGGCAGGGAGACCTAGACTCAGTGATTATTGCTCAGAGTTGTGAATCATCTGGAAGTGCTGGAGTCAGGACTGAAAGATGGTTGGTCCTCAGGGTCCTGCACGCACGATCTGTGCTGCGCACCGCTGTTCCAAGTAGACGTTAGGGAAAAACCTGTGTGTCTTCTGTCCATGCTTGGGGAAATGAAGCCCAGTCTAACCTGAATGCTCAGGCGATCTTTTAACATTGTGAAATACACCTAACGTTTACTAGTTTAGCCATTTTGTCTATTATTTAGTTGCATTAAGCACATTCATGTTGTTTTATAGTCCCTCTCTAAACCGTCCGTCTTTAAACTTTTTCATCTTCTGCAAACTGAAACTCTGTACCCATTTAGGTAGTAACTCCAGGTTCTAACATCTCACCACACTGGGTAGCCACCATTCTTCCCCTGTCCAAGAATCTGACTGCTATAGGAACCTTATAAAAGGGGAAGGAATCATGCAGTATTTGTCTTTTATGTCTGGCTAATTTCACTTCACTTGATACCTTCAGGGTCCATTTAGGTCATCGCATGTATCAATATCCTTTCTATGACTAAATGATATTTCTTTACAGAGCCCTCCTCACTCCCCCATGATGGTTTGTCTTACAATTTTTCAGGTCTCAGGTGGTATGAAAACCATACATTCAGTAGAAGCTATACTTCAGATTTTGAATTTTGGCACTTACCTTGGCTAGCAATATGTGTTGTGGTGCACCCTGGTCAGCTATGTGATTATGGGGGTAAACAGATGATACTATACAGTGTACTGTGTTACTAACATGGCGTCTTTGGTAGATAGGTGTATTAAGCGCATTTCCCACTTAACAGAATTTTCAACTTCTGATGGGTTTATAGGGACCTAATCCTATTGGAAGTGGAGGCATCAGAGTATGCCATTTTTTAAATTCATCTATTGATGGCTTACTTGGATTGCTTCCATCTTTTGACCATTGTGAATAATGCTGTTATGAACATTATAGGTACACAAATACCTATTCAAGTCCTTATTTTCCCTTCTTTTGTTCTATATACGCTCCAGAGTGGTCAGCTGTTTCTTGATCATCAGAAACACTAGACTCAGGATTTATTGCAATGTAAAATTTCCCAGGATTCTTGGATACTGATAGTTTTCTAAACAGTTTCTCTATGTCGATAAAAGACTAATATATTCTTGAAAGCTAGGCATTACTCACTTTTATGATCTTGGTTCCTGTCATAGCATGGCATATAGCTGAATTCATTCAGTGGATGACGTAGAGAGCTGCTCTATTGAATGCCAGAGGATATTGCTAAGACCTCTTTTTAAGTTGTATGAATAGGAAGTTGGAGCCAAGTGACTTACTTTGTATGCCTTGCTTTTTGTGCATTGAGTTGAGCGCATCATGAAAGCTCTGTGAATGCATGTGTGTTATATTGTCTCTTATTTACAGGTTTCTTTGGAGATTTCCCCCTTTCCTATACACTTAGGACTTCCTCAAGTAGACTGTGGTCTTGGAGGTACAGTTATGTCTTTGATTATTCCACTTCTTTAGCCTGTGAGACTGGGACCTTTTAGTCCTTAGTTTTTGATTCTTTGATGTTTACCAGATCCTTTGTGTGATAAAAGTTTGTCTTCAGTTCTTACTAATATTACTAGTGTTAGAACATTATATTCAGGGACAACTGTTTATCTAATAATTTGTAGTATGTCTACTTTGAGAAGGATTTAAGACGTTCCCACTAATAATAGGAAAGTACTTTAGAATAGTCTAGACATAATGATAAGATGTTGGTGAAGAGAGAACGGAGGGAGGGAAATGGGTGAAAGCACTTAGGGCAAAGATAACTCAGGGCCTCTATGTAATTAAAGTTTTTTTTCTTTTTCCTAAGGTGCCAAAATAAAAAAGGAACTAGAATTATTGTTGGCATTGATTAATGAGAGGAAGTATGCCAATTAGGAGAAGCAGACATTCTCTTGTATGAAGAATTAATCTGTTGAATTTTTACATAAAGTAACATTAGGGTGTAGGGAGAAAATGTTTTGTTTAGTGTGTGTGTGTTTTTTTTTGTTTTTTTTTTGGTACTGGGGATTGAACTCGGGTCCTTGCGCTTGCAAGGCAGGCCACCGAACCGCTGAGCTAAGTCTCCAGCCCTGGAGAAAATGTTTTACATTTTACAGATGATACAGAAACATTTTTCACCTGCTCGTGTAGAGAAACTGGATAAAAGCCTCACACATAATAGAAAAGCTATCGTAAGATAGGTGTGCATGATTCTGGTGATTTCATTCATTGGAGTTAATTTGTCTTCAAGTGGCATTCCCTCAAATGCCAGATGTGTCATTGAGCTTTTCACTGATGCCCAATAACAATGCACTCAAGAGTAAACTCTTCTGGACAGTATAGGCTGTCAGGATTTTCCAAATACTGTAGTTATTTTCTTTAGGAGTGTATGTTGGTCTAAGAAGTAGGATTTGCTTGTATTGGGGTATTTACCTGCTAAATGAATGAATGCAGAAAGAAGCATTATTTTTGAGGTGTAGCTAATTAAATTAAGTTTTTGATCATGTAAGAAAGCATTTGTTAAATTCTGAATACAGATGGCTTTCCAAGGTGGATGTGGTGGCACATGACTGTAAACCCCAGCATTCTGGGAGGCTGGCTGAGGCAGGTGGATAGAAAGTTTGGCTCTAGCCTGGGCAATTCAGTGCTTTAACCAGACCCCCCCACTTTTTTAACCTGAATGAAAATAGATGCTTATTCACTAATTTATTAGTTTAATGCATGCTATATGTAATGTCATATGGAATTGAGAAGTAAAAATCTCTCCAAATTTCTCTGAGTTTTTAAACCCATAGTAAATTTCATTCACCTTGTTCTTTATTTAGCAGATATTCATTTCATCTGTACTACTGTGTGCAGATTTTGGGAATAGGTGTTGTAGGAACAAGGTGGTTCATGTGACTTGCCTTTTATCCTAAAGAATCACTTTTCTTTTTCCATCTTTCCTTCCCGGAATGCTTCCATTCTTTCATTCTTTTTTCCCTTAAGAATCATGCAGTGGAAACATTTATGTGTATATAATTCAAAGGAAGAAAAATAATAATGACCAGACCCTATATTTTTTTTAAAAAAAGGCCAAGCCAAGCATGCTGGTGCATGCCTGTAATGCCAGCATTTGGGAGGCTGAGGCAGGAGGATCGCTGTGTGTTCAAGACCAGCCTGGGCTACATAGTGAGTTCCAGGTCAGTCTCAACTACATAGCGAGAACCTGTCTCAAAAAACAAAAACAACAAAAGATCAAGAGGCTTTTCTGCTTATCTAAATTGTCAAGGAATTGTTGGTACTTCATTAACATTCAGTTATGCAGTATAAATAAGTGACTAAGAAGATAGCATGGGACATTTTCTAAAGATGTCAGTATGTCTGTTACTAGAAATGAGACATGACAGGTTTAAGTGTGGCGGCAGGGTTTTGGTTTTTGATGCCCATATGGACACTAAGTTTTCTTGGCTGTTTTACGATTTATAAAATAAGGATTAAGTACATCATGCATCTTCATTTCAAGACAGTTTCTTGGCCTCAAGAAAGTATCCAGTTTTGTTAAGTAAATAGATTAGTTTATATAATATTTTTGAAGTTTAGAAGCCAAAACAGTTTTGTGGAGTGTAATATTGCCTGCATATTGTGCATATTCTTGATTTTGGAGTGATCACAGTACTTGTTTTCCAGTTGTGAGCTCCACCTGACTGGGTTGTAGAAACATCACAGGTGGAGAAGGGAAGGGGGAGTGAGAATTGTTGTTGCAGTCAAAGTCTCTTTTTTTTTTTTGGTACTGGGGATCGAACTCGGGTGCTTGTGCTTGCGAGGCAGGTGGTGGAAGCAGTTGGAGTCTTACTGGTGTTTTATGTAGACTTTATCATTGTTGAAGTGGTATAACCCAAGATTGTTGTGTTTCTTTTAATGATAGCTCAGTGTGTGCAAAAAAGTAAGATTTTAAAAACACATTTGAAAAATCCTTTTGGGGATTAAAAAAATTGACCAGTCAATTAACCAGTTCAGGATTTTAAAAACTGTTGTACTTGAATAATGAGAGAAGAATCTTAGTTTAAAATTTGATCTTTGAAATGATGTAAAAAGGTTCTTTGATTTAAGGAGTTAGAATAGTAAGCCTGTTTGAAAGGGAAAAGAAAGGCAGTAGACTTTTCTAATACTACTTGGAGATATTTTGCTGTGTTTCAGCCCAGTTCTGCCCTATAACTTGCACTTGATAAAATTTAGGTGATACTATTTTTTCTTTTGATAAGTGTTTCAGAGAAAATTTTGGTTTCTTCTTAATGGGATTAAATATAGCCTGATTCCCAAAATTATTAATATTGACAGGTGTATCCAGTTTTATGACAGAAGATGAAGAGAGCTTGAGCATGTGTTTTATGACAACTTTTCTGTGAGACTTTTGATTCAGTCCTTTTAGTCTTGTCTTTATAATGGTGATACTAAATGTGATAGTACCTTAAATGTCTCCAGGTTTCCCTCAATGACCCATTATTCATCTGCTATGCATGAATAAAGCACCCCAAAATACTTCAAGCCAATGTGATTAATGTAGACTGATAGTTCTTAGGCATTGCAGACTTCTGATCTGATGGAAGATATGAACCTTATACTCAAAAAAATGTGCATGTACCTGCTTATAATTTTACATGAAATTATAGGGGGTGCAGTGAGCCCTATCCACAGACACTTGATTTAGGCTATGGCAACACAAACACATGTAATGGAGAACAAGGCAATTCTGGGTAACTGAGGCAGCCATGACTGATGGAGCGGAACCGTTTAAAGTGTGCTGCAGTTAAGAAACCAGCATTTGTTTCTACTTTGATTTTACTTCTAACAAACTTGCTTGGTGGTTACAAGTCACCCTGGTCTTCTAGACTTGGTTTTAATTTGTCACATGTTCATTTAATTGTAAAAGCTTACTATATTTTATATATACAGTATTGATATTACCCAGTGTTTTTGGTTATTGTTATCATGTAGCTAAACATTAAAAATAAAATAAACCCAAACCCCTAATATTCTAAATCTTTATATGTACCTGTTACAAATAATTATTTGTTAACAAATAATAATTTGTTAAACTTAGACCAGTCACAGTTGTATTTTAAGGATAATGCAAAAGTTCTGTGAAATATATGAACAAATAATAGGACAACCTAAATTGGCATTTAAGCCAGGTGTGATGGTGCATGTTTGTAATCCTAGCATTGTGAGAGGCTGACAAGGGAGAATCCCAAGTTCAAGCCCACCCTGGACAACTTAGACCTTGTCTCAAAATAAAAAATTAAAAAAAGGAATGGGGATGTAGCTCAGTGAGAGGACCTTGGGTTCAACCCCCAGTACCTCAAAACAAAAAGAAAAACAAACCAAAAAAAAAAAAAAAAAAAGCATTTAAGTGTCATATCTTGAAAGTTGACACTGAAGTGGAGTTAAGCAAGCTGAAATTTCTATATCATGTAATCATCTTAAGAGTAATTTGTTATTGTTTATGTAATATATGGGTTTTAATTTTCAACCTTCAGTAAAATAAGGCATTACCAAACAGTGCTTCACTTTTGGGATATGTAAATTTCTAGCTGGGTGTGTTGGTGCTCGCCTATAATCGCAGCACTCGGGAGGTTGAGTCAGGAAGATTGCTGTGAGTTCACTGCCAGCCTGGGCTACATAGTGAGTTTGAGGCCAGCCTGAACTACACAGGGAGACCCTGGCTCAACTACTCCTCCCCTAAAAAAGGTTTCCACTAACATATGACAAACTTCAGAAAGAGGATATGGTTTTTACAAGGACTGTAGCACTAAGTCTTGTAAACCACAAGCTCTTTTTTGTTTAACATCAGAAGCCTTCCAAGGATTTTTATTGTTTTTTTATTTGAGTTGAGACCATATTTTGCCCAAGAATAGAAAGATAAGTAGTCTTCTTAATCCTCTTTAGTATAGTCTGGTTATTAAAATGTGTGCAATATATTATAGTTCAATATAAGATAATATTTTATATGTAAAATAAATACACACTTGCACAGACATGTATGCAGTCTGTGTCTTGTCTATGCAGTAAAAGCTTGGGCAGGTGCTTGTCTGTATCATGTGAATTACACAGCACATTGTGGTTTCTATAATGTAAGTTTACTAGTTTATTTCACTGTGTGTGAGTCCTCTTTAAGATAACCACTTAAAATAGCACTTTCCATTTCACTAGAGAAATAAGTAGTTATATAGATTCAGTCAAGGTGCCTTGCATTTAGTTGTCATGTCTCTTTACTCTTCTGAGCTTTTGTCTTTTATGATGCTGACTTTTTTGATGAGTACTTGCCAGTTTTATAAAATGAGCCTCATATTTGATCTTTATGTTTTCTCATGGTTAGATGTAGGTTTTGCACATTGGGCAGGAAAACTACATGAGAGACATGTTGTAAGTTTGTCACAGTATTGGTAATCTTAACTTTGTCACTTGGGTTAAGGTAGTATCTGTGAGTTTTTCCAGTTTTCCCACTGTGTGAAGCATCAATACTGATGGTAATTAGTAAGTATCTGCGCAGAGAGACTTTCACACTTTGTAAATATTCTTTTGTAATCTTCACCTGTGGCTTTGGCATCCATTATTCATTCTTGCCTCAGTTACTAATGTCTTGGTTAAAAATTACAAGTGTGATAGTGATTTTTCTGTCATTCCTGCTGCTTTTATTAGTAGACATTGAATAGAGTTTTACCTGAATTTTAAACTTAACAAAATATATTTCTAAAATGAAAACTTAAAGTTGAAAAACATTGAGTCTTTGGGTTTTCCCCACCTGTAACTTTTTTTGTTTGTTTGCTTTTTCTCTTTTTGGTACTGGGGAATCGAACTCCGTACCTTGTGCTTGCAGAGCAGGCGGTGGAACCACAGCTAAGTCCCCAGCCCCTCACCTGTAACTTTTGAGAAGGTTAAAGTGTTTCTGAAACATCTTAACGGCTAAAATCAGATGACTTTGAATTACGATGGAAAAGAATTTTGTAGTAGTTAGGAGTTACCTGAGAAGGAATATAATATTATATATACTATATAGTTGGATGATGTCAGAATTTGACATTGTGGGAACTGATGCCTCTAGATTTTTTTACCCCCTCGTGCAGGCTAGGCAAGTGCTCTACCATCAAGCTACCTCCCCAGCCTTTAAAAAAAATTTTTTTTTTAACTTTGAGACAGAGTCTTACTAAGTTGTCATGGCTGGCCTTGAACTTTTTATCCTCCTGTCTCAGCTTCCTGAGTAGCTAGGAATATAAACATGTGTCCCAATACCCACTTGCCTCTATCTTTGACAGTTTCTAGCTAGCTCTTCTTTGAGGTACCAGGGATAGACATTAACTTATTGAAATAATTTGGGTTGTTTAAAGTCTTCTTAAAAGTAGAAAATATGGCAATGTAGAGGTACTTTTATTATTTATTTAGTTTTTTGGTTTTTTTGAGACAGGTTCTCACTGTGTAGTTGAGACTGACCAGGAACTCACTATGTAGTCCAGGCTGGTCCTGAATTTACAGTGAACCTCCTGCCTTAGCCTCCCGAGTGGTATTATAGGTGTGCAGCACCGTTTTAATATGGAGTTTTTTGTTTGTTTGTTTGTTTTTGGTACTGGGGATTGAACTTGGGATCTTGTGCTTGTGAAGCAGGTGGGGGAACTACTGAGCTAAATCCCCGGCCCCTATATGGAGATTTTGATGGATGGAATTTGTTCAGATAGTATTTGACCTGTGCTTTGCTTTGATTTTGGACACATCCAACTTTTGGCATGGTTATATTGAAATGTAAAGAGTTCATGTGTGTTGAAGATTTAGAGAACCTTGGAATGGGCTCATAGAGATGTACATGAAGAGAAGTGAAGTGGAGAGGTTTGGGGGCAAATTTCCCTGCATTTAGTGGCTTCGTAGGGGAGCTATTTTTATTAGCTAAACCATAGTATCTCTAAATTGTTGTCTCCATACACATCATCCCCAGTTCTAGAAGCAATACTTGTTCAAAGTGTAGGGAATTATAACATGCAGAAAAGTTTAAAGTAAAATGAAATCATTCATTATAGTAACTCCATTATTGTTTTGGGTGAATTTTCTCTCTCTTCCCTTTCCTTTTCCTTTCTTTAGTTTTTAACTGAGACACTATCATCATCTAACTGTAAATGAAAGTATTGTGCTGTTTTTATTTAATGTTACAATGTAGGCATTTTTGCTTATTATAAGCTGTCATCATTTTCAATGCCTGAATTGAGTTCTGTCATGTAAAATGACGTGGTTTGCCAAACCATTCCTTCATCCATTCTTGGACATGCAAATGGGGATGGGTTGGGATGGGGTAGATTTCTTTGCTATTACAAAGAAATGGTGAAGGGAACATTTTTTGTCTGAAGATTTTTGTGGTAATCCTGTAGGCTAGATTAATGTGTGTGGACTTTTAATGACAGATACAGTAATTAAAGTACAGTATTTCTCTTGCTGTGTATTTTCACTATCAAAAGATACTAATGTTTAAATTCTTGAAATTACTATACCATTTCTCTCTTCATTAGTATCTCAATTTTTGGTTGGAGCTTAATTTTTTCATAATTCGTTTTCACTAAATAATAGTTAATAAGCCCTTGATGTATTTATCTTATATGCTGTGGATATTTTGGATATTCCTTGTCTTTTTTTTTTTTTTGGTGCCAGGGATCGGGACCTTGCATTTGCAAGGCAGGTAGTGAAATCTCTGAGCTAAATCCCTGGCCTTTTGTCTTTAGTTATCTATTTTAGCTTGTATTTTGTATTTTCAAAACTTAGCCATTTGATTATTACTACTTTTTGCCCCTCTTTGTAGCATTTCATTGTCTAAGAAAGTTCAGTGAAATGTTTTTAATGATGACTGCCTAGACAGTCAGTAGCGCATAGTCGCTTCTATTTTATTTTTTCCTTTGTTATTGATTGATTGATTGATTGCTTTTGAAGAAAACTAGTAGGTCTACGCATGCCTTTTTAAGGCAGCTATGAGAGGCTGAGGTAGGAGGAAGGACCACAAGTTCCAGCCAGTGGAGGCAACTTCAATTCCATCCCCTTAAAAAGGATAGCATGTTCTGATCCCCTTAAAGACTTGTGGTTTTATTTCAGAGTAATGTACCTGAAAGTACTGTATAAAATCTTGTATGTTGCAAAATATATGAGATTGCATTTTGTATGCTGAATTTTTGAATTAATAAAACATTTTAGGTTTTCCTTAGGGGTTCTTTAACATTTTAATAAGAATTGCTTATAAATTGATTCTAGACAAAGGCAGTGCTTTTTTTCTTTTTTTTTAAGAAGCCTACTGTTTATTGAGCATTTTCTGTGTTCCAAGTAGTTACTTCTCCTGACCAGGTTTAAGATCTCATTTGATCTTCATGATAGACATTTCCGTTTTACAGGTGTCTTAGTCACTTTCTTCCTCCGAGATACAGTATCTGGCACACACAGTTTGAAGGAGGAGAGGCTTAGTTTGACTGAGTTTTAGATGTTTCAGTCCATGGTCTGCAGGGTCCAAACAGGAAACTGTGGTGGAAGAGGAATGCTACTCAAATTGTGGTGGTCACAAAACAGAGGAAGAGAAGAGAGGTGCCAAAGAATGAAAATATCCCCTTGCAGGTGCCTCTTCTGACCAGGCGTGACCTCCCAACAGCACAGTTAGCTCTGAACTCATCTGTGGATTCACTCACTAACAGTATGCTACCTCCATGGTCCGGAGGGAAGTTCGAAGGAAGGCTGTTCTGTTGGTTTCTAGATTTCTGGTGGTCTTGGTCCTGCCTTTGTGGGATGGCTTGTGAGAAGAGGCCAGAGCATTGTGTTGATTTAGGAAATTAGCTAAAGATAGCTGAGATTTTTAAAAATCCTGTTAATAAATATTGAAAAAGAGGTAGTTGGGAGTTGTTTTGTTATTTTTAAACCATCTTTTCTGTGTGTGGATTCATTTTTAATGTAGCAAAGTGTGTGCCCACTTGGCACCATCTTCATTTTTTAAACTTGCTCTTCTCACTGTAGTTGAGCTGCATATTTAGGGTTTCTGTAGTACTCAGTTCCGGTAACTAGAATTGTGTTATTTCGCATGAGTATTACTTGAGAAATAGACTTTATTTCAAAATTAAGCCAATGTTGGGGAAGTATAATAATAATAATAATGATGATAATAATAATAATAATAAACTTCTGACTCAGTAAATCTCTCCACAAAGGTAGAAGAGAAGACACTTTTGTTATTGAAGAGCATTGACCAGTGTGTTGTGTGCATTCTGCACAGTTGCTGGAGATTGCAAATATGAAAAGAAGTGTGGCTCTTGTTGATCTAAGTGGTGTCAGTAAATCCAAACTCAGAAACTCAGCAAAAAGTATTTCATTTGGCGGTCTTAAAACAGTTGTAAATCAGGAAGTAGATACAGATATGTCTGAATCAGAGCTATTCAAGGAAGAAGGGAAAATAAGAGCTTATAGTGAATAAACAGCGTTGATTTATTACAAAGTAGTAAAAATTCTTTTGTGGGCTAACTTATTTTTGAATTAGGGGCGGGTGCTGTGTGACAGGGCCTATGTGACCAATAGAAAATAAAGAAAAAAGTTTATATTTAGTAAAAATACCCATAAAAAAAGAGTCCTGGTGACCTCTTGCATGTCTTGAGTCTCCTGCACAGTGTATTTACCTGTTTATGCTGCTGGTAATCAGAAAGTAGCTGGAGTTCCTGTGCCTGGGCAGCAGCTGGAGTCCTATTTGAGTCTCTCCAACCCCCCAATGGTGTCCTGACTTTTTCAGTGTTGTTTTCATGTACTTTTTCTTCAGTTTTAACATGGTTATAATTCATCACATCCATATTTTCAAGATAAAATTGCTAATTTTCTCTTATCTTTTTGACTAGAGGTAGGTTTTACAATTTGGAGTCAGGTTACAAATTAGGCCCATTTTCTCCTAGAAAACTGGGAAATTTGGTGTTGCCTTTCTTCATTATGTTTTAGAGAGGGCTCTCAAGTCTTGCAGGAAATATTTTATAGTTATGAGACTGGAGGCTTAGATTTACTTGCACTCAGTAGGAAAGAGAAAAAAATTCTGAGAAACAAAGGGAGAGGGATCTCCTCCCTCTCCTTTTCTCAATGGGAAGAATTATGCCTCTTTAAAATTTGTATTTACCCTTATCTGTGCAATGATTTCAACCTGTTATTTTTTATCCATAGCCAGGATGACTTTAGCTTTGAGGCCTGGTTATAGTTAAAGCAGTGCCTTCCTTGTGTCTCCCACAGCCCTTGTGATGCAAGGAACTTAAAACTCTTCTGGCATTCTTTAGCTTTCTGTTAGCTTCCGGGAGTACTTTTAACACTGTTAATGAATGTCACAGTGTCTATACTATTTTTTTCTTTTTGTTTAACGTGAGATTTCATAGTTGTGCATTTTGAGCTTGAGAATAGGAATGAAATATGGTAGTATTTATAATGATAATAATGTTGGAATTGCTAAAACGTAATAAAATGGAAGAATTGGAAGTTTTTGTTAAACACTTTTGAAAATTCATATGATGAAGCTCTGGATGGTTTTAGGCTTTAGTTGGTAGAGTTACTTATCTTGTTGTTAGTCTTTGAAAGAATGCAGCCTGATTACTACATTTAGATTCTCAGTTTGCTGATTTGTGCTAAAACTTGACCAAATGTTTGGTATTGGCTTATTTCAGAGTTATCTTAAAGGGACCTGTGAAACAGGATTTTGCAGGTTTATAATTTAAGTCATGGTCATACATTAGTATTAGTGACCTACTGGCTTTGTATTATCAACATAAAATAAGTTGCCATTAGACTTGCCATATAATCTTTCTAATTATATAGAGTTGTCTAAGGACATAATTTGGATAATTTAGCATGAATTTTATAATAGTTGAATTACATTGAATTTTAAAGAATTATTTATTCTTTTGGTTAAGATGTAACTAGAAAAGTGAATGTGGTGTGTATTTACTAGGTGACGGTATAAAATGGAAAACAAACTGACATACTTACTGGGGGACTAGCAGATACACTTACATAAAGCGTGATACTGATTTATCATAGTGTTTTTCAAGTATTTTTAAGATGAAGTTTTATTGGAGGAGTATGTGATGCCCCCCATTTCTCCCTTACATGTAATTGGAATGTGTCCACAAAGGTTTTTTTATTTTTCTTAAATTATATTAGAACACAATACTAATTTTAAAGGGCAACTCTTTTAAATATGTGTAGTACTGTCTTCTAGTCTCCCAATAGATAAATGAATAATTGTATGAAGGTTCAATTTCTGTATTTAATATGAACATTTTGTTAAGTAGCCATTTTCCTAAAATTGATTATGAAAACTGAGTTGTCTCTTCTAAAATGTTTTTTCAGATTGCTATTAGGTTAGCTTGGTTATATCTTAACACTGACTTGGAAACTTTGAGAGAACTTAGGATCAGTATTTTGAGGCAAGTATGTATGTATTCAAGTATTGTAAAGGTTGACCTAGTCTGCTTTCTTATTATCTTAGCAAAAAAAAAAAAAAAAAAAAAAAAAAGGGTATGCATGAGAAAGCTTAGTTTTCCCATGAACATCTTAAAGGGCTGGAAGTAGATTAAGGAAGAAAGAGACCTTTATGAGATAGGTCCTTTCTGAGCCTTTGACAGCTTTTCAGTAAGCTCATAAACAGATGAAATCTGGTGTCTTAGCTAACAAAAATCAGAATGTTTTGATTAAGTTAATCTTTACATATCGGTACTCATTGCTTTCTTAGTTTTTTGTTTTTCAGAGACAGGATCTTACTATATAGTTCAGGCTGGCCTTGGTCTCTATGTAGTCAAGATTGGCCTGGAATTAATGGAGATCTTCCTGCCTCAGCCTCTAAAGTGCTGGGGTTACTGTTGTGTGTACCACCACACTCAGTGCTTTGTTTTTGGTTTATAGTTTCATTTAGGAAAGACACCCTAAATTTAAATTTCTCTCTAACACTAACATTGTTAAGTGTGTTCTTGAATTCTTTAATTCATAAACTATCTGTAAAGAGTTTATAATGCAGATTTAACTGTTTTTTGAGTTTGTGTTTTTAATTTCATTTTGGGAAATTGGAATTGCTTTTGGATTTCATACATGTATTAGACTTATTACTAGGTTGGTTGGATTTCTCAGCCAAGTACCTCCTATGGTGATATGCTTTATTTCTTTTGTGTATGCGAAATTAGGGAACAGTACATAATTACTTCTGCATTTTTCTGTAGTCTATAGTGCATGATTTTTTAAAATTTATGTACTTTGATTTCTTTGTGTTCATTTTGAAAATGTTCCTTGGTCTTTTCTCTTGCTTTTACTCTCAGTCTTTGGAAGTCAGGTGTGCTATTATTACAACTCATTCTCTTGTTCTTTATTTTAGGATAAGACTTGCTATCCTAACATAACCCAAATGTCTTTTGTTTAAAGTTTACTGCCAAATAATGGCCTTTTATACAGCTTTATCAGTAGGGCTCCTTCGTGTGTATGCTCAGTTTACAGGGGTCTTACACTTGACTGTTTTTGCATTTTTAGAGCAGAAGCTTGAGTGTGCTGTGATTTTCCAATAAACTGCTATCAGTGTCATAATGCAGTTAAGAATGCAGCACACAGAGCTCTCACACATTAAGATGGTAAATCTATGATTTATCGTATGTAGAAAGAGGAAGAGTTTATCCTTGTGTTTTGCAAAGTTTTTACTTTCTGGTGCTGAGATTGAACCCAGGGGCTCGCACAGCAAGGCACACTTTGTACCACTGAGCTACCTCCCCACCCTACTAAATTGTTTCTCTGTGAATAATAGAGAGGAGCTATGGGTCAGCCTCACCAGTTTCATGAGAGTAGGTTATTTGACAAGAAATTTTAAAACTTCAGTTGAAAAAAGTCGATTGAGACCCAGCCGCCATTGCTCAAGTGCCGGGTGGTAGCCTGGGCCCCTATCCACCGAGGGAAGGAGAGCCATGCCTGCTCCTGACCCAGCAGCCATCGCTCAAGCACCGGGAGGTAGCCTGGGCCCCGATCCACCACGGGAAGGAGAGCCACGCCTGCTCCCAACCCAGCTGCCATCGCTCAAGCACAGGGAGGTAGCCACGCAGGCACCCCTGAACCCCCAAAAGCCCCCCCCCGTGTGCACTCTCAGACCTCCTGATTGTGCCAGTCTTTGGACCCACTCTGCAGAGGCAGAGGTGGTCATCAAGGGTATTTTTCTGTGTTCCCAACTTTGAACATCTTTAAAGAAAGGGCATGGGAAACCTGTAATAGAATGTTGTGGAGTTCAACCATTCAGAAGGTTGGGGAACTCAATCTGGGCCTTGCAGCCTGAGGTCAGTCAGCGTCATGGGATTCAGCCATCAGCTGAGACCAGGGGACTTGCATCCTTGCTCTGTCTGAGCCATTAAATGGTAAATACACTATATTGAAATTTTGATCACCGCAGACATGTTCTGAACTGCTTCTTGATTTCAATTTAATTCAAATGATTTAAAGGTGATAGACTAGTGACTACGACAGATGGTCAGTGTCCAAGTTGTGCTTGATCTTAATGTGCTGCTGATTGTATAAGTTGGGATAAAGCATTGCAACCGATTTGATGAGCTGTTTCTGTGATGTTATGAAGATGAGAATGTCTGTGGGTCGTTAGAGACACAGAAGCTAGGGCACAACTATATCAGGAAGATTTGGGTGATAACCCAGAGATTAAACCAAGGACAGTCCCACAACAAAAATAAACATGAGAAAACACTTAAGCAAGATACAAGGACAGACTTCCAGTTCACCAGTGGCAAACAGTAGGGCAAATGAGGATGAAAAGGCCGATAGTGAACCACCAGGACACCCTGAACTCAAAGCACAGGAAGTAACAAAACAGATCAATCAGGCTCTAGAAAAATTCAAAACAGAAATAATTTCCCAGATAACCATAGAGATAGTGAGCAAAATGGAAGTCGCAATCGAGACTCTAGAGCAGAAACTGACCAAAAAATAGATGAGCTCGTGACCAGGATAGAAGCCATGAAGGCCCAGCATAAGAAAGAAATGGAAAAAATAAATGCCCAACATAGGAAAGAAATGGAATCCATAAAACAGATTCAAACAGATATCCAGGAGATTACACACTCCATAGAAAGTATATGCAACTGAATAAAAGAATGTGAAGATAGACTCTCAGATATAGAAGATAAGATTGCAGTCAGTGACCATGAAAAGAGAGGCCTCTTAAAAACAGTAAGGGATCATGAGAAATCAATCCAACAACTGCTAGATGATGCAAAGAAGAATAACATAAGACTGATAGGAATACATGAAGTAGCAGGAGAAAATACAAATAACTTTAAAAAGCTGTTCACAGAATTAATGACAGAAAACTTCCCAAACAGAGGGGAAGAATTTGACATTCAGATAACTGAGGCATATAGGACCCCAACTAGCTACAATCAAAAAAAACTACACCTAGACATATAATAATCAAGATCCCAGAAACCCAACAGAAGAACAAAATACTACAAGCAGTAAGAGAAAAGAAACAAATCACATATAAAGGAAAGCCCATCAGAATCAAAGCAGACTTTTCAACACAAACGCTTGGGGCAAGGAGAGCCTGGAATGAGATATTTCAAGTACTAAAAAGAACAACCTCCAACCTAGACTGATGTATCCTGCAAAACTCTCTTTCAAAATGGATGGGGAAATAAGACACTTCCACGGCAAAGAACACTTGAGAAACTACATGAATACAAAACCAGCACTACAAGCAATTCTAAACAAGATCCTAGAAAAAGACAATGAAGGCAACAACACCATGAGGCTCAACGGAGCAAATCAAATAGGCAAGGCAAGAAATTAAAAGGAGAAGGTGAAAAAGTAAAAAGAGTCAACAAAAGGCCAATAACATATCAGTAATAAGTCAGTACATATCAGTTAGAACCAGCAATGTCAATGGCCTCATCAATCAAGAGAAATAGACTGGCAAAATGGAATAAGAAGCAAAATCCAACAATATGTTGTATACAAGAAACACACCTAGTGCAAAAAGAAGCCCATAGACTGAAAGTGAAAAGATAGAAAACAATTCTCCATGTGACAGGAGCCCAGAAAAAAACAGGGGTAGCA
>NW_022900933.1:33913625-34001479 GCF_012274545.1 Fukomys damarensis | reverse complement strand
TAGTACACAGGATCCTAATGAGATAATTAATAATGTGAAATAGGAAGTAAAGGGCTAAAGGTGTAGGGAAAGTGGGAAGGGTGGGGGAAAGGTAATAAGGGAGAGGAAAAAAATATGAGAAACTGAAAAAATGGAAATAAAGTGTTTGTAAATGGGGAGGGGAGGAGGGGGTGAAAGGAGGGCAGGGACAAGGGGAAAAAATGTGAATCAAGACCTATTATGTAAAGGTACAGAATTCCAATGATGAATGTAACTGTATTGTATACCTGGAATGTACCAATTAACTCAATAAAAAGAAAGAAAAAAAAAAAGTCGATTGAAGTTGCTTTTTTTTTTTTCCCATACTGGGCATTGAACTTGGGTCCTTGTGCTTACAAGGCAGGCAACAAACTACTGAGCTACATCCCTGGCCTGAACTTGCTCTTTTTGATTGTGTCAGAGTGCTTAACGGTAGTTGGTTCATCTATGAAACTGTAGAACGTTTACTTGCGAGTATTTAGGCCTCTTTTATTAAGGCCAGGTTGAAAAAAATATATTCAAACATGTTAAAGGAAGTAAAAATTGATGAAATTATAGGCTTTTCTAATTTTATATTATTAGATTATCTATTGAATTTTAAAATCTTAGATTTGCTTTCCCTAAATAGTATATTGCTGGGGCCAGCTGGTAATTCATATATGAAATGAATGAAAATTAATTTAAATACTATGAAAAGGTAATTGAAAGGGTTCAGTTGCTATCTTCTATGCCTTTGTAAATCTTTTCTCCTATACTCATCCTCCAGGACTGGTAGGAGTTGGGTAGGTGTACATTTTTAAACCAAATAGAAATACATAGGGAACCATCTGTGATTCTGTACTGTACTGTATGGTATAGGCATTCATGAGTCTCTGGCTCATTTTGTGTAACACTTCACTGTATATATGGAATATTCTAGTAGAAAATTTAAGAGATACAGAGAATGAGAGACACATTTTGTTCTGGAGCATGCTTTCCATTAAGAGAATAAAGTGTGTTCATGTGTGTCTCTAGGAATATATGTAATACGATTTAAATGGTGAAAGCAAATAGAAACTGAACACTCAGGCGCCATTGTTTTTGTTCTGTGTTGTTTGTTTACCATGTTCTGGGAATGATTTAGTCCAGTGAGTAATACAATAAAAGTGAAGATATTTGGCACCTGTACTCAAGAAAATTCTAGTCTAATTTAATCAATAATATTTTACTAACAGTAGAGTTTCAGAAGAAATTATCTGAGGGAGAACTGTTTTTAAATTAAAGTATACTTTAATTTGTGGAAATTAGTATACTCTACATTTGCATAGAATAACTGAGTGAACTGGGTTGAACTCATAGGATTAAAATATAGGAATAGACACATTTAGGAGATGGTCATTAAGGTGCAGTAGGCATTTAGCCAGGTGAGATTGCTCTTCAGTTGTGGAGATGGTTGGTGGCTGGTGGTGAAACAGAGGTAGCTTTGTATGCTGGGTAAATAATCTGACCAAGAGTGTAGGGGTGGCAGCGTTATACAGTCCTGAGTGTCGGGCAGCGGTGTTCAGAGTACACTTTGAGACCGGATAGCACAGAGGAATGTGCTTGGCTCTTTTCCTATTTCATGTCAGGTTTCTTTTCTACAAATACTCTTCTAATAGTTTTATCACTCCGTATAGCTTTTTTTGTTGTTGTTTTGTTTCATTTTGTTTTGTGAAAGCAAATAGAGTAAACTTCAAGTCTGTACTGACATATTTTTGAAATTTTTCTTTTACGGTGGAATATATGTTTTTCTTTATATAGAGCCAAAATGCTGATATACTGTATACTTTCACTATGTGTTTTCCCCACTTTAATTTTCACATTGATTCTTAAAGAGACCAACCCATCTAGTCTTTACCCCAGACTTTGTGGAGAATGTAGGGAGGGGTATGAAAAGTTGTGTAGAGTATCTTGGTAACAAATGATTTCTGTGTTTTGAGACTCTGGTAACGTAGCCTGGACACTGAATCAACTTGCACCTCTTCCTTCTCTGAGCCTTTTGCCTGCTGGCTTGCAGGAGTAGGAGTGTCACATGGGTGAAGTTGGTGTCTGGACATGATACTGGGCACGAGCATCAGTGGCAATCAGTGACTTATTTTTCAGCTGGAATTTTGGTCTGCCTTGTTGGTCTTGGGCCAGCTTCCCTGGCTTGCCTCTGCTCCTTTGTGCTCTTATTTTCATATTTTTGAACAAGATTTATGTCTTTCCTTGACTGTGGAGGGAAAACTGTCCAGATTTTTCCTTAATTTGTTTCTGAAACAAGCATTTGATCCTCTGTAGTTTTAAAAAAATTTACAGGCAGCAGAAAGTAAAAAAAAAAAAAAAAACAACTCATAAAGACAAGAAGTAAGTTTCTGTTTCTGAAGTCTCAGAGACTCTAGATGTAACTCCTCCCTTGTTTCTTGGGGTGAGAGTGGTACTAGATTCAGAATTTTTCTCCTACAGAGCTTTTTAATTTCCTGTGATTGCCTTTGTGTCTATCCCTGACTTTTATTTTTCCTTTCCTCCCTTGTTCCCCTCCTTTCTTTTCTGTTTGTTTCTATTCTCTTACCTCCCCTTTTCTACCTAGACCTTTTACAGGGAGGGATAATACTTTGCTGTTGTTAATGGGTCTCAGAAATTTCAATCTAGCTTGGATAATCAGGAAATTTGTTGGCTCATATAATTGAGGCTGGGTTTTCGAGGTTGGTGGATCCAGCAACCCAGCAGTTTGTTGGTGTTACCGAGAGCTTGATCTCTAATTTTTGCTTTCTGCAGTGCTGGTTTCATCCTAAGACTGGGGTTTTTTGTAGATGTAGGGTAATTTGAGCAGCAGATGGGCTGATAATTTGTACCATGTTCATAGGGAGAGAAAGACTTTCTTTTCAACCACCAAGTGAAAGTCCTAAACATTTTGCCATTGGATTAGCATCAACCAGCTGTACTGGCCAAGGGAGAGTCCTGTGCCCATGGGCTTAGGTCTGGGTGACTGGCAGAAAATAAGAAACTGCATCCTTGGTGCATTCAGCGAGCTGCTGTGTGACTGAGACTACACAGTTGGGCACCAGCTGTTTTGTAGAGTAAATGCAAGTAGTATTTGAGAAACAGTCACAGAATCCATTGTGATTGTAGCTTTGGATACATAAAAGAATGGAGTATTTATTTAAGTTACAAGATAAATTTTTAAAGTTTCAGTAATATTATGATTGAGACCAATATCTCTAAGAGATAACCCTCACTTGTGTCTTTATTGCATTATTCACAATGGCCAATTTAACCAACCCAACGTCTGTCAGTAGATGAATTGTACACAGATAAACACAGGAATATTATTCAGGAAATGAAGGAAAAGGTTGCAAGAATTAGAATAAGATACAGAATATGAGGAATGATCATAAAATATGGTTAATGTACACATAAAAATTTTACTACAGTGAGAGACACTGCCATAATCCCCTCAGAATACTGTGTGACTTCAGACACACCTACCTCATCACTCTTGACACTTTCTGAAGCAGCAAGTTTCTTCATGGGGTGTGATAAAAAATATGGTGAATGCACCCACCAAGGGCATCCAACAGAAAGGCAGGCTTGTGAAAATATTATTTGTCCTTACCCTCCTGTTCAGTAGATTTGGCACCACGTGGCTTCTGGGGCTTCCTCATACTCAAAATGATCATGAAAGGTTAACATTTTGATCTGATTCAGGACATCGAGGCAGCCGTGACAGCCGAACTAAAAAGATTCACACAAGAGGGTTTCTAGAACTGCTTTGAAAAAGTGGCAAGAATGATAGCATAAGCGTTTTCAAAGAAAAGGAAAGTTTTTTTTAAAGGTAGGAATTAATGGTGACATGTCTTTTACTATAATAATTTTTGAAAATTTAAACGTTCTCTATTTTTTGATCATACCTTATATCTATTTTACCCTTTTGGCCTCATTTTCTTTTTCCTCTTAGATGTAGATTCTTTTTCTGAAGCATTCAAGAGTAAGTTTTATACATCATGGCCCTCTGCCACGAAGTATGTAAGTATGTATTACCGAAGGATAAGAATATTCTCTGATAGTGCTTATTATCAGCTTCAGGGAGTTTTAATGTTGCTGTTACCTACAGTTTAAAAAACCTGTTCAAAACTCTTTATGAGTGAAATCAGTATCGCTAAGAGATATTTGCACTCTCATATTTGTTACATCACATCTACATTCACTAAAATACTGAAATAGTCTTGTTTGTATCCTCAAATGAGAAGTCTCTCTCACACATATACATGCTCTGGAGAATATTCACTCTAGAAAGAAGAGATCTTGCCATTTACGCTAACATAGCGTAAATGAACATTTAAGACATTGTGCTCAGTAAATTAAGCCAGGCACGGAACAACAATTAGCGCATGCTCGCACTTCTATGTGAAATGTATAAAAGTAGAACTTCCGCAGGCAGAGAATAGAATGGTGATTATCAGACGCAGGAGGGTGGGGGAAATGAGATATTGATGAAGGAGTGCTCTTATAAAGAGTGAATAAGTTCTGGAAACCTACTGTATGACCTGAGGGCAGTAGTTAGTAATAATTATATGTATTGTGTACCAGAACTTGCTAAAGAAGTAGTTCTTAAAGTTTTCTTACCACTCCAAAGGCTGGTAAGTGTAAAGAGGTAAATGTATTAATTAGCTTGACTGTAATAATCAGTTCATTATGTATATCAAAGCATCACACCACTTAACCTTTAATATAATCAGTTTAAATCCTTTGTGGCATAATCCTTTATGGCATTGTTCTTCGGTACGAGATCTCATCTGAGATCAGCTTTTATGTTTAGTTGTCATGCCCCTTTAAGCTATACCACTTTCATAGTTTATATTTTGTGACAGTCACCTTTTGTGTGTGTGTTGTGTGTGTGTGTGTGTGTGTGTGTGTTTGTGTAGTGTAGTGTGGGAGAATGAACCAGGGCCTTCACACTGAGCTGCATCCCCACCCTTTTAAAATTTTGAGACAGAGTGTCACAAAATTGGCCAAGCTGGATGCAAACTTGGTCTCGTGCTGCATCCTCCCAGAGTGCTGGGGGTTACAGCCATGTGCCATCATACTTGTCTGATACCGAATGCATTATTGGTAGCTGTTCCTGAGAAAAAGAAAGTTGGACTGATGAGCCTACAGATCCTGAGGACCTGTAAAAGTGGATGTCAGGTACAGGGTGAAAACAGTGGCAGATGGGGCTTTGGCTCAGTACAGAATGAACAGTTTATTAGATCCAGGGAAAATCATGGCCTGGTACTTTTAAAGTACTCTGTTGTACTTTGCATGCCATCTTCCTCTGAGAAAGGTAAGGAGAATGGTTGCACTCTGATCTGCAAACTGCCTTCTAGAGGACAACCTTAGCACCTCCAGCAAGGCGCCCTAGGGCCATTTCCTGGAGGTAGCACTTTATAGTAGTGGGGTGTTGATTTTGTAGACAGAATTAATCTCTGAAATCAGAGTTGAGTATTTTGCCTAGGCATGAAATAGACTCCATTCGTAAGGTTTCTTGTTGCATTGGATAGAACACCTTAATTGTGTTTTGTACACAGGTTATAAATGCAACATGTCAGGAAGAGCCAGAAGTCTTGTCAAAGAACAAAGAATGGAATTCTCTGTCCAGTTTCACAGGGTGATAGCAAGGAACTCTTCAAAGCGGCCTAAGGGAGGACCCCCCTCCCCAGAGACGCTACATTCTGCTGACCATCCAGAATGCTAGT
Source organism: Fukomys damarensis (assembly GCF_012274545.1). Taxonomy (NCBI): domain Eukaryota; kingdom Metazoa; phylum Chordata; class Mammalia; order Rodentia; family Bathyergidae; genus Fukomys; species Fukomys damarensis. The sequence goes on along the minus strand of NW_022900933.1, from coordinate 33,995,729 downwards.
GGTGGACTGCTATAGAGATTCAGAACCCTAGCCCTCTGTTCTGATTATGAATTTTTTTAAAATCTGATTTTTATTTTGTCATCTTACAAAATAAAAGTGTAGAAAATATATGAAATATGGAAGAGTGCTTAGCATAAAAAAATTTTCATTTCACAGAATGGAGTAGTTGAATTTATCTAGGATAATTATAGTTTCAAAGATACACGTCTAAATAGTTGGTCAGTGTCCAGTTGTGGTAGATTGTTAGTTGGGCATATAACCTTATGTGTTCATCATCTTTTGATAAAGGATGTAATCAGTTCAGGCGTTTACATCTTTTCTATGGTGTAGGTACAGTGCTGAGCTATGTCATTATTTTATCAGTAATATATAATTTATAAAGACGATTTTTGTGCTTTTATATATTATATATTTATAGTCTTTAACATCATCATCATCATCATCATCATCATCATCATCATTATTATTATTATTATTATTTTGGTACTGGGGATTGATCTCAGGTCTTTGAGCTTGTGAGGCAGGCTGCGGCACCACTGAGCTAAATCCCCAACCCTTATAGTCTTTAACATATTTAACAAGACATCATACTATACACATTTTATTTTAAAAACATATTTTGGATACGATTCTATGTCAGTCAATATAGATACACATTATAGTCTTAAAAGATGTAAAGTATTTCATGAGCTATACATTATTTAGCTAATTTTCTACTAATAGGTTTTAAAGTTCTTGTTTTTAGATAATGCAACAACACATACTCATGTACTTACATCTTTGTAGTTTTCTGATGCTTTAAGACACATTTCAAAGTGGAGAGCTTCTGGGTCAGGTATGCAATGCTTGACTTCTAAAACAAAACTCTAAATTAAGTGAAAGCTAAAACAACTATAGGAAGAGTTTCAAAAGGCCTCTGGAAATGATATTCTGATGTTTCTCTTGTTTCTGTGCTTTCTTTTGTTTTAACCCTGCATGGTTGTGTAATGGTATTCTTTTTCCCTTTTGTAGTAAGCTGTGCTAGAACAAAAATGCAATGAAAGAAACACTGGATGAATGAAAAGCCCTGCTTTGCAACCCCTCAGCATGGCAGGCCTGCAGCTCATGACCCCTGCTTCCTCACCAATGGGTCCTTTCTTTGGACTGCCATGGCAACAAGAAGCAATTCATGATAACATTTATACGCCAAGAAAATATCAGGTACTAATGAAAACACTAATACTGGAGCATTTTTCACTAAAATGGGGTACATTAGTTATATAGTTGACATGACTTATAAAACTCATTTACCCTTCTAAGCCTCCCTCTTCTGATTAATTTTCTCATTCAAAATACTTGTTCTTAATAGTCCTTTTCTAACATCTGCTGGGTAATTGATTTGTTAATTCTATTTGTGAAGTTCCTTATTTGTTTTCTATAAACTTATTCTTCTTTAACATCCATTTGGGTGCGTCTGTCCTAAGGAGCTAGGTAAGAGTTGAGATTGTTTTGAGAATATTCAACCATGAACTTCAGAACTACATTATTGTAAGTTTAGTCATTCATATTATTTTACAGAAATATTCTGTGCAAAAGTAACTCTTAAATGAAGAAATTTTAAGTGCCATTTCAGCATGTTTTTATAGTACAGCTGTATACAAGCATTTTGTTTCTGTTTATTATTGTATAAAGTTATAGAAAGGTTTTCTCTTTTGGGCAAAGTTATTGGAGGAAGATTTTAGAAATAGTGAAATTTCCTGATTTAAAATAGAATTCAATTTTCTAGATTTTGTACCTAGGACAGATTATATAATCTTTTTCTCCACCATATTTCTAGGTTGAACTGCTTGAAGCAGCTCTGGATCATAATACCATCGTCTGTTTAAACACTGGCTCAGGGAAGACATTTATTGCAGTACTACTCACTAAAGAGCTGTCCTATCAGATCAGGGGAGACTTCAGCCCAAATGGAAAGAGGACTGTGTTCTTGGTCAACTCTGGTAATAAAAAATTATTTTATCAATTGTGTGGAGGAAATTGGATGAAGTTTTATGTTTAAGCAGATTGTCTCAGTGGATATTAAGTTAAATTATTGAAAGTGAAGAGAGTTGGACACAGTAATGTGAAGCTCTGTTAGAAGTATTTTGTTTCTTTATAGTATTTCAGTTGCTGTAATCCTGCATTTCTTTTGAATGAATTACTTTAGGAACATAATCTAATCTAAGTTATAGTTATTTTTATTCTTGATAGTTTATTTTCACCCAAAGTATGTGCTAGATTATGAGGTGCATACTTTTTGATTTATAATTTTGTGAAAGAAAATTATATGCTTCTTAAAAACAGGTTATTCAGCCGGGGATTTAGCTCAGCAGTTTGGTGGCCTGCCTTGCAAGCACAAGGACCCGAGTTCAATCCCTGGTACCAAAAACAAAACAAAACAAAAAATAGGTTATTCAGTAAGAGTTCAAAGTACAGATTTTTGTATATTTGGGATTATAATAAACAAATTGTGAACCTAAGCTAATGGGTCCTTATATAACCGTGCCACGCCTTCCCTTTTTGTAGATGGTCTCAGAATAACTATGTACGTTAAAGCATATGCGATGGAGCTGGGCGTGGTGGTGCATGCCTGTAATCCCAGCACTCGGGAGGCTGTGGCAGGAGGATCACTGTGAGTTGGAGACCAGCCTGGGCTAATAGTGAGTCCCAGGTTAGTCTCAAGTACATAGTGAGACCCTGTTTTAAAAAGCCATATGAGATGGTCTCATTTTTGGTGAACTAATCTGGTTTTACTGAGGAAAGCAGAAGGGGTGAATCTGGTATGGCTGCCATTCCAACCTGGAAGGGATAGTCTCAGATTAGAGGAAACCAATCGGGAAGAAGAAAGGGGGGTGTAAGATTTTTTGGAGTGAGTGACAGGCCAAGTGGCAAGTCTTGTAAGTGCATTTTGGGGGATGACTTTGGAACTTTGATTTTAAATTGGCAATTTTAAAAGCTAGGGCTTAGGTGTAAGAACCATAAGATTTTCACAACTGTCTTAATCATTAGTTGTCCAAAGAGCCAACTAGGCCAGACTTCTCATATTTACACAAAGTGTATTTGTAATCAGCGAACCAGGTTGCTCAACAAGTGTCAGCTGTCAGAACTCATTCAGATCTAAAGGTTGGGGAATACTCAAACCTAGAAGTGAATTCATCTTGGACAAAAGAGAGATGGAACCAAGAGTTTACTAGGCACCAGGTAAGACTTGTAGAAAAGTTTCACTTTATAAATCCTATGAGTCCTTGACTTAGTTTGTAAGATGGTTTGTATCCTTCGTAGGGATGGGTTAAGCAGCTGTTTCCTGCTCTTTCTCAGCCTAAAGAAGAGCCCTTGTGTGCTTGCTCTGGTTTGACCATCATGTAAATTACTAATTTGCATTGCTTTTAATCTGTAGGAAAAGAAATCAACATTCGTAGTTATTTACTTACTTGAAAAACAAATTCCTGTAACTTTTTCCAACTTGCAGATAATCTGCTTTTAGAAAATTTACTCTTGAGTTAAATATATTGAAACTAGACAAATTTTTTTGCTGACTTTCAATCTTTGGTGCAGATTTCCTCTAAGTTCATTTTTCTACATGGGCAGCATATTCTGAGGGTCTTTAGGTGTGGTGCTGGGAGATACAGAGTGGTGAGGATCTGCTTCCTACTAACTTTATGAACAGCCTGCAGCCAACTAGTATTTCTCACATATTGGAATAAATAAAGCACTTATATAACCACAGAATCACAGACTATAACATGAATAGTTAGTCACCCAGAAAACCTTGCCAGATTAGTAGAGGGGGTAAAAAGTAAAAACAGTGAATTGTTTTGTGATTTGACTAAATTAACGGGTCTTATCAGTCAAAATATGGTCTGAAGTAGGTTTGGTAGATTTATTATAAAAAAAAAGTTCTCACTTATCCAGAATTGTTTACTCATAATCTTTTCCCATGTTTTCCTTGATTCTTGATTCCAATGTCTGAATGTCTGTACCAGTGATGGTAAACCTTTTAGAGCTTTCAACCATAGCAGTCAGCCTGCTCTGGTGTGAGTGCTATAGATTCGTCATCACTGGTATACATTTAGAATTTTAAAAAATTTTTGACCAATGAATATCTCAATTCTCACCTGTGATACAGTGGCTTCCATGATCTGATCTCATATAAGTATATCCAGCAGGTGAATGGTGTGTTTGTACTAATGCCAGTTTTATTTTAGGTTCTCATTATGACTTGTTCTGTCGCCTTGAATGTTCTGAAAAATGGGTACTTATCATTATCAGACATTAATCTCCTGGTATTTGATGAGTGTCATCTTGCGATTCTAGACCACCCCTATCGAGAAATTATGAAGGTAGGTTTTTAGACTATTTCTTAACAAGTCAAAGTAAATGACAGAGCATGTACAGTTTTCTTTTAAGACGTGAAAAGCAGTAATATTAATTAACAATATTTGGAACTTGATTGCAGTGTATGAATGAACAAATGAACATTAATGTTTATTTAAATCTGTAGCTTTGTAAACATAATGTAAATTGCATATACTAAAATTTTGTAATGTATCTAAGTCTGCCTTTTGAAAAACTGACCTTTTAAAGAAACTTGTGTAATTCTGTAATATTATGTTGACCACGGTATATTGGTGTTTCCACTGAACATATTGCTTTTAGTGTTTGTCAGTAATTTTGATACGTTTTAATATGGTAGTGTCTCTGTTATGACCTTGAAAAATGAGGTCTTTATTGTCAGTGTCTTTCATTTTGTTAGCTCTGTGAAAATTGTCCTTCATGTCCTCGCATTTTGGGACTAACTGCTTCCATTTTAAATGGGAAATGTGATCCAGAGGAATTAGAAGAAAAGATTCAGAAACTGGAGAAAATTCTTAAGAGTAATGCGGAAACTGCAACGGACCTGGTGGTGTTAGACAGGTAAATAGTTCTGATAGGCATGGCTTGAATAAGACTAGCTGTAACTGATACTAAAAGCCTTCTATTTCTTTTGTAGTGCTTCAAGATACCAGTTTAAGTTGTTCAATAACTGTTAAGACTTAAGAATTCTTTATAATTTTATTACATGCAGGTACAAGAATCCAGTCTTGTTTCAGAAAGCAGCAGACAAGGCCTTTCTATATTAACAGATTATGTTGCAAATGTCAGCTCCTTTTGTTTCCTGATATTACCTGAGACTAAAGATTTTGATAGTAAATATGGGTTCTTTTTTGTCAAAATGTGTGCTTTGTTATTCTGACCTAGATGTTGCGTGTGATGTTTTGAAACATTAATTTATTTAGAAACTTCAGTAGTATACTTTAAAATATGTACAGGCATCTTACTATTTTTAAAATAGGTTGCGTATTTTTGAGAAAGACCATTTATAACTTGTAGGCTTGTCCCTTTGTTAGGATGTTTCAGTTTTGAGCTTCAGTAATTTATTCATGGACACACATGATTTTCTTAAGTTGGGGCAAGAGAGCTGGAGCTTGTGTAAATCAGAAGAAATATGGATCTTTAAATAATTCAGTTCAGGGCCAGGGATTTAGCTCAGTGGTTCGGTGGCCTGCCTTGCAAGCACAAGGACCCGAGTTCGATCCCCAGTACCAAAAAAAAAAAAAAAAAAAAAAACAAAACCCAAAAAACTCAGTTCATGTCAAAATAATCACAACCTTAAGTACTGTAGTCTTAAAAAAAAAGCCAAAGATTGCCAAATGGTGGTTCTTAGGACGGTATAACAGAGAAAACTACTTGGGTTCTGGAGTTGAGTCATACATGGACTATGTGCTCCGCTAATTCTGGGCTGTGTGATTCGGGTGGTTCACCTCCCTGAACCAAGTGGCATTGGCAATGTTTTCAGAGGATCCTTTGATGGGCAGTTACATGGATGTGTGGAAAATGCCTTGTAGTGTGCTTGGCAGTCAGTAAAAATTTGGGAAGTTTTCTTTGTGGAGAGAGAAAAGGTAACATTTTAGCTTCATCCAATTTAGATGTCCAATGCCATATGAAATAAAAATCTTAAGACTTTAGTATATTCTACTTTTGACTTCCCTGAGTCAACACTAGATATAATGTAGAAGTTAAAAGGTTATACTTGTGTTTTTCTCTGGCCTGAATTTGTTTATGTTTTCTTTACTAGTGCAAGTTTTTGGGAGAAGTACAGCTATTAGAGCATTTTAAGAGTTAACTGCTAAGTAATCTTTTGGCTTAAGCATTATCTAGTTGTCTACATGTGACACTCTAGTATAGTATACATTCTAGTTTTGGTTAAGAAAAATGAAAACTATAGTATTAAAAATGTCCTCACTGTATTTCTTAATTAAAATCACAACATGTGCTTTTAGGATACGACTGTGTGCCTTTTGGTTCTCATATTTTGTGGAAGGAATGATATCAGGAGTGCATGAAAGCTGAGGAATTTTCCTTAGGGAGATACATTAAAAATGAAATTGACATTTGCAAATGTTAAAGGTTTCAGACAGTGTGGAAACAATACAGTATACTTAATGGCAAAATATCCCCCCTGCTACCACATCCCTGTTTACACTTTTTAAAAATAATTACTAATTGAGTTTCTTAAATCTTTTCAACATTTTTGATCTTCATGTTGCCCAGTGCCTAAGGTAGCAAAACTTGGAAATCTAAATTTAATAAACAAGACAAATACCCCTGAGATAATAATGAAATGTATCCATACAATTCTTTGAACATCAGTCTTCTGCCGGTGTTCCTTCTAAACTTTCGGGCACACCTGGCACCCATAAAAGTGTAGATCTAGGAAGACTGACTTTGCCTGTTGGCCTGAGTGGAAATAGAAACTGAAACGAGTTAGATACACAGAAGATCTTTGGTTGTAGTGAGTTTTAAAAAGGAGAAGTACGGGTGTTCCAGCAGGCACTGGGGCAGCTGAAAGAGCCTTCACAGGAAGGCAGGACGGAGTTTTACTAGAATCATTTTCTTTCTTTGAACTCTTATTTTCTTCCTAATTTTCCCTGTGCGAGGATTAAGATAGAGAGTATGTAAGGTTCCTGGCATAATGCTTGCAATGTTGTAGATGCCCAGTTTGAACTCTCTTTTTCCCCTTTTTCCTTTAGAAAATATCTTATAAATAATTCTTTGTTTATAAAAAATGTTAAATATTTTCTGTGGAGAAATACAGTAATACAGAAAGAATAAATACCTAAGATCCCATCCCACTGCTAACGTTTTGGACTATTTGCTTAGTATTTTTCTCTTTTCTTTGTTTTTTGCAAAAATGGTTTTAATGTATTTTCAACATTGCAATAGTAGTGACTTTTTTGTTTCTGTTCTTAAAGATACACTTCTCAGCCATGTGAGATTGTGGTGGATTGTGGACCATTTACTGACAGAAGTGGGCTTTATGAAAGACTGCTGATGGAATTAGAAGAAGCACTTAATTTTATCAATGACTGTAATGTATCTGTACATTCAAAAGAAAGAGATTCTACTTTAATTTCTAAACAGGTAAGCACATATAAAGTATAATATAATAAAGTTTTTATTTATTTTTAATATTGAAATGGAAAGCTAGTTTCTATACATTTTAGTTGAAGGCCTTATCTTTATTTCCTTGGATGTTTTTCATTGAATACATCATATTAGATTGAAGGTTAAGTTACTTGATATTTATACTTTTAAGTATAGGGCTTCCTTATTTTAAGGCTATGAGTTAGAATTCATGTTATTGTTTTAGTATGAGGAAGGAGTTCAAGTTTTGTTATTTTGCTTTTGATCTGGTGAGTTAGTTCCTTCTCCAACTTGTGAACTAAATGAGTGTTCTGCTATCTTCTGGTGTGTATCTGGACATGAGTCTACTGTCCATCAGAGATCCAGCTCGAGATGGGATCCTTGAGAGCAGTGATCCTGAGTTGGACCTCATGCTGAGAGCAGCAGCTCCTTCCTTACCCTCAGCTTTTTAGATACACAAATTAGGGGCCCCTCAACAGACCTGCTGAGTCAGAAATTCTGGGCTGGGGTCCCCAGAATTGAGTTTTGAGTATTAAAAAAAACTCTGACTTTTGAGTTTTGTCAAGCTCTCCAGTGTTCCTGACGACTTGGAGCTTGAGAACCACTGCCTGGGCATTTGCTGCTGCTTTTGCATGTTAGTACTGTCTTGAATGTATTTCTTCATTTTGCTCATGCTGATTTTTTTCTAGAGTAGCAATGCTTAGGTTTTTCTCACCCTTTGAGTTCCTGCTGAGTCCATATTGTGTCTTTGGCTGGAATATAGACCAGCGATTTCTGCATCTTAGCTTGGCTGTGGATTTTTATTCTGCTCTCAGCTAGAGTTGTAAAATGTGACATTCTGGGTAGGCTCCAAAATCATGATCTGGATTTAGCTTAAAGATGAGAAGGAGCCCTGCTCTTAAGTTTTCATTGAAATAATGCCTTAAGGCAGTTGTATAGGTTTTAAACACTCTTAACCTTTGTAGTTTAAAATATAGTACTCGCTGTAGACAGGCCAAAATTCATTCATAATTCCTAATCTTTCTCTCTTTGATATTATAATGACCCCCCACCATGTGAATATGTATGACTAGGGGATGTTATGTGTAAAGTTTAAGGAAAATCATACCATTCTTTCTGGAAGAGCAAAAATTGCTAAAGTAAAATTGCTCTGCTAACGTATTTTTTTGAATAATTTTTCAGGAAGTAAGTGACTGTAGTTCTCATTAGTCACAGATATAAAAATTAAGTTTTATTAGATCTTATTAACATTATACAGTTGCATCTTTTCAGGGCCAGGGATTTAGCTCAGTGGTTCTGGTGCCTGCCTTGCAAGCATAAGGACCTGAGTTCGATCCCCAGTAACAAAAAAAACAAAACCCCAAAAAACCAAAACAAAAAAAAACCCAGTTTCATCTTTTCTATTAGATTATTGCTGGGAGAAAAAGAGATGATTCTAGGCATAGATGCGTGAAATAGCAGAGACTGAGAAAACAACTGACCCCTTTCCCCAATATTAGGGGTATTGGTAGGATAAATTAATTTTGAAGGGGCAGCTTGTAGACACTTAAATTCTAGCTGCACCCTGTGTGAAAATGCTACACGATTATTACCTGTTATTTGGCTGCTTCTTTTTTAATTGTAGATTCTATCAGATTGTCGTGCAGTATTGATAGTTCTGGGACCCTGGTGTGCAGATAAAGTAGCTGGAATGATGGTAAGAGAACTTCAGAAATATATCAAACATGAACAAGAGGAGCTGCACAGGAAGTTTTTATTGTTTACAGACACTTTCCTAAGGAAAATACATGCACTGTGTGAAGAGCACTTCTCACCTGCCTCACTTGACCTGAAATTTGTAACTCCTAAAGTAATAAAACTGCTTGAAATCTTGCGCAAATATAAACCATATGAGCGACAGCAGTTTGAAAGTGTTGAGTGGTACAATAATAGGAATCAGGATAATTATGTGTCTTGGAGTGATTCTGAGGATGAGGATGAGGATGAAGAAATTGAAGAAAAAGAAAAGCCAGAGACAAATTTTCCTTCTCCATTTACCAATATTTTATGTGGAATTATTTTTGTGGAAAGAAGATACACAGCAGTTGTCCTAAACAGGTAAATCTCTTAGGTTTACATTGTTTCCGAGTAGAACAAAGGCAGCTTTCTGTGCTGTGAAGGGATAGATTGTAATGGTGCAAGAGCCAGCATGACTGGCCAGGGTCCCCCACTCAGTCCCAGCCATAACTTACAGGTACTGCTGTCTTGGGATTGGATGTGGGTGTCTGTGTGTTGGGGATGCTTACAAATACAGAAGCTTTCCCCAAGTTGATTTTGGCATAACTGAGATTTTTGTCTTAAAGGATGCTACTCTATTCAAAACAGAAATAGAGAACAAGTATAAAAATTTATATTTAAAAGATGAATCCCTTGTCTTGTATTTAATTTTTATATTCATTTATCAGACATGGTATTAAGCATTTCTCACCAAGCTTTCTCCTTAGGGTAATCTTTCTTTTTTTCTTTTGAGTTTTGATACAAGAGTCCTGCTGCGTAACTCAGGCTAGCCTTGAACTCACTGTGTAGTCCAGGCTGGCCTTGAACTCAAGGCAGTCCTTCTGCCTCAGCCTTCCAAGTGCTGGGATTACAGGCTTGCACCACCTTGCTCATCCTTAGGGTGATAGGATAAACTTTATCTGAATATTATGTTAATTTTTTTCTTAATGCATTGTGGTATTGTGAAATACCCCTGTGGTCTCCTTACTGTTTACTGGCATACAACTTTTAAAACCTTTACAATCTTCATTTGTATGCTAATTAGTTGCTTTATGGGTGTCTGACTCTCCATTGCTTCAGATTGGGGCTGGTTTTAGGAAAGACCAGGCAAGATCAGAGGATTGGGTCTTTTAGCCCTACACCAACCCTCCAAGAAGAAAGGAGTTGGAAGGCTGAGTTGATGCTGGCAGTCTTGCCTATATCATGAAGCCTGCATAAAAACCCTAAAGACAGGATCTGAGAGTTTCTAGATCCTGAACACGTTGGAGGTTCCTGGAGGGTGGCTCACTTTGAGGTCTGTGTCCCTTCACACACGCCTTGCCCTGTGGACCTCTTCATCTGTATCTGTTTGCATTGTGCATTCTGAGTCTTGTGAGCTGCTGCAGCAAATTAATCAAATCCAAGGAGAAAGTTGTGGGCATCCTGACTTGTAACTTCTGGGTTGGACACACAGATAAAACAGCTTAGGGCTTAAAATAGCACCTGAATTCAGGGAGTAGTCTTGAGGGCTGAACCTTACAACCTGTGGGATCTGATGGTACCTCTAGGTAGATAGTGTCAAAATGGAATTAAATTAGAGAACATCCAGCTGGCTGGTGTCCACTGCCACAGAACCGGCTGCTTGCTGGGGAAAATCCTCACACCTTTTGCGGTGTCAGAAGTCGTCTTTATTGCTTGTGGTGTGAGAGCAGAGGAAAGACTTTTGCCTGTTTTTAGAGCTGTAGTGAGAAAGTCTAGAATAACTGGATTTATAATTTGGGTTTATAGATTATATAATAACATTTTCTGAATTGGAAGGAAAGAGTTAGATGCGGAGTTCTGAGAATGAGTACAGGTGACAGTGAATCTGTATGTTAGTTAAGTTGTAGATTCTGATCTCTTTCCCTTCTTCATAAGAGGTTAATTTTTTACTGATGAGAGACAGGCAAGGAACTCTAGTTTAATTTTGTGTTAAATGATCACTTAATGTATGGTCCTTTTGGGTTGTAGACCTATTTCTGTCAAAATAGGCACCTTATTTTGTGCTTAAGACAATCTACTTTTTTAGGAGATCCATTAATTGACCAAAGCTGATCTCTAAGAAGCCTTTTCCACAAGTAGTGATCTCTGAGGAAAAATTAAGCTATGTTTCCTGAGGTAATTTTTTTTAAAAAACTGCTTGTAAATGTTTAAGGGTTTTAAAATTTTTTGAGTAATGAGAAATTGGACTCGAGGGTAGTCATCTGGCAGTTTTTAGTCTGGTAATTTTCATAGTCATTGAGCCTGAACCTTCCGATGAATATAAAGTACAGTAACTTCAGGTACTGAATTACATTCAAATCAGAAGTTAAAGGTTGGAAAGGGACCTCAATTGACTATCTAATCCAACACACTTATTTTTATAAAAAAGAAAAAGTGCCTCAGGAGGAAAAGTGATTTGCTCTATGTTAAATTGCTTGTCAGTGGTGGAGACAGTTCTAGAATCCTAATATCCTAACTCCTAAATTTCCATTTGTTTCTACTGTCAAAATGCCCCTGAGTGGCATAGAATCCTGGAAACTGGTGCTTTACAGTGGGAAGACAGCCAGGAGAGAGCCAGGAACTGCTTGAGTGACGAGGGACTGTTTCTTAAAATGGAGAGAAAGCATTTGGGGATCAAAAAGTTTAATGCTGGCTCAGTTCTAAGTCTAGTTATGGCTGTGCTCCCTGCCTTAGAGAGGATAATTTTAGGATTGAATAAATTTTCTGGGGCTTAGAAGAATGGGAGTTTATCTCCTCCCCAGCCCCACCCTTTTAGTGTCTTACTGAGAATCCACCCACGTGCATTTTTATGTAGAAATATGTCAGTTTTCTTTGCAGGTATATTGGCTTGACGAAGTTTATCCACAGTCAGTCAGTTACTTCCTATTGACTTTAAGGATCAGATTGTGATCACCTTTCAGAAAATGTGGCTGGAATTTAGTGTTATAGGGTGAATCAAGAGCAGTTTCAGGTTGACTTTATGAGCAGCTAATTAAATGTACAATAGAAGTCTTGTTCCAGTAAGCTTTTTAATAAGCTTAGAAAAACTTCCTGAAATCCAGATTCTTTCCTTCCGTCAGTTTAATGGGAGGAAAAACCCTCCTTCAGTGAAGTTTCATAGGAATAGAAGCTCTGGCAGTACACATGTAGTTTTCTATTTTCCTGATAAAAAATCAATCCCAGCTACTTCTCTGTGCAGTGTAGATAGATAGGTGCTCAGTCTCATGTTTACAGCTTTGCTTTTAACTCATACAGGGATTTAGAGGCCACTTTTATACACACTTGAAAAATTTTCACAGCACTCCATGAGGAGGAAAGTAGATGTTCTTACTATATTGCAGATGAAGAAACCAGTTCTGTTTGTGACCCTGCAGCAGTTACAGGTATCAAGTGGCAGAAAACGTCTCTCAGGCCTTTCACCATGTGACTTACTGGTATGGAGTGACATTGGTGATAGACAAGCCTGAGTTCACATCCTGACTTCCTCCTCACCCTTTTCCCCTTAATATCTTTTAATTTTGGAATGATTTAGATTTATGGAAAAGTTAAAAAGAAGGTGCAGAAAGTTCCCATATTCTCCTCACCTATTTTCCCTCATTGTTAATATTGCATGTCACTATTTGTGAAAACTGACATTGATACATTGCTTATTTACGAAATTTCAAGCTTTATTTAGATTTTGCTATTTTTTTCTGCTTTCCTGTTTTAAATTCCAGGGATTATATCACATTATTATCATATCTCCCAAGTCTCCTTTGGTGTATTAGCAGTTTCTCTGTCTTTTCTTGCTTTTGATGAGCTTGGCAGTCTTAGAGAGTACTACTACTAGTCAAGCATTTCAAAGAATGCCCCTCTCTTCTGAGTTGTATGACGTTTTCCTCAGGATTAGGCTAGTGTTACAGGATGTGGAAGAGTACATGGAGGTCACATGCCCTCTGGTCACATTTATTGGGGTTCAAAATATAAACATGAAACATTGGTGATGCTGAACTTCATCATTTGGTTATGATAGGATTTGCTTGCTTTCTACTTTGTGAAGTATTTCTTTTTCCTTTTCTTAAATCTATGTCCCTACTCCTACACCCCGGTACTGGGGATTGAATTTAGGACTTTGTGCTTACAATGCAGGCACCAGTACCACTGAGCTAAATCCTTGGCCCTTAAATCTATGCTATGGAAGCAGATTTCCAAGCCTATCCCATCCTGGCAGGGAGGGACTAATCTCTACTTTTTTGAGAACAATGTGTCCACATACATTGTTTGGGATTCTCCTGTAAGAGAAATTTGTTCTTTTATCCTATCTATTTACCTTTCTATTTATAGTTATTTAAGCATGTATTTGTCAGTACGGCCCCATGTTTATTTTAAACTTTAGATTATAATTCATTACTCTGTTAACTTATTTTTTGGCCATTGGAAACTATTTGAAGTTAGCTCCTTTGTCTCTTTGACATACCCTCATTCTTTTCTAGTATTTTTTAATTTGGTAACATGATGCTTTATTACCCCATATACCTTAGTAGACATTTATAGATTATTTTTTATAAATTTAACTTTTTATAGCCTCAGTATCTGTTGAAGATTAATGATATCTCCCTTTCTTAATTGGTTTATCAATGAAAGACAACATATACAGGAATGAGTGTTTAATCACCTGACAGTTCTTTGTGGACGTATTTTTGGAATGTAGTATCAGTGTACTGTCCTGTTGGGAATAGTTCTTTTTATTCTGTTTTTGTTTTTTGTAAGAGTATAGAGGAATTGTATTTGCTTTCTTCACATTGACAATGAAATGTAAGAAGGGATACTATTAGAGGTACTATTGATAATACATTTGAGGTACATGGTAGAAAGCTACAGTATATTTATGTCTTTGAAGTTTTCATTTAAAAGTTGTCTGAATTAACTAACATGTTTAGTCAAATCACAAGTTTCAGCCATAATTTTCATTTATGTATTTTCTGTTTTGGGAGAGGCATTTGCATATACACACAATGTGATCTTACCTCTGCTAGAAGTTGCATACATAGCTTGAAAGTAAGTATGGATACTCTTATAAGCAGTTTGACAGTAACTTTATATCTACTAAATAAAGTTGGCACTTTAATTTTGCAAAAATTGGTCTCTGATTGGAGATTTTTAAAAAATCTACTCTTCACTAGCAACAGTGTGAGCAGTCCTGTGTGCACTGGAAAACAGTATCTTGATTATGGAACCGTTCATATAAATTCATTTTAAAAATAAAAGAAACATGATTTCTGACCCATTTCATGACCTGAGGAAATCTTTAAGCAGTTTGTGATAGTTACTTTGAACTTCTTGAGGACAACAGATACTTGTTTCCCCTGAAGTCTATGGCTTTGGGACATGATTAAGCATCTCTTAAATTTATCCAGTACAAAAATCATTTTCCTCTGTAAATATTACCAGCATAGGTGTATGACATTGAATTATTGCTTGCAAGATTAAAAAAAAAATGTCATGTCTCTTCTGTTTTCCTCAGTTTTGACATGTTTGTCATTAAGGAGAAATAAATTACTATTAGTATTTTTATTTCTTAGCTAATTGAAGCCTGCCAGTTTTGGTGAAGTGTACTCTTTGCTTAATTAAGAATAGTTTAAAATGATTTTTAGAAATTTCTTTTACATTCAAAATGATACTTATATAAACTAAAATTTGGAAGTACATGTTATTTCTTTTTTATTCATTAAGTTTATTGGTATATTTTAAGTATACAATGTGATGACATTCATCATTGGGAATGTGTATGTTTACATGATATATCTTGGTTCTTATTTTTTTTTCCCATTCCCCTGCCTTTCTGTCATCCTCTCCACACCCCCCATTTACAAATACTTTGTTTCTGTTTTTTTCCTTTTCTCATATTTACTCTTTTCCCTTCTTTCCTGTACATGTTATTGCTAAGATAATTTATTTCAGATTTTTAGGCTTTTGAGCACATTTTGTTTGCATGTAAAGCTGTTCTCTGTTACTGATGTCATACATTTATTATAATTAAACCTTGAAACATAATAAGGAAATTTCTGATTCTAGACAAAAAGTACTTGAACTGTAGAACAAATTCTCCAGCTAGCCTGGACATGCAAGTGTTCTGTTGATTGGAGGCAGGGGATATTTTAGATATCCACTCATTTTCTTCCAGCTCTTTGATATTAGCCTATGTATTTAAAAGAAAGAAAGAGTGGTTTGACTTTAAAATGTAATTTTCTATTAGGAATTTATTCTATGCAGTATGACTTAGAGGAACCATATGGAGTCACTTATGTCAGGTGTGGAACCATTTATCCTGTGTGCTGAGTTTTTGAATGTACGTATTTCCAAAATAGCTGTAATGGCAGCACGAACTGTTAACCTTCGGTGCCCACGTAATCTGATCCTGTCCCGTTTTGTAGCTCTTTGCTGTGTCTTAGCCAGGAGGCTAGCTCTACATTACTTGCACTTTGTGTTACTACAAGGAGCAAGAGCGAAGGAGACTGCAGCTCAGGGCTCTCTTCTCTTTCATGACTCTGGGTGGGAGGACTGCTATGGTTTGTGCTGGCACAGCACTCAGTTGTGCCAAACCATGTTTAGCTGCCTGGGGACCAGAATGTGTTGGCAATGAAATGAGGAGGCATTTCTTTCCCAAGAGCGCTGCTCCCAGTAATAAAGGCTGTTGGATAAGATGAGAAGATGCAGCCATTCTTCCGTCTCGTGCGGCTGGAACTCTTCCCACATCTGGTGGGGAATGTGACAGTCCCCTTGGTGTCAAGCTTGTTCCTTGTGAAAATGGCCACCGAGGAAGGAGCATAGAGGCAGCTGAAGCCAAGTGCATGGGAAGTATGTTAAGTTGCTGTCCTACCCTGGGTCATGTTTCTATTAGGTCATCATCGCCAAAGCAAAAGTTGGAGGTAATGAGACTGTTTCATTTGTTGGTATAATCAGCCATGTATTCTGTGTTGTAAGTACTTGGTCCACAGATCTGTATGGTGCAGCATGGGCAGTGATTTCTGTCCATTCTAGTTAGAAAGAAAAACACCAAGACTATTTTGTTAGGTATGTTGGCAAAAAAATAGTATGTATATATTTCTATTTTAAAGAAGACCTTAGAAACAAAACCTTAAATGTTTTTCCCTCAGGACTGTTTAACTTCCAAATATATATAATTTTCTTAGATTGATAAAGGAAGCTGGCAAACAAGATCCAGAGCTGGCTTATATCAGCAGCAACTTTATAACTGGACATGGCATTGGGAAGAATCAGCCTCGGAACAAACAGATGGAAGCAGAGTTCAGAAAACAGGAAGAGGTAACATCAGTAACTATACAGTGGCGCTTGTCAGAACGCACACAAATACACTTTGCACACAGGAATTCCCTGTGGTGTAGCCCCCTTGGCTAGCTCTCTCTCTCTTTTCTTTCTCTTTCTCTCTCTCTCCCTCTCTCTCTCTCTCTCTCTCTCTCTCTCTCTTATAATATGGGGTACTTGTTCAGACCGTATATAGACCACTGTCTCCTATGGCTGTGGTGATTTACATAATTAGAACTAGAGAAGCTCTCTGGTAAATTAATTATGTCTTAATTGTCATTAACTAGTTCATTCCCCTTTATTGGATTGGCATTTCACAACTGCTGTAATATCATAGAAACATGAAACATGGGTAATGGTAACTCCTGTAGACTATATGGCTTTGAAACAAGAGGATGTCTTTTCCCCTACAATGTATTTTCTTTTTCATTTAAAGTCCTACCTGGGTCCAAAAAAAAAAATTTTTTTTTTTTTTTTTTTTTTTTTTTTGAGACAGGGTCTCACTGTGTACTTCAAACTGCTCTGGAACTCACTGTGTAGCCCAGGCTGGTCTGAAGCTTGGAGCAGTCCTCCTGCCTCAGCCTCCCGAGTGCTGGGTGCGCCACCATGCCTGGCTCTCAAATATTTTTTGAAAAACTATATAGATTTTAAGTTAAATTTTCTCATGCTTTTTAATGTTTTATGTAGGAAACATAAATATGCTGAAAGCTAATTTAGTGTTCTGGCTTGCAAGTAAAACCTTTCATTAAAATTTGTTCTTTAAATTTAGCGGAATAATTTCTGCTGAAGACATTTTTGTTACAACTGTTTGATAATAGTCTAGGTTTAGGGATTGCAGGAGCTGGTCTGATAGATCTATATGAGAACCAGCTTATGTTATTTCTTAACTCACAAGGTGTGATTGAAATATATGGTAAAAGTTTAAACTTTTAAAAATTTATTACCATAAAAGGCACGCTGTCATTAACTCCTTAAAGTACTCCCCCTTTCTTAAACACTCTTACCCATCTTTCTTGCCGCAGTTCTACAAGTCATTTTCTTGTGTCATTAGTTGTGCAGTTGAGGCTGCCTCGATGTCCCGAATGGATTCAAAACCTTTACCCTTGGTGGTCGTTTTGACTTTGGGGAAGAGCCAGAAGTCATATGGTACCCAGATTGGGGAATAGAATGGATGAGGATAATGTTTAGGTGTCTGCTTTTCTATTCAGTACTTGGCAGCGCATTTACTGAATTTTTTTAACCATAACTCATACAGACACCTACAGAAGAGGACTTCCGGAAGTGCTTGAGAAAATGGCAAGAGTGATGGGATGAGTGTGAGGGGCAGGAGACTATTTTAAGCCATGTTAATAGCACTGTGTCTTTTTTTTATTGTAATTATTGTATTTTATTTTATGTTTTTGAGTCAGGTCTTGCTACACAGTTCAGGCTGGCCTTGAGCTCATTATGTAGCTCAGTCTAGTCTCAAACTTGGGGTGAACCTCCTTCCTCAGCCTTCTAAGTGCTGGGATTATAAGCATATGCCACCTTGCACAGCTGTTATATTTATTTTAAAAAATGTTAACATTCGCTATATATTTCAGTCACCTTGTATCTTAGATTGGGGAGTGGTACTATTTTCAATCTCAAGTGAAAAATCTTTCATTTTCTTTCACTAATTCTGACTCCTTAAATTGAAAATTTTTTGAGGTGCTAGAAAAGCAATGCTCTGCTCGTCATTTTTAATTCCAGATGAATTAGAGCTTTTTTTAGGGGGGTACTGGAGATCAAACTCAGGACCTGGTGTTTGTGAGGCAGGAAGCAGAACCACTGAGCTAAATCCCAGGTGAGTTAGAGCTTTTAATGATAAGAGTTTTGAATCTTTGGAGGCCTCTTGGTTGCCTTCTCAGAGGCACCCATTATCATTCTGGAGGTTCAGGGTATCAGTGGGACTGCAGAAGTGGATTCATTTGGGTAGGTAGTCAGATCTACTTGTGTTTGTTAAAGAAGCCCACCCCTTCATCCTGAAGGCTTTCCGTGATTAGTGGCTTTGGTATTTCTGTAAAATAGGCACTTTGATTCTCCATTCATATGTAGCTAACACTTCCTGTCATTAAATCAAGATTTCTGAGTTCATGTGGCTGTATACCGGGGTTCCTGCGATAGTTGTCATCTTCTTTAGATTGACCGTAGAGACCTAGTATGCCCAGGATATGTGTCAGAGATAACCATTGTTACTTATTTTGATATTCTTTTCTTTGGAAAATTTCTTAGAATTGCTTTTTTGGTGGATTTTTTTCAGGTACTTAGGAAATTTCGAGCACATGAGACCAACCTGCTCATTGCAACAAGTATTGTAGAAGAAGGTGTTGATATACCAAAGTGCAACTTGGTGGTTCGTTTTGATTTGCCCACAGAGTATCGATCCTATGTTCAGTCCAAAGGAAGAGCAAGGGCACCAATCTCTAATTACATAATGTTAGCAGATACAGACAAAATAAAAAGTTTTGAAGAAGACCTTAAAACCTACAAAGCTATTGAAAAGGTAAGATCAAAAAGTTAACTTGGTGTCTTTGTTAGTCTTTGTGTACATAGAGTGAGAGGTGTGACGGAAACATAACAGCGGAAGTCACATTACCATTAAATACCCCCCCAAGACACTTATCCCTGTCCTTGCTTCTTTCTGCAGCAGTTCTTGAAATCCTGTTCTGTGAGTGTCTTCAGTTGCACCATTGTGGTTACCTCAGTATTCTGAAATGATCTAAAATTGTTGCTTTTCACGGCCATTTTGACCGTGGGAAAGAGCTAGAAGTTGCACAGTGTGAGATCCAATGAGCAGGGAGGATGAGGATGTACTGTGATGTTTTTAATGCGCCAATCTTTCCATGGGATGGCACTTTCTAGCAGCATTCCCTATATTTTTGATCATACCTCATAAAAGATACAAAAGAAGACTCGAACTGCTTCAGAAACTGGGAAGAACGAAGAGATAAATGTTTTTGAAGTGAGGGAGTATTTTGAGGGAAAATGATGACAATGTGTCTTCTACTGATTGAATTTTTAAAAATGTAAACATTCGCTGTATTTTTCAGTCACCCTTTGTTGACAGAAAGTGTATTGACAGAGCAGTGTCTCGTCTTCACAGGGTTATGAAGTGTGTATATTATAAGGAAGTTGTGATTACCAAGACCTGGCACCTTTTTACAAGTGATTAGAAAGTCCCAGTAGACTGGCTGTGCACATGGTCATCTTGCACCCTGGGAAAGGGTGTCTGGTCAGGATTGTGTCGAGTGTGGACAGTGAGACAAAATGCCATAGCCTTCCTCATGGATTACAGTCGTGTGTGTGTCTGGTACAGTGTAGACCTACGTTGCATGGTTAATGTCTCCATGTGTTAGGGCTAGGAGGCATTCCATGGGAGATTTTTTTTGTAGCAAGCAATTTTGGAGTTTTGATAAATGCTTCAGAACAGTGGGTATGTCATGTCAAAAGAACTTTTTTTTCTGTAGGTGTAGAGGCAGACAGCTAACATAGCAAAGAAGACATTTGTTCTCATCCTCAGTTCTGTTTTAAAATGTTCAGATCTTGAGAAACAAATGTTCCAAGTCAGTTGATACTGGCGAGACTGACGTTGATTCTGTCGTGGATGATGATGATGTTTTCCCACCATATGTGTTGAGGCCTGATGACGGGGGTCCCCGAGTTACAATCAACACGGCCATTGGACACATCAATAGGTAGGCTCTCAGACTATTTCTGTGGAAGCCTGTGAATATCGCAAGATTTAAGCATAATAAATCTGTAAGTATTCTGTTGTTTACCTTTTACAATCAACAGTCTTTGCTTTTATGCCTTGTATTTTGAAGAAAAGTTTTTGTAGGTTCCCCCCCCTTGCAAAAGCAAAATTGTATAGTAATAAATGTTTAGCAAGGCTAATGCAATGCCATGCTTCATTTAATGGTCAATCATTTTTTGTGTGTGTGTGTGTGCCAGGGATCGAACTCAGGACCTTGTGCTTTTAAGGCAGGTGGCAGAACCACTGAGCTAAATCCCTGGCCCTGACATACATCATTTAATTGGATTTAATTTAATTTTACAATACTCATTTTTTTATTGAATTATGAAATTTGTTATTTTGCACCAAAAATGTTGGGTAATGTTGAATTTTTCATTAGCAATGAAGTGAGATTGTTATAAATTAATTTTTACTTTTGAATATGTTTCAGTTTACTTTTTCTGACTTAGTGACATTTCTAAGAGCTAAAGAAAAGCAGATAAAGAACTAAGAAAAGCAGGTATATACCTGGGTTATAAATCAAGATAAATTTCATTCAGATACAAAATAAAGGAGCATGTGTAAGAATTTCTTTAGCCTTTTATTTTAAAACAATTTCAGAAATTAAAATGTTGCCAGAGTACTGCAGAGAGCACTCGTATACCCTTCACCCAGAGACCTGGCAGTTCTCACAGGAGTGCTCTTTCTAGCCTGAGCATCCAGGCCAGGATCGCGCCGGGTACCCTGCTGTGGCCTCTCCCCTCCTGAGTCTTGCCTTGGCTTTGTCAGCCTCGGCACCTTGGAGGTCGTTTGTAGTCTGCCACACAGTTGGGGCTCAGTGTAGTATTCTGGTCAGCATGGCGCTGAAGTGCTAGTTAGTGTGTTCGTCTCACTTGGGCTCGCCGTGCTGCTTTGTGTGCTAACTGGTGGTGTGACATTGACCACTTGGTAAGATCCACCTGTTGTATGTATTGTAAGGTGGCCTGTTGTTTATCCCTTTGTAGTTAGTAGAAACTTCGAGACTGCATAAAATTTACTCTCTTTCCCAGTAGATTCATTAATGTAATATCCATTGGTAGCTCTTGTCTAAACTGATGATAATTATGATGGCTACTAAATGGTGATTTTTCTGATCCCGTTATTCTTTCTCTGTTAGTTGGCATTCTACTGTTCAGGAAAGGCTTTTTTCTTTGCATTTATTTATTCTTACTGTTTTTTAATCTCTGAATCTATAGATCCTGCTTTGATTGTAATGTTACTACCAGTTACTATTTCCATGTTAAAATTGTATCCTGTTTGCCCAGTGGGAACCCATTCAGAGCATTCATTGATGCTTTGCTTTACACATGTCCTGATGGTTGTGGCAAATGTCCAATTATTAAGGAATAAGCACTGGCAGTGTAGTCTCTTCATGGATCCCAAGCGGTACTTTGTGCACTAGCAGTATGCTGACACTAGACACAGAGCTATTTAAGTTGAATGGTCAGCCTAAGTTAAACTAAAAGGTTCTTTTGGAGTCGAACACAGCAATTTCAGGTGATTGGTTCTGTCTTATTGAAAGTTCGATGCAGTGAAGTAGAAACTCCATGTGCAATTGTCAGTCAAGTGGGGGGAAAGAGAACGTAAGAAAAACACTTTAGGATGTGAGTATCAGTATAGATTTTTCCATGTTTTTCTCATGTAGATTCAGTTTCAGAGTTTCTGTTTCTTTACAGGTACTGTGCTAGGTTACCAAGTGATCCGTTTACTCATCTAGCTCCCAAGTGTAGAACCCGAGAGTTGCCTGATGGTACATTTTATTCAACTCTTTATCTGCCGATTAATTCACCTCTTCGAGCCTCCATTGTTGTAAGTTTAGAAAAAGAAGTGATTATACCTCTTAAAGTGTGTCACTAGTGGATTTGTTTTTCCTAATTTCTCTTAGACATACAAGTTAAAAATTTGATTTTAAAATTATTTTTAAAACAATTTATAAAACTTTTGTAGTCTGTGTTCAGATTTTTAATAGACTGTATAACTTACAGATTCCTAGAATTGGACTAGATGACTTCTGAGTTTTCCTTATTGATGTGAACCTTTTTCGTAGCATTATTGAGTTGTAATTTAATGCCTAACAGTGAAAAAGTATTCATTAAATATAGTTGGGTTACTCCAGTTGTCGTCAACTACTCAGAAATCTGCCTTTTAGGCTTGGGGTGTAGCTCAGTGGTATAGATCTTGTCAATCATATATGGAGACCTTGGTCCACACCCTAGTACTCTAAAAAGTTAAAAAGATAAGTAAAATAAAAAATAAGAATATCCTTTTGTAAAATTTCAGTTCTTTCCTTGATCTTAACACTGACTTGCAAATACTCTATGACTAATTCTATTGCACACAGAAAGCAGCTTAGTACTGTTAATCTTTGTTATGGTTATAGTCTAAGGTATTTTTTATTTAAATTTATCAAAATTATAAAATCATAGTCATGACCTTTTTTAAAAGGCAGTATTTTTAAAGTTGGATATTTTGAAGTAAGTACCTTTGGGTAGAGTGAGCTTTGGAGATAGTAGGGCACAGTTACGTGGGGATTGCATGTGTCAGTGATAATATAGCAGTGGACTTGGAATGGAAAAGTTTTTTGTTGTCTGCAGGGTCCACCAATGAGCTGTGTACGATTGGCTGAAAGAGTTGTAGCGCTCATTTGCTGTGAAAAACTGCACAAAATTGGTAAGTAAATGCTTGAGAAACATGTAAAAAATAAATTATAAATGTTTTTAAAAATCATTTTAAGGACTTTCAGGTGTCTGGGGAGTTTGTAGGGCTGTGGACTTCTGCTCTTGGTGTGCTTGGTGAGTGTAAAGGTAAATATTACATAATTCAAAGACTGCAGGGTTCTGAGATCTCTATCCTCTGCAGCTGTTTTTTTTTTTTTTTTTTTTTTTTTTTTTTTTTTTTTTTTGGTACTATGGATTGAAATATCCTCCGCAGCTGAACTGTAAACAGCTGCCATTCATTTGCCTCTTTTAGTAACCCTTTTTATTTAATTAATTATTTTATGTATTTATTTATTTTGTGCTGGGGATCAAACTCGGATCTTTGCACTTGCAAGGCAGGCGGCACACCACTGATCTAAATCCCCGGCCTCTAATAAGCCTTCTTAAATACTGTATATGAAGGTTTTAGGGCTAGTGATGGTGGCACATGCCCATAATTCTAGCACTGAGGAGGCTGAGGCAGGAGGATCACTGAATTCCAATGCAGCCTGGGCTACACAGTGAGTTTGAGGCCAGCCTAGACTATATAGTGAACCCTCCCAAGAAAAAAGGAGGAAAAATTATATAAAAAAGGAATGCAATGGTAAATACCTACTACTGTTATAATTGTGTAGGATCATACATGAATGAATGGACAGACAGATAAACTACAGTAAGTAACTTCTGGTAACCATGAGATCATGCATCATAAACATAGTCTGTCAGTATAAAACTGACTTACTTTCCCTCCCTCCCTCCCTTCCTTCCTAATTGGGAGAACTTATTTTCCATGGACTTTTTGTTTAGAAGGATTCTATGCTGTAGTCTGTTTAGGCATTTTTATTTTGAATCTGAGAACAAGATCTGCCATCCTGCTCCTCAGACTCTGCCTAAAGTCTCATTTCTGGTTACTGTCACACAACTAGTTTCCATTGCTTTTCTACTTGTTTCAGAAAGTGGTGCTGTTCTAGATTATTTACTTATGAATCAGACTGGCAAAGTCTGGCTGGTTTGCATTAATTCCCTTTCTAAATTTCTTAGGTGAACTGGATGAACATTTGATGCCAGTTGGGAAAGAGACTGTTAAATATGAAGAGGAGCTTGATTTACATGATGAAGAGGAGACCAGTGTTCCAGGGAGACCAGGTTCCACAAAACGAAGGCAGTGCTACCCCAAAGCAGTCAGTATTGATTAGAAGTGAATAAAAATCTGGTCTTTTCATTTCCTGCTGCATTGAATCCAACTTCCTCTGTGTAGTTGTTTCCCAGACCTTTGCAATGCGACCCACTCTGTGGATCTCAATGCATTTCCATGACTCACAGCTGCTCTCAGATTAGCCCCTTTCACATTAGATGCTGCTATCTTTGTTGTTATTTTTTACCTCAAAAGGTTTCTTGGACTCCTCGATCGGATCCTCCCAGTATGAGTTTATATGATTGAAAGACAGTCTTTGTTTGATTCAGTTTAGTGGTGTGATTATTGCCGTACCTCCCCTTGTCACTGACACAGGGAGGCGAGTGAAAGTGTTCTCTTGGGGCGGCAGTGCCTGCGAAGGTGGAAGCACAGATGTGAGTCACCAATGTGGACGAGGGCCACTAAGAGCTGAATAGGTTATTTCAGTGGAATCCTAGCGGAGTTCACACTTAAACATTCTTGAGACTTCTAGTTATGCCTTACTTAACTGAAGTATCAAATATTTGCTATGACAGTATTTTTGTTTCATAAAAATCCCAAACAAACAGGAAATTTTGCCGTGTACTTTGGCCTTAGCCTATATGTGTGGTTCTTTTGTTTTTGCAGTTGTTATTGAGTTCTTACATTTTAAAAATTGTGTCTACCTAAGCATTCTCTTTCTTTCTTTTTTTTTGGTACCGGAGATTGAACTCAGGTCCTCGCGCTTGCCAGGCAGACGGTGGAACCACTGAGCTAAATCCCCGGCCCCTACCTAAGCATTTTCAAGATTGAAAATCATACTGGTTTTTCAAAAATCATAACTATTACCTACTTTTGTGAAATGCTTGTTCCCTTTATACCCAATTTTTCTATTGGACCAGTTTCTTATGATTAGTGCCACTAATGATAAGTATTCTGAGAGGAATCATATAGTGCTTTACACCCATTCTGTATTATCTGTGTTTTCTTGGGCAATATTTCTATATCTTTTAAGTGCAGATGTAGTGATTTGTAATTGAATCTCAGAAACTGATAGACCCTAATCTGTAAGGTTGTGTTAATATTGAAAGCTTAGAAACAATCTGAGAAAATTTAATTATGGCTCAGTTATGTAATGAGGTAGTTGTGAAATATGATGGTATTGATTCAGTGAGAGGTATTTCATTGTAGTAACTGGGGACGAAAATCAGATTATTTTGCATGTGTGTACACACCAGTCAGCTTTTTTTGAGACAGGGTCTCACTGTGTAGTTGAGACTGACCCAGAACTCACTTTGTAGTCCAGGCTAGTCTCAACTCACAGCAATCCTCCTGCCTCAGCCTCCCGAGTGCTGGGATTACAGGCGTGTGCCACCACGCCCAGCCTCACACCACTCTGTTGTATGATTCCTTTTTATTGAAAAATATGAAAATGTTTATATTTACAGGCATTTATACATAGAAAAAAGCTTATATAATGTAACAGAACGTTAATAGTTATCTTTGAGTGATAGGATTATGTGTGATTTAAAAAAATTTATCTATCTTTATTTTCAATCTGCTACAGTGAGTAGATACTGTGAAAGCCCAAGAAAGAAGAATTTTCTGATCAAAATAAATACATAAGATAAAAAAATAAATAAATACATAAGAGATCAAATAAGTAGTATTTTTAAAAAGACCCTGGCAAGTTCAGTTATGTTGTTGGTTTATTTATATTCATGGATATCTATATTGATATATATATGGGACAGTGTATTTATAATGTATGCAGACTTGGACAACTACGTTGCCCAGGCCTAAGAATGTTGACTTACCCAGCGGAGCTAAATGGTTGAGAGGTCTTGTTCCCGGAGAGTTTTGTTTTGTTTTTAAAGCTTTTTAAATCAGCTTTAGGTACAGCTAGGAATAAATTTCTTTTTTTGCTAACATCTGGAATAGTGGCCACTTGTACTTGAACATGATGCTTAATTTTTCTTTCCATCTCTAGATTCCAGAGTGTTTAAGGGACAGTTACCCTAAACCCAGTCAGCCTTGTTACCTGTATGTGATAGGAATGGTCTTAACTACTCCATTACCCGACGAGCTCAACTTCAGAAGGCGGAAGCTCTATCCCCCGGAAGATACCACGAGGTGCTTTGGGATACTGACAGCCAAACCCATACCTCAGGTAGTCCCTTCCTAATGACTGTTAGTGTTGAAGAAACCATGGCTTTAGGGTTTTTTGTTTGTTTGTTTGTTTGTTTTTTACTATTTTGGAAAAGGTAGGAATCTAGCAGTAAGTGCCTTTGTTATGTCATAGTATTTAATACAGTTTCAAGTATCTCTTCTGCTCTCCTTGTAGTAAACGTTCTCTTCTGAAGTTAATTGTAATGGAATAAAATACCTGCTGATGTATTAAGGGTTGCTTTTCTTTTTCCTAAGATTCCGCACTTTCCTGTATACACACGCTCTGGAGAAGTTACCATATCCATTGAGTTGAAGAAATCTGGCTTCACTTTGTCTCTGCAAATGCTTGAGTTGATTACAAGACTTCACCAGTATATATTCTCACATATTCTTCGGCTTGAAAAACCTGCACTAGAATTTAAACCTACAGATGCTGATTCAGCATACTGTGTTCTACCTCTTAATGTTGGTAAGAAGGTCCTGGGCTTTAGAGAACTTTTATAGTAACTAAAAATGAAACTTTTTCTTGGTAGTTAGCTTACTATATATAGAAGTAACTCTAAATTAGATACATGCATCAGTGTATAACTTAGATAAGTCTTATCTGTATTACACGTTAACCAGCTAAAGAGCCTTTTCCTTCCCTAAGTTAATGACTCCAGCACTTTGGACATTGACTTTAAATTTATGGAAGATATTGAGAAATCCGAAGCTCGCATAGGCATTCCCAGTACAAAGTATTCAAAAGAAACGCCATTTGTTTTTAAATTAGAAGATTACCAAGATGCAGTCATCATTCCAAGGTAGGTATTTATTTAAATGAGAAGGGAAATGATGCTTTGCTTCAGAAGACACAAGTTCACGTGGGAGTGTCTGTGAGCTGTGACTGTAGCACTTATAGGGGACATTTGAGTGTCTTTCACAGCAGGCATGTTTTCTCTGGTTTACTTGTTTAAAAACCAGACCTAAAGTTCTGCAGGTTGAGGGTTTTTGTTGTGTGTGTGAAGTTCAGATAATCTATTGATAGTCTTTTTAATTAAAATCTCCATTGATAAAGTAGATATTTGAAGGTGCCATTTAAAATTCTTACATGTTATCAAAGGATAGATAGAACAAGGAGAGTAAAGTAGGGGAGAATAGAAAGTCAGTTTTTACTTGATAAAAATTTATAGTTCTTAGATCTCATTCATTTTAAACCTGTCTTGGGAATATAATTTTCATTAATGTTACTAGCTGTTGCCTTTGATTTCTTAGTCATAGTTTTTATTTCCATAGTAAGACAGTTGTTTTCAGAATAGTGGATTTAAACAAAAAAGCAACTGATTGTTTTTCTTTTTTTAGATACCGTAATTTTGATCAGCCTCATCGATTTTATGTAGCTGATGTGTACACTGACCTTACTCCACTCAGTAAATTTCCTTCCCCTGAGTATGAAACTTTTGCAGAATATTATAAAACAAAGTATAATCTTGACCTGACCAATCTCAACCAGCCACTGCTAGATGTGGACCACACATCGTCCAGGTAAGAGCTTCAGAGCACTTAGATCACACTTGAGGCTTTCTTCCTGCAGCTTGCAGTGGCACGCAGAGGGTCACTGTGCCCTTACCCACTCCTGGACTCTGCACACGAGGGCCCCTTTGTACAAAGATTGTCCAGAGGCTAGTTTACAAGTCTACAGTTTAGATTTGCTCTTTAGCTGATTCGTAGGAACGTGGAAGTTGGAAGACCATTGTGAGAGTATATTTTTGTGTATTTGGTAAAATTGTTTTGAAATTTTTATAGACTTAATCTTTTGACACCTCGGCATTTGAATCAGAAGGGGAAAGCGCTCCCGCTAAGCAGTGCTGAAAAGAGAAAAGCCAAATGGGAAAGTCTGCAGAATAAACAGGTGATAAGTTGTTACTAGCATAACTTAATATTTTTAAGATAAGTTTCAGTTTTTTATTATCAGGTTGGCTGAGTGATGTGTGAATATTTAGCAAGTTATCCAACTCTTACATTTTGTTTTATTTAATCAATTTTATTGCATCTTGTTTGAATGCCCTCTTTATTAGTAAGTATTGAGAGTTTTGCTTTTACCCTTGGTTCATCGATATAATTTTATCATGGAATCAACCTCATAATTATTAGCTTAAGTCTCATTTGGATTTAAAGGATTTAAAACAAAAAATATTTTTTTCAGTAGTAGAGACAACTAGGTAGCACTGAGCTATATTGAAAGCTGTTTAAAATTTTTTCTTCTTCTCTTCCTCCTCCTCCTTCCTCGCCCACCTGCCCTTCTCCCCCCATCCTCTTTTTTTTTTCTTTTTTTTTTTTTTTTTTTTTTTTATGGGAAAAAATTTTTTTTTTTTTTTTTTTGAGATAAGGTTTCCCTGTCTCAGCTAAGGTCCAGGTTGACTTCAAACTTGGAAGTCCTTCTGCTTCAGCCTTCCAAGTAGCTGGAATTACAAACATGTGCTACCATACCTGGCTTTAAAAATATTTTTTAAAATTAGATTTTACTAACATTTATGACTTTAATTTTATCCAATAGTGAAATTTGTCTTTAATTTTCTTTTTTTTATTCTTTGTGTATGTGCTTTATATTTATCTACCTACTTTTTTTTTTCCTTACTCAAAGATACTGGTTCCAGAACTCTGTGCTATCCATCCAATTCCAGCATCACTATGGAGAAAAGCAGTTTGTCTCCCCAGCATACTTTATCGCCTTCACTGCCTTTTGACTGCAGAGGAGCTGAGAGCCCAGACAGCTAGTGACGCTGGTGTGGGAGTCAGGTCACTTCCTGCAGATTTTAGGTATGCCTGTGCTGTTGGCCAGAGGGAACACAGGTCATGAGATCCCATTTACAACAGAACAGAATTAAGTTACAATCATAGTTTTATATAAAAATATTTCTTCAGAGAGAAGAAATCACGGGCAATTGTTTAACTCCTAAGTGAAAATCTGCACATTCAGTTATTCAGCCTTCTGTTCTTGTGAAGTTTTGGGGGAGGTGCGCTCCTAACATACCAGTTATTGTTTCTTCTCCATGGTGACATGAACGTGAGAGTACCAAGAGTTAAGACTGCTTCTTCTTTCAAAAAACTAAATATATATTAATAAGGAGTTGCTTGCCTCAGTGTATTCTTTGCCCTCATTATTTTTTCTTATTAGTAAAGTCTCTGCATTTTAAATAAATTTTTGGCTTAATCACTCACATTAATTTTGGTTATCTAATAAATAATCACATAGTTCTAGGGAGTGAAACAATTTTAAATATTGATAAATCACAGTTGTAGTTATTAAATACTTACTACAGCACCAGACTCTACTTGAAATGACTTAGCCCGCATTAGCTCATTTAAGTCTTAGGATGGTCCCATGAGGTAGGATCCTTAGGCCATGTTCCTAACTGCAGAAGCTTAGGCACAGAGAGGCTGTGTCACTTGTCCAAAGTTGCTTTCCTGGTTATTCAGGCATGTGGCTTTATCCTTGAGCTCTGTGGATCCAGACCCCGAAGGCTACTTCTGGGCTCTGTGATCTTCTCAATCTCTATGCTGTGCTCTGGGGTAGGGATCAACCCCTCCCCATAGACTTGACTGCCACTGGTATGGGCATGACTGTCCTATGCCACCCAATGGGACAGGTATGTATCATCAGTGGGGTAAGATGTAAGGATTACGTCCCTGTCGTACATGTATTAAAGCAGTAGAGTGATCCAGGTATGGCTTAGAAACTTGTTCCTCTTCTAAAGTAGGTGTATTTTTATAGCATTCTCTATATATTTTTTAAAAATTCATGTTGCTATAACTCTCTGAGCCTAGTCTTTTTTAAGGATCTGATGAAATCTATAAAAATGTCTTTGCAGATACCCTAATTTAGACTTCGGGTGGAAAAAATCTATTGACAGCAAATCTTTCATCTCAATTTCTAATTCTTTGGCTGAAAATGATAATTACTGTAAGCATAGCACATTTGTAGTCCCTGAAAATGCTGCACATCAAGGTGCTAATAGAACCTCCTTAGAAAATCATGACCAAATGTCTGTGAACTGCAGAACGTTACTCAGCGAGTCATCTGGTAAGCTCCAAATTGAAGTTTCGACAGATCTTACAGCAATTAATGGTCTTGCATACAATAAAAATCTGGCTAATGGCAGTTACAATTTAGCTAACAGAGACTTTTGCCAAGGAAATCAGCTGAATTACTACAAGCAGGAAATACCTGTACAACCAACTACCTCATATTCCATTCAGAATTTATACAATTATGAGAACCAGCCCAAGCCCAGTGATGAATGTACTCTACTGAGTAATAAATACCTTGATGGAAATGCTAACAAATCTACCTCAGATGGAAGTCCCGAGATGGCTGCCATGCTCGGTACAACAGATGCTTTTCAAGTGCTCAAGGACAGGATGGATTCTGAGCGGAGCCCTGCTCTTGGGTACTCCTCAAGGACTCTTGGCCCCAATCCTGGACTGATTCTTCAGGCTCTGACTTTATCCAATGCTAGTGATGGGTTCAACCTGGAGCGGCTTGAAATGCTTGGTGACTCCTTCTTAAAGCATGCCATCACCACATACCTATTTTGCACTTACCCCGATGCTCATGAGGGCCGCCTTTCATATATGAGAAGCAAAAAGGTAAGTTATGATTTCTTATTTTGAGCAGATAATTCTTCATTGTGCCTGAGAATTGAGTGATGTGTTGGGGAACCTCAGAGCATGGGGAAGTGTTTCCCAGAGATTGCTCCATTTTTCTGCCAGGGCCAGCTGAAGCCCATGGAGGACCAGCCAGCAGGTAACTTGAGTGCTTTATGCTGGTGACACACTCAGGTTTGGAGCTTAACTCACTGCCGTGTTCCTTATTTACTGAAGAAGTTCAGTTCATATGTGCCCATTTGTGCAAATGTTTGTACCCAGATCCTGAGAGAAGTATCCAGGCATTGCAGTCAAGGCATTGCATCTAGACATTGCAGTCAGTTCAAGGGGCTCATGCTTTAACCCAGGAGAGCTTAGAAGGGTGTATTTTGGCACACAGGTGTCCACATGTAAGACAAAGTCTTCCAAGGAGATCCTCTGTAAAGTTCCAGGGAGTATGCAGGAGAAAAAGAAAAGACTTCACAGAACTCAGTTAATACCAGTGTACAGAGACTGCTTAATAGGCACGAGGCAGGGCACATTCATAAATTTAATGTAGAAAAAAGTAGTTCAGGTGCAATATTTAAATGACAGTAACAGGTACCACAAGGCAATGTGGGCTCCTTGGTGAATAATTTAAAAAGCTTACAGAGCTGCTCAGGAGGAAAGACTCTCACTTGTGAGTCAGGGAAGCCATTAATGCAAAAGGTACATTCACAGTACAGAGCCACACTGAGCAGACAAAACAACAGAGCAAGTTAGCTCACTCAGTGGATAAAGGCGGGGGGTTGCTGGAAGAATGGAAATGGCTGCACTAAGACTGGTAGTCCGTGTAAGCCCATGCTGGGTGGCCCCAGGCCCAAGTCTTTCATGTAGTCTGAACACTGTAGACACTGCACAAAGGGATTTTGTTAATGAATAAATAGTTTGAAATGACTAACCTTGCAGCAGCATGTAATGTGGGTTGAAAAGCAAAACAAAATCAAAAGCAGGAGCAGAAAATGGGATGGGCCTAGAGTTTTGGTAGTGAGGAAGGGATGAGGTGAGTGATAATTTCAGAAGAAACGATAAATTTAGCTAACACAATGGCTTATTCTGCCAGACCCAACTCTAGTTATTTATATCTTGCCTAAATGAGTTCTTACTATAATTTGGAGGGTTGTATACTTTTCTTATCCCCATTGTATAGATAAGGACATTGAGGCAGGAGAGGTTCATTTGGCTCAAGGTCGGTCACATAGTATGTAAGGGGCAGGGCTGGGATGGAGTGCAGTCTGGTTTTGGAGCCCTTGTCTTTCACTGTCATATTACTATCATTCCGCTGCGTCTGGTATTATCTGACACAAGGTGGGACACAGCCTTTTAGAAATACTGTCCTGCATAATCTTCTCCATAAGCCTCTGAAAGGCAGCTAACGTGTCCTTGTTTTGCAGATGAGGAAACTGATCCCTAGAAAGCTAAGGTGTAAGGTCATCCTGCGGGGCCAGGATAGTCAGTGTGTCTGAGACCAGAGAGTGCTGTTTCTTCTGGATGCTTGAGGCAGCCTGGTGATGCCCAGATAACAACTGGAGAAGCTGGGAAGCTGGGCACTGGGGCAGTGAATTGTGGGTGGGGAGGGGAGATGAGGGAAGTCAGTTAAGATCGGGGTTTTGGGCCTTATGGACTGTGCAGTGAGAATGTTCAGATAATCAAGGATTTAGGACTCAGATACATTTTGGGGACTAGTCTTCCTGAGAGTGATAGTTGAAGCACTGAGGACAAATGGAATTTCCAAGGTATGGTTGCAGGAAGAAGCTGTCAAGGCCTGAGAGTGTGAAGTAAGAAATAGTACACTTTATTAATTAAGAAACAGGTTATTTTATGTTGTAAAAATTCATACATTATTTATGTGCTTTGACTCCTGATTTCCCCAGAAAGGACTCGGGTGTTAGGGTTGGTCAGGATACTGCCTGGCAGGCCTTGAGCAGGTTGCAGCCCTCCTGCTCCCTCCTTAGAGCCCACAGAGTCACCTCCCAGCCCTGGGGCTACGCTGATGGTCCTTCTCTCTGTGAGCCTTCTCCCATTGCCACCTGTTGCATTCTGCTTGTCCTGAGTTTTGCTTTATACCTGAGTCCTTTTCTTTCTCCTTTCTCCATCCTGCCAACCACAGCTTTGAATGTGCTGTCCCTTCCTTTGAGTCCCCATTGCACATCATCATTCTGTGCTGCCTTACTCTCCTAGTATGGAAGAGTAATGTAGGGCAGTAACATTTATTTGAGCAGTTGCACTTTAGACTGTAGGGAAAGGGCTTCAAGTACTCAGTCCTAGCAGCCCCTTCCCTTGCTGCTTTTTGTACTTTGCAGGGACTGCTCTCTATCCCTCTGAATGTCCCCTCTGGGCTGCCTGGCCAAGTGCTGCTCAGCAGGGGTGCTAAGTAGTAGTTGAGTTATGTGGAAAAGAGCTCATGAAATACTTCAATAGCAAATTTTTAGAAAACAGAATTGTGAGCAACAGTTCTAGACTCCAGTCTTCAAGTACAAATGAGACAAAAATATACTGATTTGAGCGAATGAGGGAAGAGATAAAGATGGCCCAGGAAAAGCAAATAGACTGGAGGGTGGACAATAAAGCCATTCGATTGACATGAATAAACAAATGTTCTTTATTACCTTTGCTCCATTTTGAAATGATTGATCAAAAATGTCTCAAAACGCCATCCAAAACAAAGGAATAGTATTTGAGAAAATGTTACAGTTGAAATCGCATCTGTGCTTTAGATTCTGGGAATATAACATGGTTTTCACTCTTTGCAACCCCAATTTCTACTTTGTGACTATGGTTGATGGTATTTTCCCCTTAATTCATTGAGGATAATGTAATATCTTGAATTTTGTAATATATTCTCGTGTACTCTGATAGATCCAATTTGCACCTTGCATTTTATATCAAGTTGTATTTTTAAAATTTTGAAATTAAACCATTTCTTTTGGTTTATAAGAGGTTTAAATAGATTCTTGCAGACTGCGTTTTGTATATAAAAACATTTACACTAACGTTTACACTTGGGAATCTAAAATTCTTTTCCTATTGTAAGTAGGTAGCAAAACTGTGTGGTGAACAGTCATAATAGTAATGTAGGACATTTAGCCTAGAATATGTTAACATGCCTTGTAGGATTTTCAGCAGTGATCGTTTATGGATGTGTTTAATGAATCTTTTCTGCCAAAGGTCAGCAACTGTAATCTCTATCGCCTTGGCAAAAAGAAGGGACTGCCCAGCCGCATGGTGGTGTCAATATTTGATCCCCCTGTGAATTGGCTTCCTCCTGGTTATGTAGTAAATCAAGACAAAAGTAACACTGATAAATGGGAAAAAGATGAAATGGTAAGTTTTTGGTAACTGGGAGGCATTTAGTTTCTGGTGAGCTGGACAATTTTGTGCAATTTTTTGTTTTCATGGCACTTACAAATATATACAAGAGAGTAAATATTTGATATAGTAAATTAACTTCTTAAAATAAACTGTCTTCTGTGTGTGTAGAAATATCAGTTGTATAATTTCGATGGAGGACAGTTTCTATCTTCCTTTTCCAAAGGCAGAACACTTCATTATGTTTTGACTAGGGGACGGAGAAACCTTAAAGTTTCACTGTACTGTTAGGTATCACAATTTACTAGATCCTTCTCTGTTCAATGAAGTGGCTATACTGTGCCCTCTAATCTCTGAGCTGTGTCTGAAATAATTAGTTTCAGTAGAACTCGTACATGGTTTTCTCAGGACAATTTTTCCTCTTGTGAACTGAAAAAAAAATCATCTACCCTAAGGTTGTAGTCGTCTGGAAATCATTTAAGTCTTGCCAGTGATTTCAGAAACTTCGTATTTAGCACCAGCTGCTTCCCTTTGTCTTGTCCTGAAGGCCACCAGAGGGCAGCTGGGGCCTCTGCACTGTAGGCGCTGAAGGCCAGTGAGTGAGCTGGTGGCTGGGAGACCTAGCGCTGCTTCCAAATTCCAGACCATCTTTCCGGCCTTCCGGCAGCTTTGCTTTCCACATTTATTTTACATTACATTTATTTTACATAGTTGGCTTTTACTTTAGGCTGACAATGATGACACCATTTTCCCCACAGGTTATATTTTATAAATAGTGTACTCTTCATACCTTCATTTTGACCTGTAGATCCTAGATATGTTTTAAGTATTTGTATTTGTTGAGCACATTTTAAATTCATAAACTGTTTGGCCTATTGCAAAAATGGAACTTACATGGAAGGAGGTTAAGAGAATGTTTTACTATAAATAGGTCAAAAATTACATTTGTTATTAATTTGTAAATACATAAAACTTTAGTAGCAAGTGTGTAAGTTTTGAGCTTTAGAAAAACATTGCATTTCTATGAAAAACATTCCAATAGCATTTGTCCTTTATAAATACTGTTTCATGATATATTTGACTCTAAAAAAATGTAGCATAAAGGTGATATTGGCGTGTCAGTTTTATTTTTTTTAATAAAACATGAAGTTTTTATTTTCTTTATTGTCTGTGATGACTTGGGATTTTGATTTTTGTAATAGATTAAAAATACTGTTCGGTCTTTGATTCACTGGTTTGTGTGTATTGAAGTGGGCCCTTGCATTGCGTGGGAAAGCTCCATTGTGTTCTCTTGCTTCTGCTTTTCCTGTGCTGGCCACCTTCCTCCTGGTGGGCAGTAGATGGGTGTGGGCTACACCTTTGCATAAGAATGCCTCCAAAGGAAGGAGAGTTCAGTATTAACTCTTGTGGGGGTGACTTGTTCTAAGAGAAAAGGCTTGCACTCCATTATTTTTTTCTGAAAGAGCTTGATGTGATTTCAGGGAACATTTCATGAGGTACAGCCTCTTATTTTATGGATTAAAAAAATCTGAAAGCTAGAGACATTAAAGGACTTTACCCATGATTACACTGTTTATTCCTGATAAAAGCCGGTTCTTTATGTTTTTGTGCACTGCCAATTTTAGCTTACACCAGCATCTTACTGAAAAACTTATTGAAAGATTAATTCTTAAATTATTCAGCCTGACTTTTAAAATTGTAATTTGCCCTCTTTTCAGCTCCAAACATTAGTCAAAACCATCTTGTGTTACTTTGAAAAAATGTAGGGGTTTTAACAAAAAGTAGTTCCTTGAGGTCTGCCACTATAATTTCTTTCAGTGTTCTTTATTCTTCAAAAATTTTTTTTAATTTAAAAGTTTGAAAGGTGGGCTGTGGTGTCTCTTCATGATAGCCCACGATTTGGTGTAGGGTCTTTGTTTAAAAATATTTTTTGCTACTTTTACTTGGCCCAAACTTGCTGTACACAGCCTGTTTTTTCCCCTACCTTTAATAAATGTGAAACTTTGCTCCGCCACAAAACTTTGAAAGATGTATAGTCATAAATGTATGGCTTGCCTTACTGTTGTTAATTTCTTTTCAGACAAACATAGTGTTTCTATCTTTTGAGTCTGGTTTAAAATGAAATACTTGCATTACTTAGAAAAAGGCTTGGCAGACAGTTTGAAAAACATTTTGTCGGAATACTCAGGAACGTTGTTACAAAATTGAAGTGTGCCCCTCCTGCCTTTCCCCCCAAAGAAAGTAGTATTTTTGTTGTTGTTGGTTTTTTAAAACTTG
Source organism: Fukomys damarensis (assembly GCF_012274545.1). NCBI lineage: Eukaryota > Metazoa > Chordata > Mammalia > Rodentia > Bathyergidae > Fukomys > Fukomys damarensis. Next base: position 33,959,125 of record NW_022900933.1, on the reverse strand, counting down.
GGTAACAGAAATTTGGCATCTTTCTAGCATTACAAAAAGTTACATCAGCACCGAAGCCTAGCCTGTTATTAAGGTTGTCATTCACAAATAAGCTTTTGCCAAAGAAATTGGAATTAGGAAGGATCTTTTGACAGAAATTGGATTGTTGTGTTTCATGTTAGTTTAAATTTTCTTCTATTTTTGTCAGTTATGCTATAATCTGTTGCCCTGATTATTATAGCTCAGGGTAGAGGGGAAAAGCATAATTTCTTAAAATTCATAGCTTCAGTGGTCACATTTATTTTTTTTTAGCAAAGCAGTTTAGTTCTATGTTGTAGCAAACTTACTTTGATTTGAAGTGGAAGTAGGGAGAAAAACTTTATTATAAAATCCTACTGCCTTTTTTGGGGGGGGTGTTATAAAATTTTTAAAATACTTTCTGTTTTTGGATTATACCCTTAATTAAAAAGATGATGCTTTTTTCTACATCTGGAGCTTCATTTTATTAATTTGAAAATCAGGTCACCATGTTTTAAAACCTCGTCAGACAAATATAATAACCCTGTGATCAGCATGAGTGCCTTCATTGTGGGTCCTGCCAGAGTCAGGCTTCTTAGTTGAGGTTTCACATTATGGACATTAATTTTAACTTTATATCCATGTTCAAAATGCTTAACTTTAAGCTTCGTACTGGATAAAGTTTGTTTTATAACTTAGAAAATGAACATTCAAAGAACATGTTTTACTTTGTTTATATGATTAAATAACTTATTTTATGTTAATTGAAAACAAATGGCCATGATTTGAAAGTTGCCTTTTAGTATTTGTGGTTGTCATTTGAAATTATCCGTAACCCTTGCTTTTATTGAGTTTCAAACCCTTTTAAAAACAGCAGCTATGTCTCCCCTCCTTCCCCATTCCTTGTTTCAGACAAAAGACTGCATGTTGGCTAATGGCAAACTGGACGACGAGTATGAGGAGGAGGAGGAAGAAGAGGAGGAAGAGGAGGAGGAGGAGGAGGAGGAAGAGGACCTGATGTGGAGGGCTCCAAAGGAGGAAGCTGAATATGAAGATGACTTCCTGGAGTATGATCAGGAACATATCAAGTTTATTGATAACATGTTAATGGGATCAGGAGCTTTTGTAAAGAAAATTTCTCTTTCTCCTTTTTCAACCACTGATTCTGCATATGAGTGGAAAATGCCCAAAAAATCCTCCATAGGTAGTATGCCGTTTTCATCAGACTTTGAGGATTTCGACTACAGCTCTTGGGATGCAATGTGCTATCTGGATCCTAGCAAAGCTGTTGAAGAGGATGACTTCGTGGTGGGGTTCTGGAATCCATCAGAAGAAAACTGTGGTGTTGACACAGGAAAACAGTCCATTTCTTATGACTTGCACACCGAGCAGTGCATTGCTGACAAAAGCATAGCGGACTGTGTGGAAGCTCTGCTGGGCTGCTATTTAACCAGCTGTGGCGAGAGGGCTGCTCAGCTTTTCCTCTGTTCACTGGGGCTGAAGGTGCTCCCGGTAATTAAAAGGACTGGTCGGGAAAAGGCCCTGTGCCCTGCTCTGGAGAATTTCAGCAGCCAACAAAAGAGCCTTTCAGGGAGCTATGCCTCTGTGGCTGCGGCCAGCTCATGCTCCTCTGCATGGAAAGACTTGGAGTACGGCTGTTTGAAGATCCCACCCAGGTGTATGTTTGACCATCCAGATGCAGATAAAACCCTGACTCATCTTATATCAGGATTTGAAAACTTTGAGAAGAAAATCAACTACAGATTCAAGAATAAGGCTTACCTTCTGCAGGCTTTTACCCATGCTTCCTATCACTACAACACTATCACTGGTAAGGAGCCTCTGGTCATCCTGCCGTCCCTGAAAAAGAGGCTTTGTGTTGATTGTGTTATAGAGCCTTTGCGATGAAAGGTTCTCTGCAGTACAGTCTTTGTGCTTAATATGCATGGTTGGGGGAAAGAAATCTTTATTTATTTTTTTTGTCTGTATGGGAGCATTAACCGTTTTGTAACTTTGACATTTGGGAGTACTGTGATCTTGTTTACTTGTGTAGTTGTCATTGTATATATGCTGCATAGTTAAGAGAAATTTGGGCCTTAGTACTTTGCAGTGTTTGCCCATCTACTTCTACCCAGATAGCTTTCTGATGCCTGTCTAATGCTGATTTTGGTTCTTGGTTTTTTCATATGCTCTGCATGTGTTTCTATACCTTTGCTGCTGTTGTTGTTGTTGTTGTTGTTGTTGTTGAGGGCAAAAAGGATCCCCTCTCAGGGTCTTTTCTTATGCAAAGATGGCAAAATAAAAAAATTTTCATAGGAAGGTTACATTGTGCTTTCGCTGACTCTGCTGTTAACTTTTACTTTCCATTGTGCTCTGTGACTTTTCTCCTGCTTTATTTAATAAGCCCCTAATCTGTAAGAGTAGAAAGGGAGTGAGTCCCCAAAACAAAAATCAACCTGAAACACACATAAAGTTTGTATTTTGTTTTTTGTACAAACAAGAGTAGTAAGTACTTAAATCCAAAATAACAAGCAAAGCCAGAAGTATGCAGAATATATAACAAAAAGAATACTATAGGTTAAGATGATCTGCTTAATATAAAACCAAAAAGCTTAAAACCTCTCTTGATTCTGGATGAGAAAGTCTGATTTTCTCTCAGGAGAAGACAGGATAGATGGCTTCCCACACATTCCTGGGAGTGGTAAGACCTGGATCTAGCCTGGTGCAGCCCTTGCCTCCTAACTCAGTGGGTAGTCCGAGCATCTGGGAGCACCACGTTTTCCCTGCCTCAGTTTTCTCAGCAGGTTGGGTTCTTCTTGACACTATGAGAAAATCAGTAATGTCATTTAGCATTGATAATCTCACATTTTGACAGCCATTTTTGCCTAAGGCCTTTGCTCTTTTTTCTCAGTGTCTTGGATTGTGTCAGAGTCACCATTTCTAGTTCAAGTTGAGAAGAGAGTGTTCTTTTCCTCGTGGTCACCCTGTGTAACACATGTAACTCAGGAGTGGTGAGGAGTGGTGTCAAGTAACTGCCACATTTGAGTGCTGGTGTGGTGGAGACTCCAGAGTGACACCAGGGACAGTGACCATACCTGGCAAAGCACTTTTGTTCTTAATAAACATTAGTCTATTGGCCACTTAATGATTTTTATGACCCCGGTTTAGTCTGTTTATTTATTTATGGAACCAGGGATCGAACTCAGGACCTTGCACTTGCCAAGCAGGCATGGCACACGTCACTGAGCTACATCCCTGTCCCCAATCCCAGTTTATTTTAAAGAAATTGGCTTTAAATTGCCATTAAAATTTACTTTACAGAAGCTCCAATAAGTATGATATGTCAAATAATTTTCTCATTGAGGAAGACATGAGAAAATGATCCTAGGTAGAAAACTTTAAAATGGGCCTGGGGATGAGAATTTTACGTCAGCTTTGTACATGGATAGTATATGAATATTTTTGCATAGGCTGATTCTTCTTTGGATCCTCATGCAGATTGTTACCAGCGCTTAGAATTCCTGGGAGATGCGATCTTGGACTACCTCATAACCAAGCACCTTTACGAGGACCCACGGCAGCACTCACCTGGGGTCCTGACTGACCTGCGCTCCGCGCTGGTCAACAACACCATCTTCGCGTCCCTGGCTGTGAAGTACGACTACCATAAGTACTTCAAAGCTGTTTCTCCCGAGCTCTTCCACGTCATTGATGACTTTGTGCAGTTTCAGCTTGAGAAGAACGAGATGCAAGGGATGGATTCTGAGGTTAGTGCTGTTTAAAACTGCACTGAAATCAGTGTCGAAGGAAGACATCCAAGTAGGGATCACAGTAGTTTGAGCTCTGATTTCATAGCTGAGCAGCTGCCAGTCAGGGCCATGAGCCCGTGTGCAACACAATGGGGAGAGCCGAGCACGGCCTCAGTGTGTGGGAGGCCTCTGCCCGCAGAGAGTGCTGTGCTGCCGCTCAGGTGGAGGGCGGGAGTAGCCGTATTCAGTGAGGTGTCCCAGCCCGCACTGAGGCTTCCAGATCAGATGTGCCAAGTGGCCCCTCCTTCCCCGAAGAGCCTGACCGTAGTCAAAGTCAGTGTAGCTTCTTTCTTTTTTAAATAGAACAAATATTTCTTGATACCTCAGGTAAGCATAACAAATATATATTCTGCTTTACTTGAAGTAGGAAAATCTCATTTAAAAACCAAACTTTTAAATTTTTAACCATTGAAATTTGGGAGGCATTTACTGTAAGTTCAGCCAAAGGTTCTTCGGTGATGGAGCTAATTCCAGTGTGTACACAGTGAGCTAAGAATTTTTGTAGGAAAGGATCCTGCTCCAGTCTTGCCAGTCTCCTCAGATTGTCGGTAGCAGCCATCTGCATACCTGTGGACCCAGGAGAGCACTCATATTTCTTACTCTGCCCCTTTTAATGCCTTTCATTTCCTTATTTTGGTAAGTTTCTTATAAAGAGTCAAAGAATATATTAACTCTGTAGTTGCTTTACTTGTTCTCGCTTTAATTAGTACCTTCTCTTTTTTAAAAAATATTATCCCATTGGTTTTTGGAGAATCATGAGTTTCTTTCGCTTTTTGTGAGAAAAAAGAGAGTCTAGGTCAGTGATAGGGGACCTTTTAGGGCTTTCAGTGCTAACGGCCAGGCTGCTGACGGTGCACGTGTTGTGTTCTCGCTGCGACTGGTGTAGGGTCTGAGATCTGGTCCTGGGGCAGCGGCAGGTTGTGTGCAGGACAAGTCCACAGGCAGGGCTCCTGCTGCGCTGCTCGGCACATGCCCACAGCGAGTGGTGCAGGGGGCACAGTACACAGCGCACAGGGAGACAATCTCCTCTGTGCTCCAGCACCCTTCCTTGGCTGCCTCGAGGAGGGGTTAGGGCTAAACGTGAGGAGTTTGCTGAAATGAGATTTAAGTTCTCTTTTGATGCCTGTGGGGCATCCTGGTCCTGTTCTTGTTTTTCTTTTATTGCCCTTTGTTTATATAAATGTATGTATGGAAGTTACAAACACTTATTAGAAATGTCATAGTCTGGCTTTTGTAGCAGTATTTGATCTGAAGTCTTTCTGTCTGGGTCTCAGCTGTAAATGGAGAGAACTGAGCTTGGTAAATTTTAAAATTCCTTTTTAGTTAAAAATCATGATAGAAACAATCATCTTTGCTAGCAGTCAGGATTTTAAATGTATAGAATTTGTGTGGCTAACAGTTTATTTAGAAATTGTTTTTCTCTATTATCTTTAAATCTCACAAATAATCTGTGTTTTAGGAACATTAGAAAATGCAAGTAAAAAATTAAATGAAGTCATCTAGTTATACTACCCTGAGTGTCAACCTTTTGGGATGCATTACTGTTGATATATATGTGGGTTAACTTATACAGTAGAAAATGGAATTATATGTGCGTAGTGAATCTATTCTTTCTATTTAATGTATTGTAGCTGACTTTCCATGTATTGCTTGGCACTAAGATTTTAAGTAGTCACATTCTAGTCAGTATATGGCTGATTTGTTTAAATGATCCTTTATGGCTTTTAGTTAGGATTTTTACTAAACATGGGAGTGATATATATATCTATAGGTATAGATATATATCTCTATAGAGATATATATCTCCACTTTTTAAAAGATAAGTTCAGGGAGACAGAATTGGTACATCAAGGAATTAAGAACTTTCAAGAGGCTTTTGTTACATGCATAAGATTTTATTCTCTTAATCTGACTACAGTACCTACAATGTGTTAGGAACTCTGTTGTAGAGACATGAGAGCCTGGAGGGAAGAATCTTACAGAAAGAATTTCCCTGCCACGAGAGCAGTGTGAGGCCAGCCAGGCCAGCTTTGTCCTGAGGAACACCCTGGCCAGCCCTTGCCAAGCCCTGGGACGAGAACTGTTGGAATGTGCAATCCTTTGCTTCCCAGTGAATTTGAGAAGTTTTTCCCATACATTTATTGACTACTTTTATTTCTAATTCTGTATTGAATGTGTGTGTTTTAATTTAGAAGTAATCTTTTTTTTCTTTTGCTAGGTATAGAATACTAAATGGGGTAGGAATTTTTTTCATTTCTTTTTTTAAAGATAAAATGGTGTTTATGCGAAAACCTGTTACATTGTAGTAGGTATGCTATAAATGAATCTATTGTTACCCTTGTTAAATAAATAATAACACTGTTAGAAAACTGTAAGAAAGCAGAAGTCATTAATAAAAAATGGCCTTTCTGCTTATGAGTCACTTTTCTCTATAATAGCTTAGGAGATCCGAGGAGGATGAAGAGAAGGAAGAGGACATTGAAGTCCCAAAGGCCATGGGGGATATTTTCGAATCACTCGCTGGTGCCATTTACATGGATAGCGGGATGTCACTGGAAATGGTCTGGCAGGTGTACTATCCTATGATGAGGCCGCTAATAGGTATTGTTGGCTCTTTTTCAAAAGAAACAAAAACAAAATTAAAACATACTTCCAGAGTATTATTCATACTGTTTTTTCAATTTGATAACAGAAAAGTTTTCTGCAAATGTGCCCCGTTCCCCTGTGCGAGAATTACTTGAAATGGAACCAGAAACTGCCAAATTTAGGTAAGCAAAATATGTGTACGGAAACACACAGTTCTCAAAGATACCGTAAACTAATGGTTCTGAAAAATATTTACACTGCAACATTCTTAGTCTGAGTGCTCATTTCTTCTTTTGGTTTTACAAAGCAAAGTTGAATTAAAGAAGACACAGCAGCCCTGTCTGTCGGTGGCCTATACAAGTCCTATTGTACATTGCAGCTTGTGCGTGGTGCTTGCCTTGGCCTGTGGGCCGACAATGATAGTAAACACTTCTGACTTCTAATTCAAGCTGTTTGGGTTTTTTACAGCCCGGCTGAGAGGACTTACGATGGGAAGGTCAGAGTCACCGTGGAAGTAGTGGGAAAGGGGAAATTTAAAGGTGTTGGCCGAAGTTATAGGATTGCCAAATCTGCAGCAGCACGAAGAGCCCTACGAAGCCTCAAAGCTAATCAACCTCAGGTTCCCAACAGCTGAAGCCCCTTTTAAAAACAGCCCCCCAAAAAACAGGATTAAGGGGAAATATTTGAATCAGAAGGGTGATTTAAAATGGATGTTGAGCAGAATGAATTGAAAGCAGAATTTAAAATCTGTTTGGTAACAAGATAGATGACAGAATAAAACATTTAACGTATGTATAAAACTTTTGGAACTAATTGTAGTTTTAGTTTTTTGCGCAGACACAATCTTGTCTTCTTTCCTCACTTCTGCTTTGTTGAAATCACAAGAGTGCTTTAATGGTGACATTTAGCAAATGGTCAGAATAATTATTGACAGGTTTTGGTTTTGGTTTTGTTTTATTTTGTTTTCTGTGTGTGTGTGTGTGTGTGTGTGTGTACTTTCTGTCTGCTTTGCTTTGTGTTAAGGATGCCATGGAGCTTAAACTTCACAACGGCCCCTAGATTGAGTAGAGCCTCTGAACACCCCTGCATCTGTGCCATGGTGCCAGTCCTGTGATCGTTGGAAAGCCCAGTAGAACAATATGGTTTGCAAGAGCTATGTGCCAGCGTTGTCTTCTTTCCGTGTTACCTTGTGTAAGGATGTTCCTGGTCGCTATTGCACTTGACAGTAAGGGACAGATTCTCATTCAACATTGGCTGGCATGTTGGTGTATCAAATTTGAGTTTTCCGATGCCACATAGTCTTGCATAACAAAGGTTCTTGCCTTAAAAGTAAAATCTTCATGGGTATTTTTTTTTAATTTCTGACCTTTTGGAATGAACTATTTTATATTCCCTTCATTTTTCATGCATTAGATGTTGAGACAGTAATATTTATAGTCGCCAGTGTCATTGTACCTTAAATTATTACAGGATTATACTAGCATTTCTGTCATGTGTACTGAAGACATTTGAACAACCAGAATATGTAGTCTTTGGATTTTCTTAAACGTCATAATAAAATGGATCTTTGGTTAAATACTCAGTTTTGGTAAAAGCCCCTGTTAGGTAGTTCCACTGGTGGAAATGTTTGTGGCAAATTTTGCCCTGTAGGCTGTTGTTCTAACAAAATAAACCTTAGACATATCACACCTAAAATATGCTGCAGATTTTATAATCGATTGGTTACTTAGTTAAACAAAACAGAGCACCTTTACCTTAGTCTTCTCACATAAGTTTCTTAACTGTGCTTTTCATATGTTGCATGCGTATTTCACCTACCAAAGCTGTGCTGTTAATGCCATGGAAGTTTAACGAAGTTTGAGATAAACTGCCATAATTTTGATACATCTGTGATTTAGGTTATTAATTTAGATAAACTAGCTCATTATTTCCATCCTGGGAAAAAAGGAAAAAGACAAAAAAACATTTTTAGGCATTTGCCTAAGTTTCTTTAATTAGACTTGTAGGGCACTCTTCACTTAAATACCTCAGTTCTTTTCTTTTGCATGCATTTTTTTCCCCTGTTGGTGCTATGTTTATGTATTATGCTTGAAAATGTAATTTTTTTTTTTTTTGCACTGTAACTATAATACCTCTTAATTTACCTTTTCAAAGCTGTGGGTCAGTCTTGCACTCTCATCAATGTACCAGTAGAGGTTTGCTGCAATTTACCCCATTAATTATGCTTGAAGTTTAAGAAAGCTGAGCAGAGGTCTCGTTTTCCAGCACAATGTTCTGAAGTTGATGCTTCATGTAATGCTGCATTTGTGTTTTAAATTACAGTTGATTTTTCCTGCACCATCCACCTTCAGAGAAACGCCTGTGTGCACACAGAGAAACTGTTGGCTCTGCTTTCGGAGGGGCCCTGGGTGAAGGGGGTGTTGAGCCTTCTCCAAGGTTAACTTGTTATCTCTGACCTTAAATTTAAATTGAGATCTAAAGTATTAAATGAGTTTTTAAGCAAATTAATGGAGGTGATTTGTTTTCAAAATGTTTAATTCTGATTTGGAACCTTAGATATCTATTTTATTTAAAAAAATAGAAAACACCACCTTAATATGAGATATCATGGCAAGTTAAAACCAAGTAGTTCTTGAATTATATAACTGTAAAATATACAATTAACAAGTAAGGCTGGGTAAGAGTTTTATGAGGGTGATTTGTGATCATATCACAGATCTCTTAATTTATAAACTACCTGATGCCAAGAGCTTAGGGCTTTGCGTTGTGTGTAATGCACCCATCCCAGGTTACAGGATTCTCTTGCCTCTTGGCACCAAAATCAGATTGTTTCACAGTTGTGAGTCCTGGTGGAAGAAGATATATTTTATAATCTTTAAGAAGAGTATTTTGTGTTAATACTAAAAGTTTAGACTTGGGTATGATTAGGTCATATATTCTCAGGGGTTCACATTTCCTGCTACCATCAAATTGTCTTATCAGTGACAAACTTTAGCCCCCTCCCTTTTGGAGAAAAATAGCTGATTTTAACAGTTTGAACTATTCTGTGATCCCCTGGTGGCTAAGTTAAAAAATAAAATGTATAAGTTAGACCTGCAAAATGGTTATGAACGCTTTTGTGCTGCTGCATTTTAATGCTGTCCAGTTTTCCCCAGTTTGTTGAGATGTTTTGCATTTGTCACTTAAGAAAAACATCATTCTCTGTTGCCCCACTTTGCGAAATGTGTACATCCTTTTGGCTCTGTGACTGCGGTGTGAGACAGAGTGTAGTGTAGACATGGCTGGTGGGTGTGGCTATGGCCCCTCTCATGTGTAATGGACTGGCGAGGTGCAGCTTGAAAAAGCAGCTGCAGAAATTCCTTATGATGATGGTGTACAGGTCAGTTGGCATGAACTTTCATTGTAAATGTTTTTATTTCGTTTATAATAGACTTTCTGCAGTCCTAACTATGCTGCATTTGAATAGCTTTCCCCCTCTGTTCTGTTCATGTAGCACAGATAAGCATTGCACTTGGTACCATGCTTTACCTCATTTCAAGAAACAGAAGCTTAACTGAGAGGAGAACATGTGGTTTGGCCTTGCTGCTGTTCTAATTTACTGAATTTTAAAAAGATAATTATAATGCCTGCGATGTGTCATATACTTGCACAACTTAAATAGGTCATTTTTGTCTGTGGCATTTTTACTATTTGTGAACGTATGGCAAAGATTTGTTAACTCCGAATTATGTTTTAAGAATGTTTGTTATATTTTTTTGTTTGGCATTATGTGAAATGATTAAATTGAGAATGACCGTTAATACTCCTGTAATCACCTTTAACATACTGATGTTTTTACTCCCTTAATAGTAGCTCGCCCTCAGAAAGACTCAGATCCCTTTACCTAAGTAGCGGGAGACTCGAGACTGCTTTGGCTCTGTTGGTTCCATCCCTGTCCCTGGGAGCGCTCTTCACCCAGCCGTCTGCTCTTCAGTTGGCACCTGCAGTCGGCCAGGGCTGCAGACCTGGAGAAGGGTGGAGACCCAGGCCCACCATAGCTCATTCCTAAGGCCCAGTTTTACTCAGTTTGGGGTTCTAATCCTTTTACATAAAATGTAAGACAGCAGACTGACTACGGATCTTCGTTTATCTGCATCCAAACCTCTGTTTGAGCCCTGAACGCGTTTGCATTGTCTGGAGGAGAAGCTCAGCCGTGTGTTAGCATCTGTGTGATGATCTTAATTAGGTATATTTTTACAACCACTGATTGTCTTTATGGAATTTAATTATTTCCAAATAAACTTCTTTATTTTATATTGTGATGAGAAATTTAAAACATAAAAGTGTTAAGACCAAGAATAGTAAAATCATTTTCAAAGTCATCGGAAATGCCAGTAGCAGTATCTGTGGAATTTATGTGGAGACTGCTGTATTGTCTACTAGCAGTGAAAATGACCTTTCAGAACTAACTTGTAAATATATTTTAATCATTACTTGTTTGTTTTTTCTGGTCCACTTCTATTTGGGCATCAGCTATAGTCAATTTCAATTTTATAGATGCACTCGATTCACTGCAGGAGCAGGTTGCAGAACAGAAATGCAAAGGTGAACAGAAAGAAAATTACTGCCTTTTCTGCTGTAAATAGAATGAAGGAAAATGACTAAAATCAAGCAAAACTAACACGTAATTTCATTGACAATAAAATATTTACTATCACATGCTGTAGCTGTTTTTTAAGGAATACAGTGTAATTCATTCATCCAGTAATCACACTGCAAAAAAATTGCAGGCTGCACCTTATGGATCACAGTTACTGTTAGTTTTCTTTCTTTCTTTCTTTTTTGTAATAATTGTAGCCAAGTAAATCTTCAATAAAGTTATGGTCTGTTCACTTTGTGTCCTTTTATCTCGTTCCTTTCTTATTTTGATTTCATTGAAGTGGATGATAATATTTAAATAGTGGTAGCGTAGAGGATCTCTAAAATGTTTTAATTCCATGACGAATCATATGGAAATGCATGTTTTAATATGATAAAGTTGTGTTTACTAAGCTCTGCTTCATGTCCTCCTTCAGAACGGTTTGGTCACAATTGTCTTTTTTAAGACCTGGTATTTACATGATACCAGTGTGTTTTTTCTGCAGTTCCATCACAATTGATTGATATGTTCCAGGCCCTGGATTATTTATGATATATTTGACACATTCCTTACATGAATTTGGTTTTTCTAAAGTGGAGTGGACGGAATAATCGGCTTCAGGTTTTTAGGACACATTTCCAACATTGATAATCGACTAAGAACTCTGTTATTTCAAGCTTTTGAACCAACCTTTTTATAAGGCAGCTAAACAGTAAGAGGGTTCACTTGGCTATAGGAAGATGGTAGGCGGAAGTTTGTTTCGTTTTTTGTGTTTTGTGGTTTTTTGGTACCAGGGATCAAACTGGGTTCCTTGCGCTTGAGAGACAGGCAGTGGAACCATTGAGCTAAATCCCCAGCCTGGCAGAAGTTTTTTAGAATGAGAAAAGATTTAGTTTTCTTTTTATAAATTTAAATTAATCCCTTCATTTTCCCTCCCTCTGATTATTCTAAAGAAAAGTGCATATATTTTGAATCGAAGGAATTTGGGTGAGTGCCGGTTGTTGCCCAGAACTCACAGTTCAGGCTGCACCGTAGTACCACCTCCCCTTCCTGCCCCCACCAACCCTCTGCCCCTCCACAGACACGCTGATGCTGACTAAAACAGCCAAGCCACGGGTTTCACTTTGCGGACCAGGATGTGCGTGGAAAGTATCCAGATGGAGTGGGATGCTCCGGGTTGGGGTCTGAAGGCACAGTGCAGGCTCCACATGGACCGGGCATCCCAGGGCAGTCATCTCAGGTGCGTGCTGTCTGTCACTTGTCCTCACCAAGGCACGAGGAACAAACACGTGCAGGCAGAGGAAAAGCTTCCTAACCTGTCTTTTGAGACAGTTCACAAACCTTTAAATTGTTTTTCTTTCTGTGGTAAAGTATACATAAAGCTGCATTTCAACCATTGTAACGTGGCCTAAAGCATCTTCACAGGGTTGTGGCACCACCCAGCACCATCCATCCATCCATTTCTAGGACTTTCTCTTTGTCCCAAACTGAAACTGTACTCTTTAAAACACTAGCTCCCTTTTTCCTTACTTGCAAGTCTCTCACAGCCTCGTTCTTTTTGTCTGTGTTAATTTCATAAATACCTCACGTGTGGAATCCGGAGGCCTTGTTTGTTTTTTTGTTTTTTTTGTTTTTTTTGGTCTTATTTCACTGAGCATAATGTCAGGGTTCATTGGTGTTCTGGGTGTCAGAATTTGCTTTCTAAGGCTGAATAATATTCCAGTGTATCCCACATCTTGTGTGTTCGTTCATGTGCCCTTCACAGCTGTTTCCACATTTGGACTGTTGTGAGTAGTGCTACGAACACGGTAGATACATATCTGTACCTGTCCCTGCTTCTAGTTCTTCAGAGCGAGTACCCCGAAGTGGGTTGCTGGATCATGTGGGAATTCCATTTGTGACTTCCTGATGAGTCACCACATGTACCATTTTACAATCCCAGTGGGTGTACATGGAGCTCCAGTCTCTTCACAACCTTGCCAACACACTGTTTTTGATAATTCCTAATAGGTATGAGGTGGTATTTTTCTGTTGGTTTTGATTTGCATTTCTCAAGTGATTAAGAACATTCGGCACCTTTTCATGTGCAGGTGTTTTTTGGTGGTTGGTATATCTCCTTTGGAGAAACGTCTTACATCCTTACCTTTTTTGAATTAGGTCAGTGTTTGTTTTAGGAGTTCTTTACATACGCACATATACTTTAAAATTTTTATTAGTACATGTTTGCAACTTACACAGTTTACGGTCATCTTGGGAGTGATTACGTGTACAGATTACAGCTTGTTTTTGTTTTCTAATCTTCCCCTACCTTTTGCATACTCCTTGATACTGTTTGTCTTGACTGCTGTCATGGCACAGTGCTTACGCTCGGTTATGAGGGTCCTGTGCAGTGTGCGTCCTTATTCCTGTCACTTCTTCCCCTCCTGCTCATTGAACCACTTCCCTGTTGGATGAGATCTGCCCCCTTGTCCCTTCTATCCATTCTGTAACACTTTCTACTTTGCCTCACCCAAACGGGATACCATACAGTATCTAAGCTTGTGTGTCGGATGCATTTCACTCGTTATTATAGTTTCCAGGTACATCCACTTCTGTACAAATGTCTCAGATTTGTCACTCTTCATAGCAGCGTAGTAGCCTTAACATATATTCTTTATATATTTAATGTTATCAAAAATCAAATGATTTTTCAAATATCTCCCACTCTTTGGGTAGGCTTTTTATTCTTCATCATGGTATTTGAAAAATACGTGATTTTTCAAATATCTCCCACTCTTTGGGTAGGCTTTTTATTCTTCATCATGGTATTTGAAAAGATTTTCATTTTGGTGATATCTGATTTATCAATTAGTTTTTCTTTTGTTCCTGTACTTTGGGTATTTTATCCAAGATACCATTGCCAAATCCATTGTAGTGCATCGTTTCTAGTCTTCTAAGAATTACAATTTTAGCTTTTATGTTGGGACTTTGCTTCTTTTTAATTTTGTGTGTGGTAAGGATTTAACTTCATTCTTCATATTCTCTCTCTCTCTCTCTCTCTCTCAACTTCATTCTCGTGCATGTAACTTTCCTGTTTTGCCAGCACCGGTTTTCTTTTGAATCTTTATAGTCCTCAGCTGTTCAAACGTTATGCAAACAGTGGTTGCCCTTCCAGCTGCACAAACTCTAAGCTTACACAGGTCATCCTTGGTTTCTTTCCTTCCCTCCTGTCTTGCATCCTGTTGGTCTGTCAGCAGATGGTGTTGATTTGGCCTCCTAGACACAACCTCATTCTGTCTCCAGTGCTCCCACCCATCCTGGCCTTTACCTGGGCTGTGTCACAGCATCCTGACTGCTCTTTCCTTCTTCCACTCCTTGTACCTCTCTGTCCTGTTCTGTAGCCAGAGTAATCTGTTTAAAACAGAAACTAAAATAGATGCAAATCCGTCCTATGACCTCCCAAGCCCTGTGGGAGCCAGGCTTGGATGTCCGAGTCCTCCCTCAGTGACCCAGCTGAGCTTAGTCTAGTGTAGAACTTGCTGTGGGCTCTGGGGTCACTGAGTGGCCTGGGGCAGGTGTGACACACTCCTGTGCCTAGTAACTTATTGACAGCAGGGGTGGCGGTGAGAGTGCTGGGAAGGCATTCAGTTTGGACGTGATGTGTGAGAAGCACAGGTTGGGGGAAGTGTCCTCGCATGTTCGGTCCTGTGGCGTAGGGCCCCACTCAGCTGTCTCCTCCTGATTGAATATAAGGCAGCTCTCACCACCACTAGAGAGAGTGCTTGTCATGTGCACTCAGTGTCACCTACGTCCAGCTGTCTCACACCTCCTAGACTAGAGGGGGTTCTCCTTGAGAGTAGGCCCTTGTCTTGCTATACACCTGAGACCCAGCACCTAGCTCCAAACTTGAGAAAATGTTCGTCTAACTCACTGTGGCTAAACCCAGCTTTGAATAAGGAGCATTACATCACCGCAGGACCAAACATCATTTGTTTCCCCAATTATCCTCTGTGCCCCTAAGCCAGCCATTTGTGGCGGTTGGCAGGTGGTGGGCATTCGCCGGGCCCAACACCCACTGGTGCACATCTCTTTACACACTCACCAGAAACCTGTGCTGAGCTCTGTGCTCTTGCTCGTTGCTGCCTTCCTGACCTGGAGCATAGATCCTGGCGGCTTGGGTTGGGCATTTACCTTTGTGCATCCTCATTTTCAGAGCCTAAGCTCTCTTAAAAGCACCATTCAGCTAATGACTTCAATTCTGTGTCTCCCCTTACCCTGCAAATTGATTGCAACCCTAGTGCCACTGAAATCAATTGCTCTTACCCCTCCCTGGCTCAGGTGGAAGGAATTTGGGGAATTGCTGCTCATCTCAGTGGTTCAGATAGTAAACATGTTTTTCTAGAAGAGTATTTTTGCTTTAGGAAACGAGTCACATGCTTAACACCTAAAGATGTGCAGAATGTTCTACAGTGGAAAACAGCTCCCTGTGCAGTAGTTTCTCCCAAAGCAACCTCTAACCGGCTCTTTGAGAATATTTAGAGACATTTTAAGCAGTACAAATGGTTCTGTCCCTAAGCACATTTCTACACATCAACATACTTGAGAATAATCCTTATCAGATTCACCTTTATGATTGAAGTAAAACCTAGTAATGTTCATAGAGAACAGTATGTTGATTTTCAGAATGCAGTGCATGAATTTTTGTGCATGTATATCTGTGAGGCAGGTATGCACGTGTGTGTGAGCACCCACTTGCTCGGCTGCCTCTCTCTTGGCAACAGACACATGCTATTCCACTGCAGGGAGGTCCCCTCACTGAACTGTCTCATTCCCTGTAAGATTTTGTTGTTGGCAGTTATTTGTTAGAAACAAAGGCATAGTTATTCTCACGTGTGCTTGCTCTGCATAGAGAAGAACACCACACGTTTGGCCACTCAGACAGGTTCCTAATCCCGAGGTCTGGAAAGTCACTGCAAGTCAACTTTGTGGAACTTGACTTAAAACCTGGCTGCACTCAGTTGTGCCTGTTCGGTCTGTGCCATGTAGTGTGTTTGCTCACGGGCCTTGCCACAGAAATGTCTCATTCCCAGCTGGAAGCAGACCCTTCTGTGGCTGTTATCAATGTATGGGAAATGCACTGAGTTAACCCTTCTAAAAACCAAAAAGGGTTGGAAAACATGTTGGTCTGAAGACCTCAAAGATCTCAGATAAGAACTTCTGGACCTGAAGTAGCTAACATGTCTACATTTTTTGCAATTTATTCTCCACAGCAATTGTAAAAATGGTTACTTTTGGAGCATGGATTGCAGACACTCAGACTGGGAGTGGGTCCCAGATCACCTGCCTGTTTTTCAGGACTGGGTGATTCTGGGCAGGTTGAGAGACGGTGAGTCATGAGGATTACGTGTTGGTCTGCGTCCGTGCACTGCCTTGTGTGCAGCTCAGCCCAGGCCGGTGCTAGCTGTCCCCACAGTCCTCATCCACAGAAGGCCAGATGAAGCAGGGCAAGGGAAGTGACTCGCGTGAGACACAGCCCATGGCCGTCTAAACATGAGAGCATTTTAGCCACTTTCTAATAGTCGAAGGTATGTGTGTATTATTGAAATAAAGGTGGGCCTCCAAAATGTGTTCAGAGGTATGGATACAGAGTTGTATGTAAGACATTTCCTGCTGAGAAGAAATCCAGACAAGCCACGATCATGGGACTTACTCATTGCTGTATATTGTAACCCTTGTAGCATAATTATTTTGCAAAGGAGACAGGACCTTCCTAGTCTCCCTCCTTAGAGTACAGCCAGCGTTGGACCCTACTGGCCCTCAACATGTTACGCAGCTCACATCCGCCAGAGCAGTTAGGGACACAGCTGCCTTCCGGGGCTGTGTGCACGAGGCTGGTCTTGGTATGGTAAGCCACGGCACCTCATTGAAATAACACTGCTAAACCCCACAAAAAGCTCCTGTTTGTCTCAGCCTCTGCTTGTCCCCTCCGGATTCACAATCACTACTTTGAAGAAAATGAAAAGGTGCCATATGTCAGTAATCTGCATCTGTCATGCTGTAAGGTGTCTGTCTCAGGACCAAAACGAAGGAGCTGCTTATTGGCTGTGCAGCTGGGTGACAAGATGGCACAAGGAAGGTAGTGAGCCTCCCTGCTCTGAGTGTGTGGCACTGGAGCCGCGGTTCCAGAGTGCCTGCTCTTTGCACACATGCACACGTGCACACACATGCACAGCCTCACAGCAAAAACCCACAGCAGCAGTGAACAGGATGTTTGCTGATCTTGGAAACTTCTCCCAGCTTTGAGTAGTGGTGGTCGTTATGAGTGTGATGGAGAATTTTATTCTCTTTAGGAAGTCGTTAGATAATGAAGTGGCACTTCTATGGCGCTATTTGTATCTTGAATAATTTTTTCTAACTGAAGAAAATGGCGGGCCAGGGATTTAGTCAGTGGTTCGGTGGCCTGCCTTGCAAGCGCAAGGACCCAAGTTCAATCCCCGGTACCAAAACAAAACAAAACAAAACAAAAAAACGGCACTTAGAGACTGCAGAAAACTAACATCAAGCATCTCCCATTTGGTTTGGTTTGAACATTGCCCTATTGCCCTTCACTGTAAGATGCTGCACCGGCCCCTCCTTACTTCTCTCTAGTGCCTGAGTCTGCCCTGTGGGATATAAATGAGATTTTTCCACGGATACCAATCCATATGACCACAGAAGTGGTTCTTGGTTAACTAAATCCAAGCAATCCAGGGTTAAAGGAAGTGGGAGGACATTCTTTGCAGGACTTTTCAGGTCCTTCTGCTAAGTGCGTGGGGGCTCTGAAGGGCTGCATTTTGGAAACCTAGGAGGCCACGGACACCTTCCCAGTAGACCTGTGGTTCTGGTGGGTCCTGAACTGCAGGCATCAGACTTGCCCTACCAAGGGCACCCGACACTGGGTGAGCCAGCTCTGTTGGTACCTGGGAACCTCACCTGTTAGTGGCCCAGCCAGCAGGCCCACGGTCACAGCCCCAAAGTGGGTGAGCTGGAAGTTTTCTAGGCAATGTGTCAGTGGCTGGCTGAACTTGGCTCATAGCTCCTGGCCATGGAGTGAATGAACCTCCTGCTAACAAGTCTGCCCTCCAGTACTGGTCAGCCGCATGCAGACGCTGACCGCTGGCAGAGGAGTGTGATTCACAAGCCCTTGCATCTCTGCTCATCTCAGGACAAGGGGCCGTGTCTTCCTGTTACCACCCCCTGCACAGCTTTCACAGGTCCCTCTGTGTGCCCAGTGCCACCTCCTGTGCCCAGGCCCTCCTCAGCCCAAGCCCAGGTGCTGGACACACCGCCCACCCTCTGGGCACCGTCTTCTCGTGTCTCGTCACCACACGCTCTGAGCTCCGAGGGCCATGCCTCTGTAGTTGTCTGTCAGTTGTCATGAGGTGCTATCCAGCTTCATTGGCCTCTGCCAGCAGTAGTGGCCCCCTGGGAGGTGAAGGGCAGCAAAGAGGGACAGAGGAGTGGCAGGGCCACCAGAAGAGGAGAGCTGGGACAATTCTTGATTGTGTTTTTAACTAATGTTGGATCCAAGTGGCTGGGGGAGGTTCCTCCTGAATATTGTCGCGTTGCAGTCTTGGAGAAGGGTGGGCTACCCGACAGTCTGACAAAGCAAGGTTGTGTGCACTGGAGAGGACACAGTGGATACGTGGCCCGTGCAGTCCCTGAAGATTTGAGTGGAATGGACATTATACATTTTGGAGCTGGTACTATACTTTCCCTTCTTACTTTGACTGCTAGGCAGCTCAGGGTCCAGCTGTTCACCTTCAGCGTTTAGGCATTCTTCTAGCAGCTGGGGACCGAGCGGTGAATAGCATGACATTCCTGTCCTTGCATAGGCAGGAATCTACCTCGTAGATTCCTTATCTAAGCAAAATTGCAGCCAAATCAAGGGGTAGTAGTTTATAAAGCACGGAGTTTTTATGAGAAGTAGTTTCTCATTTTCCTCACCCCATTTGTCTCCTTTTCTCTCATCCCTATGTTGGCTTCAGCACTGTTGCGCTGGTCTGTGGATGCCTTGGGAGAGGGATGGGCTACAGACACACTGCTACTGTGGTCCAGAATGTACTTAAGCGCTGACCCGGGCGAGCCACACCGTCCCAGAGGAGGTGGGTGGGGCTTCCTGCCACAGCTTTGGTTCACCTGTGCTCGTGCTGCTGTGTGCCCATGGCTGCTGAGGTGCTCTCCCCACCCTGGGACATTGCATTCTCATTTTCCTGCCCTGAGAGCCCAGGCTGAAGCGAGAGCAGGCAGTGGGAGGTAAGCTGCTTTCTGGAAAGAGTGTTTGAGCTTTACGTTCTTTTTCAGAACCGCAAGGCCCACTTTGGGTTTTGCTTGGTGGTTAGTTGTTATTGGGTTTTTTTTTTTTAACTTCTGTTTGCTTATTTTGGAATAAAGGGCTGAGTCAGTCCCCCCAACAAGCCAGCATCCCAACTTGAGGTTGTGTGTATAAATAGAAAACCCAGGCTTTCCAGAACACAATCTCATGGAGACTGATTTTGTTGACAGAGGCAGTGTGGAGCATTTCTAGGCATCTGGAATTGCTGTGTCCTGGACACACCCCTGGGCGATCTGACTTCCCCTCCTGTGCCAAGGACTTGGGAGGGAGCAAGGCCGTGGCTCTGCACAGCCTCTCTCCACCCAGGCCTCCAGCTCTCCTGGCCTTCTCAGGGCCTCACCAACAGTTCACAGATCTCAAAGCCAGAGTTTCATTGTGAAATGAGGGAAATGGGAATCATGGTCAACACTGCAGTTTCCTGAAACCACGCTCACATTCTTTCTCTTCTGCAGAAACTTCATTCACTCATGACCATCGGATCACTGTCCGATGTGGTTAGCACCTTCTGGGCATGACACTTGCTCTAAGGTCATTAAAACAGGGACATAACCTGAGTGACAATGTAACTAAGCTTGAATAACATTGACATTGATTCAGTGCTTCGTGTTCTAAGCACTTTCCCCTCTTCATGTAAGAGTGGGTACCCCTACCATTTCCATTCTACAGATGAGTAAAACTAGGTATCCCAGACCCCACATTCAGAGCTCAGCACAGTGACTGTGTTCGTGTGTAATTGAATTTCCACACAGTTTCACCTTTGATGAAGACTGACCAGTGCACAGTAGACAACAATTAGAGGATTAAGGGGATTATCACAGAAGGGTTTTGAAGAACCAGTTTGACTGTCACAGAGCATCTCCGCTTAGTAGTTGGTTCGTGGGGCCGTGGACATTTGGGGCCCCTTAAGGAGACCATGTTATTCCTTAGATGATCAGTGAAGGGTTGCTCACAAAGCCCTGAATACTTCTGAGGAATTATTTAAGGTATGTGATCACTATACATCCTCCAAAATTAACTTACGTTTTAACCCAAAGTCACAATTTCAGTGTGGATAATGACATCCCTGCAAACCTAAGGACAGACTGTATTTTTCTAGATTGTAGTTTAAAACTGTTTTCTGAAGCAAATCTTTTTTCCTCTCGGAGTCTTGGCTCCTCAAATGTAAGATGGGTCTCAGCCACACCAGCGAAGCACACAAAGCCAGAGTCCGGGATGAGGCCTGGGCACCTGTCTTTTAAAACAAATTGCCCAATATCCTCATGTGTAGCCAAATTGAAGGAAGCACCAGTAGAAACAGGGTCCCCAGCTGTGGCACAGGCACCGAGGTGGCTGCCGGGAAGGGAGGGTACTGTCCTCCCTCCTTCCTGCCTCAGCCAGAGCTGCCCCCTTAGTAACACTGGATTGGGAGAAATCCCTGTGCCACCAAATACTAATATTGGGAAACTGCAGGGACCACTGCCTGGGTTCTCTGGGGTCCCCTGAGCTCTGGATCTTGGTGCCCTTTTTGCACTCTACACAGAGGCCACTGTGTGGCCCGGCCCCGGCTACCTTTCCTGGGTAGGCAAGTCTTGACAGCCTGTGGCAGGGGCAGCATTACAATGAGGCCTTTGAGAGCCTCTTTATGAGTTAGAATGGGGAACCCTGGCAAAGGGTCGAAGGTATTGAAGATCCTTTGGGATCAAATGTGAGATATTACTAAAATGAGACTCCATTTAATAGGGGATAAATCCTGATCCTGTAAGTTTAATAGTGTTTGATGGCTGTAAATCCAGTGACTCTACTGTAGGAAATTGCTGGGTTGCATTTCTGAAATATTTGGTCAGGTGTTTTTAAAGGTAAGGATTTTCTTCAAGGTGCTAATTTTTAATGGGTACTGCTTCCCGGGACTTTGAAAAACAAACGGTGCTGGTACTAGAAGAAAGCACTTAGACGATAATGGTCAAGCTCACAAGTAGATTATCTACAAGAAAGCATTTTAGGATAAGAGAAAGGTCACATAAAAACAACCAAGCTGAAAGCTTCTATTCGAAGTTTAGCATGTCAGCCTTAGGGCAGTGTCCACAGGAAGGGTTGAAGAGGGCCATATGTGGGTGTTGGGCCTGTCTGCTTAGTTGGTGGCAGGAGGCCCCGAGTTCATTACCAGCCACGTATATTCATTTCCTAGGGCCTTGTAATAAGCTACCAGTTAATGGCTCAGAACACACATGCATTGCCTCACGTTTTCGGTGGCTACCAAGTCGGTGAGAGCTTGGCCAGGGTCTTTCCAGGGCCTCACGGGCCCTGTCATGTGATGGTTGGCAGCATCCATGTTGTGGCAGACAGAATTCCTGGCCGCTTTTGGCTTCAAGGCCATCAGGAGAGCTTCCCTCCTCTATACCTTTCATCAGGGAAGGTCTGGACTGGCTCTGAGAGAGTTGCCTGCCTCAGGAAGTGACTGATGTAATGACATCGAAGCCAACTGGTTGAGGACCCTAATTACATCTACCAAGTCCCCCCAGCTTTGCCACACAAGGTCGCAGTGACATCCAGAGCATTCCAGGTCCTCCCACACTTGGGAGGAGGGGCGTGGGGCAAATCATGTACCTCAAGGAACATGAATTAGCACCGTCTTAGAACGCAGCCCGCCACACCACGGGGTGACCCTCACCCTCACTTTAGGTGGTGTGAAATGGGAAAGTCAGTGCCAGCTGTCCCAAGGCTGTCCTGGGACTAAGCGGGGAAGCACTGGTGCTGTGCCCCGAGGCCCGGCAGCAGGAAGTACTGGGGTTGTGTTCTCCCCTGACCCATACCACTGAGTACTCTGAGTGGGTGCACGAAGGGAAGGTGCCCTACAGGTGCTCCGTTCTCTTCCAGCCGGGAGCCCCATGAACAGGCCCTGCCTCAGTCTGCTGAGAGTTCATCTTTCCACGTGTTTTGGAGGGTTCCCCCAAATCTGCACATTCTTCCTACTGGCCACAGGCATCCTTTTTGGAATAGGACTGGACACATTGCCAGTCACTGCCTTGGCTCCCTCATTTCCTCCCAGCCACCCGTCCTTGGGGATCAGGAAGATGCCAGAGTCCACAACCCTCTGCTTGCCACACAAGTGCCACCAGGGGCACCACGTTTCCGCCCTCCGACCCACCAGCCCGAAGCCTCCCAGTCCCCCAAATGTTCCCTGCTGATCACTTTCTGTTTCCCAGGGAAGGCAGAAAGCAACTGCAGACAGATAGGGAAGGGTAAGTTTTTAAACAGATGTCGCAGGTCACCAGTAAGTTATCGATCAAACAATATCCAGAGCACAGATAGCTGCTTTTGCCATCATAACTGACTGCAAACACCACATCGCCCACCGTAATCGCAAACCCAGGGAAGTGGAGGGAAAATCCGTCTTATTTAAAAGTGCTTTAGTGTCAGCAAACACATTGGCGATGCCATTAACAAAGTTTTGTTAAGGACACGTTCGACTTGAGGTTTTTAATTTGTTTGAAGTATTTTGCTAAAACAGAATTATGTTGGAGTTTATATAAAAGCAGAGAATGACATGAAAAGTTTTAACTTAAGCAGCAAAATATAGAGGCTAATCTTATTTAAAAGTAATATGTATGTCTTGATCGAGTGCCCAGATAGACTCAGCTGGGACTTTTTAGTGGAATCGGGTCTAAGCTGTTACACTAAGTTATACCGAGAAGGTTTTCCTGAGCTTATATTGCCAGACCTGAAATACTCTTGTGGCTGCATTTAATAAAGAAACGAAAGTCTTGAGTAAGGGGATATGATTTTTTATGACAGAAGGAATGCAAATAACTTTTAGTCTCATTGCCTTGACCGGGTTTGGTTTGATTTGATGGGGTTTAATAATGACTTATAACCTGTGCTGACAATATGCAGGCCCGCACAACGTCATTTAACTCATTTATTCTGCTTGCTGTAAAAACAAAGAGATGGCAAATAAATATATGGAACGTTCATTGTTTGTCAGAGGGCCCAAGCCAAGAGTTTTCAGTGACCTTTTAAAATATGGTCCCAGGCTAGTACTAAAATGTCTGTCACTCAACACACACACTTGCGCGCTCTGGCCTTTTAACCCGTGCAGCGTGTGTTTTTCTCCTTCAAATGGGCATATGAATTTCCAATCAGCTGCAGCGATTTAGGCTTTTGCATCAGAGGATTACTGTAAATTGCAGCCTGACAATTACAATACGCAGGGTACTGGCGAGTTATTAATGGGCTCGCCTACTGATGGCCTTTCAGTGCAACCTCAGACCTGCTGAACCATGGGCCTAATTGGATCCAGGGGTGGAGGCCCCGGTGGATGAGGTAGTGGGGAGCTGGGCTCACAGGGACTCTGCCTCCGGCAGAGGAAGATATCAATTGATTTCGGATGGCTCCTGCCCACGTCGGTCTCTGATTCACCTCCTCCTTAATGACTTGTATTGGCTTAGGGGGCTCTGCATTATTTGACAGCGTCAAGCTCAGCTGACAAAGACCAGCAGGTGACTTTAATTGAGGACTTCTATTGCGAGGGATTTTATTCAAGACAGAGCAACAGTCCAACAGACACAAAAGAGGCCTGTAAAAAATTTTTTTTGGGGAAAAAAAAAACAGAACAGCGGCAGTCCTAGAAGGAAACCCAGACCAGGCCCGGGGTTAGCTACTCTACCTTCATTTAGTTTACACTTTTTCACCCCTTCATGGTGGGATCAGGAGAGGGACCCCTTCTCCTACCCCCTTCCCCTGGAAATTCTGCAGCCGTCTCCCCTCTCTCAGGGTTCAATGTTTATCTTTAGGGATGAATTATGTCCAGGCATAAATTATGTTTGACACATCTTGATGCTGGGGGGAAAAATTAAATTTTTCACTGCTCTGAAAAACATTCTGCAGAACACATCATGCTCAGAGGCATCCAGAGAGAACCAAGCGTGCTGTTTAGTTTTGCGGAATTAAATGGACGGCCTGTCTGCAGCATCGGAAGGCAAAGGATAATGATCAGTGAGTGCATACATGAGAGAGAGAGGTGACAGCTGATAGGGTTGCAGACTTGGAGCCTGGGAAGGAGGTGGGCGACCCTGTGTCCTGAGGAGAGTGCCTCACAGTTAGGGCTGCTGGTGGCTGGGGAACCTGATTGTGCACTCTCTGCGAGGGACTGTCTCCACTGTCCAGGAAACTAGACAGACAACCCATCTCGATCTAGCACCTCAGAACACTGCGTGCTCTTCAACAACTCTACCTCCTTCTCCCCCAACTCCCTACCGTCATCCAAATGTGCCAGGACTTTTCATACCTTCAACCTGTGGCTTGTACTACTTTCTCTGCCTGAATTTCTCTTCCTCCTCTGTTCTTTTTTTTTTCCTCCTCTCTTCTTTATCTTGCACTCTCCTACTCATCCTTCAACACCCAGTTTGGACACCTCCTCCTGGAGTCTTTCCAGCTCTTCCTCATGCTGCCTCCTGCCATTCTGAGTTCAGACCCACACTCTAATCCAGCAACTTGGGCTATTTCCACGAAGGGCTGAGGAAAGGGTTGGATGTCCAGAAGGACCAGCCAAGATACTGTCTGCACCCCAAAGAAGCTGCTACATGTGTCCCAGCATTTGAGAGGAGGGAGGGACTCATGAGTTCTGAGGAAACGATTGGGAAATGGAAAGGCAGAATTAGGGGTCACCTTGGAAGGGCGGGTGGACCTCAAGGGTAAGCAACACCCTGGGGCTACGGTGGGATCAGGCTGTCCTGGGCAGAGCCTGGCCTTGGGAAATCAGTTGGGTACTGGTGCCAGATGGTTCCTGGGCTGGGAATAACGCCAGGAATAACTGCTGCCTTGGAATGGTGGTGCCGTCAAGATCCCTGGGGTCCAGTCCACCTGCCAGCTGGGCATGGCTCACAGGTTGTGACCAGGCCGGCTGAGGCCTTCAACCCTGAGGTGAGCAGATCCACCTCAGCTGAGCCTCCTTCTTCTAGGGGCTCAGGGGTGCACCTTCCCCGGGGTGCGGTCTAGGCCAGGCTCATCTCTGTGCTGCAGTGTCTGGGGGGCCACAGCTTGATGCTGAATAACTGAGAGGCACCACGGAGGTGCTGATCCCAAAGAACTATCTTTAACCAAGACGTCGGGAGTTTCGTTGCCTGGACTTATTTTGTTTTTAATTGGAACCTGGAAGTGTCTCACGATGATTTGTCCATCAGGCCCCTTTCTAAGGTAACTTGCACGCACCCTCAGGATATCTATCTTCTGGTAGAGCCCCAGCCGTGGGTGCCCCAGGCTTGCTCCCATCTTGCTTGGGAGGTGGTGTATGCAAGCAAACAGAGCCACACAGCAGGAGAAGCAAAGCAGGGCAACAGGAAGTGTTGGAAGGGGTGGATTAGAGTGGAGTGGGCAGGCCTTCCACGGGGACCTGAAGAAAAGTCTGGGTCTGAAGGGAGAGACTGAGGCACAGCATGGGGCCCTGGGGAGCACATCTGAGAGGAAGGAGAAAAGGTGAGGAGTCTGAGGTCTTCCTGGGCCAGGGCAACTGGAACTCCTGGGGTAAAGGACCTGACCAAGTCCTCTTGTCCCCCCTTCGGCTCATCGAGTGACTGGAGCAGGTTTTCAACACAATTTTTATGGAGTGAATGAGCGAACGGCAAGTGGAGTGGACCCTAAACCTACACGGCCAGCCTTGCCATTAAGCCCTAGCCCGACTTTCCCAAAGCTTCCTGGCCGGCGTGGTGGGTCCACAGCTCCCTCTGCTTGTTGCCCTCTCCACCAAGCCAACCCCTCCCCTCCCCCATTCAGCAACCCCGTTTCCCACTACCCCTGCTGCCACCACCACCGAAGGCTCTGCCTGTCCTGTCCTGGGCCTCTCTCTCTGCAGACGTGGCAGCCCCACCTTCCGCCTTCCTCCTCATCCCAATCCTATCCTACACAAAAACACAGCTCAGGCCATGCCAAGCCCTCTTGGGGTGTCATCTACTCCCCTTCCCCTTCCCCCTTCCTTGCTCAGGTCCTCAGCCATCCAGTGTGCCGTCTCCTGGCCCATCCTCCCTTCCACCGTCACTCCAGACCCTTGGATGCACAGGTCAGGCCAGCCACTCGCTCCTGCCACCGGCCTCCTGTGCCTCAACGAAAGGACGGACATAGGCGACGGACATGGAGGTGTGCAGGCAACACCCAGAAGTCAGGCAGGCTGGGTGTGGAATTCCGATTAGCGGAGTCGGAATCACCTATGACACCCGTCACACACATCACACATGGGTCTGACCCTTGGAACCTGTGTCATCACAGCGGTGACCCTGCTGTGTGTCAGGACTTCATGCAGGGCTCAGCGCAGGGCCTGGTGTTCAGTGAGTGTGTTGGCCTGTGTCCTGCAGACCACTGTGCTGTCCCCTGCCCAGAGTAAGAAGAGAGGACGCTGCTCTTGGTTAGGCCATCCTTTGGGGGTTGCCTTGGGTTCATTCTTCCTAAAGAGCACTTGGGAGTCATGACTGCCAGCGCCACCGGCCACACTGGGAGATGACTGCTTGACTGAGGCCCAAGGCCCAACTGGGTCTGCTGTGCTGTTACCCCGGACACCCTCAGCCCTGTCCGCTGCCCCACGGCAAGCTCTGAGCTGGGGAAGTGACCTGCTAGGTCATCAGATTCACTCTGCTCAGCTGAACTCGGGCCTTTCCTGAGATGTTTGCCCCCACGGGTGGGTGGAAGTCATCTGTCGCTGCCCTCTTCACCCTGCACCTCAGGCTCCTCCCAAAGATGCCACGATGGTCAATCTTTCTGGCCACTCCTCCCCGTCTCATAATCCTGCATTTCCCAATGTCTGGCATGGAAGGGCTGGTTCCGGGAGATGAGGTACAGGAGGGACAAATGGGAGCCCCGGGTAGGAAGAGGAGAGGCTGGGGACACATTGGGTCAAGAGCTCACCCAAGAGGGCAGCTGGCAGAGTAGCCCTGTCGGTGTGTCTGTCCCCGTGGACATCAGGCGCTGGAGCCTCCCCTGGGGTGCCAGCCTGGCCTTCCTAGCGAGGCTGTAGGGAGAAGCGTCTGGAGAAAGGAATGGTGGGTTAGGAAGGGCTGGTGGCTGGAGAACCGACCCTCTGTGGGTGTGGGGACGCAGTCACTCCGGCTGAGCAGAGTCGGGGCTGGGGTGGAGGCCCTCCCTCCTCCTCAGGCTGCTCCGGGAATGTGGAAGGCAAGCGCAGCGCTGCTCGTGAGGAGCCAGCCGTGGGAGAGGACACCTTCGTGCTTCGCACACACCCACCTCTCTTCAGCCACTTTGCCTTCTCTCCTGAGTTCTCTATTTGTCTTCCCAGGACCCTTTTATCACAATCATCAGAAGCAAGGACATAGAGGAGTTTGAACAGCTGTGTGTGCGCAGGAGAAACAAATGGGAAAGGGTGGAGCACTGGAAAACCCTAGATGGCAGAAGCCATCTCCTGCATGAGGGGCAGAGGTGACATGAGTGTGCCGTGTCCCCAGCTCTCCTGGTTCTCCCATAGCCTGTGTGAACACAGGTGGGAAAAGCAGGGCAGGAAAGGGAGTCTCCCGGATCTCGTGGTAGCTGAGATCCCTCTGTCCTTTTTGGAATAATGCTGGATACAAACAGATAAGCAATAATGAGGTCAGTAGAAGTGATGGCAATTATGATGATAGGGATCCTGATGATCATGAAGGTGGTGATTATAGCTGTGGGATAGCGATGAAGATGATGATGGTGATGATGGTGGTGTTGTTGGTGATGGTGATGGTGGTGGTGGTGGTGGTGGTGGTGGTGATGGTGGTGGTGATGATGGTGTTGTTGGTGATGGTGATGATGGTGGTGATGATGGTGTTGTTGGTGATGGTGATGGTGGTGGTGGTGGTGGTGATGGTGGTGGTGGTGGTGGTGGTGATGATGATGGTGATGGTGATGGTGGTGATGGTGATGGTGGTGGTGATGGTGATGGTGATGGTGGTGATGGTGATGGTGGTGGTCGTGGTGGTGGTGATGATGGTGTTGTTGGTGATGGTGATGGTGGTGGTGGTGGTGGTGGTGATGGTGGTGGTGGTGGTGATGGTGATGGTGATGGTGATGGTGAAGATGGTGATGGTGATGGTGGTGATGGTGGTGATGGTGGTGGTGGTGGTGGTGGTGGTGATGGTGATGGTGATGGTGAAGATGGTGATGGTGATGGTGATGGTGGTGGTGATGGTGATGGTGAAAATGGTAGTAAATATGGTATGATGATAATTATGATCATATTGACTCACTGTGTGACTTTGGATAAGTCCTTTATCTTCATTGGCTCTTAGTTTCTTCATTTATAAAACAAAATAGAACTTGAGCCCTCTTCCTCTGAAATTCTAAGAAAGAATTGGGAGGATGTAGGAAAGAAAGGAGGTGAGTTGGGACAAAGAGACAGAGGGGAAGGGTTTCTCCAGTCCTAAGTCAAAAGAGACCTCCTCTGCTAGTCTCCCTCATCTCTGGTCTGGGAAGTCCATCCCTCCTTCCATGCCTTGGGATGGAGTCTCCCCATGCGTTCCCAGCACAGCCTTGCCTGCACTGACCACTGGTCGCCCTCAGAGTAAGCACCTGCTAATCACATCTACCAGGCCCAGCTCCACTGGGAACTTCACTCCACCAAACACTGCCCTGCCCCCAAAGGGTCTGGAGCAAATCATTAAATATCAGGTTTCCAGGCCCAGGGGGAGCGAGTAGGTGCTAAAAAGAGGCCAAGCTGGATTTGTCAAAAAACAATCAGCTCTCACGCACAAATGTCCCTCTTAGTGCAAGGTCTAGCCTGGTGTTTAGGGGTGTGAGAGGCAGTGGGAGGGGTGCAGAGCAGGTCTCTGGGAATGTGCTTGACCCCAGGGTACCAATTAGTTGCCCTGTTTGGCCCTCAAGGCCAGACAGAGCCATGGGGAGCCAGGGAAGGGCCCAACTGTCGGGCAGGGGGAGGGTTGGAGGAATTGCCCTGCAAGTCACCTGAAAGTGTGTTCTCCACCCAGACTCCAAAGCTGTTGAAGCCTGTGGCTCCAGTCTGCAGCATCTACTCGGTTTTGCTCACCTCTTCGAAGGCCTAATGGGCCCTTTGTTACCGCAGAATTTAGCAAGCTGCAAAGCACTAAGAAAGCAATTCCTCCCTTGCCACGGAGGGAGGCTCTTGGAGCCGAGTTTGCCCTCACTGCTGCGTCCCTCACTCTCTGGTTCTCTACCGGCCTTGGCTGGGGCCTGGCTCTGGATGTGAGGTTCACTGCTTCTTTCCTCTTCCTCATTTTCCCTGGTGTCTTCTGCTCCCACGGCCTTGATCATTGCCGCTGCTGCCTCCAGTCTAACTGCAGCCCAGAGCCATCTTTCTCACTTCCGGACCCCATATCTGCCGTCACCTGGACGTCTCCCCTGGAATGTCCGCAGCATCAGCATGGAGGACCAATCACCTCACAGCCCTTTGAAGTTGCCGCTCCTCCCCTGCTTCCTGCCCAAGGAGAGGGTGTGCCATCCATCACCTGTCCGGAGGGGGAGCCTGAGAGCTGTGCTCGTCACCACCTCCGCCCTCTCCTTGCCCCACAGTGAGGCCCAGCTGTGCCCTCACTGGAGCTCCTCGTTTGGTCCAGCTCCCCCGGCCCAGTCCAGTACTACCCGGGGGGCCCCCTCTGCCCTGGGCCCAGAAGCAGACTCCCCACCGTTCCCCTTCCTTGCTCGTTCTTTCTGGGTCTCCTCCCTGTACCATCACCACTGCAGCCCTCAGCCTTCCCGGGACAGCTCTGACCCCTCGGGCTGCTTCCCATTCAGGGGTCAGGGAGGTGACCAGGGCCTGTGAGGAGCCACCATCCAGTAACTGTCACCTCTTTACTGCCTCAGGCAAGTTGCACCACACCTGGCCCTCAGTTTCCTCATCTGTGTAATGGGGTTGGTGTGCATGTGATGCCCATGATTGGCAGAGGTTCAGAAGAGGTGGGGTGCCCAGTTTTCCCTCTTGGGTGTATATTTGTGTACAGCAGGTTTCAGGAATTACAAGGTGACACAGGGTGAATGCAAGGTCCTTCCAGTATTTGCAGCTTTATTCAATGTATAGGGGAAGGGGGGCCGGATTTAATTTATACTGAGCCAAATGTGGGCATGTGGAATGGGGTGTAAATCTCAAACCTGTGTGAGCACAAGCGTGTTCCCAGCTGTCATCCTTGATGCCACGCCTGCAGCATTTTGGGGGTGCAGCACTGGCATCTCCATACCTGGGGGCTTTCTGAGGCTGCAGAAGCCCAGTCTGTCCAGCCCATGTCGGCAAGAACGGCTGGAGGTCGGGGCTGGATGCTGCCTGGGCTCCAGGGCTGCCCTGTGGCTGGGTGTCCATCGTGCGCAGTGGTGACAGTACACGGCTGTGACTTGTTTCCTGGGATCCTGTCTCTCCCACATGATCCTGGCTGCAGCACCAGCCTCTGGGAGATGTGAACAAAGACAGAAGCTACCACAGCTGGCAGCAACAAGCAGAACAGCATAAGACAATGGAAAGGACATAGCCAGCTCTCTAATCATTTTTCATGCTGCGTCTTCTCCCAATCCGCTCGCATCCGTGCAAGGCACTAATTACAGCTGGCGGGGTGGAGGCTGAGCCAGGCTGAACAGCCTCCCTGAGACCTCACCGCAGGGGCCTCGAGGCCCACGGCCACTCCGTTGGGTGCCCTTTGGTATGGAAGAAGTGGAGACATGAGGCTGAGGAAGGGTGACCCAGGGGTCTCTTGCAAAGCTGGACAGGGTTAGGTGACACAGAGGCCTTGTTCCGCCCATTCCTCCCTTGTCACTCTTTCGAGGCACTTGGCCCTTTCCGCTGATTGCTCTTCCCCACTGGATGTGACACAGCACACAAGGACCTCAGTCTGCTGGAGCTGAAGAGGATGGACGAAGCAGCAGAAAGACGGCTGTGGGTGGCTGTCCAGAGGTGATGCCTGCTCCCCACTGCCAGGCAGGATTTCTCAAGACAAACTTGCAGTGCAGACAATGTGTACCAATTTTTAAATCGTGGCCACTACCTAAAAGAATTGAGTCTTCTTTAGGTGATCCGCAGACCTTGTTTCAGTCCTGAATTGTCCCGCAGCCTGCCAGCTTGGGACCCTGACTATCAATGAGATCTGCCAGAAGCGGCAAGGGATAAACTGGCACCTGTTGCTTTGATAGGGAAACCTAGCACAGTCTGCCCAAGGGGGTGAATTCTTTTTACTAACTATCCCATTAGAGTTGAGCCTCCCTGTGTAACATAGGGAAACCGAGGCAGACAAAGGCAGGATCCCAATGTCTTCCCTCCAGGCAGCTTCTGAATCTGAAGAGGGAAGCAGTCCTCCTGGGTTTCCTCCACAGGACCTCGTGCCCCATCTGGCTCTGGCAGGGTCACGGCAGTGCCTCGGCACAGGCTGCCACTGCAGGCCCCCTGTCGCCGGCCTCTGTGGGTGGCTGTGCTCACTGGTTTGTTTTTAGGGTCCGGGCTATGGGGTTTGCTGAGCATTGCCAAAGCCCCGGGTGAGCGGTAAGTTGCCAGACTTCAGAAGGCTGGAGTGTTTATTTAAAACTTTACAAACAGTTTACAGGCAATGGACCATAGTTTACAGGCCAGGAGCTCGCTGCTGTGGCCCTGATGGCTGGGGCGGGTGGGCCACTGGTCCAGAGGGGCTGCCTCCAGTGTAGCGCTGGCTCTTCCTTGCTTGGGGCTCCCCCATTGCTGGCTGGATTGTGTCCTCCCAAAAGACAGGGAGCAGTCCTAGCCCCAGCCACCTGTGATGGCCGCCTTATTCAGCGCGGGGTCATGGCTGAGGTGACCGTGTGGGGACGAGGGCGTACAGATGAGGGTGAGCCCCACCAGCACCTGGTGGCCTCAGTAGAAGACAGAGACACCCAGTGAGGAGGAGATCATGCCAAGCTGGTGAGAGAGCTCGGAGCTGGATGCACAAAGTGCCACAGTCTGTTAGGAGCCTCTGGAAACCGGGAGAGCGAAGACCTCAGAGAGAGCAGGCTTCGGCCGACGCCTTGACTTTGGACTTTCAGGCTCCAGGGGTGTGAGAGACTAGATTGTACTGTTTTAAACCATATAGCTCATGCCTCTTTGTTCCTGCAACAACAACAAAAAAACACCTGCCCACCTCCAGGGTCTCTGCTGGGATCCACTCACAGAGCACCTGGCTTCCCACTTCTGGTCCTGACCCACACGAACCCCATGCCATGTGGGCTCCCACCCAGGTGCTCCTTAGAGGCTCCAGCACAGCCTCCCTGGCACAGGGCCCAGGAGTCCTCTGGGGTGGTGTCCCTGCCTCAGAGGACTCCACATCCTCAAATATCC
This sequence comes from Fukomys damarensis, assembly GCF_012274545.1. Lineage (NCBI taxonomy): Eukaryota > Metazoa > Chordata > Mammalia > Rodentia > Bathyergidae > Fukomys > Fukomys damarensis. The sequence continues at coordinate 33,926,513 of NW_022900933.1, read as the reverse complement.
CCAAACCATAGGGCTGTAAACAGGTGGGCAGTAAGATGGCAGTTATACCTGGTGGCCCGGAGATATGGGCACTGGCATGGGGATGACCTCCTCCCGAGACAGAGACTCCTGGGGTGGCCAGGACACGGCCAGGAGAGGTACGCAGAGTTCCTGCCTGTGCAGTGGGCATGGGCTGTGCTGAGGAGGGAAGCAGGAGCTCAGGTCTGTAGCTCCACTGTCACTGTCCTGCCCCACACTCTGCAGGGCTATGCTGCACCTCAGCCCCTCTGCACCATCCATGCACCGAGCCCTTCTGTCGGCAGGGCCTTGACCTCTCTGGCTGCCTGCACGTCTCCTCCCCTTTGCCTCTTGGTTCATGGTGACTGTCAGGGAGATGCCTCCCCTTCCAGGAAGGCCTCCCTGCAACCCAGACAACGCCAGGCCTCCAGACATCGCCACCTGCACCCATTTCTGGGCACTGGCTACGCAGACAATTACAGGTCTAGTGCTGCATACTTGAGGGGTGCTTTCGGCCCCCCAGACAGGCATGCAGGAAAGGGCCAGGCCAGGGGCATCTTTGTCATGCATCCTCCCTTCAATGAGGGGGACAGTGGCAGGCTGGCCGGCGTTTGGTACACACTGGGTCTTGCCCTGCCCAGGCGCCCACTGTCCCATGCTGGCTCTGTCCCGAGGCTGCAAGAGTGCCTCTGGGTGGGGACGAGCTCCTTCTCCAGGATGAGTGACCTGTTGGGTCCATGCAGATGTTCATGCATCTGGAGGCACATGAAGGAGGCTTCTGGCTGGGAGGAAGTGAGGACAGCGGTCTCACACAGCCCCCTCTGCCTGAGTGGCCCTCCCTGAGGACCCTGAGGGCTATACAGTGACCAGGGTGGCCTCCTGCTGTCTGTGCCTCCCATCCCCATCAAGTACACCATCTGACTAAGCAAGAGGTGGGCTGAGAATTCTCAAATGCCCCAACCCAGCCATCTCCCTGGTCCTGGCCCAGACTCTGTCCTGCCCTCCAGCCTAACCTCCCCACCCCTCGCTGGCCAGATGCAGCAGTGGAAATTCCCTTGCCTGCCCTGCCACAGTCCTGCCTGAACTGATGGACGAGTGACTGAGTGAGGCACGAATCCTCGCAGTCATCAGTCAGTCGGTCCGCAAATGAGCCAAGTGTGGGATCCCAAACGCTGGCCAAGATGATGACAGTGCTGTGACTGTCTCCTCGGCCCAGCGGGTGCACAGCACCACTCACCTCTGGGGATTGGGCACTCTGGTCACTGTCACTTCGCTCCGCTCTCATGATTCTGTCGAGGGCCAGTTTACAGAGCTCAAGTGCACGAATCTTTGTGGGGCCGTCGGTGAGCCTGCGCATCTGGGGAAACTAGGTGACACCACGCAGACTGAGGTACAGGCAGCTTCTGGCCCCCTGTGGCTCCTGCATGCCACCCCAGGCCCTGTCCACGCAGAGACAACCACTGTCCTGGCCTCTGTCACCCTGGGGGTTTTGTCCGTCCTTGAACATCACACAAGTAGGGTCTCCAGGGGTGCTTTTCTGCCTGGTGTCTTCACTGCATGTGACATCTGTGGGAACAGCAGGCTGGTCCATGTGCTGGTCCCCTCTGTCCCTCACATGCCCATGGCACCTCACAGGGGACAGCAGGATGGGGAGACTGAGGCGTGTCCATGGCTGTGTACCATGGCCCTGGGGGCAATGAGCTGGCTTCCTCAATGAGCCAGTGTGAGCCCCGTAAGCAGCCTCGGGTAGGTATCAGAGCCAAACAGCATGTGAACAAAGTCTTACGTGACCTCAGGAATGTCCCCAGCCCACTCTGGGCTTTGGCTCCTCCCCTAAGGACAGAGCCGTGAATAGACACCCTGGGGCCCGGGTGCTGCTGTCTGTGTTTCCCAAGAACTGAGGATATTTCACCCGATGGATTGGTGACCTGGCCCGAGGTTCTGCTGCCCAGGCGGCGGGGTCAGGGCTTGCGAGGCCGCCGTGGAGCAGCCCGTGTGTTTGACTGGAGTCCATCCGCTGGTGTATGCAGACTCACTTTTGTTTATTTTCCTGAGGAGCTAAGCAAGCCAGTGAGACTGAGCAGCTCCAAGCCAGACGCCCGTTTGTGCTGTAAAAATATTTTGGTGGGGTCAGAAAATTGCACCAAAATGTTTTCACAGGCAAAATGCTGCTGTACTCTGTGCAGCTTTGCAGCTGCCAATGCAGCTCAACAACAGCACGGTGGAGGACAGGGAAGAGCTTACAGGGCTCCCGGCCCCTGGCCAAGCAGCCGCAGTGGCTGCAGCTCGGGGAGGTGGGGCGAGAGGGCAGCATCCGGTCGGCTCCCCAGGAGGGGAGCAGAGAATGCAGCTAATGCCCTGGCAAGGGCTGGGCACAGGCTAGGTGCAGAGATGCCAAGCAGCCCGGGCGGGCATGGGGGTGGGGAGTGAGGCAGGCCCGGGGCCACCACCATGGAATTGCGTTTCCTGGACGGCTCTGCATGCTGGGCACTCTGCTGAGTTCCGAGACAGAGGAGTCGATTCATCCAAGATCCCTTTTTCTGAAAAGAGATGAGGCCAGAAGACCCAGAGCTCGGGCCCCTCTGTGGTCGCTCAGACTTTATTCTGGCTGAGATGGACAGGTGAGTCAGTGGACTTTGAGTAGAGCAGATGCCCTGCATAGAGTAGATAGGGCCTCAGCTATTTGGTGGAGTAGGATAGGATAGCACTGGCCTCTCCTGAGCAAGAGGGAGCTCTGCAGCAAGTGGCCCTGCCCTGGTCTCCAGCCGGATGCACGCCTGCCCTGTGGGTCCTGTTCTCTGAGAACGTGAATCCATCCCTTAGAGCAGACTGCAGGAGTGAGAGCCAGGACTGACACAGATGGGCCCTCCTGGGTGGGCAGTGCGGCCCAGAGGGGAGTCAAATCAGGGAGAAATGTGTGGTGAAGAGGGATCCAGCAAAGGCAGGAGCAGAATAGGAAATGGGTGGGGTGGAGAGGATAGGACACCAGGTCTAGGCCCTCTGCTGCACTTTCATTTGTGACCGTGGTGGAGACATTCTCCTGCCATGGGTCTCAGTTTCCCCCTCTGCAAAGGTCTCTCTCTGTGCTAGAGGTGGCCAAGAACTCGCTGCCGTGGATACTCCATGACCCCCGGAGGGATAGAGACTATGGAGGGGTGGAGAGAGCCAGGCAGGAGACCCGGGCTTGTGTCCTGCCCCGCCACACACAGGCAATGTGGTTACAGGCAAACCCGGACAGCTCTGCTTCATGTCTCATCTGTAGGGTGGGTGGTGATGCTGCCTGCTTGCTTTGCTCTCAGAGGGAAGTACAGTAGGAGAAAACGCGAGCCTACTGCTTACTGTGTGCCTTAGAAGGCCATGCTGGCATGGTCTGCTGGACTCCTGCAATCAGAGGCGAAGTATGACCTTGGCTTTGCCCTAAGGAGCTCACAGATGCCATCTCCTCACGCTCACCTCAGGGGTGCTTCCTCAAGGGGGAACCATGGGCAAAAGCAGGGATGGGATGACACTGTCCTCTGTGACCCCAGCCTGCTGCCAGCTGCTGTTCCTCGGTGTCCTGGAAATCCAGAGCTGGTGGTGGTGGTGGTGGTATAGGGAAAATGGCCCCAGAGGCCACCACCCAGTAGGCAAGAGTTCCTGTACACAGGTCAAGTGCAGCCCAGCACAGGGGCCTCTGACAAACCCCGTCACTCCTCTTCTTCTACAAAACTGTAGAAAATGAAATGCAGGCTATTCTTCTGTCACAGTGGGAAGTGGATTCCAGCCTAGTTCAAGGAAGGGCTCTGTGTCCAGCAGTCCTCTCCAAAGGCCTCAGCCTGCCTTGGAAGAGATGGAGCTCCCCTTACTGATTTTCATCCATACATTGACCTATTTATCTGCCAATCCATCCATCCATTTTTCTATCTATCCATCTTTCTGCCCATCCATCCATCCATCCATTTTTCCTTCTATTCATCTATCCTTTCACCCTCTAACTCTCCATCCATCCAACTCTCAAGCACTGACTTAGAGCCCAATATATATCAGACTTTTTTTTTTTTCCGGTACAGTGGATTGATATATCAGACTTTTGACAGGAATCCTGGAAGATGATGAGCTGGGGAGCCAGCAAGGCAGAGGACGTCTTGCTCTGAGGCTTGGGGGACATGGCAGCCCTGGAGTGAAGTATTTTGGAGTCCTTGGTGGGTAAGGAGGGTACGGGATGGAACAGTCACTGGGGAGAGTGAGGACAGCAGGCTCGGGGAAATGAAGCATCTTACGCTCAGGGTCTCCCGAGCAGTTTGGGAACTTCCTCCTGCAAGTGCTGCTGGGAGTGACAATGGCAGACTTTGCCAGGCAAGCACAGCTTTCTGTGGGCCCCACATGCCAGCAACCACACTGAGATGAGGCTATTTTCTTATACTTCTGGAGGCTGGAAGTCTGAGCCCAAGGCATCCACAAGGGCGGTGCCTCTGAGACCTCCCTCCTTGGCTTGTTGATTCTACCTTCTCTCTGTAGGCACACGATCTTTCTGTGTGCCTGTGTCCCAGTCTCCTCTCGCAGCTGTCACTTAGCACAAGGCTGAGCTGCATCCCGTTCCTCTAGACTGGAAGTTCCCTTGCCACCTGCTCACACAGCCCAGACAACGGAACGGCCCTGACTGGTGTTGTATCCATCGCCAGCAACCGACAGTTCCTGCTCCCGGCCTCGCACCAGTCCCATCACGTGTCACCCGTTGGTGGTGGCCCCATGTAATCAAACACCCCTGAGTCAGACGTTGCAGAATTAACAATCTTCCACATGGTATAAACACAGTCTAAATCGAGTGCCAGCCAGCGGAGATTGCCTTTTAAATAGGTCCTGACAGTTGTGGAAAATATTACGCCCAAGTAGAATCCTTACATATGACAGACATTAATTCTTAAAGAACCCTTAAACGGGTCCTCAGGATCGTTTGTAAGATTTTATTTTATTATGGCCTGGATGTATTGAAATAAGACTATAATCTTATTGTGCTCTGACCTCTGCTTTTATAGCTCTGTATAAACAGCAGTTACCGTATTAGATGGAGAGAAGTTTACGGATGGAGAAATAAAAACACTCCGATTTACTGTGTTGTGGAAACTCGAAACCAGCCTGAGACAGGGCCTGGGTTTTGTACGTCAGAGGCTCCGTCCTGATGGGAGCAGACAGCTTGAATGGGTGGAACAGAGTGAGGGCCCAGGCGCTGGGCTCCCGTCAGTGGGGACCAGGCCTGTGGCTCCAGCAGACCCAGGCCTTTGGGAGAACGGAGTCAGACAGGGCTGGAAGGCTCTCAGCCCAGCAGGTCTGGTTTTCTGTCCAGTCTCCCAGACAGCAGCATAGCTGTGGAGTCCAGCAGATTTGGTGCTCTCTTTTCCAGTTCTGTGACCTTAGTGTCCAGCCCTCTGAGACAGGGAACACAGGGCCTGTCTCGGTTCTTCTGAGGAACTGGTATTCCTCAGATATTGACAAAAGTGTCAGACTCTTGGGAAAGTTCTTTTCCTGTGTCCTAACATGTTTTCTCAGGACTGGAGATTGAACCTGTACCTTTTCTCAGTACTGGAGAATGGGCTTTCACACTGAGCTACACCTGCAGCCATTTTTCTTTTTCTTTTTTTCTTTGAAACAGTCTCACTAAGGTGTGAGGTGGCCCAACCTGGGCTTGAACTCACAAGGCCCAGGGTGCTGGGATTACAGGCATGCCCCACCACGCCTGGCTCTTTTCTTTCATAGATTATATTTTCCTTGAGGGGAACTTCTTAGTGCTTTGCCTTCTTATCCTGTGGGAAGAGTTGGTCAAGGAAGTTTTAATGGACAAGGGAAATTTTGAGTGGAAACTCATATCAGCTGGGAGCCATCCCTGTAAACTTGGGGTGGATGCAGCAGCCACAGCATGCTGGGAGGCCTGCACAGGAAGGGGTCGGGGCCTGAGAGGACACCACGGGGATGAGGCCAAGGACACCGTGGGGTAGGACAGTCTCGTGGTGGTCTCCTTGTGAAACGTGACTGGCCACAGCTCGCGGCCAGGGCCCAGGAGCAAGCAGGGAGTTCCCGAGTCAAACCCAGGTTCTGACAGGGATGCCATTTAATGTGTAACAGCCGTGTCAAGGGGTCAGCCGGGCATTGCAGAAGCCAGCTATCCCCGGGTAGTTGTTAGAAGGACTGGTAGAGCAATTTTTACCACAGCTGAGAGGGTCTGGTTTGCACACATGAGTTTGGGAATGCATCAGGTCTCCAGCTTGCATCCCTGTGTCGATGAGCGTATTTACTGGTGCTGCCACAGTCACTGAGAAACACATTGAAGATGGTGCCTGAGCCAAGGTGGCCAGGGGCCAGACTAAGAAGCAGAGATAGTGAAAGGAGGTTGGGGTCACTACTGTGACCGTGAAGGCTGTGAGGGAGGATGGAGGGGAGCATCGTGTCTTTGGTGTCAGTCTGGCAAGGCGCATATTAAGATGGGTACCCTCCTGCTGATAGTGCACTTTAGCGCAGTGTCCTAGGTCATTTGTGACTCCTTCTTTCCTTTTTCACTTTTTATTATCTTTTGAGACAAGGTCTAGCTGTGTAGTTCAGGATGGTCTTTTTGCGGGGGTACTAGGGATTGAACTCAGGTCCTCACTATGCGCGAGGCAGGTGCCGGAGCCCCTGAGCTAAATCCCCAGGCTTCAGGATGGTCTTGAACACAGTATGGAGCCAGGCTGTCCTCCAATTCGTGATCTTCCTGCCTCAGCCTCCTGAGTGTCGAGAGTATAGGCCAAGAGACATTTGGAATGAAGAGTATGGTTCTAGAGAGAAAGACCCTGCTGGGAGTGCCCAGCAAAGGGTGAGTAGGAGCACAGCTGGGACCCAGACTGCAGGAGGAGGAAGAGGATGAGGAGTGGGAGCTTCTTTCTGCCTCAGGTAAGGGTCCTGACCTCACTGCTGCTTGGATGAGAGCCCACATTACCCACCAGGGACATTTGGCAATGTCTGGAGATATCTTTGATTACAGCACTGTGGCTGGGGAGGGGCACTGTTCATGGCATTTGGTGGGCAGAGGCAGGGCTGCTACGAACTGTCCTGAGGCACACAGGAGAATCCCCTGGCTTCCAGTCCACAGGGCCAAGGCTGAGAAACTACTGTACATCACTGTGGAGATCACACAAGGACCTCAGAAGGCAGTGCACTTTAAAGTCAGAGAAACTGAGGCCCAGGGAGAGCAGGGACCTTAGCCAGGACCACATTGGGAATCTGGGGCAGAGCCGAGACCAGGGCCCTGCTGGCTTTTCATCCGGAGCTGGCTCCTGGGGCCACAGCAGTTACTGGATGCACTTCAGCCCCTCCTGGTCTTGCCTGACCTTTTCCTGTGTGGGCACAAATACACAGGGTCGAGCCGAGGGTTAAGACAACACGGTGCCCACAGTCTCGTGTTAGTGTAGACACAGTTGTTGCTTGCTGGGTGGCCACACACTGGGAATTCTTTTCTTTTTTTGAATACCCCACCAGCATCTGGACCAACACCAAACCAGAACCGCCATCTCATCCTGGAGCCGCAAACCCAAGCAGGCTTCCTTGGGCATCGATCTGACGGTCGGATGCAGCGAACCCTGGCTAGGTTTCTGCCCTTAACTTAAACCAGGGTCCTTTCTGCCTGTGGCCTATGGCATAGCTGGTGGATGAAATTTTCTGCTTCTTTTGGACAAAATAGTTCAAATTAAAGATCTTTCGTCCTTGGATAGCTACAGACGGGGGGGGCACAAAAAAGGGTTCCCAGGTGTGGTCCCATCTGGCTGTGGACCCCAGGGCCTCATTGGACTCTTGGAGCCAGGGTGCCAGGGCCTGGCCTCTGAGTCACCACTGATCAGAGAGAATTTCCTTACTTTACTTGAACTCCATCGGAAGCTGACCAGCTCCTCCTTCGGATCTGGTACAAAGCAAGGTGCTGGTGTGGCTGCCTGAATTCTACACATCAGCATCAGCCACACAGGGGAGACGGTGGTGTGGGCACCGGCCATATGTGACAGCTGCCAAGAGGGACACTGCAGTGGGAGGTGCAGAGATCACCTGGGGTCCTCAGGGCAGTGGTAGGGAAGGTGGGGAGAGAGAGGCTGACCCTGGGGCGGCACATGGATTCTGTTTGTTTTTCCTTTGGCATAATGATAGACTCACAAGGAGTTGCAAAAATAGTACAAAGTGGCCCTGCGTGTCCTCCGCTCGGCTTCCCTTGGGGGTGACATCTTACGTAACCTCAGCGCGTCGCCCAACCAGGGCACTCTCTGTCACAATATACTGCAATTAACTCCACTGCAGACTTTTCTTGGATTTCACCAGTTTCTACACGCGTTCATGTGGTTTCATTTTTTGTACATCTTTGTGTACAGTTCCATGACATTTTATCCCATGTATATAGAGCTCTGTGACCACCACTGTAACCAAGATGCAGATGGCCTGACCAGGATGAGGGGTGGCCTGGCGCTTCCCTGTGTAGTCACACTGCCCTCCCTGAGTCTGGTCCCTGGAATGGCTTGTCTTCTCTCTGCCTCTGTCACTCTGAAGGTGTTAGGTGGACTCCCACTGTGCCATGCCTGGAGGTTGTAGTTTTGTCACTGAGTGTAATTCCCTTGTGATCTGTCCAAGTTGCCACACCGATGGATAATTTGTCCTTTCTTATTACTGAGTAGTGGCCCAGGGAGTAGATATACCACAGCTTAGTCAAACCCCGTCAAAATGGCCAACTGCTTGGTGGGATCAGGGCTGACACCCGGCCTTGTCCCATGGACAGAGGAAACGCCCTGCATGTGCTGTGTGGCAGGGCTCTCCATACAAATTAATTTAGCACATTTACACGAGCGTCACACAACAGTGAACACATGAGGCCATCCCAGACTCCATGAGCACAGGGCTTAATGGAGAAGACACATGTCTAACAGAGTAGAACTTGTCACAAAGGCTGGAAGGACAAGGAGTAAGGTTCTGGGAATGGAAGTAATTGACATTTTGGTTGTTGCCGGAAGTGAGAAGATGGGGTGCTGGCTCTTGGAGTGCCAGGCCCGGGAGCAACCTGTGTAAGAGCTCTGAGGCTGGAGCAGGCACATGCTGGGAAAGATGGACAGGAAGCAGGAGGTCTGAGGTGAGGCCAGCCAGGGTGGTGAGGAGAGCACGTGGGTCCTGTGGGAGGAGCATTGGACCTCCAAGGCGTGGGAAGCCACTGGGGCATCTTAAACTGGGGAAGAGCATTTTCTGCTTTGTGTTTTATAAAGATCACCCGGCTGCTGTGTAGCCCATCAGGGGAGTCTGCTGGGAAGCAGTGGTGAGCGTGATGGTCTCCGGAAGACTGGGCAGATGGGAGGACTGGCCTCCAGGAAGCGGAAGTGAGGCAGCAGCAGGTGCAGGCTGGGCCTCGACTGGGCCTGAGCTTCAGTGAGGACCCTATGGAACACCACATCTGCTGCAGAGGCTCCCAGCTCATCCCCACACTCCCCTCATCTCCCCCAGGGGCAGGGCGAGCTCTCCTTTGCTTCGCTGTGCCAGCCTCTATCTACGAAGGTGCCTACCACAGAACTGGGGCTCCCAAAAGGCTGTGGGCTTCTTCCCTTCTCTCGAGTTTCCTTGAGAGTCTCCTGTCTGGACATCCTGCTCCTTCAGGGTGTGGGGTGGCTAGGAGGGACTCTGGGGACTGATGGGGCAGTGAGCAGTAGAGGCTGGCAGTCCATGGTAAGAGAGCTGTTGGGGTGCTTGGGTCTGTTGGAACTGGGGTGTGAAATGCGAGTCTACCATTTGTTTCTGCTTTTCCTCCTGCTTTTGGCTACTTCTAAAGTGGGGCTTCACCTCTCCTCTGTGTGTCCCTTTGGCATTGTGGGTCTGTCACTCCCATCCCTGTCCCAACAGCTGCTGTTAAATCTCCCGTTGCACATGCCTTTGCACATGCTGCTCCTGGGCCTGGCACACCAACAGCCAGCACCCCATGTGTTCATTCCGGCAGCAGCCAAAATGTACAAAGCTACATCCATTCCCACACAGTGCTTTGTACTGAGATCTGCCTGGCCCTTTCCTCTGATGTATGGAGTCACTGTGGATGAGGCTGTACAAGCCCAGCAAACCCTGTCTGAAGGTGGTCAGGGTCCCCTGGGGTCTTCCTTAGCTGTCCAAAGCTCCTGAACATAGATGGAGATATTTTATTTACAATTTGGTAACATATAGCTTCCTCAGGAAGGCCCCTGGGGAGGTTATTACAGGAGAACTTAGAGACATTTGCTACACATCAGATTTTACCCCTGACAATGCACACTCACTCATCAGTCGCTCTGCCTGTGTGTCACGGAAGGGACACGGGAGTGGGATGTCTGCTGCAAGGCAACGAGCCAAAGGAAAATGGCACTGGCACCCTCAAGCCCTTGCCCTTCGGCAGGGCCACTGCCGTATCTGCGAGCGGTGGCTGGTCGGGGTATTATCAGAGAGAGGGGTGGTACAGCACCTCTGGACTCCTTTGGTCTCAGGTCAGTGGCTGGGGACCCACCGGATCTGGCCCTCCTGTATCCCAAGCACAGCCCTTCAGGGGGGCAAAGGGCAGTGTGATAGCGTGGCAATGTCTGGGGTGGCTCTGAGTCTCAACCTGTCATTCTGTGTGCTCACCTGTGTCACCTGGGTGAACCCAGGCCCCATCTCTTGGGGTGGAGGAGATCGGATGAGATGATATAGGGTGCTGTTGGGTCCCCAGCACAGGGGCAACCTCTCCAGGTGCAGGGGGGCAGTACAGTATGAGGACCCTGATTGGTGCACTGCAGGGTGGCCTTCGAGGACCCAGTAGGGGCTCCTTCAGCCTGACCGGGCTGTGATCACCTGTAGGGATCCAAACCATTTGTCACAGAGGCTTCCAGGCCTCAGGGCCTGCAGCCAGGTGTCCCAGAGAGGATGGCTCAGGGCTATGAGACGCAGGTCAAAGTTCCTAGGGCGGGGTGGTCCCCAGCATCCCTCCAGCCCCTTGATGCCTTGCTGCATATCCTTTCCACACCCCACCCCACGGAGCTTCTGCTTGGTATGAATTTGGGCTGGAGGGGCTGGGAGTTCTGGGGAAGGGAAGGGCTGGGCCAGGACCCCAGGTCCACATTCGGACATGCACCCCCCACGGCCCTCCTGTGTGCTGACCCGAGACACGAAACTCAGCGCTGGGCAGGCAGGGGCTTCCCAGAACAGGGCCCTGGGCGTTTCCTGCCCTGATGCAGTGTGGACGTCCTCACCGGCTTAGGGAGGGGGCATTTCAGTAGCTCATCAGTCCCCACGCTGCTCTACTTGCTGTCCTCTGCCTTGTGGAAAGGCAGGGGCAGCAGGACTCGGCTTGTGCACGTCTTCCTCGTGGGCTGGACCCACTCCCCAGGCTGCCCGGCCCTTCTTCCGGGTACTCACACACCCTCGCTAGCCCCGGGCTCCCAGAGATGTGCACACACACCTTTCTGCTCCCTCTCACAGTGCTCCTTTCCTCCCCGGAAGTGTGAACATGTGTGTCTTTGCTCATTAATCTTACTGGCTCTCTGACTGGGTCAGGTGCCCTGTGGCTGGTGAGTCAGTAGCTGCGGGTGGGTCTATGGGGGTCTGTCTGACAGAGTCTGGCATTGGAGGCGTAGACGAGTCGGGAAGACCCACCCTCCCCAATGTGGGCAGGCCCGGTCCAACCCAGAGGGAGCGGCAAGGCTCTTGCTTGCAGACAGGGAACGGTGGGGGGCTTCCAGCGGACACCAAAAGTGGCCTGGCTAGAAGATCAAGACCTTCCCTTTAGCCAAAGTCTAATTCAGAGAAAAAGAGGTCAAAGCCCCAAAGGACAAGAAGAAAGCATCTGGGGACTGGAGCGGGTCAGCCTTCAATGCCCAGCACGTGAGGCATTACTGAGGTTCACTCTGCCTGTGCCCCGAATGGGACAGAGCAGCTGGACGACAGCACATCTGTTTACAGAGTGGCTTCTGAATATTTTAAACCCATGGCTGAGGCCAACTGCTCAGAAAGAAAGATACCTTTCCAACTATCCCAGCTCACTGTCAGTGTAGCTGCTCAGCCACGAGTCCAGATGGAGATGAAGGAGACTAATGTTTTCTTGGCTATTTACACAGCATCCATTGCCCTGTAGGCCGTGGATCGAGGAGTAGCTTGGACTTTCAAGTCTTAAGAAATCTATTTTATAAGTTGCTGCACGGAGTGACTCCCCTGATGAACCCAGGCCAAGTAACCTGAACATCCTGGAAAGGATCCACCACTGCAGACGCCATCAAGATATTCAGGGGCAGAGATCAAAATGCCCTCATTCCCAGGAGCTTGGAGCAGTTAATTCAGATGCTCAAGGATGATTCTAAAAGTTTCAAGACTTCAGAGGCAGAAGGAATAGCAGCTGTGAGGTGAGGGGAAAGCAGGAGGACTAGAGGGAGAGGTGGCACCTGCAGATGCAGCTGAATTGCTGCCAGTAGTGCCAGCTGGTGACTGAACGTCCGCCGACGAGGTGTTGAAGGGATGAGCAGAGCGGAAGGTTTCTGAGACAGGACCGGTCCTGTGAAAATGTGGCAAGCATTGCGGAAACTACAGCAGAGGGTGTCTGTGTCACATTGCATGGTCTTAGTGGATACAGTACAGTGGGACTTGGTAGGACTGACTCCGATTTTGAAAGAAGTTGCGCTATGGGTAAAAGGCTGTCTGCCCCTTCGGATGCTGCAGAGAAATTGTTCATTACAGGAGTAGCTCACCAACACAGACAACTTCATTGCTGTCTTAAGAAATTGCCCTGCAACCACTGCCCTGCACTTAGCAGCTTTCTGGGCCAAGCCAATGCCCTCCTCAGCAAAAGGATTACAGCTTGCTGATGGCTCAGATGATCAACAGCATTTTATTTTTGTTTAGTTTTTCAAGTTTTTTTTTTTTTTTTTTTTTTTT
>NW_022900933.1:33884391-33913217 GCF_012274545.1 Fukomys damarensis | reverse complement strand
TTTTTTGAGACAGGGTCTTGCTGCATAGTGCAGGCTGGCCTTGAACTCAAGGCCATTCTCCAGCCTCAGCCTCCTGAATGCTAGAATTACAGGTGTGCAACACTACATACAGCCAGATTAATAGCATTTTCTAGCAACCAAGTGTTTTGTAAATCAAGATTTGCATGCTATATTGCTATTGCACACTTAATGATCACAATCTAGTGTGGACATAACTTCTTTGTGAAAGTCAGGTAAACATAGCTTTTCCTGACCCTGGCTTTGTTGCAATGTTTGCTTTGTAGCAGCATCTGGAGCCAATGACACAATGTCTCCAAAGTGACCTTGTATATCCCTCTCGTTGTGAGTGCCACATGCACAGCTCCCCCTCTCTGAGTCAGAGATCCCCCGTTTCTTTTGGGGACCTGCCATCCTCAGCCACAGGGTTTATCTGGGCTGATCCCAGGACTCGGTCCCCAGAAGTGACCCAGAGAGCAGCCTCCTCTTGGCCACGGCCACGGTAGAGGTGGACGTGCTACCTGGCTTGGTCCACTGGAGCACTGCTTTGCCCTTTACTTAGTCTCTCTAGAAGGAGCGGGTGGGCTGTCCATCCAGAGCTGTTTGGGACCCTAAGGAGGGGACCCTGCACGGGGCGGCAGGGCCCAGAGAGGGCCATGACACCCTGGTGTCCCGGGCCAACCCTTGCCTAGAGGCAGAGCTGCCTTGGATGCCCGCCCTCCTGGCCCAAATCTGTCTGAATGGGGCTTTCATCGTGTGCACCCAAACGGATCTGCAGCAGCTGGGACTGGGGTGGGCACAGCCTCGAAGCACTGGGGAGGAGTGAGGCCCAGGTGAGATGGCTTGGGGAGAAGAGAGTCGGGCACCGGCTAAACTCAGAAGAGGGGAGGGAAGCCAAGCTCCATGCTCCTGTCCCCCACTTCCTTCCCTGCAGGCTCCAGGAGAGGCCCCTTCACAGGCCATGTTGGAGGGAAGCCACGGCCCCCCTGCTGTCCACCTTCCCTGTTGGGCTGGGCTGGTGCCCTCAAAAGCAGCCTTCTAGGCTGCAGGTGTCCCCGAGAGTGACCTGTGCTCAGAGGTGTGGGGAGGGGCCCCCTGGAGTGGAGGACAGGGGCTGGCAGGTTCCTGTGGCTGGGGCAGGGGGTGCAGGGAGTCTCAGCAGGGATCACAGACGGAGTACGGATGCTGTACCAGTTTGCTAATGCACATTCCAATTTCTCCTTCACAAGCAGGACAACTTTACCTATAAATAAAGTGGCGGAAAACCCCGAACAGATGTCACTTCTTCCAGGAAGCTCATCCTCTTCTCTGAGCAGAGTCAGGAGCCTCCTTGCCCCTTGTTCCTTCCATGCTTCCATCCAGTGACGTGTACTGCTTAGGACTGGGGGTGAGTCTGCCTATATCTGGCAGAGCTCCTGTGGGGACAAGAACCGCGTCAATTACATCTGTCCCCTGCATAGGACACTGTGGCAGGCGCAGCACAGGTGGTGAGCAAACATTGGGTGGGGTTTCCGGACTTCCCCCGGCTAGGCAGAGGTCCAGCCCTATCCCTAAGCCCGTGTGTCATTTGTAGCAAATGAGCTTAATAAAAACCCGGATCCCACCATGGTTGAGTGGATTCCACTGCTGTCTGCCCTGTATCTCCTTAGCAGTCTCCAAAGTCTCCTGCAGCTGCGCCACCCACTCCAGCACCAGTGGCCCTGGGTCGCTCTGTGGCTCTGTCTGAGGCGTTTTCTGGCCCCCAGGTGACTGTGGCAGTTTTGTCCCTTGTTGCAGGGAATTGTCACTCAGGATTGCAGAGTTACTTCCCCGGGGGCCTCTCACAGGGCAATTGGGCTCCAAGTGTCCCAGGGAGTCCCCCTTGAACAAGGCCCGCCCTCCCCTGGCCCTCTTATCTCTGCTCCCCAGGCCCTTCTAATTCATCCTGAGGCCATCGAAACAGCTCCCCCATGCCCTGCACCCCAGAGTCTCCTTTGGGGGGCTGGGCACTGTGCCAGGCAGTCAGGGCCTCACCAACACAGGGCACCAGGGAGATCAGCAGCACCGCAGCTATGTTCCTGGCATTGTACTGTCACCCGCCGTGAGCCCTGAGGTCCAGTCTGCTCCTCAGGACCAAGGCTGCTGTGCTCAGTGACAGATTTTGCCCATGCAGAACAGGGCAGTGGGTACTCTGGACATTCGGGTCAGCTGCCCATCGGAAGTCCGGGACTCATCGCTGGTCCTGACACCTGCTGAGGATCCCACAGCTTCACTCTCTCCTCTTCTGCCTTTGAACTCTAAAGTAGAGGCTCAAGTGTCCCCTGTGGAACAAGGCTGTGACATCCTCCCCTCCCTGGGGGCCTGGTGAAGCCTCCAGCCTGGTTGCAGCAGGCAGCTCTGGGACTCGTGGGAGGCAGGCATTTTCTGGGCCCAGATGGCTGCACCCCCAGCCCCTCCCCAGCAAGATGCATGTCCCTCCTGCTCCATGGTCCGGTGATTAAAGCAAACCTATTCAAAGCAACAAGTCGAGCCAAATCAAAGGAAAGACGAAGAATGCATAAAACCCCAGCAGTTTAAGTTTCATATTGGAATATCAAAGGAATATTGAAAAATAGGAATATCAAATACCAATTCATTATTTTTTTTAATGTTTTGCATTTACAGACTCAATTTCAATGGGATAAAGCCTGCTGTCTGTGAGAGGCTCCCATAAAATGTAAACTTC
Source organism: Fukomys damarensis (assembly GCF_012274545.1). Classification (NCBI taxonomy): domain Eukaryota; kingdom Metazoa; phylum Chordata; class Mammalia; order Rodentia; family Bathyergidae; genus Fukomys; species Fukomys damarensis. The sequence continues at coordinate 33,910,516 of NW_022900933.1, read as the reverse complement.
ACTGGTTTTAAAGAAAACAGATTGGAATCCTGGAGCACAGATAGGTTCCATTTCCCTTTTGTGCACAGTTGCAAAGGGACTAGAATCTGGGGAGACCAGAGATATTCGCAGACATAGGGCTATCAAAGCTTCGTGGGTCGGTCAGTCAAAGCTTCCCAGACCCATCTGGATCTCTGACTCTCTCTCTACCACCTCAAATCTATGTGCAGTTGGCCTTCCCTACCCATGGATTCTGCACCCGCAGATTTAATCGACTGCAGATTGAAAATAGTTTTTCAGATGGCATCTGCACTGAACACGCAGACTTTTTTCCTTGTTCCCCAAGCGACATGGTGTAGCAACTATTTCTATGGCATTTGCAGTCTGTTAGGTATTTTTAGTAAGACAGAAGTGACTTAAAGTATATGAGAGACTGTGCTCGTAATAAATCAACCCAACAGTAAGAAGACAAAGAACTCCATTAAAAACCAATGACTTCAATGGAAAATTCTCCAAGGAAGGGACATGAATGGCCAGTAACAGGAAAAGTGCTCAGCATCCTTATTCTTCAGAGAACTGCAAGTCAAAACCAAATGAGGTACTAACTACTTCGCACCCGGAAGGGCAGGACCTCTTCCTCATACCGTGCTGGTGGGAATGTAGAATGGCACATTTACCTTGGAAATGGTCTGGCAATTCTTCAAGTGGTTAAACTTGGAGTTACCATGCAACCCAGTCATTCTGCTCCTCGGTCTATACCCAAGAGAGGTAAGAACTCATGCCCAGTCAAAAACGTGTGGGAGCATTGATGACTCCATCATTTCTAACAGACAATAAAGTGGGAAACAACTCAGTGGCCATCCAGTCATGAGTGAATGAACAAAATGTGGTTTATCCAAACAATGGAATATTAGCAGGCCACAAAAAAGGAAGAAAGTACCAATGTATACTACAACATGGGGGAACCTAGGTTAACTGTGAGCCCGTTCATATAGAATGATCCGAATAATCTCACCTGTGGTGCCAGGAAATAGATTGCCTGCAGCTGGTGGAGGAGGAAGAGGTAGGAAAGTTACTGCTAATGTTTTGAAAGATTATTTGGGGAGGTTGATGAAAAACTTCTAAAACTAGATCATAGTAACTAATGTTCATACTCTCTATGAAAATACTAAAAACTGTAAGACTATATTCTTTGAGTGAACTCTGAATAATATCTCAGTGTTATGGCTTATATCTAGATGTCCCCTCAAAGCCTCATATACTCATAGGCAGGGCTTTGGGGAGGTGACTGGATCATCATAGGCGTATGATACTAGATTATGGATGTGTGATACTGGATCAGTCCACTGACTGGCCCAGCATAGTTCTGAGGATGGATGATGGGAAGACCCACTCTGGGTGTGGTAACGCCAACCAATAGGCTTGTAGCTTCAATGGAATAAAAAGGACAAGGAAGGCTCACTGCTTCGCTGCTTCACTCCTTCCCATCTGCCACACCATGGACTGTTTCTTCTCTGCCATGCACCCTGCCTTGGAGCCAGCTGACTAGGGACTGAAACCTCTACCGACTGTGAGCCGAATAAACCTCTCCTCCTTTAACTTGTGGGTGTCAGGTATTTTGTCCCAGTAACTAAGTCAGCTTTTCATTACTATGATCTATTATTGAGGAAAAGCATTGCAAAGGAGAAAAGGTTTATTTTGGCTTATGGTTTAGTGGCATTATGACCTTTGGGGCTGTACAAGGCAGAAAAGTCATGGTGGAAGGGCGTGTGGAGGAAAGGTGCTCACCTCCTGGCAGCCAAGAAGCAAAGAGGGAGAGGAATAACCAGAGAGAAAGGGGACTGGGACAAGATACAGTCCCCAAGGTCACAATCTCATAGTCTACTTTCTCCAACTGGTCCACACTTCATAAATTTCCATCACCTCCAATAATGCCACAAAATGAAGATCTTATCAGTCAGTCCATCCTCAGGGGAAGTTAAATCCCTCATGAGCCAGTCACCTCTCTAGGCCCCGCATTTGAACCGTGCTCCACCAGTGATCGAGCCCTTGGTGCAGGAGTCTGAGTGACACTCTGAATTTACAGCATGACAAGGCGCAGAGGGGATGGCTTAGACCTCAGTGCTGGTGGGGAGGAAGAGATGGGGGGAAGTGGACTGTTTACATAGACGTGTCCTGGATTTGGAGGATGGACTGGATGTGGATCAGGAGAAATAGGGTGGAAGTCAAAGTAACTCTTGGTTTTGGCCTGAAAAATTCATGCCGTGTGTGGAGATGGAGAGGCTGCAGGCGGATGGGCTTTGAGGAGGGCCCTAGGAGTTCCAGGTGGCCATGTACGAGCACTCTAGATGCATCCCAGTGCAGACCTGGACCCGAGCCTGCATGGCCCACGTACATCACCTTGAGGCTTAGAAAGCATGCTTGTTCTCATCTTCTGATCCTTCCCCACAGCGGCGCAGGGGCACACATTCCTGCTCTTCCTTCTAGTCTTCCAGTGGGAGCCCCAAGCTTGCTAAGGTGGTGGCCCCCATGCAAGGGAATGTCTCTGACTGAGAAGGGGCCAGAAGCCCTCCCCTGACCCTTGGGCTCCATGGCTGCTGGCAAGACCTGCGTGGACACCCACTGCCAACTCCCCTTGGCCGGGCATCCTCAGTGCTTTCTTCCCTTAGCCTGAAACTCTGTGTGATGGGCTGATGTCTTGGGGTGCAGCGGAAAACCGTACAGAAGCCCCCGTCTTGGTTAGATCCGGATGGGCTCTCCAGGGGCCTGGGGTAGAAGGATGTTCGGGCCACAGTCAGAGGCTCCGAGAGTGTGGATGAGGCTGTGTGGTGCTGTCGCTTTACAGGGCCAGTTACCCAGGAGCCATCTCTGTCTGGTGGACGGACTCTTAAAACTTACATCCTGCGGGACACTGAGGACCGCATGGTTGGCCTTGGTGTGCTTTCCAGTTCGCTGTGAAGCACTGCATCTCAGGCACGGTGCAGTCATGGCCACACCTGGACCCTTGGTGGACAAGGGCTGAGGCGCGTGTGACTTTGAGATCGTGGCATCTCCTGTTGCCCGTTCTCCTCCTTCATCGACCCACCAGGTTCGTCGTGCATCTCTGCTGGCATCACTGCTGGAGGGGAGTGTGTGGGTTGGGCCTCGTTCTACCCATTTCACAGATGAGGACGCTGAGGCTCAGGGCTGCAGGTGACTGGCCGATGTCTTCCTCGAGAGGAGACTGTGAGACTGGAGTGCGGGGACCAAGCCTGAGTAGCTCCAAATGGTCACAGTGGGTGCCCAGCTGGAGGTGAGAGAAGGAACAAAGGGTCCTGACCTGAGCAGGCATCTGAAGCTCTGGAGCAAGTGTTCCTGGCAGGCCCTGGGTCTGCCGGAGTCGCTGGGCCCAGGATGATCAGGGCTGTGTCTGCAGGGATACCTCCCTTCCGGGGGTGGGGGGATTCTACAATCTACTATGGGAGCTGTGTGACCTCAGGCAAAGGTCTTTATCAAATTACCAGATCACCAACTTTAATACTATTGGCCTAACAAATGCTTCCCAAGCTGGTGCCTGGCCACCTTCTGTGTCTGCAGCGAGCAGAAGCACTGTCCCCACCCTCGGGCCTTGCAGCCCTGTGTCCATGTTGCATTCCTGCACATGTACCTCCGTCTCCCCCTCTGTCTCCTGTCAGAAGCTTCTGGAGGTGGGACGGGCTCCTTGGCACGGCCAGTGGGATCTGGGCTGCTCCTGGGCCTCTCCTGCAGCCCACACATGTACTGAGTGTGACGGGCCGGATGGTCCTGCCCGGGTGTGTGGATCGTGTCACCTCAGTGTAGACTGAGTCCTGTGGGGCCGGCTCCCCCGTTCCTGCTCCTCTTCCCCCAGGGCATCTGCAAGCAGGCTCTGGCAGGCTGGTCCATACCAGCACTTTCCGCTGGTACAGATCTCAGGGAGATGTGGAGACCAGCAGCCTACCTCAGTTTTCCCAGGAAGCCTGGGGTGTGGTGAGAGCAAGGAAAAGCAGGAGAAAATGTGGAGCAGCCTGGCCTTCCCTGAGCATGACACTTGCCATCTGCCTGGGCAGGGCAGCCATGTGCTCAGCGTCCTGCACTGGTGACTTCGGGGGTGTGAGCTGCGACCCCGGCCCTGTGTGTCTGGGACTCTTTCAGGGTCTGCCTGGCTGTTGGTGCCCCTTCCCCAGGGCCCTTGTCCCCCAGACTCTGTTACTTGGGAGACCCAGGTTTGGCCCTTTCTCTGAAGTGACTCTGGCTGGGGACACAGAAACCACGAGCCTCTGAGTCAGGAGGCTGCAAAGCATAGCTCAGGACTCTGCTGGGTGGCTGCACAGTCCCTTGGAGTCACCGTCTGTCCTACCGCCAGCTGGGAAGAACTTGCCTTGCTAAGGCAAACTCGTGCATGTGGCACAAGTGCACACGGGCTATCCCCAGGGCCTTTATGTCTTAGAAGGGGTGGTGGGGAGTCCTGTGTCCAACAAAGCATCAGCGAGGCCTGGAAAACTGGCCTCACTGACTTTCACGAGGTCCTGCTCACTGTGCTCATCTTTTCCCGCCTCACCTGGGCATTTGCCAGGGCAGCGCTCACCTCTAGCTTCAGGCCTTTGATTGCCCCCGTCTGGGAATTCTCTGATCCTTCCGCCTGGCTTTAAAGTCCTGCTCATGCTTCAGGGTCTGGCAAATATGCCACTGGAGGCCACCAACCATCTCTGACACCTCCCGCTTCCTGGAGGGATGATCTCCTTCTCTGATCCATCTTTTCTGAACTGAGTCCCCGTGGGATCCGTGTCCCCGGGATGAAGTCCCTCTCCCTGCCCTCCAGGAGGGGCCCTGCCTGGCTGGCTGCCCCACCTCCTGCCACTGCCAGCTCTCGCTTTATTCTCTCTTCCCTCCCTCTGTGCCTTTTCATGTGCGGTCCCCTCCGCTTCCCTGATGGGCCCTTCCACTTTCTTCGTCCTCTTTGTTCTTTGGTCTCCACTGGGGCTGTCTCTGTCCAGGCAGCCCCTTGGGGATGCTGCTTACTGTCCTGTGGATCTGGGCTTTTGGAGGAGGCTGGGGAGACGGTTACACAATGCTGCTCTGACATTGTGTGTGCTCACATTTGTGGGCCCAACAAGGTTGTGGAGCAGGAGGGAAAATAAAAGGTCCTGGGCTGGAAGGGCCACCTGGTGGATGACCAGTCCGCCCCTCAGGAACTCATGTAGGAACAGCTGTGGCCTAGTGTGGGAGAGACGACTGTCACCCAGCAATGGACCCCATAACCCAGTGTGGATGGCAGGAGCGGGGCTGCCCACGTCTCGTCCAAGACATTCCCAGGAAATGGAGACAGAAACAGCTCCCCCTCAACTCCGAGTCACCTGAGGTGCAGAACGCGAGCGAACAAAGCAGACATGGAGACCGTTGCGCTCGGGGTCACAGCCACCCTGTGTGTGCTCCCAAGGGCAAAGCAAAGTGTATGACTGCGATGTTTCAGATTTGTTTCGTGTTTCTCCAGGAGAAGGGTGCATCTTAAGGCACACTGGGACATAAGTCCTTCCTTCCTCACCTCAGAAAGGCTGCAAGAGGGATAAGCTGAAGAACCACTGTCCACACGCGCACACACAGCTCACACACACAGAGTACCTCTTCAGTGTGTGTCAGACTCACATAAATAAAATACCAGATGTTTGTGCTTATGAGGCCCCTCCACTTCCTGCCTGCTTCTTCCTGGGGGAAAATCTTCAACCCATTGCTTTACACAGAGTCATGTCACCATCCCTTTGTTCTGCCCTTTGTTGTTGGACCTATGGCCAGTTGGATGTTGTGGCTTCTCTCTAAGTCCATGCGTGTGTTAAAGGCTTGGCCCCAGGTGGTGCCCTTGTGAGGTTGGAGGCTTTGGGTGGTGGCCTTGAGGGAGGTCCTAGGTCAGGGGGGGCAGAGCCCTGGAAGATGCTTGGGGACTGATTGCGCTCTCGCTCTCTCTCTCTCTCTCTCTTCTCTCTCTCTCTTTCTCTCTCTCTCTCTCTGCCTGCTGGCTCATGAGGCAAGAGGTCTGGTCTACCAGGTACTCCAAAGCATTGTCATCTGGTCCTTACTACAGACCCCAAACAAAGGGGCCACCCAGTCTTGCATTCCAGAATGATGATCCAGGTAAGTCTTTTCTCATTATGAGCTGATTGCCTCAGGTATTTTGTTATAGGGGCAGAAAACTTACTAACACAGCCACTCTGAGGCTAATCTGTCACATTCAAGCATGCCTGTCTTTCAAACAGCAAAGCCATTCCCACCTAGGAAAGAGTGAGTTTCATGGGTGTCCCAGAGTCATGCGGCTTGTGACTGTCACCTGGTACAAAAACCCAGGTTCCCTGCCTCATGGTTGTGAGCAGGGGAGGAAGTGAAGGGGTGGGGAGCTTGCTCAGTGTGTGGGGGGTGGATGTTGGTGATGATCCTCTTTCCCTTATCAGAATTCCTGCTCTGGCCAATTCCTTGGGCCTTGAGTGTGGCCTGTGTCTAATGGCTCACATCTCCCCAACAGTGGCATAGTGTCACCAAAATTAAGTTATAAAAAGGCTGTGGCTTCCATCCACGTGGCCTGCATTCTCCTGCTCTCTGGCCTCCCTTGGTGTGGAGGAACCAGCTGGTGCCACACTGAGCAGCTCCGGTACAGAGATGGGACAGAGCATGGCCTGCAGGACACAGCCCGGGGGGTTCCGAGGTCCCAGCCAGCGGATCAGGAAGCAGGTCTCCCCCACGTGAGCCTCCAGATGAAACAACAGCCATCCATGATCATGCTCAGAAAATGCCAGGTAGTGAATGTTTATTGTTCTAAGCTGCTAAATTTTAGAAAATTACAGGTCAATATCACTCATGAACTGAAATGCAAAAATCTTAAACAAAATATTAGTGCACTGGATCCAGGAACATACAAAAAAGAAAACAAACCATGATTAGAGTAGACACATTCCAGATATACAGGCAGAGTCCACTTTAGAAAATGTGTCAGGAAAACTCATTGTGTTAACAGCTGAAAGGAGACAAATAATACCGTGATCGCAATGCAGCAAGTTTCACTTTCTAATGTTTCAGTTACCTATAGTCCTGGTTCAAAAACACTAAGTAGAAACTTCCTGAAATAAACAATCCATCATTTTCCATCGCATGCGGTATGAGCAGCCCGATGATGTTTTGTGCTGTCCTGCTGCATCCCACCTGGGAAGCAAACCATCGCTTTGCCCAGTATTTCCATGCAGTACACACCACCCACTCTTAACGGCTGAGATATCAGACCAGTTGTCACAGTATGCAGTACTCGTGTCCAAGCAACCCTTATTTTACTTCATAACACCCCAAAGCATAAGACCAGCGATCCAGGGAGCTGGGAAGCAGCCACACCGCCTGCTGATGCTTTCTCAGAAAGTCAACAGTAGCCCGAGCTGCTGTGCTATGATGCCTGTCACTCAATCTCTTTGTCTTGTCACACAGGCGTGGTACCATCTCAGCCCCTCACAGGAAGGGGTAAGACAATAAGATATTGAGAGAGAGGGAGGGAGGGAGGGAGAGAGGGAGGGAGCGAGAGAGAGAGAGAGAGAGAGAGAGAGAGAGAGAGAGAGAGAGAGATTATAATACAGTGTATTGTTATAATTGTTCTACTTTACCAGGAGTAGTTGCTAATCTCTTACTGTTCCTACTTACACATTAAATCTTATCATAGATAGGCATGTGGGAAAACTGCAAATCTAGGGTTCAGTACTATTTCAGTTTCAGGCACCCACTTAGGGTCTTAAGAGTATGTCCCCTTTGGGAAGGCGGATTACTATACTTACCAAAAATACAAAACCAAAACCTTTTGATTACATACAAATCGTGGTAGAAGCCCTTAACAAATATAGGGAATGTTCTTATTTTGATAAGGAGGACCTGCAAGACTGAACCATGCATCCTACTCGTCAGTGAAATGTTAAAATATTTCCTTTTAAAGCGAAGAAGAAGAAGAAGCAGAAGCAGAAGCAGAAGAAGCAGAAGCAGAAGCAGAAGAAGAAGAAGAAGAGGAGGAGGAGGAGGAGGAGGAGGAGGAGGAAGAGGAAGGACAAAAGTTCCTGCTATTGTTGCTTCTAACTTTTAGCCACATTTTCAATGCAACAAGTAAGAAAAGTAAGTAAAAGTTATAAATAATGGGAAGGAAGTAACAGAGGGTCATTCACCGATGATATTCCTGTCCATGTGGAAAGCCTAAAAGAATCTATGCACAAATTTGTCAGAATTAATGAGGCAGTTCAGCAAGTTTGTTGATGTTTGGGCAAAATTGTGAGCCCCCCTCCGTGCATGTGCGGAACCCCCGTTTTCCAGTGAGCCTATATTTGGAGATCAACCCTTAAAGGAGACAATTAAAGTTGAACAGTGTTGTAACGCTGGGGCCCAAGTCTCATAGAATGAGTGTCATTAGAGGACGAGGAAAAGATGCTAGGGACCCGTCTGTCTCTCTGTATGTGTGCACCAGAAATGCCCTGGGAGCACCAGGCAAGAAGCCACCTGCTCCCAGTTGGAGCCAGTCCTCACCTCGGTCTTGAACTGTGAGTCTCCAGATCTGCGAGAAAGTCAGTTTCTGTCAGTGACCACTCAGTCTGTGGCCTTCTGTGATGGCAGCCCTGGCCACCCAGTCCCCTAGACGTAAAAGCGACACAGGCAACGTGCACTCCTTGCATTTCTGTACAGCAATGATGAGCAGAGAGTGGGACAAGACTATACCGTTTGCAACCGTAACAAAAACGAAAGCATCTTAAATAGTAGTTTAAGACTAAATAGGAAACTATAAAAGCGTATTGAAAAGAATTAAAAATACTAAACAACAGAAGGACACAACGCTTGTATAGAAAGGAAGATGTAATATTTCATGGTCATCAGGTCTTTCCAAATTAGTTTGTTGATTAAAGTCCATTTCTATCAAACTCCTAAAGGTTTTCTTTTTTGCTCTCTCCTTTTTTTTTTTCCTTTTCGAAGAAATTTGGCAAGTGGTTATAAAATTTATACAAAATATTCTGGTCAAGAATAGTTAAGACTTCCCTGAGAAGGAAACTATAGGACAGATTTCTGGCCGGTGTTAAGAGCATGGGATGATTGTAATTAAGACAGCATGGTGTATATGCAAAGACAGACATAAACCAAAGGAGCAGAAAAGGCACCCAGAAGCTGACTGATCTTGTATGGGAAAAATTGACAGGCACAGCAAGGTCAAGGAAGGCTGAACTGGTCAACCCATTGTGCTAGGCCAAGTGACAGTTTATACTGGGATAAGAGAAATAGATCCCTACCTCACACCATGAAAAAAAATCCAGACAGAACAAAGACTTGAATATGAAAGACAAACATTCTGGAGTTATGGAATAAATTGTAAGATAAAATTTTGATGAGGACAAGATTATCACTCTTTTAAGTCTTGTGATTTTCGGGATCATCTTTAAGAAATCTATCCCTACCCAAAGGTTATGAAGATACAGATATTCTCACTGTTAAAAGATTTCATGAAAAGTGAAAACATAAGGTCTAAACTAGAAAAGATTTTTGTCAAACATGATTGACAAAAACTTAATATCTCAATAGAAACATAATGGATAGCACATAGGTAGTTTTATAATTTCTAGAGGCTATAACAGAAAAGGAAGAAAACACAGGTACGCCAGGTGTGGTGGTGCACGCCTGTAATTCCAGCACTTGGGAGACTGAGGCAGGAGAACTGCTGAAAGTTTGAGGCCAGGTTGGGCTACACAGTGAGTTCAAAGGCAGCCAGTTTGAGACCTTGTCTCAAACAAACAGAAAAATAAATACATAGGTACAACTGATATTGCTATTAATTAATGCTAATGACATCATGTGTGTAATCAAGTGCTTAGTGGAAAATATTTTACGCTGCTTCAGTTTTTCCATTTAATGAAAATAAAAAACACTTAAGACTCTCTGCTTCAATAACACTCGTTGTATTTTCCACACAGTTGTGGCTGGCTGGACCTTTGCTCGCAACCGTCTACACTTCCAATTTAGGGAATTAGGTTGTCCAGGGCTTTCCCTCCCGGAAGCTTGCATTTGTTCTTCCCAAGCATTTGTTGTTAGGTCAAAACATATTTCTGATCCCCCTCCCCCATATCGAGGATCTACCTCAGGACCTTGCGCTTGCGAGGCAGGTGGCAGAACCCCTGAGCTAAATCCTTAGCCCCACATTTCTGACATCTAGCACTGTCTTCCTCATGATCCTGCCCCGAGGCTGCATAGCCTTCCAGGGAGCACTGCGCATGTGCTGAGCCATGGAGAGGAGCTTTACTGGAGCTGCCTTTGTAAACAACACTGAGTGGAACATCTCCGTGTGCACCCTGTGTTTTCCACTGAATCAGTCCCTACCGTACAACAGTCTCAGGGTGGTAAGCCGAGCCCAAAGCCCGCGATTATATTTACAGCTCTTGAGATATGTTCCCAAATTGTCTTCCCAAAACGTCTTGGCAGTTCCCCCTGCCAGCTGGCCCTGGGTCACAGCACAGCACTGCCGCCAGCTTTGCCAGCGGTTTGTCTACTGTTAAAACAATTTCTTTTGCTAAATAAAATGGATCGGTTAAGGATTGCTTTTGGCTGCCTGTTAATGTTTTGTTTCATCAGACTTGCATGCCTTTTCTTTTGAAATTTTCTCTTTGGCTTCAAAGCTTAGAAAATAATGTCTCCTTCAGGACTCTGACAAATATTTGGTTCCATTTTCTGTTAGACTGCGGGGAATAATTTAATTCATGTATAGCTTTTTTATTGAAAAAAATAGCCCAACAGCATTTGCAGAAAATTTTGAAAGGAAGAAAAAAACGTTCATAAACACCACCGACAACCTGTCAGGTTTGTTTTTTGTTAGTCCCGTTCATTATTTTCCATGTGCATAAATATTTTCATGTTTTATTCATGAGCAGAAATGACTGTATATTGTGCCTTTTCACTTAGCATAATAGCATAAGCATTTTTCCATGTTGCTTCATAGTCTTATGAATAGCTGTAATGGTTGTGTAATATTTCACAGAGCAAATGAATGTACCGTGCACTCTCTAACTCGATTACACCCTCTTTATTTTTGGATACTTAGGTTGCTTTCAACTTTTGACTATTAGAAGTAAGTCAGTGATACACGTTTTAAGACATAGTCTTCTTTGGATGATTTCTTTCTAACAGAGCCCCAGAGCCACATTCCTGGCCTGCAGACCGTACTTCCCACACAGTGCCACCCTCTCTTCTTCCCCGGCAACAGACCCCAGATTCCCTGCAGGGCAGCGGTGCCCTCCCCTCCAAATGACTTTCCCAGCTTCCTTTGTGGTTGGCATCGCCCTTTGACTCAATGAGGAGCAAATAGCAGCCTATAACTCTCAAGTACTGGGAAAATGAATTCTTTCTGCTTGAAAAGAGGGATTTGGAGACCAGAAGGCTGGAAGCCACACCCTAAGCTGGAAAAGTAGACAGAGAGGACCTGGCCATTGATGACATCACGGAATGGGATGCCAGCCCAGACCCCTGGAATATTTCTAATTAGTTAATCACGCTTAAAGCTATTTTAGAACACTGTATAATATATCCTTGCACTTTCCAGAGGGAGTGGAGGATGGAGGATGTTGAAGGGAGGAAAAGAAAATATGTGAAACATTTAGATATACACCAGTTGCCTCTTATACAAAGTAGACCTTACTGGTTGCCATGGCTGCATGTTTTTGTCTTCTCCCACATTCCTGGGATGAAATTTGACCCCTCTATGGTAGTGCTGTTGCTGTCTTCAGGAGGTAATTAGAAGGGAGCTTTTGGAGGGTGAAATCCTCATGCAACTGTTGGGGCTTTTATAAGAGCTCGGAGGGGGCTATTTGTCCCTTCCACCGTGGGAGAGCACAGAAAGAAGGTGCCATCTATGGAGCAGAGAGTGGGCCCTCCCCAGACTCCTGCTCTGGGGTTTTGATCTTGGAGTTCTTGGAGTTCTCGGCTTCCAGAGCTGCAGGCCATGCATTCCTGTAGCTTAGGAACTGTCCAGTCTGAGGTATGTGGTATAGCAGCATGATGGACTGAGACACCTGCCGAGACAGTATCTAAGGAAGTATATATTCTCCCCATTAAGCAGGTCAAGGAGTAGGGGTTTAAACAGTATTTTCACGCCTTGTGACTATACACGGCAAAGGGAGGGTTCAAATCCAAACCTGTTTTGCTAGAAGTTTCATGGTCATTCTGTTTTGACCAGAAACCTGGCCGCAGTGTGGGGAGAGAGGGGGCAGCTCGGTTCTTTGGGTAACAGAGGTGAGCAGGGACTGGTATTTCAGCCCTGGGCAATGTTCACAACTGAGTTCGCTGTCCCTATAGTAGATTCTCCGTTCATGTTTTCAGGGGTGCCCCATCTCTGGCTTTGACATTCTCCTTCCATTCAACATTTCTGGAAGATTTCAACAGCAATGAGTGTCCACCGCAGCAAACTCGGACAATATAAAGAACAAAAGCAGCCGGGTGCGATGGTGCACATTTGTAATCCCAGCACGTGGGAGGCTGAGGTGGGAGGATCAACTCTGAGTCTGAAGCCAGCCTGGACTACATAGCACGATCTTGTCACAAAATGAAACAAAAATCAAAATCATCCAGGGTCCTATACCCAGAGTCAGTTGCTACAAACACGTTAGTATTTTCTTCCAACCTTTTCCCCATATTGCTATTATTTTATATTCTTATATACAATTTTGCTGCCTAGTCCTAGCTACTTAAGTGTTCAACAAACACACATCCTACGAATGGATAAGCGGATGGCCTTGTGTCCCAGATCTTGGGCTTTGAGAAAGCCTCGCTGAATGAATACATAAGGCAGTGAACGAATACTTTGACCCCAATGCATAGCCCAACTCATAATTCCTTCCTGTTAAAGAAGGAGTAATTAAATGCTGCCTCTCTATAAAACTTATCTGATACATATTCTCATTTCCTTAAAAACACCTTACCGGTATTCTTTTTAATGGATGCATAATATTCTACCACTTCAGTTTCTATGCTCAGGCTCCCATCTTATATTTAATTTTTTAAACTTTTCACTATTATATAAAAAATTATGGTTAACAACTGTGTGTATAACTTTTTGTGTCTATTTCAGTAGAGTCCCCAGTATGGAATTCCTATGTCAAAATTTCCTGATGTATTGATGCTGATGTGGCTATTTCTGAAATACTGTTCTGCTGTGTGTCCAGGCCAGCAAGACCTTCGTATGTTGGTCTTATCTTCAGCCCAATAGCCCTGAAGACCATGGATGTGCTTTTCATAAAAATTGTATTTTTTTTTAGTAGATAAGCTCACAAGGCACTTCCGGAATGACTGCTTGTAAAATGGGGTTAATTAGGTGCTCCTAAGCATGTGGCAGAATTCCTGCTTCAGCCACAGGGTTTTGTCTTCTGTACGGGAGGTCCAGTGGGGCTTGGGTTCTGGGGGGCTACACCCTGGGCTGTCCCAGGCATCTACAGGAATGGAGGCTTCGCTCCTGCTTGGCGCTGGCCCCTTTTTGTCAGGGACACCCTGGGGAGTTGATTGTATGGTTCCATTGGGCTCTGTGTAGCTCTGACAAAGGCCTGAGGTTTGGGATGCAATGCACATCAGTATGATCTGTGGACTGCATTATAATTTTCCAATCAAATTCATGTACCTCAGTTTCCAACTCAGAGAACTCCTGAGAGAGCGTGTTATAGTCACACCCCTGTCACACAGTCACGCACGGGCATAACCAGGTCCTGAACTCAAGTTTCCTGCATCCAAACCTAGGGTTTTTCTGCTTTCCTTGGATTGACAACCCTGCAGGCTAGTCAGCAGGCACCGTGTCTCCCTCCCAGAGAGGCTCCCTCCCAGGACCCATGCAGTAAGAAGGTCACATCACTGGCTCTGCTGATGGCAGAGGGTGGCAGTGATGTGGGGGTCACGTCAGGTCAGAAGCAATGAAGCCTCGGTGTGTCAATGCTCCTGTGCCTCCTTCCCCAGATGGAGGTGGCCATGGAGGGAGACTGCTGTGGGGACAGCAGAGCCACTCAAAAGGAGCATCCTGAAGCCTGTGTCACCCCATGGAGCATGGCTACCTGGGAGAACTGTCCAGATGTGCATTGGAGCTGGTGTAAGTAAGCAATCAATCAACCTTGTATTAAGCTACAAGATCTGGGGGCATGTTTGTTACTGAAGCTTAGCCTATGCTAGACTGACAGATACAAGAAATGAGTATTATGTAAATGGGTGTATCATATGAGAAGCCTCCTGTGGTGTGATGGGACTTGGCTTCTGGGCCTATCTGTCCCCTTTCCAGTTTGTGACTTGGCTGAATCACGTTTTGAATTTGTTTTCTTCTCACCAATATTAAGTGATTGACTCTCTGCAGTGTTTGTGTGCTTTACTCTTCTTACTTTTTTAAGGCAAGAGGTTCTTCTTTGGTGAACAGTACCCATGAGGCCCTTCCACTGAATAATCTAAGAGGTTTACAGCTCTGCTGCCTGGCTGGGAGAGATGCAGAGCTGGGCTTGGCCTCCCTGTGCTTTGCCTGTTCCCAGAGTCCACCTTGGCCCCTGCTGAGGTCCTGAGCTCTCCGCAGCCCATGATGGAGAGCGTGGCCCATAGGGGCATCGGAGCTATCTTCTGGTACTGGCTTTAGAGGCTATGCATACATATCAAAGTGGTAGGTCTCCCAAGAAGGCAGGAGACGGTCTTCATCGAATCCGTGCTCATTTTCTTTCATCCTTCTGAAAAATGTTTCCAAAGGCACCTCGGACATGCCCAGAGATGACAGAAACAACTTCTGTCCTGACCCATCACACAGAGTAAGAAGTAGGGGCAAGTACTAGAGGCTCAAACAGCACACTTTAGCCATGACAGTCACACCCAAAACATTACCATTAGGTGAGCACGTATGCTGCAAGCTCTTCATACAAATGATCCCCATTTTTCCTGAGGATTGGCCTTCTAGATGTTCCCCAAACCACCCTCAGGGACACCCTTCCTCTGAGCAGGCTGGGCTCCTGAGGGCAGGGGGGACCCCGGCAGCACCCTCTCAGTGGCCCTGCACAGATCTGTTCACCTCCATCCAAGCTCCTGTCTCCACTTCGTTCACCAAGTGAGCCACAGCTCATTTCCTGTGTTCGGGTCATTGTCCTGCTCGCCCTCCAACTGGACTTGAGAAAGGCAGGGATGGAAGACGGAGCACAGGAGGTTTGTGACACTTGCCGCGCAGTGGTGCGCTCTGCTGAAGCTGTGTGTGGAGGACTTGCGTGTAATGTGGGGCATGTGTGTGGAGGACATGCATGTCATGTGGGACTGTGCATGGAGGAACTCCCTGCGGGGAGCCATCTCTCCAAGGCTGCCCTTACTGTGTTCCTCCTAGCTGTCCTTCCTTCCCTCGCTGCTCTTTCACAGCACCCCCAAAACTAGCTTTGATTCATTCTCTTTCTAGAACTTCCTCTCTCTCTTTGGACAAGACTTTGGCTCATCAACATGTCATGCTGAGAAAACTGTTAAAGACTGATTGTTGGAGAACCGCACTTTCAGATTTGTCTTTCCTTTGATGTGATCAAATACCCTCCTGTCTCTGTGGGTACCAGGAAGCAGACGCCCACTTATTCTTCCCTGATGTGAATCTGACCTCCCTTCCTTGAGCCCCCCGCTCAGAAGGCAAAGTGGCTTTTCTGTTCGTGGCTTGCTCCAAACTCCTCCCTTTCCTGGCCTACGGGGTGCATGGACTTCCCCTCTATGGCTTCTGGATTTGTGAATTCCCTGCTTGATAAGATGTATTTGGAATGTTGGTGGCCTTTTCGCAATCACTGGGGGACATGAAAGGTGGTGAACAATTCCTTTCCCATTCCTAGCTGAGGAAGGACGAGATGACACTGCTTCCTTGTATCATTACTCATTCCACAAACAAATGTCCTTGTGCAGTCTGTGTGCTGCCTTCATCTGGGCCCAGTCGTGCACTTTCTGTCAATAACTGGGTGGTTATGAAATACTCCTGGGTGTAGGGCTGAAGCTCTGGTTGGGTCCCTCACTCACGGAGGCTGTGATGTGCCTTGCGGGGGAAACACAAGGGTGAAACAGATCACGTGTGAGCTTCGGCGCCCTCGGTCCTGAACTCAGTGTTAATAAACCAACAATGCAGATTCAGAAGGCGGCTTTAAACAGAATCACCTAAAACAAGGTGGTGCGTTGGCTAGGTGACAAAAATGTGACCAGAAGTTCATGGGAACCTCATCCCATTTTTCCTAGGAACAGCGCTCTCCAATTTGCTTGTTTGGTGTTGGGGCATCTTTACAGAGTGTGACGACCACAGTCAGTGAGGTGTCACTGCCCCTATTTACCCCTCTTACCGTGTGCACAAGGGTACTGGGCACAGGGAAGGCAGTCCTCGAGTTCAAGCCCAGTGTGGCTGGCTGCAAGGTCACTGCTTCCTTCACGAAACCAGGCGCCTCCTCGCCGGCCCAGACCTTTGAAACAGGAGGTTTATTTCTGTCTACCACGGGGTCGTGGAGAAATCTCCCATCCGCTCTTGTCCCCTGCACTTTGATTGTCCCAGAAGGACCTAGGGCTCAGGAGTACTCACGCCCTGCAGCCCCCAACCTGGGCAAGGGTCCCCATTTCAAGGGCTCCCACCCCCCAACTTTGAAGCTTAATAGCTTTAAAATCTTACAAGTTGTAAAAACAATTAAAGCAATAATCTTAAAAAGAAGCAGAATGCGGCCTTCAAAGGAATGCACGCCATTCACACTTCGTGGTTAAATGGGGCCTGTAGCTGGCCCGGCCCTGAGAAAACGCAGAGGCGCCCTGCAAATTTGTTGATGCCAGTTTGGACAGACTGTTTATTTTCATGATTTCATGGAAGAATTTTAATTTAATGAGTGTTTTATACTCTAATGTAAAGCATCATGCGAGCCCTGTAATTACTGTGTCAAAATAGGCTTCCTTAAGCGGCAGCAGCTTGAACTCCAAGGCTGTGCCCTGCATCGGAATAGGGCTGGGCTGGGGGAGGAGGGGCAGCTGGGAGCCCTGGGTGGCTTTAGCAGAATTGGAAATAAAGGCCACGAAGAGGGTGAAGGCGCGTTGCCGTGTTGAGCTAATTCCCCCCAGTCTGTGGCTTGGATGCTGGAGCTGATGAACCAGGAGACAAGTGTCCCGGAGTCTTCGACACGAGGAATAACTTGCCGCCATAAAGCCCTGTTTGTCTGACGGCTGCGCCAGTAGGTAATTTCAGACACATACTTCATCACTTCAGCTTTTTTTTTTTTTTAAAGGGAGACATTCTGCTTTTGGTTTAATACATGACCCACAAAAATGATTATTTTTCCTCTCTTGTATTTATTTGGGAGCATGAAGAGGTTTTGAGCAGCTTGCTTCCGGTCCTGCAGGCCCAATCTGAAGGCCGGGCAGAGGCTCCAGCTTTGGGGACTGCTCTGTGTGCCCCGCCTGCCCCCGCCTCTGCTCCCGCTCCTGCTTTGGCCTAGCAACACATTCCTGGGCACCTGGGCTGCCGCTCCCCGATGGGTCTCAGGATGGTCTTTCCAGATGGCTTGCTCCACCGCACTCCTTTGGCCCTGGATGGGGATCCCCCAAACAAGACCCCAGAGCGTCTTCTCCGGGTTTTTTTTTTTTTTTTTCATGTTAAGCTGCCCAGATTTGTGCTCATTGTTCCAAGCCCAGGAATCCATGGTGCAATTTGATAACTTGCTATTTCTATCCCCACTCAGAAGTCCGTGTGGGGCTGAGACACTGCATGCTTTTCTAGCAAAGGGAGGGATGGACACTCCACTCAGGTGCTGAGCCAGCCTCTTGCCCTGCATTTACATGGCGCTCGCTGGCTCTTGGAGTGCGAGCTGCAGGGACATCACATGTAGCGCGTGGCAACTGTCAGGATTCTGTATCTCCTCCCTGCCCCCGGGACGAGGGCTGATGTCATCATTCATCACCTGGGCACCTGAGGCTCAGGGAGGTGAAGTGCATCTTCCGCTTTGCCCCGTGTCTCTTCTGCACCCGCAGTTTGAGGTGCTTTCTAGTGAGGATGGCCAGGCATTACAGAGGGGAAAAAGACACTTTGCTAAATTTAAATTCAGATAAACAACGAGTGATCTTTAAATATACCTGTGCAATATTTGGGACACGCATACACTACAAATGTATTTGTTTACCTGACGCTCATGTGGAACTGGGCATGCTGTATCTTATCTGGAAGCCTGATTTCCAATTCACTAGCTGCCTTCCCTTAGATGCATCAAGGTGCGAATCCACTAGGTGTGAACTAAACCCTCCAGTGGCAAAGTTTGTTTCGGATGATGTGTTTGAAATGTGAATTTGGGTTTTTTTGTTTTTGTTTTTGTTTTTAGATGGAGCAAGCGCTGTGCAGCCACTGTGGCCCCTTGGCTCCTGACATCAGCATGGTGGCTTATGACAAGGGCAGGCTGCTCAGTCTCCTGGGCTTCCAGGCTGGGCATCCTCTGACAGCCTTCCTAAGTCTCACTCCTTGCGTACTGTCCTTGGAAGTTCCCGTGGCAGGTTCATGTAGCCTTGATGGGTGCAGGCTCTTGAAGAAGGAGAGAAAAGGTGTGCGCTGACCGTCAGATACCACGGTGCTGTAACAGCCGCTGTCCAGACCAACACCCTCCCAAGTAGGTGTGGCCACTGCCAAGTTTACAGATGAGCTGGGAGACTCAGGAAAGCTAAGAATGTCTGGCTGCAGGAAGCTGATTCAGGCCAGGGTGCCTGTGCCCTCCTACAATCTGTCTAAGACTCACTTGTTCTTCTCTGTGACTGACGTTTCTTGAGTGACTGCCATGTCCCTGGCACTGTTTTGGGGTCTATTGTCTCGATGCCCATTTCTACTTCTCTCACTTGGGACAGACCAAGTCCATATGAAAAAAATCTTTGTCGATTCTAGTCCTGAACTCCAGGGCCGGGTCTTGCATTTTAACTTTGCAGGAACCTCTCATGTTGGTGGAAAATGCTCTTCTCATTTTCTGCTTCTACGATGCATCTAACTTCTCCACTGGATTTATTTCAAAGTAAAAAGAAGCAACAAAGATTGCGATTCTTATGCTGTAGTTGCTCTTTTTAACTCAATTACGTTTTGACAATTCGGAATGGAACTTGGGGGCATGTCTTTGTTTAAACCCTCGGCCGTGCATAGGAACAGTCAGCCCAAGGTATATGGCTAGTGTCAGGGCTAACAATCTTTGACAAGGGCATTTAGCGGTTGTAATTCAAATCTAATTCAGAACATCTTAGCACCGGACCTGTCAGGCCCTTGAAATGCACTGTAACTACAAAACCAAGGGCAGCAGTCCCAAAGCCAGCTCTGTGCGGCCTCAAGTTGATATGTCAACAAGAACAGTTACAATTAGGGATTCTTTCAAGCATACTAAACTAATTTACAGTACTCTGGAAAAGTGGGAAAAGGACCTGAGGCTTAAAATCCCAGGACTTCTAGATTTCAAATCCACAGCACATAAAAATACAATTAGAGTTCGGCACAAAATAGCGCAGGCTTGTGTCTGCCCTTTCAGTCGTGTGAGTACTTTTTGCCCTTAAAAATAGATATGCTTCAAAATGCATGCATGTGTGTAGTTAAAACACAGTAATAACAGTTGACTCCCAACCACTAAAAAAAAAAAAAACAAAAAAAAAAAAAAAAAAACCCTTGTCAGGTCTTATTAAGATCATGTTGTGGGTTTGTTGAACCCTAAATCGGCAACACACCTATTTATTATTTGTGGATGCTGCTTGTAATCGAATCTGTCTTAATTGGGGAGTGTTTCTTCTTGAGAGGGCTCCACATTTAGCCACAAAAGCACCCAAAGGCCATATGGCCTGGTCAGTATGAGTTGGAATGAGGAGTCTGGCTGGAGAAAAGGACGTGGACATGTCTGGCCACGGGACACAGACAGGATTACAGCAACCAACATGTAATTTTACCATCAATATAAAACAGGGCTCGATTTGAAAGCACTCTGGTGATTCGAGGCAGCTGTGCATTTTTAAAAGGCACTGCCTTACTTAGTGCAAGGACAAAGGCTAATGGGAATGTTTGCAGATTTTGCTTTTATGATTTATCTACTTTTTATGCACGACAATATAGACCCTCCACTCGGGGGACTCGTAAATGTGATTTTACTTCCCAAATTACAAAGCTAGTCAATTATTTGGGAATGAGTCATTCGTTCAAAAGTGTCGGTAATGTGATGTGTTAACCATCAGGAAATTTTACACCAATTGGAATTATAAACACCAGATTTAAAAAAAGAAAAAGGAAAAGTGAAAAGAAAAAGAAAATCTTAGCGGGCAGTTAGCTCTGTATATTAATGGGAGCTCCAGTTGGGGGAGGCAGCTTCTTTTTTCCTTTCCTGTCTTCCTATTCCCATCCCAAAGCTGGTGTTCTTTGAGTGTGTTTGTCTGAAAGGTGGAGGTGGCTGAAGAGCTACCTGGGTCAGGGACAGAAGGGCTGCTGAACAAGATGAGGTCGGTCCCTTGACACCTGGGGTGGGCATTGGGGCAAGCAATGCTGTTCAGGGGCCTGAGTCTTGAGGACCCTTCTGCGGGATTTTTGTTCCATTGTCAGAGAGCTGACCATACACTTGCTGACCCCAGTGGCTTTGACTGGATTCCAGCATCATACACTGTCCCTTGTGGGCAAGACTCTTAGTAAAGTGTGGCGTGGCAGCAGGGACAGCGTGTCATTAGAAAGGTTTAGTTACAACAATTGATCACAGTGGAAAGCAGAATGGAAAACTGCAGTGGCTCGGTCCCGAAGCTGTTTCCAGAACACCAGGGTGAATCAGGATCAGGCAACCACAGCATCAGAGCTGGGGAGAGCCCTGGAGACCTTCCTGCCCCTGTGTCCTGGAGGTCCAAGCCTTGGTCTCCTTGCAGGTGTGGTGAGTAACTGGGTTTGATCTCTTCCTGTCCGGCATGGGCAGGTATGGATTCCAGCAGACGGAGGGCAGACTCCAGAGTGATCCCGACGCCCAGGGGCGGCTGGCCTTTCCAGAAGGCGGCATCACAGAAATCTGAATCCTTTAGAAACCCTTTATTGAGAGGGCTGCATCTGCAAGCAGATCAGGTTTTTCCAACTGCCTCCCATCAGTAGAACTTAGGGGCATATACAGTTATTGGACTGACATCATTACTGTTGGGGTCCCCCTACCAGACCATCACTCCCATAAAACAGGAGCAGCATGGCTCATCTGACTCCTGGGGAGTCGTGCTGGGCTACTGCTGTGTGAACAGCCCCAAGCCCAGAGCTGGAGGTGACAGTGGAGAGATGGCTGCCCACCTGCTGTGTGTGGGTGTGTCCAGCAGATTTTAAAATGGTATGCACCTCTCCACAGTCACCAGAAATAAAATCAAAACAAAAGAGAGCAGAGAACATAATTTTAGAAGCTATTTTAAACAAATGATAAAAACAAGAACCCCCCCAAACCAATTATTACAGTAACTTTTAGTTATTATAGTAACTTATATAGTTTTTATAATTATTATAGTGACTTTTAGGGATTAAACTTCATGTTATTCTTCAATGGAATGCAAAAATATAAAACCCCAGGGGCTGGGGGTTTAGCTCTAAGGCACAGCCCCTGCCTCCAAAGCGCAAGGTCCTGAGTTTGAACCCCAGTACTAAAAAAACAAAAAACAAAAACAAAACAAAACAAACAAGCTCTAGGCCTAACCCCACAATACACAGATAAAACAAAGTGGCTAGAAAGTTTACAGGAAATATTTTTTTACTTTTCAAAAAATGTTAATAAAAAAATTAGGAACCACAAAAAATTACAGAGGGTATATTTCAGCTGATAAAATACACAAAGAAACAAAATTCCTAAGTGTTAAGGAATGGACTTGATTAGTATTAAAATTTTGAAAACAAAAACTGTTCATAAAACAGAGAAATTATCACATCATAGTAACAAGAGGAAAATGTAATACATGTCTCAATCATTAAGACCAAGGAGGCAAAATCAGGAATAAGGATAATAAAAATCACATATGGAAAATGGTGAGATAAAGACCGGCAGCCGATCGTAGCCTCTCTAGGATCTGGAATCCAGACAGCTGGAAAACAACAACTTAGCAAAGAGAAAAGGAAGAAGAGCTCTGAAAACCAATAAAAAGCCAACAAGAAAACTAGAACTCAGAGAAACTGAAGACAACCCAGAAAAAAGAACGAAGCCGTCTAGACCAAGAACCTCAGAAAGGGGACCTGTCTAAAAATCACAAGGTAAACCCTAGAGAGAAACAATGGACCTGAAGCTCTAGTCCCAAGAAAAGCCCGTGGCTGTGGTAAGCTCCACAGTGTATATGAGTTTACCCTTCTGTGTGTCAGATGAGAGTTGGAGAACAAACCCACTGCAGCGCCTGCCATATTAGGAATGATTAATTGGGAGCCATTTTGGGGAGGGATTAATTGTTCAAAACTGAGCTACTCTGGGAATCAGAAGTCCCAGAGACACACTTTACTTCAGAGTGTCTGGGGTTGCCTTATCACAAGGGCTGGGTGGTAGATGGCCACAAACATAGTTGTGGAGCGGGGGAGGGCAGTCACAGACCCTCTTCGAAGTTTAAACTGTGGTGAGCTCAGTTGGGGAAGGACAGGAGGACATGGTTGTTTTACCTTCTGTGGTGAGAATCCAGGCCAGTCGATGTTTTCTGAGGGGGCTGGGTGGGAAGGTGCTAGCAGACTGCTTGACAACACCGTCAAACTTGTACCTTGCCATGTCCAGCACAGAGTTCAGTGGTCTTCACTTTCCCCACCTGACAACATGATCGAGGCTTGGATGGTCACCACATCCTGGACTGCGTGGCCTCTGGAGTCAAAGGGGCACCTCAGGCCATAAAGCTAGTTTGAGCTGGCAGTGGCTCGGGGTGCACAGAGGGGGACCGCACTGAGAAACTGGAGTGAATGTGGCTGTGACCCAGAAACCACCCCACCGGTAGACCCCACCAGGCAGGAAAGGTGGCCCGGGGTTCAGACACACAGGCACAGGAAGGCGGGATGGAATCAAAAGGAGGTCTCACCGTGGTTCACTATCCTCCCCTGTACCTGGTGGTTTCCCAAACTACAGGCCCTGGAAGGAAACCGCTCCCCTGACACAGAGGAACGCTGGAGACTTTTTCTTTGTCATTTACCCACCCCCCATTTTTCCTTTCTTTTTTTCTTTGTTTCATTCTTTTCTTGTATTTATTTTTTTGGTACTTTTACCTAATTCTATTAACTTTCTTTTATTTCTTAGTTGGATTCCTTATCTCACTGTACTCCCTCCCTTGTTCTTTTTCTTTTACGAATTTTGTTTTCTTCATTTTTCCCTCTCCTTACCCTCTCTGTTTTTTTATCATTACAACTAAGCTTTACTAATTTGAAAAACATATAGTTGACTCAATGCTGTTATTGCTAAATGCTTTTGTATTGGTAATAGCTGTACAGTTGCCGCAATTAGTAGGAATTTACTGTCTATCAATATTTGGCTTATCTTTGTGTCTGTGTTGTCGTTCCCTTATTAAGGGTAGCATAGGTAGAGCTTTTATTGTTTCTTATGGCATGGCAATATCCAGTGTGTCTGGGACTCCATTATTTTTGCTGATTTCTTCGCTCTTGCCAGTGGTGGCATAGTTATTCGTGTTATTAGTTTCTTTACTGTCTGCAAACATCTGTCCTTTGTGTCATCAGCATCCTTGCAGTTCATCCTCTCTTCTCTGTGTGATGATGGGGATGACCCCACACACACACCAGAAGAAGGCTGGATCCTACAAAAACCCTCAAATATTATGCCGAGTCAGTCGACAAGAAGTATAAACACCAAAATATAACCAAACAGCCAGGCATGGTGGTGCATGCCTGTAATCCCAGCACTAGGGAGGCTGAGACAGGAGGATCGCTGTGAGTTCAAGACCAGCCGGGACTACATAGTGAGTTCCAGTGCAGTCTCAACTACATGGTGAGACCCTGCCTCAAAAAACAAATAAACAAACAAAAATATAGAAGTACACACATAACCAAACATAATACATCACAGGGATACAGATTCTAATTAAGGAGATCTACACAGTCCAATCAAAATTTTTCTATCCTAAATGATCTTCTACATGCAACACAAAAACAATAGGAGTAGGGTGGAACCTCAGTTCATGAAGTTGTTTTACGATTTTGAAAAAGGTGGCCACGGTTGCGTTTGTGCAGGGAAAGGTGGCCACGGTTGTGTGTGTCACCTGATGCGGAATTTGCAAACAAGAACAAACTTTTGCCAAATGGTTGTTTTGTAGCAAGTTGTCACCAAACAAAAGTATGTGTGAACCGAGGGGCCACTGTACAAGAAAGCAAGGCAGCAATATGCCTCCCAAGCCCTGAGCTCTTCAAAAGCTGATCTCTTGCAGAGTGAAATTACAGACAAAGACCTCAAAAAAAATCAAATGGTCAAAATGTTTGACAAACTCAAAGAAGAAACATGTAAACAATTTCATTCAATGTTCAGTGAGCTTAAGACTTCATTAAACAGATAAAGGATTTTACCAAAAAAAGTTTGACAAGCAAGAAGAATCAAGCAATAAACTAACTGAATTAAATAAGACAAGATGTGAACCACCAGTTTGATAAAGAATTAGCAAGTATGAAATAAAAGCAATCAGGAATACAACATATAAAAAATTAAATGAAACACATGGATAGTAGATTTGACCGATATAAAGACAAAGTGTTAGAAATTGAAGATAAGGTAGTGGCAATAGTGGCATAAATTCAGTGATACCCTAAAAACAAGACACTGTGCAAGCTGGATCGAATAGCTGCTAGATGATTCCAAAAAATTGCCAGAATTATAGAAGTATAGGAAAAATTAGAAGATGACTCAAAAGGTATAAATTTTTTATTCACTGAAATTATAGCAGAAAACTCTCTAAATTTAGGGAAAGAATTAATGTTCAGGAGACATATAAGACCCCAAATAGCTAGACACAAAAGAACTTCACAACCGATCATAATCAAAATTTCAGAAGTTCAACAAAGCAAGAGAATACTAAAAGCTGTTAGAGAAAAGCTGCAAGTTAGTTATAAATGCAAGCCCAACAGAATTATAGCAGATTTCTCAGCACAAACCTTAAAGATCAGGAGAGCTTGGAGCACAGTTTTCCAAACCTTAGAAGAAAACCATTGTCAACCCAGGCTTTTATATACTACAAGATAAATCTTCAAAATTGACAGAGGTGACTTTCCATGGCAAAGAAATTCTAAAGAAATGCATCACTGCTGTACCAGTATTGTAGAAAATATTCAAGGGAATCCTAGACAGACACAAGGAGACCACTAGCACCAAAGAGCCCAAAGGAATGTAGACATCTAACTGGGAGAATGGTTAAACAAAAGGAAAAAAAATAACAACACTGGAAAAAAATTCAACATTGGAAAAATAATGCAGTAACAGGATTCAGTGAACGCTTTACAATAGTAACTCTTAATAGCCAAGGTCTTAATTCCCCAGCCAAAGGACACACGTTGGCAGATTGGGTCAAAAAATGAAATGCAACCACATATTGCCTATATGAGATGCACCTCATCTAAAAGGAAGCTCACAGCCTGAATGTAAAAGGGAAATGACACTGCTTGCAATTGGAGCCCGAAAACAAGTAAGAGTAGCTATCTTACTTCCAGACCCAGTGGACTTCAAGCTCAAACTGGTCAGAATGGACAAAGATGGTGCTACACATTGGTAAAGGGAACAATTTAACAGGAAGAGATAACAGTTATAAGCTTCTGTGCACTGAATGTTGGCATATCCAATTTCATAAAACCACAACCATTGGACATGACAAGACAGGTAGACACCATGACAATCATTAGTGGGGAGATTCACCACCCTACTTTCAAAATTAGGTCAACCACATGAAATATTACAGTTAAAACACGCCACTGAACAAAAGGACTCAACAGATCTCTACAGAGTGTTTCATTCAACAACAACAGAATGCATGCTTTTCTCGGCAGCCTGTGGATCTTTTTCCAAAATAGACCATCTCTTGGGCTATAAAACATGCTAAATAAATACCAAAGACTTGAAAGAAACCCCTGCATACTATTAGGTCACAGTGGAATGGAGCTAGATGTCAACAGCAAAAAAAAAAAAAAAAAAAAAAAAAAAAAAAAAAAAAA
>NW_022900933.1:33843849-33884222 GCF_012274545.1 Fukomys damarensis | reverse complement strand
AAAAAAAAAAAAAAAAAAGAAAAAGAAAAAAATCACAGAAATGACACAACATATGGAGATTAAGGAATATGTTAATAAATAACGGATGGGTCACAGAAGAAATTAGGGAAGAATTTAGACATTCCAAGTGATAATGGAAGCACAACATGCCAAAACCTATGGGACACCACGAAAGCAGTTCTAAGAAGGAAGTTGATAGGTGTGGATGTACACATTAAAGAATTGAGCTGGGGATTTAGATCAGTGGTTCCTCCGCCTGCCTCGCAAACACAAAGTTCTGAGTTCAATCTCCAGTACACCCCCCCAAAAAAGAATTGAGCCGTCCCAAATAAGTAGTTTAATGATGCAACTGAAGGTCCTAGAAAAACAAGGAGCAATCCAAACTTAAAATTAATAGAAGGGAAGAAATTAGAAAGCTCAAAGTGGAGATCATGAAACTGAGACAAAAAAATATTACAGAGGAAGAGTGAATCAAAGAGTTATCTTTTGAAAGGATTAGCAAGATTGATAAACCCTCAGCCAAACTTAACAAAAAAATGAGGAAGAAAAAAAGCAAAGAAAAAACTCTTATCAGTTCAATTGGAAATGAATAAAAGCAAAATCACAACGGACATAAAAATCTAGCCAAAATCCAGAGGATTATAAAAACTACTTTGAAAATGTTATTCCAAGAAATTGAAGAACTCAAAAGAAACGGGGGAAATTCCTAGATGCATATGATTTACCAAAGTTGAACTAAGAAGATATAAAAATTCTGAATAGAACAATGGCAGTGAAACAGAGACAGGAATAAAGATTTTACCAACGAAGAAAAGCCCAGGACCCAATGGATTCCCCACAGAGTTCTATCAGAACATTAGGAAAAATCCAATGCCAATACTCCTCAATCTTTTCAATGAAATTGAAAGGGTGGGAGTACTGCCAAGATTATTCCTCGAGGCTAAAATTTCCCTGATACCGGAATCAAACAAAGACAAAAAGCACAACAAAACAAAACAAAAACTCAGGCTGTACCTTAATGAACATAGATGCAAAAATCCTCAATAAGATACTGGCAAACAGAATCTAAAGACATCCCCTTGTTTCTGGGCAGGCAGGAATCTGACAATATTGTCAAAATGGCCATATTACCAAAAACTGATGTACGGATATAATGCAATCCTAATCAAAATACCAACAGCATTCTTCACAGAAGTAAAGCAAACAAACAAACAAAAAACCAAACTTAAAATGTATATGGAACCAGAAGAGACCCAGAATAGCAAAAGCAATCCTGGGCAACCACAGCAAAGCAGGCGTCACAATCCCAGATTTCATTATTCTACAAAAGTACCTTTTTACAAAGGTAAAAATGGCATGGAATGGACCCAAAAACAGACATGTGGGTCCATGGAACCAAATAGAGGACACAGAAACAACTCCAAGAACATTCAGCTATCTGACCTTCAGCAAAGGGGTCAAAAACATGCTGGAGGAAGGCAGCTTTTTAAACCAATAGTACTGGGAAAACTGGCTATCCATGTGCAGGAAATGAAATCTAGTCCTATATCTCTTACCATGTACTAAGATAAAACCAAAATGGATCGAAGACCTAGATATTAACACATAAACACTGAGTCTACTAGAAGATAAACAGGCTCAGGAAATAACTTTCTGAACAGAGCCCCAATTACAAAGGGAATAAAACCAATCAGTGGAATTATATCAAACTAAAAAGCTTCTGCACAGAAAGGAAGCAACTGAGAAAGAGACAACCTACAAAATGGAAACAAAATTTGGGGGATGTAAGGATGGAGGGAGACAGAAGAAAGGGGAAGGGAGGGAAAAAGACTAAGATATGATAAGTACACACGCCAATCCCTCACTATGTATTGCAATCAGGTACTAATAAGAAACTCAAACCACAGCCATGTATGTGTGTATGTATGTATGCACACATTTTTTCTTTTGAGTTGCTTTACAACTTTTCCAATCCCATGGAAACTAAAAAAAAAAAAGGAATAATAAATTTTATTGCAATAAAAATATAGCTAAACCCCCAAAAGCACAATCTCAATTTAGAAAGCCTCATCCTAGCACTCTGAACTCTAACAGCATCAACAGCAGCCCCTGAGGAGAACCATTTATGAAGAATAGGAAGAGTTTGTCTCCTAAATACACCTGAGGTTGGAGAGTAGCTCGGAGCTGCAGTTGGAGACCGTCTGGAAAGACCAGAGGTGACCATGCAATTCACCCACTGGCATAAAAGTTGGTGTATCTGTGTCACGGGATCTGGATTTGTTCCCTGTGGCAGCTGTCATAATTGTTACAAGCTTGGTGGGATTAGACAACAGAAATGCAATGCTCTCATGACCCAGGGGACTGCTGGACTGAAATCAAGGTGACAGGAGTGGTTGCAACCTCTCTGGGCTCCAGGGAACGGTCTCTTCCAGCTGCCTCAGAAGTCCTGGGTTTGAGGCTGCATCTTCCCATACCTCCCTCTGCCTTCAGGCCACCTGTGACCCTGTGGGTCTGTTTCAGGTCCCTCTGAGCCTAAGAAAAAGCTCTCAAAATGAAAAGGAAGCAATTCATGGAAAAAAGGGCTGATACTCTTTTTAGATTTCTGCAACTACACCTACCAGTAGGGGTGTTAATGGATAATTTTAAAACTTTTTAAATAGAAGTAAAATATAATAATACAAATAAAAATATGTAACGATAAATTAGAGATTTTATTTAACTCCTTAGTCAAGGAAGCAATCACCAAGATGGTACAGTTGGCTTAAAGGAGGAGAGAAAGAGCTGAGACACGTACCAACCACTAGGTATTTTTGGGAGGCAGCTGGGCACTGCAAATGATATTTCAGTGTACGACGGGCCACATACACAGCAGGGCCGCACAGACCACAGCGGAGCTGAAAGTTCCTCTCACCTAGTACTTCTGTCATATGCTCTCTGTTCAGACACAAAATGCCCAGAACGGTGCTGCCCTCCGGTTCCTCTCAGCCATTCCGAAGAGCTGAACACGATGGGCCACTTGCTCTGTGCCTCAAAAGGGGCTTGGCCAGTGGCTTGGGGCACAAGTCTGTCTGTGAGAGGCTTGGAGGAGGCCTGGTTCGGGGGTCTTTTGTGGAGTAAGATGTGTCCACACTGCTTTACACATGGTTAATCTGCTTTGCTTTACGATGGACCCTCGAATTACAACTGGCCTGACATACAAGCAACTTGGCTTATAACTGGAATTTTAGCTTTAACTTATGAAAGTCCTGAGTTATCACCTGAATACCAGCCACTTGTGCTTCCAGATAGTCTCAGATGCAGATTTAACCTTTAGAGAGCTCTGGAAGGAACATGGACAGCATCCTCTCCTGTGTGGGGTTAACTGAGAAATCCTGGGCCATTGTCTCTCTAAGGACTGTGAGACCTGCCTGGGTACAGGAGACAGACTTTGAAGCCTGTGTAGAGGAGCCTGGGCCTTCAGTTGAGCAACTTGAGTTACAACCAGCTCTCAGGAACGAAATGAGTTCGTAAGTCAAGGGTCCACTGTGTTTTGTTTTCTTCTGTAGCCTGCAGAGCCCTCAATGCACTGTTTGTCACGAATTGTCCCCAAAGAAGTACAGGGCGTGGTGTTTCCAAACTCATCCACAGGAACCCTGCTTTCTGCCTTCCCTAGGCAGCAGCTGGAGGAGCTGGGGCTCCTGTGGCACAGCGAGGGGGCATGAGTTGTAACTCCTAGGAAGAGAAATGGAAACAGGAGCATCTCAATTTCAGAGATACTGGTGGTTGGGTCTCACATGTGAGGGAGGCCGGGGTGCTGTCCCTACCTTGCCTGCTCCTCCCCATGGCCACAGTGTGACGGGGCTCAAGAACTCGGCAGCCTCCTAAGTACATGTTGAGTTTTGTGTCATCTGTTCATGTGTGGGGCGGGGTGGAACCCAGGGCCTCAGGCATGCTAGATGAATGCTGAGCCACTGAGCTGCGGCCCCCTCCCCTTGCTCCCCACTCTGAGGGGTGGCTCACTCCTACGAGGTGGCTGCACAGAAAGCAAAGGATAACACAGTGGCCAAGAGCACGGACACAGAAAGAACTGAGTTCAAGTCTTGCTTCAGTCTTCTGAGACTGCGGTGTGACTGAACTTGTATTCGACCTCTCAGAGCTTCCAGGTTCCCCTCCAGGAGCTGGGAATTACGAGACCCATCTTGTTGGCTGTAGCTGGAATCTTGCTAGTCCTATCTTGTGGCCCATGCATTCTGAAGCTCCGGCTTTTCTAATGAAGTTCAGAGAGGTTTAGTGACTTGTGCAAGCGCACACAGCTAGGGGTGGTGGGACTGGGAGACCAGTCAGCACTTTGCTCTCTCCTTTCCCTCCCATCTCTGTCTCCATGCTCTTTCTCCTCCGTCCCCACCCACTGCCCAGGTTCAGGATTGAGTCACCTCCATGATGACTATCAACACCGAATCCAGGCTCTGAACCCTGCTTCTCCCCTTCCACGACTGACAGCATGGTCTTTCTGTTTTCCTTTTTCTTTTCTTTTTTGGGGGTGGTGGTGGTGGTGGTTAAGATAGGGTCTCACTATGCAGGTCAGGCTGGCCTTGAACTCACTATGCAACAGAGGCTGGTCTTGAACTTGCAGCGATCCTCCTGCCTCAGCCTCCTACTTGCTGGGATTACAAGCATGTGCCTGGCAAACATGGTCTTTCTTCTCAGGTATTCACTCATTTAACCTAAATGCAACCTTACCAAATGTATTGTATTGTTTGCATTTAAGAATACAAAAGCCCCCAGGGCCGGAGATTTAGCTCAGTGGCACCATGCCTAACTTGCACGTGCAAGTGCAAGGTCCTGAGTTCAATCCCTGGTACAAACAAAAAGAAAGAAAAAAGAATACCAAGGCCGCCAGAAATCTGGAAGTGAAGACTCCTGGTCAGTGGCAGAGCAGGGGTGCTGAGCAGATTACCCGGCTGAGGTGGTTTCCTGAGGCTGCAGGAGGGAGGACCACAGGCACAGATGCTCCCGTGACTCTGAAAGCTGGATGTCCAAGATTAGGACAGGATTCCTCTGAGACTTTATGTGGAACCTACTCCACGCTTCTGGTTGCAGCTCGAGATTGGTGATGTCCGTTAGCTTGCAGATCTGCCTCTGCAGTCACATCGCCACTGTTTCATTTGGGCTTCTCGAGAGGAACAGATTTAAGGTAATAATATAACATGATGTGTGTTCTGATGTCCCAAAGACTCAACAGGCTTACAATGGCTGACTTCAGAATCAGGGGTGAAAGAATGCAAAATCGCAGTCTGTACCCTGGAGAGCAGGAGGAGCCAGTGGAAGGCTGAAGAGCCTGTGTGGGGAGCCTGCAGGAACTGGAGATGACCTCCTAAGGCAATGTGAAGACCACAACTCCTCTCAAGATGCAAAGGGAGTTTCCATTTTCTTTCTCTTTTTATTCGGTCCATGCTACAAGCCTACTGGAAGGTGCCACCCACATCCGGGGCGGGTCTTCCCTCCTCTGTTTGCAGCCTAAATGTCAATCATCTGCGTTCTACCAATCTGCTAAGCATTCCTTAATCTATTCAAGTTGATGTCACCCCTCGCTGTCCTAGCCACCTTCTACCCAGTAAGGGGGTCATCACACGCGTTCTCTCAAGTGTCACTGACCTTCTTCTTGGAAGGACCACACTGGTCTTCTTGGAAGGTCCTTCACTGGATGAAGCACCCACTCCCCATTTGATCTTAATGACACCCTTTTCATCTATTTCTGAGTGAGGTGACAGTCTGAGGTTCTGGGGTTAGGACTTCAGCTTATCACTTAGGGGACATATTCCAAGCCATAACCATGTTCTTTAGCCATCACCTCATTGTTAGTGGGCTTCCTGCTATTTCCCAGCTTTCTCTGTTACACGTGCAAAGCCATGTCCAGGAGTGTGTGGCTGTAGGACAGGTTCCCAGCAGGGACTTCCTGTCCCGAGTGTATGCCTGAACCTGAGTTCCGCTCTTCAAAACTGCCGCCCTCTTCCTCCACCCTCCTACCATGTCTGAAAACAGATTTTGGCCTTTGCATACTCAGTAGATAAAATTACAGCCTCACACTTTTAAGTGTATTTCTGTTCTCAAGTGTGCAGGTGGGCCTCTTTAAACATGTTTAAAGCCCATTTTTATTTTCTTTACTGTGAACTAATTGTTCACCTCTTTTGTTCAGTTTTTCCATTCAGAATTCAGTCTGAATGGGCTTGCAGGAGCTCTCTGGAAATATCCTTTCTCTTTGACGTGAGTGGTACATTCCCCTCCTGCCCCTTTCGTAATTTCTTTGGAAGTTATTCTTGTTTTTAAAAACTTTTTCCCATGCACACATTTTTCTTTCTATGGCTATGACATTTATCAGTTTTTTCCTGTTTCTACATTAGGTGTCATGGAGCCTTGCCAGAGCATCTCTCTGATTATGCCACTGTGCTGCTAAGGTCCCCGAGAGGCTCTTCCCTGCCCTTAGCATAACACACACTCACCTTGAAATAGCCCAGAGACGCCTACCTCAGACCCCACGCTGCCCTGCACAGGCCCTGCCCAGTGAGTTCTTTGTAGCACAATCTCGTGATCTTTAGCTCACTTGTGCTTTCTGCCTGCCCATCTCCCGGCTCCACTTTCAGGAGGCAGCCTGGGGTTGGGCAGGCATTGAACAGCCCCAGCTGCTGAGCCCTGGGATCCAAGGACACGGATTTCCAGCCAGTGGCAGCCTGATGGGACCCTGAACATGGCTGGAGATTCACATGGCCACTTCCTCCCCCGCATGGTGCAGCCTGCATCTTAGGATTTACTGGAATGGCATCATCGTGGCTTTAAATACTCAGTAATTTAGGGCTGCATGCTGGATTTTGTGGGACCATTGTTTGCTTATATGAAAAAGAAGGAAATAGCCCCAGTAGGATGTGAGGCATTTTCCTCAACCTTTTTCACAAGTGAGACCACCCAAGTTGATCAAATGCTCCTAGAAGAGACCAGTCACCTTTGACAATCTTGTACAATTTCATGGAATACTTCCCGGGGCGCCTGACACCTTCCACCTTCAGCCTTTTGGCAGAGTGGCTTTTCTGACTCCTACACCTACTCACCTGCATCCTCCTCCTCCACTTAACCTGGAGACTCAGGTGTGGGAACAACCAACTCAGCACCCAAGAAGGCCACAGCAGCCCAGCTTCCTGGAGGGAGCCATGTCAGAAGATGGAGAGGCCACGGCCCTGGAGCAGGAGAGGGGGGCAGCAGGGTCCAGGGCAGCATGGCCCAGACTTGTAGGAGAGTCTCCTCGTCGCCAGTCGGCTACCGGGACACTTTGGGAGTCGGTTCTGGGCTGGAACCCATGCAGCTTCTGGCCTGGCCTGTGTCTGCTGTCCTTCTGCCTCCCATTTCATCTGTCTGGCTCTCTATAATGCACTCCAACAAGGATGCAGCCGAAACCTGAGTAAGAAAGAGTGTGAACGTGGATCAGTCCCTCCCTGTGCAGAGACCGTGGGCAGGCAGTGATGGTAACAGGTTGGGCTGAGCCTTCCGCCCCAAATATCTGTCCGGGTTTCTGTGAATGGGATCCTCTTTGGGAAAAGGGCCTTTTCTGGTGTGGTTGAATTAAAAACATTGAGATAGGATCATACTGGGCTACTGGAGTGGCTCCCAAGTCCAGTGACAAGAGTCCATACCAGACGTAGATGAGAAGGCTGGCACAGATGAGGTCATGTGACTGCACAGGCAGGACAGGGATGGGATGGTGCAGCCACAAGCCATGGCCTGCCCAAAGCCACCAGAGGTTGGCAGAGACAAGGAGGCACCCCCTAGGCACTTTCAGAGGAAGTGTGGCCCTGCTGGCACCTCGACTTTGAACTCTGGCCTCCAGAGCTGGGAGAGCAGATGTCTGTTTGAAGATACTGGGCATGTGCTCGTGTGCCACCCTGAGGACTAAAGTTTTACTCTTGTATCTGCTACCCCCAAATCCACTATTCCGCATTGGAAAAGTCACTGCCTTACTGCCACGTGAGGGTTCCCCTGCTCTCCAGCATGGGGCAGTGATGGTGCTTCCAGCCCAGCCTAGCACCCTCCTGAGCAGCAGGCAGCCCTGGCTCTGTTTCCTCCTCTCCCTTCCCGCACAGTTATTCCCACCACAGTTGACCTGCATAAACCTATCATCAAAGAATCACCAGGAAACAATGGTGTAATTTCAGTGAAACCAATACTTCCTCAGATGCTAGGGACTGTGGAGGGAAAACCTGCCACCCACCCCAAAATGCAGTAAAGCACAATCTGCTGTAGACTTGGAGGCAGAAGAGGCATCGCAGGAACACTCTCAGGGCAGAGAAGACCCCTGAGGACGCGTGGGTAGGGCCCTTTACACAGCGGTCTCAGCCTCAGAAGCACTACATTGGGGTCACCTGGGCAGGCTTCTTTAAATGCTAATTTTTAGAAGTCAGAAATCCTGGAGGATTTCTGTCAGGCATGTATTTTTAAAGTTGCACCCAAAATTTTTCAATTAGCAATAATCGCACCTCGGATAAACCTCATAGGCTACGATACTGCCACCTCGCAAAGCTTGCACCCAAAAATTTTAACACAAAGGCAAGACCACTGATAAAAAGAGGTTTTTAAAATATGGTCCTTGAATGTCACCAGGGAGCTGGGTAGCAAGGCATCGGTAATATCCTCAGGCCCTGTTCAAATTTCCCCAGGACAGAAATGCAGGGGTGGCTGAAAGAGCTCCCTGGGGGGCCTCTGTGTCATCTCACGTGAGACCCACATGAGGTGTGGTCAAAAGATATGGTGAAAGTTTAAGTTTAAAAAATGATTACAGTGAAAACCGTATTGCCATTACTGTGATCTGCAAAATCCTCCCCTCACTTCAGACACACTTAGCCCACAGTTCTTGCCACTTTCGGAAACAGTTCTAGAAGTCTTGTTTCATGATTTTTTTTTTTAGCAGATTTTTTTTTTTTTTGGGTATTGGGGTTGAACTTGGGACCTTACACTTTCGAAGCAGGTGGTGGAACCACTGAGCTAAATCCCCGGCCCATGAATTTTTTTTTTTTTTTTAAATCTGCCTCAGTATCCTGAATTGATTCAAAACACTTATAGAAACTTCTGTCAAATTTTAAAAATTATATTATGGTCCTTAGCCACCCTTATTCATCAGATCTGGCACCTGTGAGATTTCCAGCTCTTCTCCAAAGTCCAAATGACCATTACAGGTAACTGTTTGGAATCTATTCAGGACATCAGGGTAGCCATGACAGTGTAACTAAAGACACCCTCCCCTACGTATGTCCACTGAGGCCAGGGTGTGGCTGTCCCTTCAAGGGGTGACCGGCACCCTGATCCTTGGCACAGTTGCCCGCGCTGCCCCAGCTCTCTCGCCTGGTTCTTCTGGTCTCAGAGAAGGGAAGGGTGATGCTCAGGAGCCCTCAGGCCAGGGGTCTCATCGGGTGTGGGGGAGGCGGGGAATGACGTGTGTGTGCTCAGGTTGGGGGTGCAGGGAGGGGGTCTCAGCACAGAAAGGTGGAGCTGGGGAGAATCTCCATGGGGTTCAAATGGAAAGTTCAGCAGCGGTGGCAACCCACTGGCTATTGTGCTCCCAGAGATAACTGAAAGTTGGGTTTAATCACAGCTTCATTAAAAAACGCCCTACACTTCTCTTTTGCAGGGCAGTTGTCCTAAGCAGACAGGCTCCAGCTCACCCACAGATTAGAAATACTTTTGCGGTAAAGGAAATCTTGTTCCCTTTAATTTAATGTCTTTCGGAGTGTTATGAATGACTCCACATTTTGAAGCCCTTTGAGCTCCTCTGTTAACTGGGACTTTAGCAGAACCATGGCTTTGATGTCTCCTGGGCAGATTGTCCTCTCTGTTCACGGGGAGGGACTGCTACTCCTTACCTCGTTAGCATGCGGAAGCATGGGTCTCATTTACTGAGACGTAATAAATGTCTAGTGGACTGTTGTGACCCCTCTTTTTAAGGTCGCACATGTGTTTATTCTGGGAAATACACAAGGAATTCTGACTCTTGCGAGCAGATTTGGAAGTTATGTCAGAGAAAAGTACAGTGACAGAGCCGTGAGGCGGACCCGGGCCCAGCCCTCTCCCACAAGGGGCGGTGTCTGGTTCTGGTCCTGGCCCCGTCCTGGACTTGCTCTATGATGTGTCACGGTTTGAGTCTCCTGTCTCTGAAATAAAGGCACTGCTCTGGGCCGGCATTTGCTAATGTTTACTTGATGCTACCTTGGTGTATGAGTTATTTTCAGCTCAGGGATAGTATTTAAAAATTGTAATGATTACACAGTTAATTTAATATTGAGGTAAACAACATATGTGGCATATCAAATCTATGGTTTTGTAGGGATTCCTGGATAATTTTGATTTCTCTTTAAATTAAATTAATGAAAAGTTTTAGAAGGAGCCAATTTAAAGGAAAAGAGTTTAAAAAATACAAAGTTCTTTCTGGATGGTGCAAAGTTGCGAAAGTTTAAAGGATGAGGCAAACATCAAAAATTAAAACAGTGAAAATTTTTAGAGAAAGTTCAAGAAAAATAGGGTGCAAAAATTGTAAAAGTGCAAAGGTTCCTGGCTGAAAGTGGACCAGTAGCTGCTTGGATCCTCTGGAAGGAAATGAATCCAGACTGGACCATTTATACCACTGTGATTCCGCATGGCTATTTTAACACAGCATCTTCAGATTACTGGGTTCTCGGGGTGCTGATTTTCTTGGTTACCCTCCCGGTGACTTCATCTGAGCCTATGGCTTGCAACTTTTGGTCACAACCTCGTGTCTCCTAGGAGCTGCTTCCGTGGGGCTCCTGCACACTTTGGCTACGAAGTTGTTGCTGCAGATTGATCTTTGCCCTTGCTCTGCCCTAGGTTTTATGTTAACACATTTGAGTAGGATTTCAATGCCTTGTGAGGAACCAAAACTATTTGGCACAGGCTAATGATTCCTAGAAAGCAGATGATGATGATGATGATTTTGGCTCCTGCTAGGGCCATGGACACATGGGCATACTCCCTTGTCATTTTTCTGCTAGTGACTTTATGCAAGGGCCTCATCTCCTCCCTCTTTACACGGATCTGAGCATCCTGCTCTGGGATGAGGACAGACAGGAAGGGCTACAGCTGATGCGTTTCAAGTGTTGTGGGAGGCCAGGAGCCACTAGAGTTCACTCCTTCGCTCCTCACCTACACGCACCAGGCACCAGCACATATCCCGGCTCTCCGGTGGGCACTGGGGTACATCTTGCAGGGCTCACCTTCTGAGAGGGTCAGGATTCAAATTCCAGCTCTACCACTTGCTGTTCATCTTGGGCAAATGATTAATCTCTCTGAGCCACGCTCCCGCCAGCCTTCGCTCTAACAAGAGGCGACGCAGAGTATCGGATGTAGAGAGGTTGATGGCTTTCCTGGACGGGCATTTGAAGGTTCTCTCTTCTGACTGGTTCATATTTGTTTGTTGTAGTAAAATAAAATAAATGCGAGTGGGGAGCGAGCCAGGTAGAGGGGAGGCTCAGGCTGGTCCTCCAGGAGAGGAGGGATTAGGGAAGCTGGAAGGATGGCCGGGGAGCCCCAAGACTCTGCCTAAGGCTTGGGGTCCCGGAGAGC
This sequence comes from Fukomys damarensis, assembly GCF_012274545.1. Lineage (NCBI taxonomy): Eukaryota > Metazoa > Chordata > Mammalia > Rodentia > Bathyergidae > Fukomys > Fukomys damarensis. The sequence goes on along the minus strand of NW_022900933.1, from coordinate 33,872,627 downwards.
TCAACCAGCTTGGTTTTGTGCCTCTGCCCAGCCACGCCCTACTGCATGTGTGCCAGTGTGGGGCAGGCAGTTGTATTTAGCGCGACTTTAATTTGCATTATCTCTTCCATCCTCCTGACACGACTTAGAAGCTTTCTGTACTCATTCCACAGACGAGTAAACTGAGGCCTCTGGAGGTCAGAGGACATCCAGGACCGTGGCTAGGAAGCCAGACGGGTTCCAAAGCTCACACTTAATCCTTCCAGGACGCTCTCACAGCTGCTGCACCGCCCTTTAGGGAACTCTAAGTATTTCTGATTGTTTAACCAGCTGGAAAGTGCTACGTGGTATCCAAAGCAGGCTGTCGCAGTCTAGCTCAGATTCCGCCACCGTTTTCACAGTAGCTTCAGCCACGGTAATCCCTCCTCGGGCCCTTCATCCTCTCCTTTCAATAAGGTTAATCTGGAGCCCCCTCTTGTTCCTCCCTGCTCTTAAATAACAGGGGTCCCCCCCTCTGCCTTAGAAAGGGGTGCGAGGGAAGGGACTGCAGCTGCACCAGGAGCTCCTTGGAGGACCTGAACACACCTGGGTGCTGAGTCTTTCCCACTGCAATCTCCAAACTCTGGAGCCGATGGACAGGCAAGATCACGGAAAGTGGACATCAAGGTGCACTGGACAGAACAGTGGGGCGGGAGCTCGCGAGCGTGACATACAAGGGCATGGTTTTGTCACCGAGCTGCCCGTGTAATTGCAATAGGGCTCTTATGTTATTAAACAGACCCCCGGGCAAACAAAAGGGATACTGTTTCTTTCATGAGTAATGTGCTAACTCACCCCTGGAAAGAAAAAAAAGTTCAAGTCCAATGTGGAGACTGAGACAGCGTAAGATTTATTACAGAGGCTACAGAAATGATTCCTCTTTCACAGCACTTAAATTGTCTAATTATTTGCAGCTGTTTCCAATTTGGCTCTGGCCGTTAATGAAGGGCGTGCGTCTTGCCTCTCAGCAGTACAGAGCACACAGAGGAGTTGGACAAGAGCGCGTCCAGGCGTGCTGCGGGAATCCTGCACCCAGCTACCTGTCTGCCTTCATCACCTGTCCCTGAGATGGAAGGGCAGCTTGGGAGACACGGACCACCTTCCCATGACCGAGGGGCGCTGGCTAGAGCACCTGCAGGTGGAGGGGCCACAGCCTTGACCTCCTCCAGTAACCTGGGGCATCTCTGGTCCCCTTGGGTCTCCTGAGAAGCCACAGCCAGGGCATCCCTGTTGAGGTGGGGTGAGACGGTGGGCGTCTCCATCCATCCTCGTCTAAGCCTGACACACAGAAGCGGCAGGGGAACCCCAGCCAGTCTGCACACCTCCAGTCTCTATTCCCTTCCGGACCCCTCCCCTGAATCCCCGGCCCCTGTGTCTCCTTGCCTGGGACATCTCTTCTGCTTGGATTCTGAGCCAGGTGACCATAGTCTCCATTTGCTCAACAAACATGGAATGGACACTGAGTCAAGGCAGAGGGTTTAGAAATGAATGAGATGTATTTTATAGCCCTCTAGATTGCAAGCTGTGAGGTCAGTATATTAATAACCTTTAACTTCTCCCTGATATTTAGCAGAGGTGCTGGAATGCAGTACATGTGCAATAAACCCAAGCTAAATAAATCAGTCAGGATGTTCTGGCTGGAAGGGACCTTGGCAACGAGTGCCTATCTCTTTGATTAAAAAAACTTTAGACTTTTTCCCTCTGAAATAAACATGATATTTTTATATAAGTTATTAACAGTCATTTGTCTTTTTTAGTCTTTTGTTAAATGATGTCATACATATTCTTAAATATGACTGTTTTAGTATATTTGCCTGTTTATAACTTGTTTTTAATCTAAAAAACTTCGTATTATTGCAGATTATTCACACCAGAGAGACTATTCGGTATTTACACGTGTGCCTTATTTATTTCACTTAGGAGTATATTTAGAAATGGGAAGAAAGGAGCTAAAGGTGTTAGGGAAGGTGGGATGTGTAGGGGAAGGGTAATAAGGGAAAAGAAAAAAATGTGAAATAATGAAAAGATGGAAATAAAGTGTTTGTAGACGGAGAGGGGAGGAGGGGGTGAAGGGAGGGCAGAGGTAAGGGGGAAAAATGAGAATCAAGACCTGTCATTGTAAAGGTACAAGATCTCAATGATGAATGTAACTGTACTGTATACCTAAAATGTACCAATAAACTCAATTAAAGCTGAAAAAGAAAAAAAAACTTCATGCAGTGCTAGGAATCCAACACAGGGCTTTGAACATGCTAGGCAAACACCCTCCCACTGAGGATGAGCTACAGCTCCAGGCCTACAACTTGTCTTTATAATGCAATTTTGTTATATTAGCAATAAATGAATAACATTTCCCATGCCATTAGCTTTAACTAAATCATTTTGACAAACATGCCGTATTGTATTGCACAGCTTTACTGTAATTCTTTTCACCAGGTGTCAGACTGGTTAAAGTTGTTTTCATTTTCTTCTTTTGCTTTTGCATATAATGCTCAGTTGAACATCCAGCACTTTACAAAAGAGAACATTGGTTCATAGATCTCTAAGACTAAGTTTGTCTTTCATTTATTTTTAGTTTAAGCAAAACTTACTTATAATATCACAGGGATAATTTCTCTTTTCCTTGGATCTCTACCTTAGTATTATTCTTGTTTATCTTACTCCATAGCTATAATATAGTGAGCTGTAGATGTGTGGAATTTCAAGAGAAATTAAATAAATACACATTTTTATATATTAAAACAGAGAGATTATTGGGTGGGTGTGGTGGTCTATTCCTATCATCCCAGCACTCTGGAGGCTGAGGCAGGAGGATCACAGGTTGGAGTCCTACCTGGGCAAGTCACTGACTTAGTGAGACCTTGTTAATAGCTAACTAAATAAATAAAAATTTAAAAGGGCTGGGTATATAGCTCAGCGCAAAGGTCCTGGGTTCAATTCCTAGTAGTACAAAAGAGGAAGCAGACCTGGAGAGAGGAAGTGGTTTAACCAGGGCCACCTCTGGCTCTGGATGTACCTGTTCCTGTGCTCTCTGTGGTGCCGGGGTGGCGATTCTGCAAACCACGTATTTGTTTTTCCATCACAGAATGAATAAATGGACAAATAAGAAAACAAACGTGAGACATCTCTAAACCGGCTCAAACGTGCTTTTGAACGCGCTGTTTGATGGCGATGGAGAGTGGCATATTTACTCGTGACTTAGAGATGGCGAGCTCAGTTCCCCCGCACCCACGGTGAGGCTCTGAGGGCACTTTAGTATAAACGGCGGGCTCCGGATCTCTGCAGGGACCGGGCAGCGACAGGAGAGGATGGGCTGCCCACCGCCAACTCCCAGGCGGCGGAAACAGCAGAAAACCCACTGTCTCGGACACGAAGACCCAGCCCAGGATTTGCAGAGACCTCGGTCACTGAGAAGTGAGGGAGGCGTCTTAAAATAAAGAGTGGGAGGAAAGAGGGAGGAGCCGCACGGCTTGGGAATCGCCTTCTCGCCCCTGAGCCACATCCGGCAGGACAGACCGCGAGACGTCCAGCTAAGAGAGAAAGGACGATGGCCACACTGCACCCCTGCCCCAACCCCTCCTGCGCCCCACAGTGTGTTCAGCGAGCTCACTGTGTGCCGTGTCGTGTCAGCGTTTTATACAACTGTTTGGCCACAAAAGCTTCGCCTTGTGGGTGACCAGTGATGTGCCTTGAAACCCAGCGGGGCTGGGCACCGAGAGAACCCAGAGCTGGCCTCAAGGGTGTCCTTAGTTGGGGTCAGTGAGGAATGACTGTTTGAATCCATGCATTGATATTTCTTTACGTTTTGGCCTTTGTTAGAATCACCACCACAAGCAAAATGCACTCCTGGTACATAGGGAGCCGAAGACGCATACCTTCATTTTCATCAAGACCTGTACCTCCACCCAAGGAAAGCGTAAATAGACTAGGGGCTACCTTCCCTTTAAGGTTTTCTGTTTCTTCCATTATGGTTGCTGGAGAAAGCTCGGCTGATCGTCCTGCTCAGTCACATGCCAGCTCCTACTACTAACCCGGGGTGCCAGCCCTCTGCCATCCAGGGCTGGGCCAGGAGGCAGCGGGTCTCCCCGAAGAGCAGGCCAGAGGGGCCAGGGAATGGGTCAGAGGGTCAGATCTGTGCTTCTGCTTCTCCCTGGGGCCTAACACACAGTAGATGTGGGGCAGACGGTATGAGGGAATGAGAGAACTCTCTGGCTTTCTGCATTCTTACTTCCTGAACAGATACGAGTTGCTCACTTACTGTGAACGATTGTAATGTCCCTACTGCGCGCCAGCCTCTGTGTCTTGGTGACTGATGCATATGCCTTCCCCTACGGAGCTTATGGCTTCATTGTTTTAATATTTCAGCCTGTTCTGGATCCTACGACCCCAAGGTTCCGGGATTCTGTCATTCTCAAACCCTATGTTATTCTAAGATCCCACAATTTCCTCCCAAGCCCTAGACATCTGCCTTTATTTTGGATCTTCTACTGGGCCAGTTATCTAAATAGGAATCTTCTCAGTTCATTTATTTGTAAACGTGTATCAAGCATCGAGAAAGAGGTCACCTCTGAGAAATTTGTAGATTCAGTTTGAGGTCAATTGAAGCTAACTGTATTAAAGCAAGATCGTTATCTCTCCTCACGAAATATTAGCCATTCTTTTTTTTGGGGGGAAAAACAGGATTAAGCCAAAATAGTTCACATAAAGAAAAAAAAAGGACTTGGATGCAGCATACATGGGCCCATGCGCTCATGTGGTGGCTTCTTAACCATGAACAGGAGGGAAGCGGGAGGGTCACGCTGAGGGGATGTGGGACAGCGGTGGGTCCACAGGAGGGCCAGGGGGAGCAAGAGGCCACTAAGCCCAGCTCAGGTGGCAGAAAGGGCGGAGAACAAGCCCATGCTGGTTCTGCCCCTGGCCCAGTGCTCTTCTCCGTGTGCCCTGGGGCAGGCGTCGCCCCACTACTGCCCAGGGGGATTAAGTGTCCTGTGTGTGGGTTCCCGGGACGCTCTGGGCTGGAACTCCGTGGGGGTCACAGGGCAATTCCCTCCCTGCGCGGGTGTCAGCTGGCTACTTCTCCGAGTCTCTCTTGCTTCAACTCTAAGTTGAGGATGTTGAAGTTCACCATCTCAATATTAAATTGCACATGATCGGTGGTTAATTTTTTAAACACTTCTTCATACATTCTATGGGCTATTGCAGCAAAACCTCAGCAGCCCAAGTCAGAAGTAGAACTCAGTGACCAAATTCTCTTACCTGTGAACAAAATACCATCACACAGTGCCCTCTCAAACAAGCCACAGAGGTCCAGGTTGACTAGGGCCATGCCAGGAATCCCAGCTGTCTGTGACCTCCGCTGGGTACCTCGGACCGTTAGGTCGGAGAGGAAATCCTTCTTCCCCAGGACCGGATGGCAGCCCCTCTACCTGCAATCGGAATCTAAGAGTCTGAAACTATCAGAGTTGGTGTTCACTATAATGGCGTCTTCAGACAAAAAGTGACCACCAGCTACTTAACAGTAGGTCTGGGTGTACATACACGAGGTGTGATCAAGTATGCAGTGAATGTTTAATTTAAAATATTTATTATAGTATAAAACACATTGCCATGAATCTCCCTCAAAATCCTCCCTTTTGCTTCAAACACACTTATCCCATTATTCTTGCCACTTTCTGGAGCAGTTCTGAGATTCCTCTTTCGTGAGTGTCTTACGAGGGCTGATCAAAAATATGGTGAAGGTTGCTGCTGCTAAGTGCCATTCAATGGAAAGGTAGGGTTGCAAATAAGGTCGTCTACCTTACTCACCAGACCTGGTGCTGTGTGCCTTCTGGCTCTTCCCCAAGTCAAAATAACCACGAAAGCGTGTTTGAAGCCATGGGGAGTGTTTCGAGGAGAATCGATGGCAATGTGTCTCCTGCTGTAACACCCATTGTCAAAGGTTTTAACATTTGCCATATTTTTTATCACACCTTTATCCTTAAGAATAAAAGACAGCTGCACATGAATTTGTGCCTTTCGCATATTGCTCCATTAAGATATTCCTCCCCTAGGGCTGGAGATATAGCTCAGTGGTTCTGCCGCCTGCCTCGCAAGTGCAAGGACCTGAGTTTGATCCCCGATATCAAAAAACAAACAAACAAAAACTAAAAAACCTTCCTCCACTGTTGTCTGCACATAAGCATCGGCAAGTTGAAAGCTTTGGATGATCTCAAATCTTTCAGGAGGCCGTCTTATCGCCTAGTACCTGCAGCCATACTGACAAAGTCACTGTAAAATCTACCTGACCAACTCTGGCCCCTTCCTTTGGACACCATTTCTTATCTAAAAATGGGGGCCAGGGTGCCTGAATGCCTACAATACCCAATTAACTTCGCTCCTTGCGGGAAGAGAGATTTGCAAGGACATGTTGAACTAGACAAGAACAAAGCAAAATCAGATCAAAGTAAGAGATTTCAGGGCTGCAGGCACCAGTCTGCGCCCCCGATCTTTAAGCTAGGGTACCGTGCAGCGATTACCCCGGGCATAATTACCAGCTAGGAGGCTGATGAAAGAGCAGGGACCACCAATGTCACCGCACTTCCCAGTGCTGCTGGGAGGACCAGGAATTAGCTCTGATGACTCAGGTCATGTCTGCCCTGTTTATTTTCTGTTTCCCTTGATAATATGACAATGAGCAGCCTTGTTCTTATCTCCTGCGGCCCATGAGGCCCTGGTAGAGGTGGCAGGTTGGGGAGGCGAAGGTGGGGTGAGCTTCCATGCAGCTCTGAGCAGAGCCAGTGGCCTGGGACTGTGGCTTCCCTCCCCTGTGCACTTTCGGCCCCTCCATCTTCCTCCCCTCCCCCATCTCTCCGTCTCAAATCTGTGCCAACCCGGACTCTTGCTGGCAAATGTCTGATGCCCGACCCACCCTGCTCCACAGAAAGGGCTTTGTGGCCGCTCTGGCTGGGGGACAGAGCTGGTGATGACGGCTGCCAAGGGAACCCGTTGACTGGGTGAAGCTGCTTGCAGGAGGGCTCTCTGGGCGAAGATGCTGAGGATCAAAGGAGCCTGCGGCTGCTGGTGGAGCTGGGTCTGGACGGACGACTGTCAGAGCGTGGGCCCAGCGCAGCGCTGGCCTCCTGCCCCTGGACTCCAGGAGGCATGAGGAAAAGTCGCTGTTCTCCCACCATGGACTGATGAAGTCCCTGAGGCTGCTGGTCTCCAAACAGCCACCTGCGGTTCCCCACCCCTCCACGTGGGGCTTCCTGGGAGAGCAGCAAACCAAGCTGGCTGGGCCCCGCGGTAGACGGCAGGGCTTCCCTTTCCCTTCCTTCTGTGTGCTGTGCTTGGGCAGTCGGTTTTCTTGGCACCTGGCTCCTTGGAGCTTTTCAAAGGTGTTTGTTTCCTCTTCCTTCTGGAAGTGTCCCTGTGTCCCAGCCTTCCCTTGACACAAGTAGCACGTGCGTCGCAGGGAAGCTCCGGGTCCCCGCCTGGACTCAGACCCTGCCCTCGGCGGGAGGCGCGGAGGGGGCAGGGGGTTCACACAGCGTGAGTTTGTGGCCGCTGCTGAACACTTATTCGGCATTTTCTGAATGTGAGAGTAATGAGCGGGCTAGGAGCATTCACAAAGTGCAGACAAGTGTGAAGGAGAAGATGGAGGGGAGACCCTAATGCTCTGTGCGCAGTGCCTCTGCCTTGGGATATTGTCATCCAGTCTCTCTCTCTACACACGAGTGCACACGCGTAGATTTTCCACCCTGGGGGTGCACAGCTCTGTGTCTCGTTGGTTGTATCCGTGTCTGGGCGTTTGGATGCTGTCTCTGGTATGACCCAGAGGCCAGGGGACTCCAACTTGCCTCCCCCTACCTGTGTTGGCCGCAAAGACGCCAGATGCTTTCCACCTCCTTATTTCCTGGCCTCTCCATGATCCAGCGCTGCTCTGAGATGAGGAGGTGAACGGCCAGAGACCCAAATCACGAGGTGTCACGGTTTGCATCTAAAACATGTCCCCAAAGGCTCCTCGTGGACATCGCTGCCTCCCGGGACACGCAGTGGGCCATGACCTCTCCTCACCTGCGCGTGGACACAGGAAGCCCACTCCTGACCTCTGTGCTGGGTGGGAACCACTTCCGGGTCACTGTGCCTGCTGTCTGTCCCCACCCGGCTGCCACTCACTCCTGTCTCTCCTGCCGGCTTCCTCCCGCCCTGCCAGCCACCTGTCTGTCTGTCCCCGACTCTCTCGGGCACAGCTGTTCCCTTTCTTCTCTTGCAAAATGCAAAAGCAGAATGGAGCTGAGCCCAGAAGGGCTCCTGGTCTCGATCTTGAATCCTAGTTAAGCTGGTTGCTGGCAAGAGGAATAGTTTCCATCACGCAGGGTCTGGGGCTCGAGGACGCCGCAGCATCTCAAGCATTATTAATCCCAGTGAACTGTGTGGGACTCGGGCGGAGTGACTGGATCTGAAGAGAGGAAAGCAGGTGGCGCAGGCTGTGTACGCAAGGCCGGATCCCTGCAACAGGCCGTTAGCTGCGAAATATGTCTGTGGTGTGTGACGCTGGGTTTAATGAAATTACAAGACAAATTGGGAAGCTTGGGCCAAGGTACAAATGTACAATTCCACATGCACTCGGGCTGGAGCCCCCTCGGCCCTCAGGGACTAGTGAACCGAATGTTCCTAACGGCAGAAGAGGAGGGCTTTTGATGCAATTTCCAGTCAGTGCTGGGGCTGCCACATACTTGAATCAATTCTGAGACTTCACAGCCAGCTCAGCTGCTGGGCCTCTGGGGAAGGTGGCCATTTTGTTGAGAAGGAGAAAATAATGGCTTCTTGCCTTTCTTGCTTTATAAAATGTCTGTGCAGAGGCAAGGTGGGATGTCTGGAGCTGTGGCAGTCATCTTGTGACTGCGAGTCATTCCCTTTAACCTATTTTATTTTTCTATAACTTCATCAAGTGTTTCATGAATATTAGCCCATTTAATAATGGCTCATTTACCAGGTGTGGTGGCACACTCCTGTAATCCCAGCACTCGGGAGGCTGAGGCAGGAGGATCGCTGGGAGTTCGAGCTCATTTACGGTGTGGTGGCACACTCCTGTAATCCCAGCACTCGGGAGGCTGAGGCAGGAGGATCGCTGGGAGTTCGAGACCAGCCTGGCCTATATAGTGAGTTCCAGGTCAGACTCAACTACATAGTGAGACCTTGTCTCAAACAACAAACAAAAAATGGCTCATTTAATTGATATCTCAATCCTGAGGATGGCAGAACAAAGGATAGAATATAAGCAGGGTCTTGATATATTGCCAAGTCAGCACCCAACCATGTTCTTCCAGATGTTTTGTTAAGGAAAGAATAAAGGCTGGCTGTCAGATGTTCTATTACTTGTAGTCTAAAGCCTTTGTAGGCAGATGCCTGCCTGATTTCCATCTCTGCCTTTTCCTTTAGTCACTGAGCTCTGATATGTAGAAGGGTAAATTATTGCTCAGAATAAAGACTACATTATCTATCCTATCCTCTTTTTTTTGCCACTGAAGTGTCTACAAGGTTAAGTTCTAGCCAATAAGATGTAAGAGAACATTGTATATGAGGCTTCTGAGAAAGCTCTTTAAAAGGAATTGAATTTGTGGGAGGTAAGAACTTTTTGTCTGCTGCCTTATCCTTTTGTCTTGTTGCCAGGAAGGCAAGTGTGAAGGCCAGAGCCTCAACAGCCATCTTGGGCCATGGCAGGTGATGGAGCCACACACAGAGGAAGAGCCTGGCCCCTGAGGCCTCCACCTGCTGTACAGTCCCTGCTGGCTGATTCTGGATCTCTTTTCAGAGGGAGAATAGATTCTTGTATGCTTCAGCCACTTTTATTTTGAGTTTTCTATAAATCACAATGAGCCTAGTACTTAAATAAAAGTGATCCCAAGATTGCTTAAAAGCTCCAGAGCTTTTCTCTGGCAGCCCACAGGACAAGGTCCTGGCTTTCAGGCCTGTGCAACCTCCCTTCGCCTTCTGTCCCAGCCTCCTCTGAACCAGAAAGTTCTCCAAGTTATCCTTGGAGATGAAGGCCAAGCACCCGAGCCTCTGAGGAGCCTCCCTGACCCCCACAGGCAGGGGCCCCATGGCCCTGGGGCTGCTCTGTCCTGCCTGTGCCTCTGAGCTAGCATGCATCATTCATGCTGATCAACAGACAGCTACTCTGCAGGACCTTGGTGCAGGGAACTCTGCAGGCCCAGCAGGCCTAGGACAGAGCCGGGGCCCACAAGTCATGGCCATGCCACAGCTGGTCTGGGCCAGCGCTTCTGGCTCTGGATGCAGCCCGTTTTTCCCCATTCTCTGTTTCACCGGAGTGGAGGAAGGAAGGGAGGAGGGAGGGGAGGAGGAAGTGCCAATTTGGACTCTGTCTGTCTGGCAACTTCAGTTAGGTCAGATGGGGAGGTGAGGAGGGAGACTTGGGGGTGCCTGGCTCCAAGTGAGGTTCTCCTCCTTGAATGAAAAACAGCTCCCCAACTTGGATGGTGGGGTTCCTAAGCCATCCCATCTCAATGGTGAGCACCAGGAAATGCCAGCCGCCGTCCTGAGTCCTGAATGCAGGAAGCCACGGGGGTTAAAGCCAGAAACCAGACCGTGTCAGCTTCTCCCTCAGAAGGTTCCAGTCTCCCGAGGGGAGGGGCCTAGAAATAGCGTGTAGACAAGTGTGTAACACATAAGGCAAAGATGAGAGTCGTGGGGAAGCCGAGCTGGTGTACGGTTTGGTTCTGTTAAACAAGGGTCGGCCACTCACTTACCACCCCGGTCCGTCCTCTCCTCTACCCTTGCCCGGGAGGGGAGCAGCCCAGAGCTGTTCCCCCCATGAGTCCTCCCTGAAGCTAGGGCAGGCCCTGGTGAGGACAGACTTCCGGTGTGATTTCCCAGATCCACCCTTGGCACATTGCAACACCGGAGGATTGGGCTTTGGGCCTGGCTGGCTGCCAACAGCAGTCCCCAGAGTCACCTGACTGAGAGCCCCCAGCCCCTTCAGCAGGATGGCTCCGAGGGACCCGTCATGATGGTTGGGTTTGTAAGTGGGCCCAGGGGTCGCGGATGGCTGGTATTGTGGGTGCGTTTGTGAGGGTCTCTGGCGGAGATGGCTTTGGGCACAGACTGAGTGAGGAAGGTCCACCCTCCTCGAGAGGAGCAGCCGTGCATTCCTGAGAAGAACCGGGGACATCGGGGGACCCCGATGCTCAAGGAGCCTCCCCTGCTTGTGCACAGGAATCAGGTGTCCCCGAAGCAGAGGTGCGCGGGCAGAACCCTCTGGGGGCCCCACCAGTGCCAACATGGATGCACGGCAAGGGTGTTTGGGTTCCGCTCAAATGCGGATGGGTGCCAAACCTCCTGGCCGGTAACCCTGCGACCAGGCCTATGAGTTTACCATCTCATTCCCAGCCCGCAGCAGTGCGTGGTGTAAATTAGGAGCTCCGAGCGCGTTCAGCTCGGTGGACCCATGGGTGAGCGAATCTTTTCTTCATCACAGCACCCATCAAGAAGAGAGGAAAGTCCTAATCTTCCTGCTGGAGAAAAGGAGACTCCACCGTGTTCAATAATTTGCCCAAATTTCAGTGGCAAAATTAGGGAGGAGGGGAGGTTCGAGCCCTGGCCCGGCTCCGAGCTCTGGGTTTTTTTCCTGATGCCACATGTCACAAAGCACTCACAGGAGCAAGGAAGCTTTTCCTGCCTTAGCAATTTGAGATGCCCTGCAGAGCTAGGAAGACCTTGGACAGGGAAGCCGGTACTCACAGGTTCCTGGGCCGTTACCCACAGCAGGTGCCACCATCAGGTGCCTCCCGCCTGCTGAGCACTTGGCTCCTCTGCACGCAGCCCTGTGGCTTGGGTCCTGTTAGCATGGCTCCCCCTTTGCCAGACAAAAACAGGAAGTTCAAGCGGCCAGATAGTGGCTGGGAGTGTGGCAGGATCTAAATCTAGCCGCCCCTGGAAGGACCCGTCACTTAACCAGGACCAAGTGGGTGTGACGGGATGAGGCAAAGAAAGCCGGCTGTGCCCACCAGTGGCAGAGGCTCCTGGAGGAGGTGCTTGGGAGGAGGACCCCCGAGATGGGCTGCAGGAAGGGAGAGCACAGGTGACCATGAGCAAGTGTAGATGCCGGGGTCCTGGAGGGCCACAGGTTGAGAGGAGAGCCTGAGATGAAAAGCCCAGGCTCCCAAGTCCTGCAGGGTCAGCAAGGCGCAGCCAGGGTCAGCCTTCCATGGGAGTCACTTCCTTTCTGGCCCAGGTAAGCACCAGTGTGCCGATGTGGTGCTGACCACGCCCACCCCACTCGGTACAAGAATCCCACAAGGGAGGCAGCTCCAGCACCTCGTGGTGGGGTGGCCTTGGCCAGGACCCCTCCCTCTGGGCCATGGGCCTTTCTCCTACAAGACAGCAGGCAGGACCTCCGCCTTTGAGGGCTGGCCAAGGAGGGATTGGCAAGGTCACCAGCTCTTCCCAAGGTAGCACGAGGACAGGGAGCACTAGGTGCTGAGGCCAATCGCTGGGGGCTCCTGGCAGTGTACTCCCGCCGGTTGCCAGTCCTCCTTCCGTCTTCTTACCTCTACATGATGTGTCCGTCATCTCTTAGTGTCCCTGCATCCTCTGGGGCCGTGGCATTGACAGGCAGGGATGTGTCTGGGGTCCCAGGCCCTCGAGTGCTCTGTGGACCTGAAACATTCACCTCAGGGTCATGGAGACATCATGACCCACAGTGACCTGTCGCCCTCCCCGCATAGAGGATCATTCCCATGTGCCTTTCTGGGGAAAAATACCGCGATGTGTTAAATACCATTTGCATTGAACTGATACAGTGGCTGCAGTGTTCCATTCCTGCGGGAAGCCAGGAGACACGGAAATGGCCACAGTGGCTGTGAAGTCCGGGGAAGTCCCTGCTCTATGCCAAGTGTGGGCTGGGGGCGCAGCATCCAGGGGCAAGAGGGATGTCTGCGTGCGGGACGGTTCAGTCCGTGAAACCATCTCCATTTTACGAGAAGGACCCTGGGGCCTGGCGAGGCCGAGGCTGCTTGCCTGTCACTGAGCTGAGTCTGGACAGACCCGGGGCCAGCAGGGGAGTTCCCTCGGGGAGGATGTCTGTGCTCTGTGCCTGTCTGTCCGTCTGTCTGCAGCCAGTGGCTGCTGGAGAGGAAAAGGAGGACACGTTATCTCTGCTGCCCTCCCTCCCTCCCTGACAGGCTGCCCTCAGCGCCACTCGGGGACACCTGCAGCGCATAAGCTGCACTGCCTGCCCCACCAAGCCTCCTGCCTGTCGTCACCCCGTCTTGAGACACGTCTGGACGTCCGTCTGGCGGGAAGCGTCTCCCTGTCACAGCCCCGTTTCCTCGCGCTCAAGTCAGGATCCGAGGCTAAACCTGGAGTTGACGTGACACTGTTTATAATTCCTCACAGTCCCTCAGGGGGCCGTCCTCCAAACCCACCTCTGCCTCCAGGTTCAGCTCTGCCCAAGGGGGACCCGGGATGGCCCTGCATGCACAGCCAGCTCAGGTCTGGGTGACATGGACCCAGTGGGGGGCCAGGCGTCACTGCCACCAGCACAGGTGAAGAGAGCCGGGGGATGGGGACTCGGAAGGAGCTGGGAGTGGGTGAGGGGGTGGGGGAGGGGCAGGAAGGAAGGCAGGCACCAAGAGGCTCGGAGAAAACAGTGGCACCCAGTCCAGTTGCACGGGTTGGACACTGTCACCACCTGGGGCCTGCACAGAGCCCATGCCCAGCAGCATGAGGAGGCCTTGCCAATCAGAGGCTCTGCTGTTGCTTCTGGCACTCAGTATGATTTGGCTGTCTGTTGGTAGTCTGGGTAGATCTCAAGTTTTCTTTTTAATGAAAAGATTAAATCACAGTGTCTCGTCTATCTTTCCACCAGGGTTCAGTACCTCACTGATGACAGATCATCCACCTTTCTGAGTTAACCCTCTAAATAACCCTCCCAGAATGCTTGACAAGAACCAAGACAGCAGACAGAACTTCCGGTCCTTCGACCAATAAGTGTCATTCTGGATGCAGAGGTCAGCGTCTGATGGGCTGGGGACAGACGGACGCTTCTTCTGCCACTCCAGTCCTCCAAGGTCCCCAGCGTTGCAGGGACCATGGAGTAGACTGAGGTCAGAGAGGTTACGGGGGGCCACGATGTGCCCTAGGATTCGCTCCCCAAGAGCACAACTCATTCTGCTGCCCAACTGCCGCCTTTTCCTTCTTTTGCATTCTTTGTACCAGTTTTGTTTTTTAAACTTTGGCTGTTTTGTTAATTTTCTTACTTTATTGTCTCAGTGGTTCCGTGGGAGAGCGCTGGACACCTACTGTGTGCCAGGTCCTGTGCTGGGCTCTTGGCAGGAAGGGAGGGACAGAAATGGAGCTGCTCTCCCAGGAGTCTGGCAGAGGTGAGACTGGGCCGGCCCTCAGGGCCCCTCCGAAAATGGATTCACCAGTGTGGGGACATCAGGCAGTGCGTGTGGGGCTGCACACGTAGAGATCTTGCAGTCCCTGAGGGAGACAATGCAGTGACTCTGTTATCCTTCCCAGAGAAATGGTGACACCAAATGTTGATATGTTATTTATTGTTTGAATATTAAGGTCTGTACACCAGGGGTAGAATCATAACAGGTTGGCATTAGAGAGGCCAGGAAAACCCAAAAGATCATCTGGTTAACCTCTCTGCTCTGTTACATACAATGGACTTTGAAAAAATTGATAAATATGTGGGTTGGGTGAGTGCCTCTGCGTGTGTGCGCGTGTGTGCTTCCTACCATGTGTTTTATTTGCACTTTTGTTTTCTCTGTCTTATAGTAATAGCTTTAGTAACCCACATATACTGTTGGAGGCAGTAAAAACCCCTGTAGGAAGTGATTCCACTACATACATTAAGAGTCCATCATTTTTAGGAAGAAATAATTACAAATATAGAAAATGTACAAAAACGTCCACCTAGCCTCCTCTGTCAGAGCACACCTCAAGGGTTGTGATGCTAAAGGCTTTCCACTCCAAGGGACATTCTGGGGACTGTCATGAAGAATGAAATGAATGAAAACGGACCATGTACACAATAGGATCACCGTTTGATCGGGTTAACTGTCTTCGTCACTGCTGGGCCGAGTGTGATGCCCGAAGCACGCTGTGCCTGCCACCCTCCACAGAGGTGGTTTCTCCTCCCTCCTCCCAGGGCTGGCCTGAGTGGACTCCTGCAGCCAAAGCTGGACGTACCCGAGGGGTGGAATAACGCATGTGCTGCTGGTTTATTGCCCGAGGATAAAGTAAATACGCACGGGCCCATGCTGATATGAAGAAATGACTGGATGTACACATAGCTGGGAGAGGGGATAAATCTTCCTTAGGAAAGAATGCACTGATAAGAAGACTTAAGTTCTGCCCCCACTTGAGGGAGGGGCTCAGCCCTCTCCCCTGAGCGTGGACTAAATGGATCGCCTGGTTTCTACAGAGAATGTGAGAAGTGGAAAGAAAAGCAGACGATGAGCCCTTTGTGTGAGGGTCACAGCCAGTGTCGGCCACAGCGGGACGTGTTATATAGCACAGGCCTTTGACGGGGTCGCTCCAAGAAGGGCCGTCACCTCTGCGATCCTCTTCCCCACAGCTAATCCTCCCAGTGAACTGTGAGAGAGACACGGGCCAAAGCTGAACTGAGGGACGTTCTACAAGAGACCGCATTAGTGCTCCCCGGGACGCGAAGGAGAATGAGGAACTGCCACAGACAGAGACACCAAAGGACTTGCGACAGGAGCGTGGGATGTGGCTTCTGGGATGGGGTCCTGAAGAGGAAGGGACCTTACTGGACAAGGAGGAAATGCTGAGTGAGCCCTCGAGTTTTGTTAACAGCTACACCCTAGTGCCTGCCTGGCTCTTAGTTGTGACCGGTGTGCTTGGGCTCACTCCCCGGTACTGGAAAAAAAAAAGTTTATTTATACTTCAACTTCTCTAGAAGCTTTTAGAAATTGCTATGACGTGTGTTAGGGATGACTTTGTGGGGGTGAAACTTGGGGTCCCTGCGTCACAGTGAAAGGAGCCAGCGTGAGTCCCTTCCTCTTGGGGTGCTCTGAGCCGAAGTGCGATGAACCCACACAGGCTGAGCTGTGTGGTCCTGAGGGAAGGCTCACGTCTCCACCCCCAGCCCCCTTTCTCTGTCCACCATCTCTGCTCGGGGCTGTCCTACACCGGCTTCCCCGCCACCTCAGCAGCTAGGCCTTGGCTTTTTTTTCCCCCCACGATACTAAGAACCAAACCCCAGGGCCTGCACACTGAGCTGCACCCCAGCTCGTTTTTTTTTATATTTTGAGACAAGGTCTCATGAAGCTGTGAAGTTACCCAGGCTGGGCTGGAACCTGAGATCGTCCTGCTGCAGCTGCCCAGTGCTGGGGTTACAGGCGTGCGCTTCTGTATCCCGCAAGGCCTTGGCTTTTCTCTGAGCTGAGGAGCCTGCTCTGGTCTGATGGACCTGGGCAGGTTGTTTTCACCAGCAAACTGTCCCAGGACCAAGGCGGTGCTGAGTGTGTGACGTGGGGACAGAGCCAGCCAGCCGGGTCCCCCAGCCGCTGCTGTGCCACACCAGGAAGTGTGAACCGTGGAGCCTCCTTGTCTCCACCCAAGGTTGCTGGGGATCCGTATTGTCCAAGTGACCGGATAACAGGTACCAGAGCCACCCAAAACTCAAGATGGGGGCTGGGGATTGAGCTCAGTGGTGCCACCGCCTACTTCTCAAGCTCAAGGTCCCAAGTTTGATCCCCAGTACCAGAAAAAGAAGGAAAAAACAAAACAAAACAAAACAAAACAAACAACCCTCAAAAAGGGCCATGGTTTGTAATCTGACAAAATACAGAAATGTTATTGACCTGGTTCAGGTGGCGAACTGAAGTTTTAAAGAAATTCATATTTGCCAAAGAGGTCTGGGAATCGCAAACAGTCATACTTGTCTACCAAGACACCTATCCCACCCCTCTGTTTCCTGTCATTCAGCTGGTGACGCTGGGTCTCCATGTCTGGGGTGGGTTAGCTAAGGGTCAGCTCAGAACAGCCAGGCGGACTGAAACTGTGGTCTGGGCCTGGGGACCCACCTGAGCGTTGTTGCCAACAGCATAAAAAGAACTGGAGGGGGAGATCGTTGGCTGTTGATTTTCTTGGAGAAGCTTGCCGGGGTGGTTTTCCTGATGTGAACGTGGCTGTTCTCTAGTGAGAGCTGCTTGGACACTCGTGGTGGCTAGGAATGGCTGCTGCTCTCATCAGGGGAGCTCTGATCTCTACCTTGAGCTTCAATTCCTGGCTCCAGGGGGCCTGGTAGCCCAAATCCTTTACCCCACCGGCGCAGGTTTTCTGGCTTTCATCACTGGCCTTTAGGCCTTCGCTGTGCAGATCCTCAATGTGGAAAAACATGAGACATCACCGAGGGCTCTAGGACTCCGGCTGGACTCGTGGAGGACATTGCCTTAGACTCTAGGCCTGCAGCTGGGCTTGTGCAGGACATTACCATGGGATCCAGAACCTTGGCTGGATTCTTTGGGCCTCTACTGTGGGGTTAGATATCTTGTACTCCTCTGAATTTGACTTTCTGGGTGAGTATTAAAAATAATCCCATAAATTCTGTGTCCTGTTTTAAGTCTATTCCCTTGCAAAGCCTGACTATAACAACGACCTTCAGCCAAAGCACTGCCTGACCCCAGAGCCACTGGGGAAGCTGATGCTCCTCTTTTCTTAAGCCAGGCAAAAACACATAAAACTAGGACCCTCTTCTCACTATTCTTTTTTTAGTCTTAGAAAATATAGGGTTTTTTTTTACTCCTTTAAAGTATGCTAATATGCATAGGTTTGGGACTTACTGTTAAAAATGAACAAGTGTGTTTTTAAATGTTTTAATTTCTATTATGGGAATATTTATTCCTAGTGACAGCCTGCCTGAACCAAAGCTCTTAGGCGCTGTCTGTAAGTTTGAGCAGTGAGAACCTGAGGCTTGGAAACCCAGAGTGGCCCCAGCTGGTGGCTCTTAGCTGCTGCCCTTCTCCCTGCCTCTTCTGCCCTCTGCTCCCAGGCACAGGCTGAGCCCCTTTTGGGATCCCCTTCCTTGAGTTCTCTTCTTTCCCTAGAGGCAGCCATACCCTCTGCCCTTTCCATCCAAAGCCTGCTTCCTGGCTTGAGATGTGACTGCCTTGGTGACACATTGCCACCAGCAGTCTTCTCTAGTGGCGAATGCATGGGGCCACTTGAGCCTCCAAGCTCTGAGCCACATAAAGCTCCTTATTTCACAAGCAGCCTGTCTCAGTCTTTCATTCTTGTAACACAGCGCTGACTGTGCCAGCCTCTGCCCCTTTAGGGTATGGCCTGGAAGACCTCTACCTGGCCTCCCACGTCCCCGAGGCCTGCCTCCCTCTGTGGTCCTATGGACGGAGCGAACTTAGGTGCCCGCAGATGTCTTTCTACTTGGCTCTAACCACACCTATACGCTGTCTTCTTCTGGCAAAGATGTTCCTGCTGTTAACTCGATCATGGGTGAAGCTGTTCCTTTCTTGTCATCTTACCCAGTAGGATTGGCAGTGGTGGATCAACCTGAGAAAACCAGACACAGCTTTCTACCTCTGGAAATGCAGAAGAGGGAAAGGGATCATCCTGCCCTGTATTCGGGCCCCCATCTTCCTGCTTGCCTGGCACTGCTGGGTTTAGCCCTGGAGAATGCCCGTCCTGGGTGGCCCTGCCTTGGGTCCCAGACCTGGTCAGCCTCCTTGTGCCCAGCCAAAAACCACTGACCTCAGAAACAGCTTCAAGACTCTCGCTAAGTGGGGTATTGGGGTAGCTCTGTGCTGGCCCGGGAGAACCAGAGAAGCCCGTCCTCTTCATCTGACAGAGCACTGAAACTGAGACAGGCAGGGCTTGCAGGGGTTGTCAAGGTCACGGGCAGCATCCTTGAATGCCTGTCCACTCTCCTCACCTTCCCTCCTGTGAAGTACCCATGGGGTGGTCGTGTGCAGATGTCCAAAGACCCGCATGTCCCTGGGGGTGGGGTGGGGGGTGGGGTGCAATCAGAGTCCAGGATCCCGAAGGGGACACAGGCTTGGGTGCCCTGCCCAGAGTTCCTTCAGGGAGCCCGCTGTCCCCCAAAGTGGCCCAGCTGGGTTGTGTAGGTCCCTCTGGAGACTCCCTGAGATCTGTGCCATGTTGCATGCAGGCTGCTGGGGTCTTCTGTAGGGTTCTGAGGGCTGCCACAGTGTGGATGCCGGCAGCCTGCAGCAGTGACTCCCGCCTTCAACAGCAAGCTAAGCGGAGGCTGGGCTGCGGAAAGGAGCCGGCTGGTGTCCCCAGCCTGTGGGGAGGCCCTGTGCTCCCTGCCTAATCTTAGAGGGCATCAGGGGCCTGCCTGTCTCATGGGACAGCCCTCCCCGGCCCAGGGCCTGCATCTCCGGGAAGCAGCCATTCCTTCAGGAATGCAGTGTGTCTGCACGAAGGCCACTGCTCCATGGCCAACCCCACACAAAGCAAAACTGCAACCTCCAGGTTGCAGTCATCTTCCTCCTGGGGCCGAGCCCTACAACACTGATGGTTCGGTCTGTGCTGAGTCGTTTAACTCCGCTCCGCAGGGTCACCTCTCGCACTCAGCTGGATCGCCCACAGCCTGCCACAGTCAGGACAGCAGCTCTCCTCCGGCCCCTGCTGTTCGGCTGCAGCTCAGGCTTCATGAGAAGCCTTTTCCTCCTCTCTTTCCTCCTTTCAGTTCCCTCCACCTGCCTGGTGGATTCAGGACGCCCCACTCACTGTGCAGCTGGGAACCCTGCCAAGAAGGATGGAGCCATGGGCGGGAGCATGGACAGGTTCACCCAACAAAGGAGGCGTGGGGAAGGGGCGACCCCATGGGCCTCCTCCCCTCTCCCATGTGCTCCTCCCTCCAAGGCGCATCCCTAGGGGCCTCAGCCTCTGTCCACTCACAGGTCTGGGTGGGACCAGGCTGCGGCAGCCCCGGGCCTGACTCTGGAAGCCTCTCCAGATCTCCTCTCAACCCTTCCCCATCCTCCCTGACTTCTAGCAAGGGTTCCAAGGATGCGTGCAATCGTTTGTCCCATGTCTATTTCCTCCCTGGGCTGAAGAGCAAGACCCTGTCTCAAAAAAACATTAAAAACATAAAAATAAATGTGTTCTGAGCACCTGGCTAGACTGAGTGGCACCGTGCAGCTTGAGTCAGGCCAAGGCTTGTCCTGTATGGAACTGGGTACGTGCTTGCTGTGGAGAAGGAGGTGCAGGTGGGAGACAGGGTCATCCCGGCCACTCCTGCTATCCAATTCTAGCCCAGGGCCCATCTCAGGGCTCCCGGTGCAGGGGAGCCATCTCTGTTCCCTCTGAGTCCTGTGTCCCAGATTACCGAGCAGGGCCACTCAGCCTCCCCAACTCCAGTTAGCTGTGATGAACACAGCTAGCCCACCCCAGAGACTCAACAGCCATCAAACAAACAGCTTGCTTCATTGCTGCCCCCTCGCTGCCATGACAGCACAGGCCTCCGACTGGACCAATCAGTAGGCTGGAATTTGAACCAATTGCAGGCCTGCACTTGGACCAATCACAGGCCTGCAGCTGCTATATAAGGAGCCCTCCACAGCACTTCCCAGGTTAGTCTGGCAGGATGCCCTCCTGTGCACTGATGCCAGGCCCCAGTAAAATAAAGACTTGCTTTTGTAGGATTTATTTCTTGGCTACTGTGGGCTCCAAAAACCCTGTGACTCTACTCAGGATCCTTTTTTTAAAAATCTTTATTAAGTTTATTGGTACATTTTAAGTATACAATACAGTTACATTCATCATTGGGATCTTGTATCTTTGCATGACTTATCTTGGTTCTTATTTTTCCTCATTCCCGTGCCCTCTTCACCCCCTCCATCCTTCCCTATTTACAAAGACATTGTTTCTACATTTTACCTTTCATGTATTTTATTTTTCTTTTCCCTTTTTTACCTTTCCCCTACCCCTCCCACTTTCTCTACTCTGTTAGACCTTTTCTTGCTATTGCACAATATCAATTATACATTTTGATCCATATTTACACTTTAAGTTTTTCATACCAGAGAAACTATACATGTGTGGCTTATTTCACTTAAGAGTATGGCCTCAATGTGCATCCACTTAGCTATAAATAGCTCTAGCTTCTCATTCATTACGGCTGAGTAGTACTCTGTTTTATGAAAAAAACAAACAACAACAACAAAAACACCAACACATCCTTTTTATCCTGTCTCCAGTTGATGGGCAATTGGGCTGTTTCCAAATTTTAGCTATTACAAACTGTGCCACTGTAAACATGGGTGAGCATATATCACTGTGGTGTGATTCTTTTAATTCTTTTGGGAAGATACCTAGCAGGGGAATATCTGGGTCAAACGGGACTTCCAATCCTAGTTGTTTAAGGCATCTCCACATTGATTTCCACAGTGGTTGCACCAGTGTGCACTCCCACCAATGAAGAAGGGTTCCTTCCTCCCTGCACCCCTGACAGCATTTGTTATTGGTTGATTTCTTGATAGCAGCTCTGGGGTGATGTGGAATCTCTGTGTTGTTTTCATCTGCACCTCTCAAATGACCAGTGATGTTGAACATTTTTTCATGTTTATTTGCTGCTTTTACCTCTTTGTCTGAGAAATGTCTGTTCATTTCAGATGTCCATTTTTGAATTGGGTCTTTATTTTGAATTGGTACATTGGGTGGGGGTCTGATTTTTTTTTTTTTTTTTAGTTCTTTGTATATTCTAGATAGTAGATCTTTGTCTGAGGAACAGCTGGGAAAAAATTTTTCCCACATTGTGGGTTGTTTCTTTTCTCTGCTTGTGATTTCTCTGGCAGTGCAAAACTTTTTAAAAAGATGAGATCCCAATTGTTGGTTCTTTGTGCTAGTTCCGCTGCTACTAAGGAGTTCTTCATAAAATCTTTTCTTATGCCAGTATCTTCAAGAGTTCTACCTAACTTTTCTTCCAGCAAGTGTAGCGTTCTGTTTTAATATTTATATCTTTAATTCACTTGGATTTTAGTTTAATGAATGTTGAAAGGTATGGGTCTAGTTTTAATCTTTGACAAGTTGAAATGAAGTTTTTCCAACACAAGTTATTAAAAAGGCTATCTTTCCTCCAGAGAGGGTGGTTAGCTCCTTTGTCAAAGATGAGGTAGCTGAGTATGTCAGGAATGATTTCTGCATCTTTGAATCTGTTCCACTGATCCTTGGGTCTGTTTCTTTGTCAGTACCCAGTACCATGCTGTTTTTATCACAGTGGCTTTGCAGTATAGTTTCAAGTCAGGGATTGTGATACCCCCTGCTATGTCTCTGTTGCCTAGATTTGCTTTGCTATTATAGGTCTCTTCTGATTCAAAATGAATTTTTGGATTGTTTTCTCTAGTTCTGTGAAATATACTGTTTGGATTTCAATAGGGATCACATTGAATCTATACAGCAGTTTTGGAAATATGGCCATTTTCACTATATTGATTCTTCCTACCCAGGAGCAAGGGATGTCTTTCCATTTTTTATATCCTCTTCAATCTCTTTTTTAATAGTGTTGTACTTCTCAATGTAGAGGTCTTTTGTTTCCTTTGTTAGATTGATTCCTAGATTTCTTTTTTGGATGCTATTGTGAAAGGGATTGCTTCCCTAGTTTCACTCTCAGTGAGTCTATTATTTGTGTACAAGAAGGCTATTCATTTTGGAGTGTTTACCTTCTACTTAGGATTCTCACCACGAGTTAAGACAGAATGGTCTTTTCGAGAGAAAGGGCAGTAACCAGTAGGGACTGTGTGGTTACTCCAGAGACCAGCAGCCAGCACAGAGCAATGGCATAGACCAGCACCTTGCAGAGACAACCTATGGTGTCCTGCACAAGTCAACCTCAGATAATGGTGGCCAGCATTGGCATTAACCATCAGCTGGCTGTGTTAGCCACTGGTGTCCAGTATTATCAGTGTCATCTAGTGACCGGAGGGCTGCTGGCACAGCTGCACCTTATCAACTCATGATTTTCACCTGAATTGAGCAAAAGTACCCTCAGCCGATTGGCAACACATTCACAAGCCTCCTATATATGCAACTCTGTCTCAGAGTACACCTCGCCACTACCCCTCTGTCCACCAGCCTCATCCCTCCTCAGATCTTTGCCTTTCCTCAAACCTGCCCGACACACTCCCAGCACAGGGGTACCACAGGACCTTTGTATATGCTGTTCCCTTTGTGTCTGAATGGCTTACTCTTTTCATCTGCTTGGAGCCTTTGCCCAAATAACACTTTCTTCGAGAGGCCTCCCTGAACCCCCCAGTCTCATTGTACCTTTCCCAGCACCCCACAGCCTCCACTTTCTTTTTCCTTTTAGCATTGTTACTACACTGTAACACCCACCGTCACTACCAATATAGCACTGCATTCCCATAACAGGTGGCCTCACCCACAGCCTGCTGATCCTGCCTGCTTGTTTATTTGCTTTGGTGGCTCTGGGTTGGCCTGATTACTCACTGGCTCTGTCTCTGCTGCTTGCCGTGGTGCTTGGCCCATGGAAGGGGCCCAAGGAGCATTTGTGGAGTGAATGAAAGGCTGGGTTTACATGAAGTCCTTGAGGTGCAGTGTGGTCCAGCACCCTGCTGTGGTGCAGAAGAGCAACCTCCCTTTCCGAGGCCCCTTGATCCTTTCCCTGGCACCATCCACATTCCTGGCCTAGGCTGATGAGCAGCCGGTGCCCTGCAGATGACCACCAATCACTGACTCCAGGCTGATGCATGGGCCAGCGTCCTCATCTCCCTGCCGGTGTCCAGGAGGGAGGGAGCTGCCTGTGTCAGGCTAATGAGCAGGTGCCAGAGGAGCCCCAGGGAGCAGGCAAGATGTGCTGTGCATCTGGCCACTGCTCTCGGGAGCTGGGGTTCTGGGGAGACCCTGTGTGGTGTCACTGGGTCACCGTAGGACACTGGCAGCTGATGGCTCCTTCACATCACAGAGACCAGTGCTTCTGGTCTGGGCTCCTGTCCCCAGGAGGAGGGGTTGAGTGGGCAGAGTGGGGACCCCTAATCTCAGCCAACTATGGCCCAGACCTGAACGTACTTCATCCTCCAGGACAGCGTCAGGACCTCGGCTGACCGGACTGAGTCTGAGGTGAGACGTGCTGGGGACCATAACCAGAGAGCTCCCAGGAGAGGTTCAGGGGACAACACGTTCCCGGTCTTTGTGTCAGAATGTCCCTGCCAGGGGCACAGGGAAAGGGACTCTTGGGGGGAGCCGAGCTTTTTTCAACCCAGGAAGCAAGGTTTCCAGATCCCACACTGCGCTGTTCCACCCGTCTCTCAGGAGAGGAGGCCGAGGGTGGGAACCCCACTCAGGGCCTGGCTCAGGCAGCTGTGCACCCATGACTCCGTCCTGGACCCAGGGAGCCAGGAGGGAGCAGGCCGCTGGCAGAATCCCAAACACTCTCTTTGCTGTGCCTGGAGCTTGGGGGAAACTGGACCAAGCTCAGCCCCAGCCTCAGCCTTGAGAAACTTTGCCCTTTTTTCTTGAAGAGGCCTCAGGACCAATGCAAAATAAATCATGTTATGGAGCTTGATCAGATGAAATTTGGCAATGTCCTTGAAGTGAGGACCCAGAGCTGGGTGTCCTTAGAGTCAGGCCCAGTGGTGCTCAGGTCAGGTCATGCCTGGGGACCGTGGGCCAAGATCCAGTCTTCACTGATGAGGGTCTGGAGGGGAAGGAGGCAGCCAGGCAGAGCAGACAGAGCCCAGGGTGGCCGGGATGCCTGAAGTCATCCTTAACCGAGTCAACTCCCCTGTTCCCCTCTCTGGAATAGCACATTGTGGGACACATCCTGCTCCTTTCTCCCTTCTCTTACCTGCTCCCAGCCTCCATTCAAACCAAGCCGGTACCCCAGGGAGAAGCAGGGCAAAGGGCAGAACAGGAAGCTGCCCAGCTTCCAACCTGGGGCCAAGCTGCCAAGACTGAGATTCTTGGGTGGAGATTCTCTCCCCATCAAGTCACCCAGATGCTTCCTTACCATCCCCGTGCCCCAGCATCCTGGGCTATAAGAGCAGGGTGGGGGCCACGCTCCACCCTCGTAGTCAATGTGGGGATCGACTGGCGAATTCATGGCAAGAGCTGAGAAGTGAGCCTGGCCCGGGGTGGAGCTGCAGAGTTACCAACCATCATCGTTACAAGCGCAGTTGTGTTACTGGCATAGCTATGAAGTCAGTGTGTTTAAAACTTTTTGTTTAATGGCAAAACCTTTTCTTCAAACAGGCAGAGGCCTAGTGCTGAAAGCTGGAGAAGGAAAGAACAGCTTGGGTGGCAGAAGGCAGGGCTGAGATTTGTGCAGAACAAACCCCTCAGAGTCCTCTCATGACAGCCCCGGAGCTCTCAGGAGCACAGCTGAAAATGCTCTTCCAAGGTCAGGGTGGCAGAGAACTGTAATCCCAGACCTCTGGGAGGCCAAGGCAGAAGAAATGCAAGCTAAAACCCAGGCTGAGCAATTTAGCTGCTTACAAAGACATTGTCTCAGAAGGAAAAAGAAAAAAGGCTGGGAGGGGTGGGCGCTGAGGGTGTAGCTCAGTGTGAAGGCCTTGGTTTCAAAAGAAAAAAAAAAGTCTTTTCCAAGGGTACAAATGGAAAATGCCAGGGGACCCTTAATGAATGCCTGTCTCTTGGAACAGTCTTATCTCATTTAGTCTGCTCAGGTTTCAGTCCATAGTTAGCCGGCTCCAAAGCAGGGTGGCATGGCAGAGGGGCCTGGGGCAGGAGAGCTGCTCAGAGCAGGGAGGACAGGAAGCAGAGACAGAAGGGAGGAGCTGGGGAGAGAGATGCACCCTTCTAAACCACGCCCTCAGCGACTGCCTCTTCCTACTAGGCCCCGCCTCCTAAGTCAGCTAAGCACCAATAAGCCAATCACCTTTCAAAAGGCCCACCTACCTGTTTGGAGGGCTTTGGGGGCCCATCTAGATACGGACCATAACAACCGTAGCCCTGTCCCCAAAGACCCCTGCTGCCAGCAGCACCTGAGGCTGTCAACTCCAAGCTGCAAACGAGAGGCAGGAAGTTTGGCACAGAACACCTGGACAGGGATGGCAGGTTGTGCTGGAGATGGAGGACATAGGTTCAGGACTCTGTCCCGAACAGGGAATGGGCAGGCAACTGAGTGTGTCTGTCAGAGTCACCACCAGTCCCCAGAACAAATCTGTCCTAACTGAAGGGGCTCCGGCAGCAGCCACTGAACCCCAGGCCCCCTGTCCTCGTGACTGAGCCCTGGGACCCTGTGACAAATCCCACAGACTCTGTCCTTGCCTGTCAGAGCTTAACTCTGAGGTGGGGTCACCACCAAGGAAATGAATGCCCGAATAGGGGACGCATGCTGGGAAGACCGGAAGAAAAGCTGTGCCAGAGTAAGTGACCAGGGGGCCCTCAGAGGCCACATTAGGCTGAGGTGTGAGCCCGCTGCATGCTGAAGTCCCCAGGGCTGAAAAGCTTGGGACAGCTGGCAGACAGGAGGAAGCAGGAAGGAAGCAGCAGAGCCTGAGGTCTTGCTGGCCATGGGGAAGGAGCAGAGATTATTTCACGAGTAGTGGGAACAGACTGGCTTCCTTCTTGCAGTGAGTGCCATGCACAGGGCTCACAAAAGTACTTTAATTGCAATTCGCTTTTAAATCAAAAGGAACATCTGAAGCTGGATATGGTGGTGCATGATCTCACTTAGGTCCTTGACCTGGGCTCAAACTAGTAATCTTCCTGCCCAGTGCTGGGATTTTACAGGTGTGACCACCATGCCCAGCTATGCTGTGCCTTTTGCAAGTGGAAACATGGAGACAACAGAGAAGAGAAAGGCCTGCTGGGGTGGGGTGGTAGTGCCCACCAGTCGGGTTGCCATGCCGTGGTACTTCCTGTGCTGTGCTCGCCCATGTCATCCTGCAGGGGAAGCACAGGAGCCTCAGCCACAGACAGGAGCACTGTGTCCAGAGGTGGCTTCGGTGCCACTGAGAAAGCCCTCCCTCCCTCTGCAGTGCTGGTCTGGGAGAGGAATGGGACAGGGACATCTCCTGGGGACACCTGATCCCCTGCTCTGGAAAGAGCTGGGCCCTGCAGGGGGCTGAGAGGAATTTCTGTAGTCTCCCCTCACCCTCAGAACAGTGGTACACGCCGTCCCGGGTGTGACTCCCAGAACACTGGGTTTCCTGGTACCCTCAGCCGGGCATCGTGGGGCCTCCTGATCTTACACCACTAGGATGCAGGGCCTGGCCTACTGGGTGGGCAGAGGAATTTCTTGTCATCTACTGTGAGCAGGCTTCTTGCCCCTGGCTAGCAGTTTACCTGTCATGCCGCTCGTCTGAGAGACTGGTACATGTGCCAGAAACCTGAGAACCCACTCCTGCCTGGACAGCAATACAGGGAAAGAAACATGCCTGATGAAAATTGAGAAGCACCCCATTTTAATGAGAAGTGCAGGTCTTGGATTGGGGGTCCTATTTGCAGTTAAGGGGAAGAGGTGCTGTGTCCCTGACTGGGGGGCAGCAGAGCTGTGTGATTCCGTGTCAGCTGGTCCTGGCTGTCACACACATGCCAGACACACTCAGTCACACACAGATACACTCCACACACAGATGTGCACACAGCGCAGACGCACACACCCCACAGACACGCACAGGCACACAAACCACTCACGGATCTGTGGGGCAGCTGCAGCCTGAGGGGCCCTCCCCTCCCGGGGGCCTCTATTGAGGGGAAACATCACTGCCCAGTGAGCCCAGTCCGGCCGAAAACTACTGCAGGCTTCTGAGGAAACTTGGCTGCCCACTGCTTTACAACCTTTGAACTCTATTCAGAGAGGAGCTGGAGCAAGGCATAGCTGTCCACTCTGATGGACAAGGAAAAAGCCCCTGGGGACCAAGGGGACCTGAGCAGGCCCGGCCCTCGTGCCCACCTGAGTGGCCGTCAGGAGCTCAGCTTGTTACTCCGGAATCCCGGAGTAAATCAGAGCCGTCAGTGGTAGCACCTTGATTAAAGTTCAGGGGTTTCATAGATCACTTAAAACCCCCCAAAGAACTCCCACGCCCGGCCCAGCCACCTGGCCCGCTGCCCCTGGAGCTCAGCAGGCAGCTCTGGCCCGCACCGCGAGGCCTGGCGGGTCTGGGGTTCCTGCCTATCCCCGGAGGACAGCCGTGCCGAGCGGGCCCAGCATTCTCAGCTGCATTTAATCTGCCCTGAGACAGGCTGGCGAGGAGCACGTGCAAGGGCACGGTGCGCGAGGCGGGGCGGGGAAGGAGTTGGACAGTCGGCCGGCTTTGTTCACTTGGTAACCTGGAGCTGGGCCAGCCGCGGAGCAGCTCCCTGGGCAGCAGAAGTCTGTTCCAATTAATCGTGTTTAACCATTCTAATCACACTTTAGCACATTAATCCTATTTTCAATCCAAAACACATCTGAAACAGCGGCATGTGGGCCTTTTTATGGGAACCGCAAATTAGATGTAACGGAGAGACACCGGGCCTCGTTCGCGCTGCACTTTCACTGAACTTAAACTTAATAAAATATGGGACTGGCTTGTGGTTGGATTTACTGCACGATGCTGATGCTTTCACATATAAATAGATCCCTTAAGTGACTTAAAAACCTGTCAGAGAGCACAGTGAAAATTTGATTATAAGGTACCCTGTGCTGCACCGTCGCCCCCGCTCCTCACAGTGCCGTCATGGGGCTGGCCGGTGGCTCTGGGTGGCGGCAGTGGGGGCCGTCTGGCCGCTGGGCTTCTGGCGGCACCCTCCAGAGGTCGCAGTGATGTGCAGGCAGC
>NW_022900933.1:33779093-33843276 GCF_012274545.1 Fukomys damarensis | reverse complement strand
CTGGCCGCTGGGCTTCTGGCGGCACCCTCCAGAGGTGGCAGTGATGTGCAGGCAGCTGCCTGGGCTGCGGGGCGGCCGTGTACCGGGCTTACGGAGGTGTAATCCTGCAAACGCGATAAGCCTGGCGCACCTCATCTCTCGTGTTCCTGTCGAGCTCCTCGGGCCGATACCCGGCATGAACGGCAGGCTACGGCTTCAGCAGGCAGAGGGCCTCTCCTGCCATGGCAATGGCCAGGGAGAGCCACGCCTGTCCCGGGCCAGAAGGCTCTCGCTGAAGCCGGAACTGCCAGGTATGCTCAGTGCCGGGTTCGGACCAGGCCCGTCCAGCCTCCCCCTCCACCGCGTGACCACACAGCAATGCTGAACTCCTGCGACTGACAAACCTCTCCCCGCTACACCATGTCTGGGCCAGCAGCCCCCTTGTTCCCAGTGACATCCGCTTCGTTCTTATCCTAAGCAAACGGGCAGCTGGGTCATTGCAGCTGTGATTTGCGTCTGAGTGGAAATTCCCTTACATCAACCACTTCGCTTTGCACCTAGGAGTCCTGTCCGGGACGCTGGCCTGCAAGGTCGGGGTCCTGTGTTCAAACCCATGTTGGCCACTTCCCAGCCAAGTGCCCTTCTGACCTCCTAAGTCAGTTTCCTCATCCACAAAAATGGGGACCCAAGAGCACCTCTCCATGAACTGTGTTCTGTGTGAGGGTTAGGTCAAGTAGCACAGTGTTACCTGACATGTAGTCAGCACTGTAAATCTATTAGCTACCAGCTTCCTCACGCCTCTCAAAGAAGCCAAGGCCAAACTTGTGTCGGTCTGGGGCACAGACAGCTGATTCCCGGCACCTGGGGTTGACGAGCAGATTTATATGGTGACATCTGAAAGACATGCTTAGTATTAGCTTACGATGGGGAATTTATCTTTAGAACTATGCATTAAGGTAGGAGGTGTCATCCTACTGTTTAAATAGAAATTAATTATTTTCTTCAAAGAGCAGAAGTCATTAGGTCAAATATCTGGGCTAATGTATTTAATCACGTTTGGACTTACTACTCTTCAGCGTGGGGTTCGTACAAAAGAGCAAAGGGGATGAGGCAAGGCATCCTCATGACTCATTTATTCAGTTAATCAATCCATACGACACTCACTTAGGGCACACTGTATGGCAGAAACTGCTTTCAACAAAGCCAAGTGAAGATCATTGGCTCCGCAGGCCTCGGAGTTCGGCTCCACAGTGACCTTCCCGGGGCGTAGTGTCCGCCTTCCACCCCGACCCGGCACAGTTCCTTAAGTGCACCCTCGATAATCCTGGATGGTTTCACTCCACAGTCAGTCAAGGCCTCTTTGCACGGGTGTAGCTTTAAAATCAATTTGCAAATATGCAACTCCGGGCTCCTTTCTGTCTGAAACAGTATGAGTTTCAGGAGTGTGATGGAAAAAAACATATGCAGAGACGCAAATTCAATGCCTAACTAAGTCTTAATTTGGACCCAGGATGGGAGTTATCAATTCATGGTAAATGAAACACGCAACGCCTCATAACGTGGTAGGAAATGTGAAAAAAAGATGCTGCAATGAACTTGGATGAGAACCAGGATTAGGGTCCGAAGTTTGGCTTTCTAAGTAAACACGTCTAACTTTTTATTTTACAAATAACAATCTGGAAAGATGCATTAGGGAATCTAAATGCAAAATAGAAATGAGTTTATCCAGGTAAGTAAGGTTTTATTAAACAATTTAATTCATTCCAGCTCCTTTGGAAGAAACTGTGGGTTATGGTTAATGTTCAGAGCCAGACAGAAAGCACATTCAGGAAACCACCTGCATTTAATATACAACTATCAGAAAACTGCTCACCGGCCCCTTCCCGGAGAGGAACAAGCTGCAATGGATTTTATTTTGGTGAATGCAACAACAGAGATGGTCAATGAATATTCAAGGCAAGGAAATTCTCAAAGCAGAGTGTTAGCAGCTGAGAACAAGAACAGGATTTCGGGGCACCAAGGACAATTCTAGCCACTTCCAAATGTGGAGTGCTGGAAGGAGACTTTTCAGATGCAACATGGGGAAAAAAAATACACACAGGCGCACGTGCGCACACACACCCACATGACAAATGGAATTAAGACACAGGTCCCTGCAGATACTGTTAATAAATAAATAAATCAACTTATGAAATAAGTCTGTCACAGCCATGCAAAACCCAGGAAATTCTCAGAACAAGTATGATCATTTTATGACCATGTAAAAAAAAAAAAATATCCTCTGCTCCTATAATGTTCTTTATTGGGGAAGTCAGACACAATCGGACACATTCGTTTTGAAAGCTTTGCTCTCTGCTTGATATCCCCAATATTCACAGGTTCAGAATAGATCTTTTCCAAGTCCTCCGGCAAAAGCAAAATCACTGCTTTCTATGTGGAGGAGTCCACCAGGCATCTGGTGAAAAGCAATAAGCTCATCTGTGGGTAGGCGCAGCCTCGGGGCTCCATGACCAGCGAGGTCTGCACGCTGGTCAGCTCTGACATGCGAGCAGCATTGTAATCCCTGGGACACCTCCTGCCTGCTGTTCTGGTACCTTCTGGAAGCTACCACATGGCTCCTCCGCTTGGTCGTTCACGTGTTAAATGTTACCTTCCATCTGGGATTCTGCCAATCACAGGAGAAGCACTCAGTACATAGGGGCTGAGTGGAGCTGGTAAAATAGAACCCCGGGAAGGTGAGCCACTGTTGTAGAAAACAATATGGCAGCTTCGCAGAGACTCGCGCGTGGAGCTCCACTTGACCCAGCTATTCCACATCTGTATGTAGCCCCCAAAAGCCTGGAAAGCAGGGACTTGAATGGGCACCCGTGTTTGATCCTGGCTGCACTGTTCAGAATGGACAAAAGGCAGATGGAACCCCAAACATCTTCCGGAGGATGAGTGGATAAACACGATGCTGTCTACCCACGAAGTGGGATGTTATTCTGCCTTAAAAAGACAGGAAGTTTGGACACATGATCCAGTATGGATGAACCCTGAAGACATTCGGCTGAGTGACAGAAGCCAGACACCAAAGGACAGAGTGTGTGATTCCACTTAAGAGGGCTTCCAAGAATCATCAGATTCTGAGAAGCAGAGAGAGGGATCCACTCCACGGGGGAGGGCGGGAGGCAGTGTCTAGGGGCACAGGCTCAGCTGGGGAGATGAAAGGCTGCTGGTGACAACTGCATAATAATAGGGACTCACTTAAGGCCAGTGCGCTGTCACCTGCAAAGGGTTACAATGGTGCATCTTAGGTATATTTTACCACACGCAAGTCACCCTGAGAAAAGGAGCTGTTCCCCAGCATCTTTCAGATGGTCCCCTGGAGAGTACAGAGGGGCCTCACTGGGAGTGGCCAGAGCTCAGGCCCTCCTGAGCGGGACACCTGGACCCCAGCGTCAGCTCCTGTGGAGGAGCCAGATGCAGGCCCTGGCAGGGGAGTTGCCACAGGAAGAGGACCGGGCCACTGAGTGAGGGGCACGCACAGGTGGACGGGGGCAGCTCGCAAGGCCGTTTCATTGCCATCATGTTATCATTGCCTCGCAATGATCTTGTGTTGCCCCATTGCAGGTGAGGGGGCCAATCAGGGCAGCAGGCAGGGACTAAGGTGAGAGAGGGAGATAGAAATGGTTCAGGGTGTTGTCCCTCAGTGTCTCCAGAAGGCGAAATAAATTCTCCCCACTTCTCAATCTCTTCTTCCTCCAGAGGCACCTCCTAGAGTGTGCCCTGCCCGAAGAGCATACCTGGCTCTGGAGGGAGGAGAGGGAGCCAGCAGGAAGCTCCCCTTGCAGAGGCAGGGAGAGCCTGCCCTGGCTGCTGGAGCCTTTGGGTGGGCTCCTGGCTCCCCAGTATGGCCTCCAACAGGCACCCGGCTCCTAACCTGTGCTCAGTCTATGATGAACAAGACGTTGGAGATCACCTTAATCCAGTGATCCTTTTCTGAGCCCATGCCATGTGGGGACATGGCTAGGAGGAGAGCTGGGCCTGCACTGTCACAGCTGAGGACTGGGGACCAGGACCTCTCTCTCGGCTTTTTCGTCTCTGTAAAGTAGGGACCTCAGTAAAGGCTCCTCCACGAGCCCTCAATAAATGACCATTGTGAAGGCTTAGACCCCTGACTCAGAGCTTGCAGAGGCTGTCGTGGCAGCACAGAGGACTCATGCTTGCCCTGTAGGTGTCCAGGAAGGAGACTCCCTGGAGGAGGTGACCCTGTGCTGAGCCTCAGAGGGTAAAGACTGGTCTGGGGACGAGATGAGTAGAGTTCAGTTCAAAGCAGAAGGTGGAGGTGGCCGCCCAGGTCAGTGTGGAGCGAGACCCAAGTCCCCATCATACTGCCACTTCCTGACATAGATGGGTGGCTCCAGATGCCAACAAGGCCCCTGTTTTTTTAAAATTTTATTTTATTTTTTCAGTTTTTTGAGACAGGGTCTCACCATGTGGTTGAGACTGCCCTGGAATGCACTATGTAGCCCAGGCTGGTCTCAAAGTCTCAGCAATCCTTCTGCCTCAGCCTCCCGAGTGCTGGGATTATAGGTGTGCACCACCACGCCTGGCTTCAAGCCCCTGTTGTTTTGAACAAAGAGCAGCCTCCTGGCACATTCCCTTGTGTGTCTCCCTTGTGTGCAGCAGCACGGGAGTCGAGGCCCAGGCCTGGCCGGGCGTGTGCGGGGCTGAAGGCAGGGTCTGCCTGCCCTGGTGGGCTTCTGACAGGTGTCCCTTCTGTGCTGCTAGGAGAGGGGACATAACAGTGGACTTTGGGGTGCCGGGTGAGGGCAGGGGGCATGGCAGCAGGCAGGATGAGGCTGATGGAAACTCCTTCCTGCTGACGACCCCTTCCTAGGGCCAGACTGGGGATGTGGTGGTCAGAGGTCCTGCTGAGGCTTCAAGTTGCAATGGAAAATCTGGGATTGCATCTTGGAGTCTTCCAAACAGCCGACTGACATTGAGTTCCAAGTCACCCGGTTTCCTCCTCTGTGAAAAGTGGGTTTAATATCAGGTATCTTCTTTCGGAAGAAGGAAAAACACGAATCTATACAATTTCTCCACAGGCCTTAAGATGCCATCCAAGTCACGGGGCTTGGGGCTGCACAGCACATGCTCAGCAAGCGTTTGCCGAATGACTGGTCAACAGCTGGGCAGCCATATAAAAGTGGCTCTTGGAGCCTGGGTCTGGGGCACGATCCATTCACAAGCTCATCCTTCACAGGCACATGGACTTCACAAGCATTTGCTGATTGCTTCCTAGACACCTGGGGGGGTGGGAAGAAGATCGCTTTCCACTTTGTAAGGGAGGAAACCGAGGCTCTGAAAGGCAGAAGCGCTTTGCCCAGGCTCCTGGTGAGAGGGGAGACAGCCCTCGGCCCCCTTTCCCTGCAAAGTCACGGGCCATGGCAGCAGGTCACGCAGCCGGGAGAGTGGAAGGGAGTGGCCCATGGCCGCCTCTTTCAGGCATGTCGGTTCACCAGTCCTGTCCTGAGAAGGCACCACAGCGCAGTCGTCTTACCTCCTCCTCACCTGGGCCCCCAAAGTCCTCCACCACAGAACTTCTGGGCTGCTCTCGGCTTAATCTGGGAGCTCAGCTCAGCACCCGGCACACGGGTACCCAGTGCACTCTCAGTGAGTGAATGAACCCGTGGATGAATACACAAAGCTCCCCAGGAGCTGGGTCCTGGAGCTAAGATGCATTTTGCCTGGAAGCAGAGGCTCCGCTGGGCATCAGCATCCAGTTGTGCCCTGTTCGTGACAAGTGTCCCTAAAGCACTGACTGTGGTGAGCTCTGCTAACGCTTTGCCTGTGTTCTCTTCACTTGATTCCACAGCAGCACCGTGCAGCGAGACTCCTGTCACCCTCCTTTACAGATGAGTCAGCCGAGGCGCAGGGAGATCATGGCCCTCTCCGGAGGACCGAGGGAGTTAGACCCCAGGTCCCCGAAATTCAGGACCCCACTCCGCTCTGCACTCTGTGTCACCTCTGCCACCACCATTGGCTCCTGATTAGGAAGCAGCTGCCTGCTTTCCGAAACGGCTCTGCTCATTCTTTCGGCCTCTATCCACTCATCTCAGCATCTTGCTGAGCCCGTCTTGTCCTGGGGAGGCTGGGCGGTTCACAGGGCCCGGCCCAGTCAGTTTTACTGTCACTGTAACACAGCTAGGAGGTTGGGGTTGGGACAAACTGCCAACCAACACAGCAGAATGTGTCAAAGGTCCTAAAGCCCCATGCATGGCTAATGGGCAAGACACAAATGTTTTCCCAAAAGAGCAGAACACCAGACTCAAAATAACTCCACCACTCCTGTACACAGAACTCATCAGAAAGCTGTGTTTTCAGTCTATCATTTGAATTTGGCACTATTTGCAGAAGCAATGAGAAGATGCTCTTTTCATTTGTAGGTGGATATAACCAATCAAAAGACACTATTCCTGACCCTTCCTTTGCATATAGCAGGGAGCCAAGTGAGTTTCTCCATGGGACAGTTTATATCTGGAGTGGCGGGTTTGTTTTTGACCAAACAAACATCGTGATTCCTTATATGCATGAGGAAGAAGGAAACAAGAATTCTGGAAACAAGAGACCCCGTCCTCTTATCCTCAGGCCACTGGGAGTCTGTTCACCACCCTCTCTCTCCCTGTAGAACTCCCCCTTTCCCATCCTCAATACATGAGCACCTCTGCTGCCTTTCCTGTGTGTCCTGTCCAGTTCTTGGTTCGGGACTCCAAGGACCTGGAAACAACTCTTGCCATCTGGAAACAGAACCAATGCATGACTCGTTAACTTGTTAACAGAGGAGGTGTATTGGGGCTCACAGTGGAGATTCCAGTTCTGTAATCATGCAGCCCCCTTCACTCTGGGCCTGTGAAGGGTCATCCGTCACAGCAGGGGGTTGTGGTGTGGCTGAAACCTCTCTCTTCGGCACCAGGAGGCACAGGAGAGAAAGACACAGAAACTGGGGCCCTGCCATCCCTTGGGCCCCCACCCTCTCCCAGTAGTGCCACCCTGGGGACTAAGGCTTTGACACAGGAGCCTTTGGGCACAACGTACATCCAGACTATGGCAGGAGGTGACCAGCATGAAGGTGACTGACTATGCTAAAGGAAGAAGCATTAAGGAAGGTGCAGGTGAGGCACTGAGCAAGCCCAGCCCTCCAGGGGTTATCAGGAGGGCATCCAGGAAGTGGTGGCTTGCAGCCGGAAGCTGTGTAGGTGCAAGATACCCTGGATCCTGCTGGCGCAAAAAGCTGAGGGTGTGTGGCCTGCAGGTAAAGAGGACACTGGTGGGAGTCCTGCCTCAGGAGTCCTGGCCTGCACTTCTGGTCTCTTTCTTACCTCTGACTACGAGACTCCCCTTCCTCATCACAGCCAGAAAGAGCAGGCTGAGTCCATGCAACTGCCTTCTTTCTGCTCAGAAAGAGAGAGGAGAAAACATATGTCAAATGTCCAACAGATGTGTCAGAGAATAAACGATTTGGGATGTGGAGATGAAAACAATTGTAACTAATTATAAAAAGGTACGGAAAGTTGCCTGGTGAGGGTGAATGTGTCTGTTTGGGCTGGTGACATGGCCTATTCCTCCCCCACGGCTCAGTGTGGCTTAAATATTTGTTCAGTATTTATTTTGAATGAATTCCTTTAACATATTAGTGGGCCCCTTGATTATAAAAATAACAAACGAAGTAACTGCATAATCAAGAGAGGTCCTTAAATATTTGGAAGGGGCTCAGCTCCAGCCCCCCTACCCCGGTTTTTGACAAGCCAGAGAGGGGTATGTTCTCCAGTGTGATCCTTCTGCATTTTTTATTTTTCTCAGGAGTGCACATGCCAGGTCCGCTGCCACCTGCCCCGTGCTTCGACTTGACAATGAGCCTGAGAAGAGCTGGGGTGTCCCTGTCCAAGCGATGTGTTAGCCCAAGGCTTTGAGGTTATAGCAGGCCAGGCCAAGCTCACTAGGAGGCAGCAGGCCACAGGGGGAGGATGAGGAAATGGGGGTGCTGTCTCCAGACTCCGATGAGAGCGGGACCAGTTCGGGGTTACAGCAATGGCTCTGGCCCTCCACAGGCACAACTCTTGGGAACCACTTCTCACTGGGCCACCCTGCATCACACCCCACAGCTGTGCAGCTGCTTGTTGTGGAGGTGGCCAGTCACCCCCCAAAAGCCTCCCACACGCCTGCCCGGTCCCATTGGCTGAGGCCAAGTTGCAAAGGCTGAACAGTTCTCTGAAGAGGACGAGGAACCGGCAGGCATTCCTCAACAATTCCAAAGGGAAGTGTGTCTGGTACTTTCTTCCGGAAAGCTGGGATCAGTGAAAGAGAAGTTGGTAAAAGCTGGGAGTGGTGGCACATGCCTGTAATCTCAGCATTCTTGAAGACTGAGGCAGGAGGATCGAAAGTTTGAGCCCCGCTTGGAAAACTTGGCCAACTTAGCAAGACTCTGTCTCTAAATGAATAAATTGGCAAGCCCGGGAGTCTAGCTCAGTGCAGAAGATCTGGGTTCAACCCTTAGTCTTGGAAGGAAGGGAGGGAGGAAGGAAGGAAGGAAGATGAATAAAGACCATGTCTGGGTTGATCTAAATAATGAGGAGGGGTGAGGAATGTTTCCCAACACATTCATTGAACTCTTAGTCCTTCCAGGATTCTGGTGGTTCTAACCTTGTTATAACCAATTTACAAAACTTTGATGATGCATCATTTGCTCCCCCAAATGCTCTCTTTCCACCCTGGCCCCAATCTTGGGGTCTTCTGGGGAGGCTGAGCCTCCCAGGCTGTGTAACCAGGGCTCCCTTGTCCCCAGAGCCAGTGGATTTGGGTGATGGGAGGCATCCACAGATGGTAGGTGGATAGGAGGCCCCTGAGACTAGGAGTTTACGCCCTGGCTCCTGCCCTGCAGTCCTGGCTATGGCTCTAGGTTGGGGCTCTCTTGTCTCAGGCAGCTGGCTCGATGGGCCTCTCTTCTTTGGGATTCTAGTGACTTCCTCCCACCTCTTCCCACCACTTTGGTTTCTCAGAGCCTGGGATAGTGGCCTCCAGCTACAGCTCACCATTTCGTAGTGGACCCATTGCATGCAAACTCTTCTGGAATAACCCTAGGGCCGTCCTATTTCAAAATTGCCACCTGTCTCAGGGGGAGACCTGGTGATCTCTTACCTCCATGAGGTAGATGCTGTCTCCATCCCTTGGCATAGCTGAGGAAGTCAACACTTGAGTCAAGACATATGCCGACATCACACAACACAAACGACAGTGAGAATCCAAACCCTGGGCTGTGTGATGACGAAGCCAAGCCCTTTTCACTGAAGAGCACCGTGCCAAGTGGGCAGAACCGAACGCCCACCCAAGCCTGTGGGCCAATGGCCCAGGCACTTTCTGCTTCCTGTCTCAGTGGAAGTGACTTTGCAGAGCGTGAGTGACACACAAATCATCCAAGAGGAACACTGACTCCCAGAACCCCAACCCAGAATTTGTGCAAGAAGAATATGGAGGAGAAGGTTATGTAGATTCTAGACTGGGAGTGAAGGACAAAGGCTGAGGAGTGCCCAGGGGAAGAGGAAGCAGAGGAAAAAGAATGGCTTTAGCTACAGACACTCAGGAATGTGCCAGGAGACAGTTGCAGGAGGAGCCGGGACCCTGGGGAGGGCAGAGTCCCACAAGCGAGGAAGGGAACTTTGCAAGGATTATCTCAGAGAGAAAGGAAGAGGACGGAGGCTGTGGGAAGCCCCCGTTACCTCTGCGAGGCTGATGTTGACAGGAGTGGGAGGGACGGTGCAGGATTTGGGGCTCAGTGGAGTTGTCCCCCAGGTGCAGGCCCCTGCCTCTGCAGCAGATGGTTCCGTGAGTGCCTAAAGACCTGAAGGCTGCAGGACAGCCAACCGCAGTCCAGCAAGAGAGAAAAGGTGCAGGGACGAGGAGGGACAGTGGGTGAGATACCCAAACATCTGGGTGCTCAAGGGTCATGTGGGTGGGGAGAACGGAGGATGTTGACAAAGACTCAGATAAGAAGGATAAATTAATTGTGTACAGGAGGGGTCGAAATTTGGGAAAAGGGAAGAAATGAAATGGAAATGGGTTATCTTTCAACCTTTAGAATCATTAGGGGTTGAATTGTGTGCCCCCTAAAAGATGTAGTAAAGTCTTAACTTCAGAATATGGCCTCATTTGGACAAAGGCTCTTTACAGAGGGAATTAAGTTAAAATGAGGTCATTAGAACGGGCCCTAACCCAATATACTAGTGTCTTTACAAAACAGGGAAATTTGGACACTGAGACTCAGAGCCTGTGGCCTTACAGCCCCGGATGCACCCCATCTCATCTGTTCTTGGAAGCTAAGCAAGGCTCAGGCCTGGTTGGCACTCAGATGGGAGACACAGAGAGGTTATTTATACAGGGAGAAGGGAGCCATGCGAAATGGGAACACTGATGATGCAGACATAAGCCCAGGAAAGTCTGAGAGCTGGCCAATTAGGAAGGGGCACAAAGGACCCCTGCAGATTGCAGAGGAAGTGTGTGAACCTGCCAACACTTTGGCTGTGCACATTCAGCTTTCAGAACCATGACAGAGTAAATCCCCTTCGTGTTGTACTTTAAAGCGAATCCAGGGCCGGGGATTTAGCTCAGTGGCTCTGCCGCCTGCCTTGCAAGCACAAAGTCCTGAGTTTGTTCCCTGGTATCAAAAAAATAAAGTGGATCCAAACATCTTGAGAGTAGAAGTCGAAGGGGAGGAAAAGGAAATCCCACTTGGCCACCTGAGAGGGGGGTGACCACAAAGACATTTCCATCCCCGGCAGAAGGGCACCAGGAAGCTCCACGGCTATGTCCCCTTCCTCTGCAACAGCCACCAACGCAGCAGCCAAATCCTCACTCTGTTGCATCAGCTAGCGTTTCCCCCGCTGCTGCTCCACAGTGGGAACTGTCCCTGACTTCGAGCTCTGAGGCTGACAGTTCTCCTCCCAGCCTACCTTGACCTCGCCAGAGCTAACCATCTGTCCTCCGGCCGCCAGCCCCGGATGGACACATCCTTAGAAAAGCATTCCTCTGTGGCCTACCCTAAAACCGACATCCCGTGTCCCTCTGCCCATCCTCCTTACTGCTCCCCTCCAGAGCACCAGCCCGGTGCCCATCCGTCCACCCCCGGCACCCAGCTAATCCTCAGGGGCTGGGCTGGTTTGCAGCCTGCTGCCATCCCCTATGGAGCATCAGCAGCAGGAAGCTCAGACAAGGATGTTTTTATCCTCCTCCGAACTGCTCTACGTGTCTCATTAAGCAACCGCGTGCTTTGGATTGCCGGGAAATGGTCTCTGAGTGCCAGAGTGGGAGAAAGCATTTTTCAGAGTACAGGAAATGATACAATCTTTGCTTAAGTCTCCAGCTCAGTTCTAAATACAGAAACAGAATATTCCCAAATCCATAAAAAATTTTTTGATAGATAATACAGATGTTCCTTGCTTTACAAAATATTGTCCCCCCGATATTGGGTGTAAATCAAATTCCTCAAAATCGAATTACATTGAAAATGCACCATGGGAATGTGCTTTTAAAAGGAATCCCGCAATGAATTCTTTTGTAAATCAAAGCGACGCTCATTCATCTGGTCATTCAGTAATTTATTTATTCCAGCGGTTCTTAGCCCTGGCTAAACATCAGAAACACCTGGGGAGCTTTTAAGACATATACTATCCCGAAGTCCCACCCCTGGAGATTCTTTTTTAATTGGTCTCGGGTGGGACCTAAGCCTCGGTATTTTTTTTTAAAACTCCCAGAAGATTCTAATGTGCAGCCAGGCTTAAGAACCACTGGTTTATTCAATAAACATTTATTAAGAATTCTCCAGGTCAGACCCAGACTGAGTGTCTCCTAACGAGACCCAGCTTGCACTATCTAGGAGCTTGGAGTCTGGTGGCCGATACCAGATATATCAACAGACAACTGCCCTTGTAATGGGAAGCTTGGGACCAATGTGCTGGTGTTCATCTGTTTTACAGGTTTCGATTTTTTTCAATCTTTATTAACTTTATTGGTACATATCAGGTACACAACACAGTTACATTAATCACTGGGATCTTGTACCTATATATGACTTATCATGTTTTTCTTTTTCCCCATTCCCCAGGCCTCCCCTCAGCCCCTCCACCCTTGGGGCTCTTCGTGTTAACTGAGACATGGATAAATAACACCTTTAAGGTTACTTTATATGCCATGCATGCAGTGGCCCAAGATCTCCTTTAGTTACTTTTATTTGCTGGGGTGTATTGTTCTCTAGCATCCTAGTTTAGATATATCTCTTAGACATCATACATTTGCTTCCTAAAACTCCAGTCTGAAAAAAGCCTCAGTCTTTTAATGAATGAGTTTGATCCATTTATATTTGCTGCATATATTGTGGCTGACGTCTGCCATCTGGCCCTGTACTTTGTACTTACCATTGTTTTCCACTTTGTCTCTTGTTTCTCTTCCTGCTTAAACAGTAAATCAGTCTTGGTTAGCTTCCTCCCTTTTAACTGCTTAGAAGTTTTATATTGCCTTTTAAAAATAATCGTAGTATTCAACCTCCTATTTTTCAACTTGAGCGCTTAACTTCAATTTAAAAATTATTTCTGTCACTCTCCAAGACAGGAAAATGCGAGAATGTTTTAACTTTGATCCTTCCTCCAGTTTAAATAGAATATCTTCCATGCAGTTTAGTTCTCTCTTGCATTTAACACTCCCAAAGCATGGTTTTTTAGTTTTATACAAACAATGCGCATTTAGATTTAGCAACACGCTTACTAATCTCATTTCTTCAGGACTAGAACTCCTTCTAACTGGATTTAGTATTTTTCTTGTTGGGGTAAATCTTTTATTAAGGTCCACAATTCCATCTATGCATTTCTGAAATTCAAGAGCTTTGATAACCAAAAATTACTGAAACCTTTTTGGGAGAAATGTTAATGTG
Source organism: Fukomys damarensis (assembly GCF_012274545.1). Lineage (NCBI taxonomy): Eukaryota > Metazoa > Chordata > Mammalia > Rodentia > Bathyergidae > Fukomys > Fukomys damarensis. Next base: position 33,830,336 of record NW_022900933.1, on the reverse strand, counting down.
TTTGGTTGAGGAGGTTGCCTCAGATTGCATTGGAATGTTACGTGTGAGGTCTTTCTCAAATCCGGCCCTGTGCTGAGCCAGCTCCAGATGCTGAGTTACCAGACCATCATGCATGTCCGCTCGAGCCTAGGCAGGGCTCCTGTCCCACATGCAGGTGAGCGGTGGGGCGTAGTGACCTGGCTTCCCAGACACTCCCATTCAGAACCACCCTGCTTCCTCTTCCCCTGTAACAGCACCTACACCTGTCATTCGGGCCTTGGGCTCAGACCCACCCACAGAGGCTCCTCTGCCACATGCGTGTTCCCTGCTCTGGGGCCTCTGTGACAGTCACGTGGCCCTTGTTCGATCACCTTTAGGCCATGTTTCCAGCAATGCTGGATTATCCGTCTGAGACAAAGGTCTGTCTAGGTCTCTAGAAGCCTTGGGGGTGGGAAACCTCTTCAGCAACATTCTCTTTACGTATTGTCAGTTGAAAAATAAACATAATGGTGAATGGTATGTGTAGTCCTTTCCAGATGTACGGGAAAGCAGATGTGTGTGTGAGGGTCAGAAGACAAGAAACCAGCACTAGTGCTTATTTCCGGGGTGGGAAGAGACCACTGCAGGGGACACTCTGCTCTAGGGCTTACCTTTCTACTACCACGGGCATCCGTTATTTTCAATTATTTTTAAATAATTGAAAAACAGCAACATCAAACCTCTTTGTTCTCTCTTATATTCCCCAGCCCCCCTCTGCCTTGTTTTGTTATTTATTTCCAGGCACTTCCTGTGTGAAGGAGGCCACGGACCATGTGGCCTGTGTTTTCCCAATTCCCTTTTGGTTTCACACACCCTTTGAAGAGAGCGTCTGTTGGGCGTCCCAGCCTTGGGACTGTGACCCGTGTCCTGGAAGATTACCTGCCCCATCCAACAGTGCTGAAGTTCACGAGAACCCAGAGGTGTCAGCCTGGGGCCTGCCGGGGAGGTGGGGTTGGTATTGCAGGGCCTGGGTAACCCAGGGCATCAAAATGCCAAGCTCAGAGCACTAGATGACTCAAGACTGGGGGAGCTACATCCTGAAGAAAGAGCAGAGTCCCCTTGGACCTGCTCAGGAGCCCTGGCTGGGAGCGGCCTTTGGGAGCTGGGCTGGGGACCCCAGAGGACCCAGGAGAGCACATGCCTGGTGCACGGATCCCTGTTGGGATAGCGCCTCTATCCATTCCTCTCCTCTTGCCTCTCGCTGTCTTCCCCACAGCTCTCCTCTCCTCTCCCTCTCTAGGTCTCTAACGGACTGGCCTCTCTTGGCCCCACTGCCATCTTCTGCTTTCAAAGTCTTTCATGTGGGGCAGGGAGCAGGGCGTGAGGCTAGGGTATCAGAAAATCACCAGCAGCCTTTGAGTGTGCGTGGAGCGAGCGAGCTTCTCCTAGACTAGACGTGACTTCTCCTCTCTCTGCTATTTCTTTTCTTTGTGTGTGTGAACTTTATAACTTTTGTAGTCCTCGGGAAACAAATCATGTGAATACATTCCCAACTCAAAATGTGAGAAGATCTCAGATAAAGCTAAAGCCCTGCTTTCCCCTCCCTTCCTGTGCTATCCTCCTCCTTGAAAGCAACCAAAAGAGGTGGTTCAGTGGGTCCAGTCCTCTGCACTTTTCTGGCTCATTGCGTAGTTAAAGACGATCCCACAGAATATAGCATTGTTTTGTGTGTGGGGCGGGGGTTCGTATATGTTGTACGCTGTTGGGTTTTTGAATGGGTCCTATGTTAGGAAACTTTGTGCAGCAGTTTCTGTCTCGAGCACATGTCCCCAAGGGCCCTTGGGGAGCCCCCTGTTCCCTGTCCCTGGCACTGCCTGGTCCCATGTGGCACCCACCTTGAGGGCCATGTGAGATGTAGTTTGCTAATAAAGAACCTCATCACCTGCAAACCGACCCTCACTTATTGTCTCAAACAACACGCATTTATTTCCTCACAGCTCTGGAGGCTGACGTCTGAGATGAGGGTAGATTCGGTTCCCGGTGAGGGCCACCTCCTCTCCCCCTCTCCCCCTCCACCATCTTCCCACCCCTGTTCATATGAGGCCACCAGTCCTGTTGGATCACGGCACCCTCTGAAGACCTCATTTAAACCAGTCATCTCCCAAACACTGTCTCCTAACACAGTCACACTGGGGCTTAGGGCTGTGACATGTGTGCTTTGGGGGACACAAGTGAGCCGGTAGCAGTTGGGAATAAGGGACTACCTAAGTAGCGTCCCCTCTGCATCACGCCACCCTCCTATCATACTGCTTGGTCCACAGCGCATGCTCGGCAGCGCCTTGTGGCTTTGTCACCTGTGTCTCTGACAAATGCGGGCACTGAGGAGCCGGCCAGCCCCGGCCCTGTCACGTGTAAAAGGTGGATAGTGCTTCCAAGAGCGTCAGGCACAGGCTCCAGACAGCCAGGTGGTGACACTTTCCATCTATCCTCTTAGGGACTTTTCCTGGATCTGGAGGAGCCGCATTTATTCATGCCACTTTCCCAGCCAGGGAATGGCTGTGCAGGGAGGTAGGGACATGTCACCCTGGGTCACAGAGGAGAGAGGGCAGAGGAGTGGCTGGGAGCTCCGGGCTGACAGGAGGCTCAGCACACGTTTCTGCCCCGCAGCTGTAGCTGCAGCCCCTCCACCTCACCACTGCCGCCCTTGGCTGGAGCCTGGTGCTGAGTCCTCCCTGGGCTGACACAGGCATTTCTCACAGTGAAGGAATACCATGCTTTGGGCCAGGAGTTTCCACCCTTGCCCTCGACTCATTGTGTGACCTTGAACCCCTCAGTGCTGTAAGTTCCTCTTCCTTAGAACAAAAATGGTGATCCTCATCTCATAGGATCACAGGAAGAATGAAGTAAAACTAATATGTTTTCCCAGTGCCAAGCATGTAGAAAGATCTGGTTTTAGGTGGCAAGGACATTGGAAGATGCAGGCAAATGTGGTGGTGGCACATGCCTGTCATCCCAGCAGTCTGGGAGGCTGAGGCACGAGGACTCTAAATTCGAGCCCAGCCTGGGCAACTTAGCAACTTAGCAAGAGCCTATCTCAAAAAAAAAACGTGTAAAAAGGCAGGTGGTTTAGCTTCGTGTAAATGCCCTGGATTTGATCCTCAGTACTGGGGGAAAAATTAAGAAAAAGAAATTAGAAGACACTTGTCCCTCTCAGGTGAGATGTTAGTTCTCACCTCAGACCAACACCCCCACTTCGCACAGGATTGGGAGATTTTCCAACAGCTGCGAGAGGCTCCCCAGTTCAGGGAGGACTTCTTGGAGGTCCCGAGTAGGAGAGGAAAGACCAGGGCCTCTGATTCTGGCCCATCTGGCACCAGAGTTTCCATGTTTTATCTTGCAGAAAGAAACTAGCCTTAGATCTGCGGTTCACCTCTGTTCCTGCTCACAGCCAACCCGGGGAAGCAGGGCACCTTGCTCCCTCCTGGCACAGGGGTCCCCAGCTGCAGCCCATATGATCGCAGCAGCAGCAGTCAATGCTGCTGGGGTCTGGAAAAGACCCGTGTGCGCCAGTGACAGCTGACCTGCAGACCCCATGGCCAGGCAGGGCTCAGGGGCAGCACAGAAGCCACACCCCTCAGGCTCCAGGCCTTGAGTGACCTTAGGACAGTTATCTGTGGCTTGGCTTTCCTGTCTGGAAAGTGGGGTGTGTGCAGATTAAAGGGGTGGCTGTGCTGGGCTCTCTGCCCGCACCTCCCTCCTTTTGGCACTTGCTCTGTTGGGCCTGGGGGACCCAGCCAGTTGTTGGCAGGGCTGTGAGAGGTTCCTGCTCCTGGGGTCTGGGCTCCTCACTGTGTTAGGATGGATTGGAGAGACACTCACATTCTGAGGTCCTGGGGAAGCAGAAACAGAAACTGAGCTAGGCATAGTGGCGCACACCTATTATCACAGCACTTGGGAGGCTGAAGCAGGAGGATCACTGTGAGTTTGAGGCCAGTCTGAGCTACAAATTGAGTTTGAGGCCAGCCTGAACTACACATGAGATCCTATCTCAGAACAACAACCAAAAATCAATCGTAAACTGGCTGTCAGAGGAAACAGCTATACTCAAACCAAAATTCTAAACTGGGGCTTTTGGGCTCCAGATTTCTACAGAAAATCTGATGTCAAATAGAATCTCATGTGGATTGTTTTCATTCATTTATTCACTCACTCATTCAGGATATATCCAAGAGCTTTCCTCTCTCTGCCATCATCTTGACTGAATTCTCAGCCACTGTTCTCTGGGTTGCTACAATATTGTCTGACTGGTCCCTCTGCAGTCCTGAGTCAGGTCAGATGAGGTCCTTCCTCTGCTCAAGAATCTTCAATGGTTCCCCTGTTTCCTCTAAATTAAAGTCAAAGCTCTCACCATGGTCTAAAATGCCCTCTGTGGCCTTGACCCTCTTGACCCTCACCTCTGTATCCTTATCCCTGTCCTTCCTCACACCACTCTAAGCCACTGGCCTCCTCTTGCTCAGGGCCCTGGTCCTAGCCCTTCCTTTTGCCTGCACACTCTTCTCCTCTGGAGCAGTTTGGCTTAAATCCATGTGCAAAGCTCACTGTGTTGCTTTAGGTTCTGCAGAGAAACAGTCAATAGGAATATCTAGTTGGAGGCATTGATACACGCATCTCTGGAAGCAGAGAAGTCTCACTGCCTGCTGTCCAAGAGACAGAGACCCAAGGAAGCCAGCAATTCTGAAGGCTGAAACCAGAAGAAGTGGTGTGAGGCCAAGACCAAGGGCAGGAGAAGCACGAGCTGCAGCAGGCAGGCAGGAAGCAAAAGGGCTAGCTCCTCTTCCCCCTGATTTTGCTTTATTTGGAGAGGATCTACTCTATGGGGTCCATGGGGTTCAGATATTATTCTCCAGAAACCAGACACACCCAAAAACAATGGTTCAGCCGGGCACCTGGAGCCCCACGTTGACCCCAGAAGGAACAGTCATCTGCCCTCTCCTACCCTCTGCCTCCCTGTCCCAGTGCTCTTGAGACAGCTGTGTGCCAAGAGCTGGGGCTAAGGGACACAGAGGATGCTCTGTCTGGAGGAAAGGAGGCTCTGCATGGGGTGAACCCTGCTGCTCTGAAAGCTTTGTGATCCCTGGTAAGAGGTAGAAAGCAGGAAAGATCAATGTAGTTAGATCTCAATTTTTTAAAAAGTCAGTACTCAATATTTACCATGTTAAGATTGTGTTCATTTTGTTCACAGCTAAACCACACTATGAGACTGAATTCTTTTTTTTTATTGAGTATTGCTTATCATATAGCTAAACTATAGCCTTATTTTTAAAATGTATTTTTTCTATGCGTTTTGCCAGAAGCATGATCTTTCTCTTCATATACTCAAACACAATGAGTAATCTATTTCCTTATTAGCTCAGGAGCCTTCTATTATCAGCTCTCGAGCTATCGCCCCATACATTTTCCTGGTCTCTCCCATGCTAACTGATCTATTTCATGGACTCCATGTTGCTATGGACTGAATTGTGCTGCCTTCCCTCCCCTCTGAACCCCAGCAGGCTCTACCAGCCAAGTCAGGGGAAGTTCTTCATCCAATAGCTTCTGGTCAATTCCTCCCCCATTAATTGATCAGTTTTTTGTGGGTCCACACTTTCATTATTCCTTTACTGTAACTTCTGAAGGTGTGTGGGAGAGAGGAGGTAAGCACTGTGTTTAACCTTCCACGTATCACATTCATTCCTTTCTCTGTAACACACACATACACACACACACACACACACACACTCATCCACAATTCAATTAAATTTCAAACTTGCCAATAGAGACCACATGACCATGTGAATTGGTGAAGACAAATCAGCAAGCCTAGCAGCACCTTGTGTCTTTGTCATGCGTTACTGTGTTTCTCATACATTTAAGATGTGTTGTGTTTTTATTTGCATTTTTTGCATTTTATTTAAAGGTAGTGTGTTAAAGGAAATAAGGGAAAAGAAAAAAAAAAGGAAAAAATGGAAACAAAGCCTTTGTAAATAGAGAAGGGTGAAGAGGGTGAAGGGAGGGTAAGGGAATAGGGAAAAATAAGGACCAAGACCTGTCATGTAAAGGTACAAGATCCTAATGATGAATGTAACTGTATTGTTTACAGTAAACTTAATGGGGAAAATAAAGGTAGTGTGTTGGGCTGGGGATGTAGCTCAGTGATAGAGGACTTGCTTAGCATATGTGAGGCCTTGGATTCAATCCCTAGCACTGCAAAAATGAGAGAAAGAAAGAAGGAAAGAAAGAAAGAGAGAGCTGGCTAAAATGTAGCGCATTTATATGCATGGCAACACATGCATTACATATATGTATTATCATTCAAACAATAACATCAGTAACAACAACAAACTCCATGTGCCCCTCATCCTGTTTGGCTATAAACAAAGCTTTCTTCTGACTCTGGGTCTGATAATCAGGGGGTCAGGGATTGAGGAACTCCCCTCAGTCCCTTGTGAGCCTGGTGTCTTGAGGGTCCTCCCAACCTGCAAACGTGCATGTCTCTGCAGGTGGGGTCCAGTGGGCCTGCCACATTGGTCTGGGTCCCCGGTGAGACTCCCCCAGAGCTCAGGATGCTGTCCTGCGAGCCAGGAACGCTGGTCCTTCCCTGGGCTCTGCAGCCAGGTCCCCAAGGCAAGACCTATTCCTCCATCCCCACTCCCCCTCTGGGCCTGCAGCCCCGTGGTCTGGACACACATGCCAGCTGCCCTCCAAAACCTAGATCTGGGATGTACCCCATGTCCCCAGGGAGGGTTCAGGATCAAACCTGGAGAGGAAATGGGTGAGCTCCTCATGGGAATGGGGGTGGCCTGGGACAGGAAGGGAGCTCTTCACGGTCGCAGTGCCCTGGTAGAAGAGCCAGGCTTCGGGGACCCTCCTCCCTGCCATGCCCCTCTAGCTTAGAGAGCACCCAGGACTGGGGCTGGGGAGGGGGCAGGTGGCCGGCACCCTCAGGATGACCCACAGCCTGGCCAAGCACAGGCCATCCTGCCAGGACAGAGGCCGAGAGGACCAGGCCAGCACTGAGACTGTGCAGGCCGGATGCTGTGGCAGCTGTGTCATGACCGGGCGCAGGGTGCACCAGTCACGGCTGACTTGCCGCCACCTCAGAATATTTGATAGGGTTCGCATATCACTCTGCTCTCCCTTGAATCGTGACAAAAGGAAAGTATTTATTACCAGGCATACGGGGCCCTGGGGCCAGAGCCCGTCATCTCTGATTTGCCTGTTAGCCCAGGCTGTGGAATTAAATGGAGTTTTGTTTTTATCTATTTGCATGGAGGCTTTCCAGAGAAAACAACAATTTTCGTGACCTGCGCACTTTGTATCATGTTAATTAGGTTTGAAAACTCATATATTGTTTTCATAAGGGCTATTACATTTTCTCTAATTAAATTAAGGGAAAAATAAGGATGCACGGCAATAATATTTATTATTAATACCAGACTCCAGAGGCGCCCAGCAAGTTAAATCAGAGGTTAAAAAAAAAATAACCTTGAAGACAGCCTGCACTTCAAAACAATGTGGCATATTTTGGGTTTTCAGCAAGTCGTTACTCTGAACATTTTGGAAAAATAGAAAGTGAAAAATGGACCCATTTGGAGGAAAACAGGCTTCTGGTCCCGCTTCATAAGGAAGGTTTCTGGGATGCCAACTACTGTCTCATTACAGTGGTTTTACCAAAATTGCAGCAACTGTGCTGAGGAGAGGGCTTGATGTGGGGTTCATGTGGGTTCAAAAGTTGTAGCCAGCTGGGATTTTCATCCAGCCCCAAATGGGTTTCCCTTGCAAGAGGCCCAGGTTTGAGGAAGTTCATTCAGGTAAGGAGATGAAGACAAGTGGCCCCTGGGAGCCAAAGTGTCATGTCAGAGAGGGAAGGTGCTGGGGGGAGGCAAAAACGGGGCCCGAGGGTACATGACCGGCACTCTGTCCTTCTGGCCGGCCCCTTCTAGAAGCCCGGTTGAGCTCAGCCCGATTCTGACATTTGGGGCCTTGAGTTGTGGGTGGATTCGAGGATGGGGCCCCTGCTCCATGCTCCCTGCAGTCAGCAGCACCCTTGGGGGCTGCCAACCCTTCTGTTCCCTACTGAGTCCTCCCATGAGACCCACTGTTGTTTCCATGTACTCTTTCTCTCTGGTTAGCCAGAACCTGTTTCTGTGTCTTGTGGTCCAAGCGCCCCAACTGTTGAGGTGGCTTTTGCACCCAATGCAGGACAGGTATGTGTCTGACACAGTGGCTGGCAGGGGCCTGGGAGTGGCTCCAATAGAGCCCAGGACTCTGTGGGTCCAGCTGCTTTCTGGAAGAGGACTGGATCAGGAGTCCTGGATTTTCCACTCTGTCCCCCAGGGAGACCTTGACCAGCTAGTTTTCTTTCCGGGCTTCATGTAGAAGATGAAATGTTTGGAATGTAATAGTAATGATGATAAAGACAATAGCAATATAAGGACTGCTGCAATAATCATCACAGCTGTAACTAACTGACTGTTTCGCGAGGCTGTGTCCTGGCAGTGCATTGGCTCATTTAAGCCTTGTGACACCTTGCAAGACTGATGGGCTCCCCATTTTATTTTATTTTATTTTATTTTTTTATTTTGGTACCAGGGATCGAACTTGGGTCCTTGTGCTTGCAAGGCAGGTGGCAGTGGAACCACTGAGTTACATCCCCGGCCCATGGGCTCCCCATTTTAGACAAGGACGGTGCTCTCGTCTGGAGCTGCACTGGCAGGAAGTAACACACAACTTTCAGGGCTAAGACCAGGACAATCCTGGGCAAACAAGCGTGTTTGTTCACCCTACCTGAGACCTTTCGAAGCTGGCTGCTCTGTGCTCCTGGAACGACGAGAAATGCAAGCATCTGTGCTGGCGGGCCCTGGTGCCAGTGGGCATGTGCGAATGGTTTGTAAACCTCAGAGTAAAAGCAAAACCCGAACGGGGTTTCAGATGCCACCTCCAATTGCTGCCGAATCCCGTTCTATGCAGCCTGCATCCTCCAGTGGGAGAAGAAGTCCAACAAATTCCAGATTGAATCAGCCAAACCCTCAATCACTTTACAAGTGGCCTCCCCTCCTATTTCCTGTCCCCAGACCACATCGGGACCAGTCATCGCATTTACTTCTACCTAACACCAGCATTTCCAATCTTGGAGTACCTGGGGGCCCTGACCTAAACTATTGTGTGGAATTTGAACTTTTAAGAGGTTGAATTTTTTTTTTAATCTGGCTTACAGCAATAGCCCCCTCTGGGATCCACTTGATGGAGGTCTTAGACTCTGGTGCCACCGTCTGCCCTAGTCTTGTCACTCGCTGTTGTTTTATAGACTCACCAAACATCTGTTGGACACCTATTATGTTCAGGGCACTGGACTAAGGGTGCAGGGCCAGGGGGAAACCTGCTGATCAAAAATCTTGCTGATCTCTGCCCAACTAGTTCTCCTTGGAAAGTGAACCCTGTAGGCCACAGGGCTTGTGGAATGAAGAGGGGTTGTTAATCGAGATTCAGGTGTCTCGAAGCAGTGGGTGATTATCTACTCCCGCAGGCCTTGCTCCTGTCCTCGTTGGAGGTACAGCAATCTGTCACCACCCTGCTTCTCTGGTGCCCCCTCCAGCACCTGAAAATCAGTTGCTACAAGGTACTTACTTTGGTTGGGCTAACACGTCCTGCAGCAGAGCAGGCCTCTGAAGCAGGGGAAAGCTTTGCCGAAGCACAGGGTCCTCTGTAATGTCATTAGTCATCCTCTCTCAGCCCTCCGGGATTTTGTTTTCTAAATTCCAAATTCTTCATTTCACTATGTCGGGTTTTCTAAAATTGAACTTATCAGTGAAATCAGGTGCTGCCACTGGGTCAATCTGATAGAACCGAAGAAATTAAGCTAGTTTTTGAGCTAGGAAGTAAGGACAGGGTAAAAATATGTCAAAAATGTAAGTAAATGTTAGAAAAACGTCAGCCATTCCAATGATCATTGGCCCTTTCCTTGAAAAACAGGGGGAACTTGCAGGTTAGTGCAGACTTCTGGGCTGGAGTTTGGAGGATCTGGGTCCCAGGAAAAAGAGGACCTGGGATTAGTGACTGAGATTTTACAGCAAAGGAAATCGCAACGACTATACCTACTGAGCACTTAACAATCCTCACAGAAACCGGGTCTGGAAAAAGCACAGTGTTGGCTTCTCGAAGACACCGTCCTGAATAAGACCTCAAACCTGTCCCCGCATCAGTCAGCCAGAACTAATCCTATAGTCACACTGCCGGAGGGCGTGGGCTCTGCAGAGATCACGTTGGCTTTAATGAAAACCCTTTGATGGATTCTCAAACCCTAGAAGAGACTCTGTACCTGGTGTGTTGTATATTTGTCACCAGGCCGTCCTGCTGTGTTTCCTCCTGGCTCCTAAAGGTGAGGCTATTGTGAATATAGAACGGGACCCTCCCTTCCCCAGCCTTCGGGGGCCTTTGGGGAACCAGCCAGCAAGCCCCCAGCAGCTGCATTGTCCACCTGAGGCAGTAAAACATTTCTAAACAGCTGGACTCTTTTAGGTAAATGGCATCAGATTGCTTAAAATGGATGCCCAGCTGGTCGGTCGGTGCCTGCACGGTTCTGTCCAGTAAATACTTTGAGCGTCACTCTTATTGTTACTCACGGAAGCCTCTTGCCCATCTCTGCCTTTCATCACCCTGTCTGCTCCAGGGAGTTGGGTGGGCAGAAAGGACAGAGGCCCAGCCATTCTCTCCTCCTGCCCCAGGCTTGCAGCGCCAGCAGCTGTCCTTGCTTTGACAGAATAATGTCCAAACACTGTGGCCAACCTAACTGGGTCCTCTTGTTGCAGATTTTCATCCCCTCTCCTCCATCTGCCCTCCCTTCCCATCACACATCTCACATCTCTTCCTCTGCTTGTTATAGTTTGCATCTGGCATGTCTCCAAAGACTCATGCATTTAAGGCCTGGCCCCAGCTGGTGGTGCTGTCTGGAGGCGTTGAAAACTTTAGGAAGTGGGTCTGCCTTTGAAAGGCACATTTTCTCCCCAGTCCTTTTCTCCTCTCCTTCTTTCTGCTTCCTGGACACCATGGGGGGAATAGCAGCCTCCTCCTCTACTCACTCCCACTGCCATGATGCTCTCTCTAACTGGTCTCAGGTCCACATAATGGAGCCAGTTGGCCATGGACTGACCCCTCTGGAACCCTGAGCCAAAATAGCCTTCCTCCTTTGTATTTTTCAGGTATTTTGTCACAGTGAGGGAAAGCTGACTAACACACAGCTTATATGAGTCCCCCTTCCCGCTCTGCTCAGTGTCACTGAAGCCCACTGAAGCCCTGCCCCCCCATCCTCCAGTGACCTGCTAAAACCCAGCTCTAGCAAAAGCCAACTGTGCATCCAGGCAGCATGAACCTCTTCTTTCTCTTCCCTTTCTTCTTGCATGACTTTTGGTGATGGTCAAAGCTCTGTCCAGCTGTATCATCTGAGTTACCAGTGAGCTGCTTTAAGTAGGAGAATGAGTCTACTGGCATCTATAGCCCTGAGGTGCATGGAAAGTTGCCCAGCATGGACAGATCTTGGTAATTTGTTGCATTGCTTTGGGTAGACAGTGAGGGGCCTCTAAGCCCCAGAGTTCTAGAACTGAGTGTTTTCTGAGTCCCAGTTCTGAGATCATTATGTCAAGAGTTGCATGGTGTACACAGGTGACTTCAGGAGCAGCAAGTGGTCAGTTGTGGGCTTCAGAGTAAGACAGGCACAGGCTAGAATTTTACTTCATTAACTTGTGAGCTGTGTGGCTCATTCAACCCTTCTGGGCCCCAGCTTCCTCTTAGTAACATGGAAATGATCATACTACACCTTGCTATTCTGAGGGTTTAATGCAATGGTGTCTGTAAAGCACCTTGCCAGGGTATGGCCCAGAAAGTGCTCAATACATGTTGGAAACCTGAAGCTGTAGTTCAGTGTGCTCTTCTGTACCCTGATAAGGGTGCAGTCAGTTAGAGCTGCAGTTGTCAAGTCTTCACCAAGTATCAGAGTACAGCTGCACACCCCGCCTCTAGTTTCTGATTTGTTGGTCGAAGGTGGGACCTGAGAAGAACCTGTATTTCTGAGTTCCCAGGTGCTGCTGCTGTTGTTGCTGGTCCAAGGACCACAGTGTGAGAAACAGGGCCTTGGGGACTTACCCTGAGTGTCTTCCCAGGGTCAGGACACAGTTGAGTATCCAGGTAGTTCTCCAAGAGTTCCCACAGGAGGCATTCTTTAGCTAATCCGAGCATGCAGTGATGTTGCTGACATTCAGGGCATAAATTTTATCCCAGCCTACAATGTCTAGCTAGTGATGGAGTGGTTATTACCTTACCCCCCCCACTCAAGGTTCAGTCATGATTTCAGGCACTGGTGCTCTGCACACTACCAAGCCAAGGGCTCAGTGTTGCCAGTGCAGCCTGCAGACGGAATGTTGGCCACTCACCACCACTCTTCGGAAAAGAATGCCTGAAGTGTTCCTCACTGGATGGCCCTGGACATGTTCGTTTCACCTCCTTGACATAATCTTCAAGTGGTGGGAAAAGACAGTTGCAGTACATAGAATGGAGACGGGTTTTCACAAATTCTATGTAAAGAACTCTCTCTCATGAACCAGAAAGAGAATGGCAGACGACTCAGTGGGAAAGTAGGCATGGCCAATAAGCACATGAAAAAGGTGTTCTACTGAATAAATCGTCGGAGAAAAGCATGATAAAGGCATGATGTAGTCCTGCTACCTTCTCCCCACCCCTCCACAGCTGTCCTTTCAGGCTGACAGTACTAAGTGCTGGCTAAGTCTCAGAGTTCCAGGAACTCGCACTCCCTGCTGATAGCGTTTGCTTTGGAAAACTGAGAGGCCATAGTTACTGAAGGCTGTGGGGCACGTGCAGTGTGTGTTCACCGAACCGTTATGGCTTGAATGTGCCCCCCCCCGAATTTGTATGTTGAAAACTTCACACAGATTCCTATGCTGATGCCATTTATAGGCATGTGATTGGGGTTACATGAACTCAGGGGGGGGCCATGATAGCCTTGGCATCTTTATAAGAAGTGGGGGGAGACCCAAGCTAGTGGCTTACTGTGCCTCACAGGACACTGTGATGTGGCAAGAAGGACCTTGCCAGATGCTGGCACTGTGCTCTTGACATCCTAGCTTCCAGAATATGAGCTAAACAAACTTAGATTCTTTAGAAGGGATCCAGTCTCTGGTAATATGTTACAGCAACATCAAATGGCCTGTCACATGCCAACTGGAGACATATAAAAAAAGTTCAAAATAGCGTTCTTCACAATAATTCCAATTTGGAAATAACACAGATATCTAAATGGATAAATAAAATTCCCTGTCTCTACACCTCGAATGCTCTGTGTTTTATAGGTCACACAGTTTTGTGCACTCTCCCTGTTTCATGGGCTAGGCTTATGGAATACAGAGTGTTATTTAATCCACATTTCCTAGCTCCCAGACAGGCGGCTTGATCAGCTTGATGAAGTTTCTCAAATAGCTGCGTGAGGTCCACACCATCCTTCCCATCTCACAGCTGAGGCAGCTGAGGCCTTTGGAGGTGAGGTGACCTCCTCAGAGTCACCCAGCTGCTTATAGGTCTTCATTCCCCAGGGACCATGAGCTGCTTCCGAGGGTGGGAACTCCTCCGTTTCCAGGGCTTCCACAGCTCTGCCCAGTGCCAGGCAGGCAGTAAGTCTGAGGGGAATGAGATTGATTGTCCGTTCTTTCCCCGAGTTGCTAGCGAGCCCGTGACCACGTTGGTAAGTGCATTAGAAACACGTACCAGAGCCCTGGGAACGGCTGCCTCCTCCCATACCTCCTGCTCCAAGAATCCCATTCCTGCAAATGGAGCATGGAGGAGGGGGCCCGGGTGGGTGGGAGGTTTATGGCAGCCTTTTAAGCCCCAGACGCAGATGTCCACCCCTGGGAAGAAGCACGTACCCAGATGACAGCCATCTGCACCACGCTGAGCAAAGCGTGTCGGGGCACGCTTCTCACTTGCTCTCCTGGAGACTCCAGTGGATATCGACCCGCCTCTCTGGCGGAGGAGAGCAGGAAGGGGACTTGCAGGGGCCCTCCGGGCTACTGTGGAGCACGGGTGATTCCAGAGCCGTGGCCAGCCGCGGGGCATCCCTGACTCTGTCCGCGCCGCACCTGGCATGCGCCTTGCCCTGCCTCCTCCTCACTGGGCCTGTAGTCCAACACAGGACCTGGTAGGACCCTGTGAGCGCTGGGCCCATGACCCCTGTGCAGCCACTGCTGCCTCTTAGGTTGGGTCCCCAAACACGACCCTGAGGTTTGGGGAGATTGACCTGGGAGCCCATCCCAGGAAGCACGGTTCAGGCAGAAAGAGACCAGGAGGGGCCGCTTTACCCATTGGGTTATGGCTGTGACTCGAGTTCAGTCCCACAGGGGAGAGGGTGCATGGATGGGCCTGAGAGAGGCCACATCTGAGAGGCAAGGACCTGGGGCGTGTTCCCACCTCCTGGCATCATCAGCGGAGGGATGCTGCTGGGGGCGGCCTCTTCCCAGTGCTGCCATCTGCTCCCCAGGTGGGCCCGTGAGGAAGCCCCCAGGTGCAGCCCCACAGGTGTTCGCAGCACCTGGAAACTGCTGGCACCCGAAAAGGTGAAAGCTGGGGATACTGTATCTGCTGTAGAGGGCCCATCCCTGGGTCAGTGGGGAGTCATTCCAAGGCCCCTGTTGGATCCCCCAGCCATGGAAAGTACAAAAGCCTACCCACACTGTACTTCCTCCTGCATGTGCACAATTATGATAAAGTTTAAATTACACATGAGTAAGATATTCACAACAGCAACTAATAAACTGGGAAAACCAGAACAGCATGTGTAATAAGTTATGTGGATGTGCCGTCTCCCTTGAAAGAGCTGAGACAATACGTTCCCATGGGGAAACTGAAACTATGGGCAGTGAAATCGCAGATAAGCAAGAACCCGTGGACTTGAAGAATGTGTAGTTTTAGAAAGTCTTTACTGGATACATTACATTTTCACTTAAAATGTTTTTAATGTGGCAAAATATACACAAAACAACTTTGTCGCTTTAACTATTTGTAAGTATTTAATTCAACGGCATCAAGTGCCTTCCCTTTTTTGTGCAACCATCACTGCTATATATCCAGAACATTTCATCACTCTGAGCAGAAACTCTAGGCCCGTCTCACACTGATTCCCTAACTCTCTGTCCCTATGAGTCTGACCACTCTGAGTGCCTTGGATAAATGGAATCTTACAGCATTTGTGCTCTTGGGTCTGGTTTGCACAGGCTACATTTTAAAAAGCTCATAGCCTTTGACCTAGAAATTGCAATTCTGGGAATCTTCTTTGAAGAGAGAGAGAGAGAGCAAGAGAGACAGAGAGGAGAGCAGGAAGTACTACACGACATGTCTCAAATTTTTCATTGAAGTGTTTTGTGTCAAGGTGAAAAAAATTAAAAATCACCTCCATTGAGAGTTTTGGTTGAATAGCAATTTTATAGCTACAATGTGGAGTTTACAACTGTTAGCTTTTTGTGTACCAGTCTAGGAAATGGCCAAGATATGAGAAACTTAAGCAAAAGAAGAATCAAAAATAATATTAGAGAATAATCTTTTACTTAAAAAAAGAGACAAAGGAAGAACACAGAAAAGTGCTGCTCGTGTGTGTCCATGAATGTGGCATGAGCTTGTGGACAGCATGTTAGTAACATGCTAAGGAGGATGGGTCTTAATGGAAATGTTATTTAATATTATACAACATTGAGTATCAGTTCTGAAATATAGATAATAATCAAGGAAACTGACCTGTATTTCGTGACTGTGACTCTACTCTCAGTTACACACAAAAGTACACCGAATAGTTATATCCATGAAAAGCTACATACGTGAATGCCCATAGCAACACAACATGCACTGGCTAAAGACTGGAAACAACCAAACGTGATGGAGGAGAGGTCAGAGTGGCTGGACTGTATTTGCAGATTCTTCACGCACTGGAAGAGGTGTCCCTGCCTGGGTACCAGGCAGCTGCCACTAAAGAGTAAGTCTAATAATCCAGAGCAGAAACGAAGGAGGGAAGGAAGGCAGGTAGGGAGGGAGGAAAGGAAAGAAGGCAGACAGGAAAGGACAGAGAGGGGGAAGTTCATCAAAAAGGAAATAGGGTTTGACAGAAGAGACAGCACCTGCAGAAGCCTGAAAGGAGACAGGAACTCACTGTGGGGAACCTGCTCCCAGCCCAGCCGTTTCTCTGCATTTCCTGGAGGCTGCGGAGGGAGGCAGTGTGTGGCTCTCAGGTTAGCTGTCCTGCCCCAGCTGGTGCTCCTTGGCCAGGGGCACTGCCTCTTTGAGCCCACGAGCCCATGGGTGCCCACTGCCCTTACAGCCCCTTGAGAGGCCCTCAGGAGATGCCAGATGCCGTGGTAGACGCCCGTTCCATGCAGCCTGCTTCCCTGTGTTCTGCAGAAGGAGTGGAGTGATCTGTTTAGTTTCTGGACAGAGGGCTTTTGACAGGTGAAAGCATTTGAGAAAGAAAATCCTCCTGCAACAGAATGGATGCAGAGAATTTCTTTTAGAAAAGAGATCAAGCTTCCAACTCAAGCAGGCCTTTGGTGAAATTTAAGCATTTCTCTGATTATGTATCTAATATTGACCAGAAAGGAGAGGGGGAGTAGATAAAAGACGCTTCTCATTCGAACTAGCTCTTTCCTTTTTCCATATGCTGTGCTTATGATTATGGGTTTTAGAGCATTTTTCTTCTTGTATTTCATAAAGTACCGCATCTATTCACGTAATTCACCCCGCTGCCCTTTCCCTGAGATTTCATTGTAGAGGAGGGAGGGGAAGGACCCCAGGACCCTCTAGGGGTGGCGAGCCTGGTGGGGTGTCCAGGCACTGAGTCTCTGGCCCAGGGGCTCCCCAGGAGCCACCCAGCCTGCAGTGGCCAGGCCCTGACTGGTCCTCAGGAGCCCCTTCTGCGAAATCACCCATCCTGTGGGAGGTGGGCAACGCAAGAGGGGGTATGTTTGTGAGTGTGCCTGTGTGTGTGAGTGTGTGTGTGTGTATCCACGTGTGTGACTGCATTGTGTGGGCACACGCATGATAGCAGAGGTACATGTGTGTGTGTGTGTGTGTGTGTGTGTGTCATGGTTGCATGTGTATATATGTTTGTGAGTGCACAGTGAGAATGAGTTTGGGAGAGATCATGTGTTCACACGTGTGTCCATGTAAGAGGACGAAGGCTTCAAGGCAGTAGGAAGAGGAGATTTACTGGGGCCCATGAGCCATTGTCTGCCCAGAGGGTCTCTTCCTTTTTGAGGGTGCTGGTGGGGGTCATCTGTGGGTCCCCACCAAGGCTAAGGGGAACTGTGACCAGGAGTGGGCAGAGCCAGACAGGCTCTGGTGAGAAGTGGGTGTGTCACCAGGGATCTGGTGGGCGCTGCAGGGTAGGATGCAGGCCAGGGCTGTCGGGAAGAAGGGTCACAGGGACACCGAGGCCCCTGCATTGAGAGTGGCAGAGACAAGGTGGTGAGAACACTTCCACTTGTGTGGAGCAGTGGCTTAGAGAAGACCCCCCAACACAGAGACG
Organism: Fukomys damarensis; assembly: GCF_012274545.1. Classification (NCBI taxonomy): domain Eukaryota; kingdom Metazoa; phylum Chordata; class Mammalia; order Rodentia; family Bathyergidae; genus Fukomys; species Fukomys damarensis. The sequence continues at coordinate 33,812,770 of NW_022900933.1, read as the reverse complement.
GAAGAACACTTCTCAGCCACTGCTCCCCTCAGGCAGGAGGAAAGGAGCCCTGGGCTCCCCATCCAGGGCCTCCAGGTCTCGGGCGCTGTGGGTCCCGCTGTGTCGTCCATTTGGCCTCACTCCCTCACAGTCACTTACACGTCTCTCCTACCCAGAAGCTGGAAGAGGGGCTCCTCATCTCGCTGTCCATCCCTAAGGCCCGGCACTGGACGGAGCATGCAGCGAGTGCGGCCCCACGGCCACTTGATAAAGGAAGAGGGCTGAACAACTGCCTGGCCAGTGTGGGTCCGAGCTGAGGAGGTGAGGACTGTCGGGAGGAGGGTGCTGAGTGACAGCCCTTCCTTCTCTATGTGCTGCACACTGCTATGGTAGGTGCAATGTGGCCCAGCACTCAGAAGGGAAGACTGTGGCCAAGGGACCTGGGGCTGGGCCAAGGCCATGCACAATGAGTGAGGGGCCCAGCTGGGATCTGGAGTGGTCCGTCAGGCTGTACACAGCCTGAGTAGCAGAGTCCGGGCATGGACCACAAAGCTGGTCCCTTCCAGCTCAGGAAGAAGAGAGTTGACCGCACAGACCTGGTCTTGTCACCAGAAGGGCTGCTTCCGGTGGTGTGAAGAGCCCCTTTCCCCCAGGACACTGCCTAGATGCCGTGGCCAGGGTCTACTTTCTCAAGAAATCCCCCTGTAAATATGTTCTTGCACACATCCTGGGCAGAGCACCATGGATGACTGAGATCTGAGATGAACTCGTCTCATGCAGAGACCCACTGAGACCCCAGAGTCATTCAAGCAACTCACTGCGCCTGTTCAGACAGGGCAGCCCTGGGCTCCCCAGGATACAGCCCGGCCGCCTCCAACACAGGCTCTCAGGACTGGACCACTACAGCAGCGCCCCATCAGGAGAGGCGACGACAGCTGAGGTCGCTGTGCAGCCAAGCGGCAGAGCCGACAGAGTCTGCTGCTCAGATGCCAACCTGGGCACCAACACAAGTACAACACCAAAGCTAAGCCCCCGTTGGAAGCTTCTATTTCCACTGGGGGACCATGCAGACATCTGCTGCTGCCGCTGCCCAGGAAGACCTCGTGGTCTCACCCTTGTGTGGTCACCTGGTTGCTCCCTGCTGTGCTCTGGGCCTGTTGGCATCGGGGGCATAGCAGAGAAGGGCATATCTTGCCCAAGACCATAGTACATGCCCTTGGCAAGCCACAAAGGCCAAAGGATCTTCCCAGGCAATTATACATGGTATGATCAAAACATACAGTGGATGTTTACATTTCTAAACTTCATTACGGTGAGGCACATTACCATTAATCCCTCTCAGAATACACCCCTCACTTCAAGCACATACTTATCTCTTTGCTTTTGCCACTTTCTGGAGGAGCATCTCTGCAAGTCTTCTTTCGTGAATGACTTGCCTCACTGGATTGGCTGCCTTGCTGTCCTGGCTTGATTCCAAATGTTGACCTGCCCTGACCATTTTGACTCCTGGAAGAGCCAGGTGGCACATGGCGCCAGACCCAGTGAGTGAGGCGGAAGTGGATACCCCACCAGTTTTTTTTTTTTTAGTATTGGGGATCGAACTTCTTGCAAGGCAGGTGGCAGAACCCCTGAGCTAAATCCCTGGTCCCCGCTACATTTTTGACAGACACTGTCATGACAATAACTGCTCCACAAAGTGGCAAGAATGGTGAGATGAGTGTGTTCAGAGCCAGGGTGGGACCTGAAAGGGGACTCGTGGCAAGGTGACTTTTCCCATCGTTCTCGCTTCCTGAAGCACTCACCCTGTTTTGGCCCCTCCCCCATGGTGCAGAGCCTCCTGAGACCTCCCTTGCTAGCCCGCAGTGTGTCACTGGTCACAAGGTGAGGAAGCTCTCTGGGGGGTAGACAGCGGCTCCAGCAGGCAGCAGACCACCTGCTTGGACCTTCCTGCTTCAGGCCCTGCCTGGCATCTGTTCCCCTCAACTCACAGAAGAGGAAGAGAAAGGTACACACCGATGCACTCCCATGTGCAGACAGTGACGGGCCAGGCCTCCACACGTAGCTGAGAGCGGCCCTTTGACGTCTTCAGGTGGCAAGTGACTTATGTGTGTCGCCCGGCCAGGTCCCACTTGAGCCCCGGCTCTGACCTCCAGCCTTTTCCATTTACCTCCTCATATCACAGCCAAGGATGCGCCACCCAGGCAGGCTGCAGGCATTCTGTTTCATTGCAGGGAAGGAAACAGCAGGGGAACTGTTGTCTCCAAACGGTCCCTTCTGGGTGCTGCACCAGAGCCAGACAGGAGTGGCCTTGCAGCCCTGATGATGGGGCCTAGAGTCCTCCCCAGCGTGGACACACAGCAGGACAGAGGCATATCTTCCTGCTGGGGCTTCCATGCTAAGCTGTGCTCTCCCTCAGGGGACAAGTACATACAAACAGGGTGTTGGGCTGAAGCGAGAGACTTGAAGGAGGGTGGAATGATATTAAAGATATTTATAAATTACCCAGCCTAGGGTTTGGCACCTGGGAAATGACCCACAGAGATGAATTAAGGCCCTGTTCCCAGTGGGACTGAGATCCAGGAATCTGGTCACATCGTGTGTGCCTTAGGAAGTCAGAGCCGTGAGTGGGGTGCTGCCTTAGCGAGCCAGCTGTGCCCAGATGTTTAGGATGCCCCTCGGCTTATTCAGCGCTAAATCCTGTGCTGTAAAGAGGCATTGTGTGGAGAAAGGACTCCAGCCGGCGTTAGCAGGGCAGGGGGTGGGGCAATCCACTTAGCGGGTGGAGGTTGGTGTGCATTAGGGTCACACCTGGGGTGCCTGTTAAGAGTCCCCCAATCTGCCTGATGGTGGTCTGAGCCAGCTCCCACTGCTGCACCTGCAGAGACCCGAGCAGCACCCTCAGCTAATTATCTGCCTTCCAGGGGATCCCCACCAATGTAGGGATTCGGGTGGGAGGATTGCTGCTAATTGGTGTCTTCCCAGTACCCCTCAGATTAAGGCCGGGAGGATTACTCTAAGGAGGGAAGAGGTAAGACCCAAAATAAACACAAGTACATTCTCGCTAGCAAGTTAAGTAATCCAGCCCCTGGAGCCTGTTCCTAAAAGATTCAAATACTAATTTGGGGGAGGCGGGTGTGTGGACAGATGCTGAGGGGATTTCTACCAGTTCTGACTTCTTCTGACATGTTTTAGAGGCTTCGTTTCTTGGATGTTTGATTCCCTCTGACGATTGTCAAGTTAAGTTTACTAAAACTGGAGAAGACTTTGTTCTGGGGTGGGGGAGAAAGGGGTTGCTGGATGGGAAACATGAGCCGGGCCCCGGCTTGCTCATCGGCCCTGGCATCACTTTATTTCTGCGTTTCTGAAAGGCTCCGAGTAATCAATTCCAGAGGACGGGCTGGGGGAGGCTTGGCCAAGGGGCCTCCCTCTTGGCTATCGCGTCGAATACTTTATGCAGCTAATAGAGTTTTGATGGGGCCCAAAATGCAGACACTTGGAAGTCCATAGGGTCCCCTGTGCATTTGTGATCTGATGGATGTCACCCTGCCCTTTGGAGAAGGGTCCCCCGGAGGCCGTTGAGCAAGGTATTAATAATGTTTGGGGTTGGGAGCCAGGAGTTCTGCGTGGCTTTTCATGCTTCAAAGGAAGGTCTTGAGAATGGGCTGAGAATCAGAGCTCTCTGTCCGACACTGATGGTGTGCTGGGGCCATGCCCAGCAAGTGAGCGTGTTCCCAGAGCCTGACGACAGCCTGGAGAAAGGGGGCGGTCACCGTCTCTAACTCCCAGCGGAATGAGACATCGCCTGCAGGCGGGGAAGAGGGAGGGCCGGGTTCGCACTCAGGCCTGGCCCACTCCATCCCATGTGGAAGGCAGGTGGGGACAATTGTCACTTGGTCTCCTGAATGAGCCACAGGCTTCCCTCGGTTCCTGGAAGCAGCGTGGGTGACACATGCAAAGGGCTGGAGTCACCGCAGCTCAGGGTTCCCACCCAGAAGTCCACACAAGCATCTCCCTCCAAGGGCAGTGCCGACTGAGGGGCCTCTCTGGAGCTGAGCCCCAAGGCCAGTAGGTGCCCCTTGTGGGGTGAAGGGACGCTCTTCCCCCTCTGCAACCCCCAGACTTCTGTCCCTTTCTGTCCCCAGATGGTTCCCAAGCTGCCTCTTCTTGTGGAAAAATATTTGTCCTTTTTTTCTTCAACCTGGTAAATAGCACAAGGCTGAGAAGAAAAGCAGGCTTTTTCCAGGTAACACACTTGCGAAGCGACTCTAGGTGGATCCAGGGGACCCACGTCCCTCCTTGCCTCGATGCCTAGGCTTGGCAGCCTGGCTATGGGTGCCAATAAGGGAGAGATGTGCTGGGGACCTAAGGGCTTGGCCAGGCCCTGAGCTCCAGCACCGCTGCCGACTTGGGGACCCTGGATCCTCAAGGACACTGCCCGCTGCCTACTCCTGTGAACGCAGGGTGTTGGCACCTCTGTCTCAGGCTGTGGTCAGGGTCACATGGAATCGGGAATCAGCAATCACGCACAGCACCGAAGACTTAGTGAAGCTGTCACCCACACAGGTATAGTCAGGGTTCCCAAGACCACCAGGGCACCGGCCACACGGTGGCATTCAGCTTGCTGTTGCATCTAATAAACGAAGGAAGTGATGCACGTACTTTTAACTAGAACAATGGCAAGATAGCCTAATGGACGGGACTTGCCCCTCTTTGATCTGAGCCTGTACTTCTCCTTCGTAAGGCTCAGTTTGCCCCTCTTTTGATGGGTACCTTCTAAAAGCAGCTGCATGGCTCTGTCTTCGGTCCTTGCTCCCTCCTTTTTGTCCCCTCTGTTTGAAGATAGACGCATTGACACTGCCATGACAACATCCAACTGATCTTTTTCAATATTATCAAAGCAGTAAGAATGGTCTTACAGAAACAGCATAGCAGGACCTTGTGGCTCACGTGGACTACGTGGACTTGAGGTATGTGTCATTCTGCTCCTTGTGGGATTAATTGCTTTCCAAGTGGTTTGTTCCCTGGTAACCCAATGTTGACGGCAATAATGCAATTTTCATATCGAAATGTTGTTCTAGGGAGTGTGTCTATTTCACTTAGACTTGCTGAAACCCAATCTACAGGAAAGGACGTTCTAACAGAATTGGAGGTTAAATTTCATTTGCTGATTTAATAAAAACTAACAGGATGGATTTGGGGATATTTCATTAATCTTTCTTTCCTTTCAGTGCAAAGGAAATTAAGTTCACTCCAGTTCAAACTTTGTTTCACTCTCATACAATAGGCTGCCAGTGTCCACTTTCTCTCTGGCAAGTTCAAACCTAATTAGTCACAGAAAATTCCTCCCTGACCCTGTCACTGTGAGCAGGAAAACTGCGCAGCAGGCACGGAAACACACAAGTGGGTGTGGGTGTGCACACACACAATCACACATACACACCCCACATACATGTCACACACATCGATGACACACACATATCACACACCCAGCACACACACAGTCACTTAAAGTACATGCACACACAAATACACAACACACAGTAACTAATTACATACACATCACACAGGAAAACAGCACACATCACACACAATCCCATACACATACTACACACACACACACACAGAAATCCACAGATCACATACACACCACACACACATACCACACACATTGGCCTCTCATGCCATACTGCACACAAATGCGCACACACACATACACATCACACAGGTCTATGACATACACACACAACACTTAAACTACACACACACAAATAATAACAGTGTCTAATTACCTACACACACATCATCACACAGGAACACAAAGCACACCACATCACACACTATCCCATACACACACACACAAATCGACAGATCACACACACACTGCACACACTGGCACTGCACACTCATGCACACACCCCCACCCCACCTGCACACACCCGTCTCCCTCTGCTAGGCCTTGCCCTCCTGTCGATGAGCTTCGAGACTGCCATGTGATGTCGACCCTAGAAATCTGTTGGCAGACGCATGTGTGTGGGTGTTTCTTCCAGAACTTCCTTGCATGACCATCAGACCTTTTGCATCTTATTTCACTGACACACTAAGCTGGGTCACTTCCAAGCTGGGAAAAGAATATCTTCAGTTTGAGGCCCCGTATTCGGCCTCAGGTTTTAAAGGTCAAGCCTGTATTTTCACCCTGCTGATCGTTTTCAGGAGGAAGTACGTAAGGCAGGAGGGGACAAGGGAAAGGATTCTGGGCTGGGGGCCCAGGGAGCCCACGGCCAAGCCCTGCTGTGTGGATTTGGCTGTGTGCCTTTGCACAAGTGACTCAACTTCTCTGAGCCTGTGTTTTCTCTTTTGTGGAGTGAGAATAAGTAATCCCTGGGCTAGGTGCCTCACAGACATGTGCAGGTCCAAAACGGCCCTTTGGAATTTTGTCCTACACAGGACAAAGTACTTTAAAATTCTACTACCCAAGGCGCAGTAAGAGCTTCTGCTCTGAGGCTGGCAGGTCGCTCAGGGGCACAGCACTTGCCTTGTGTACATGAGGTTCCAGGCTCAATTCCCTGTACCCCGACAAAGCCTCACTTCCTTAGCCACCCTGGAAGCCTGGTGCTGTGTGTGAGTGGGGAAGGGCGGAAGCAGCAACTGTGCGCCCCTGTAGGCCGGCACCGGCCAGGTCCTTCCCTGGCCCGCACACCCTCCTGGGAGGAGATGCGGACACTGCCATCCCCACTTTGAGGATCAGTGAGCTGAGGCCCCGGGGTCAGGGCTGGAGGTGGCAGACAGGACTTGATCTCTGGTGTCCATCACAGGGCCAGGTGGCCAGGTGGTGCCGCCAGCAGTGGAGTGGCGAGGCCAACAGCAGGGCGAGGAGAGGCCACAGCCAAGGGCTTAGCATTGACTCTGAAAGCCGGGGGCGGTGGTGCCCAACTGCAACCCCAGCACACAGGAGGCTGAGGCAGAAAGATTGAGAGTTTGAGGCCAGCACATGTGAGGCCCTGTCTGGGAAGAAAGAAGGGGAGGGAGAGGAAGGAGAGGAGGAGGAGGAAGAAGAGGAAGAGGAGAAATCGACCTTGAGGGGGGCAGGGGTGGGGCCTGGCGGCTGGCAATGCTGGTGATGGCTGATTCCCTGCAGGAAGAAGGGAATGGGATTCAGGAAGTAACGAAAGCAGAGGGAACAGGGAGCACAGCCTGGGATCCCCAGGCTCCTTGGGAGCTGGTCCCACCTGCCCCTACCTCTGTGTCCCCGGCCTTGTCAGTGCCCTCAGCCACCGTGGGCACCAGCCCCTTTAGAGACAGGAGGCCGAGGCCTGAGAGCTCAAACGCTGGCCCAGGCTCTAGCTCTGGGCGTGGACTCCCAGCAGCTCAGTCTGCGTCTTCCTCCCCACCAGTGCTTCCAAGACCACGTCACCACCCGAGCTGGCACTCACTGCCCACCAGGCCCTGCCCCACACCTTCCCCAGTCAGATTGAGAAAAGGGTCTGGAAGCTTAGCATCCGGCCCCAGGCAAACATCCGCCTTGCTCATGGGCTTCAGGACCGTCCTCTGCCTTAGCAGTCTACCGTAGCCTCTGCAGTCCCTGCCTGGACCTCAAGCCCCAGCCAGGGCAGGTCCACTGATGCCTTCCTTTTGGGGTCTCCTCTTTGCTGGATGTCTACCCTTTACTGTTTATCCAGGTGGCCAGGAAGCTCCAGGCAGCGCCTCTCCCGTCCCCTCCCCTCTGATCCCTGCCATCACCTGTCCAGACCTCACCCTGCCACCCTTTGTGGCTCAAGAAAAGAGAGGACAAAGGGAAGAGATGAAGAGGGCAAGGGTGTAATAAGATTACTGACATTTAGAAATTTGAAGAAAGGAGCTAAAGGTGTAGGGAAGGTGTGTGGCCAGGAAGCTCCAGGCAGCGCCTCTCCCGTCCCCTCCCCTCTGATCCCTGCCATCACCTGTCCAGACCTCACCCTGCCACCCTTTGTGGCTCAAGAAAAGAGAGGACAAAGGGAAGAGATGAAGAGGGCAAGGGTGTAATAAGATTACTGACATTTAGAAATTTGAAGAAAGGAGCTAAAGGTGTAGGGAAGGTGTGATACGTAGGGGAAGAACACAAAGGGAAAAGAAAAAAATGTGAGAGAATGAAAAGATGGAAATAAAGTGTTTGTAGATGGGGAGGGGAGGAGGGGGTGAAGGGAGGGCAGAGGTAAGGGGAAAAAATGAGAATCAAGACTTGCCATGTAAAGGTGCATGATCCCAACAATGAATGTAACTGTACTGTATCCCTAAAATGTACCAATAAACTCAATAAAATTAAAAAAAGAAAAAAAAAAGAAAAGAGGGCAAGGGTGGGGATCCTGTTCACAGCACAGTGAGGAGTCAGTGGCTTCCTAGGCAGGCAGCTGGGGGCTGAGGCTGGACTGGGGTAGCGACAGAGACAGCACCGAAGCTGCTGTGATCTCTGAGCGCTTCCTCCCCCAGGGCAGCAGCAGTGCGCACCCAGCACCCGGGACACAGCATTGCAGGGGCCACCGGCGATCGCAGCGGTGAAGGCGCACGCATGTGTGCTGACCCTACAGGCAGGCACTGTGACTCCATTTCCCAGATGGGGATGCCAATACACAAAGACATCAGCTTGAGTGCCAGGGACAGGACACTGAGGGCCTGCAGGTCATGTCCTCTAACTGGTCACAATGCAGCCTCAGCTGGAGCCCGCAGGTGCCAGGAAAGGTGCTGGCAGACTTGGTTGGGGGGCAGCACACATGCCCCACCCATCCTTTCCTCCACCGCCCTGCTTCTCGACCTCCCGTATACTCCATTGTCATCCTCTTTGTCATTCTGCTGGGCTTCCTGGCCTTCAGTCACATAAAACTCCATCTCACCTGGCTAACAGCTCCAGCTCAGTGTTTCCTCCTCCGGGCCATGTGTACTCTTCTGGGTCCCAGCATGCCCAGCAGGAAGTCCTTCTGAAAGTCCTACACTCCAGCCTCTGCTGAGAGCCAGGTCCCAACCCAGTCTCTGGGGATAGGGAGCCTGGCAGACAAGGGGTTGCTGAAAGGCACAGGTGCATGGCCCATGCCCCATCTAGTGACTGGCACAGTTTGGGTCTAGACTGTACCCAGAGATGCATGTGCTGCGGGGCCGGAAGGTGACTGGAACACAGGGGCCTGCTACTCATCAATGGAGTAATCCTCTGATGGACCTGTGTCTGAACGTGCTGCTATAGGTGGGCCTGGTTGGAGGCGGGCATGGCTCAGAAGGGTGTGTCTCCCTTTCCACTTCCTCCTCCTCACATCCTGGCTACCATGGGGAAAGCAGCTTTCCTCCACCAGGCCCTCCCAGCATAGCCCTCCTAGCTTGGAGCCAGCTGACTATGACTGACCCTCTAAAACCCAAGAGCCAAACAAACCTCTCCTCCTCTAAACTGTGGGTTTTGTGTATTGTATCCATGTGACAAAGAAGTGACTAAGACACTTATCTTCCAAGTTCATGTGAAAATGTGGCTCCCAGCAAAGCTCCCCCAACCCCCAGCAAGTGGCCTTTCCCTTCTCTGTGCCCACGGACCCCCAGCCCTGCCAGCACCAGCCACATGTGGTTCAATGACTCTGTGCACTTCTGGGTGGGGCTCAAAACTGAGGAAACAGTCCCAGAGGTGGAGTCCCAGTTGCCACATCTGGGAGTGGCGCAGGCTGCCCATGAGAAGCAGAGTCAGGAGAACTCTTGGGGTGCTCCTGGCAGCTGGAGACACTGGCCCCGCCACGTGTGGATACTCACATCTAGACCCCATGCAGTGTACACATTGCTGACCAAAGGGTCCCCTCTATCCTGAGACACTGGAGGAAAGCAGACGGGGACAGGTGAAGCCAGAGCCACCTCCTCTCCACTGAGGATTGTGCTCTTTCCTCAGTTCTGCCTCAGGAGGCCAACACCTACCATGCTGGACCCAGGCCTAGAAGAAAACATCAGCCTTTATAAAGCACCTGCTGTTCACTTTCCAGCCTGTGGCCAGGGACTAGGCGACACAGGCGGACAAGGAGAGGCAGATGTCAGAAGCCAGTCAGTCCATTTCAAGGGCAGACATACCGGACTAAAATGTAAGACTCAAAACATTTTAAAGGTAATGCTGCAAGGGTCAAGGCCAAAGTCTGTACCATGCCAGTGACCTGACCTCTTTGTGTGGTGTCTCAGCAGGTTTCTGGAAAATAAAACTAGCAAGAGAAATGCCCCTCCTTTTTTTGTTAAGCTCATAGGTTGGTGACAAATACAGGAGGGATAATTGCTAGTCTACACATAGGATGGAAATACCGCCATGTATGAGTTACACAGATATATAATTTTCAGTGGGTGGATTATGCATAAAAATAATTATAATGCATGGCCACATGCGTATCCGTAGATGACACATGTATGGTGGGAGTGTACGAAATATGCAAAAGTTTCTTTTAGAAGCCATGTTCCCAGCTGCAAGGATTATGAGTGTTCCTCAAACACGTGAGCTAATGTCACAGAGCAAAGTGTAAGAGTGTAATGACAGCAGGTCATGAGAAAGGCTGTCCTGAAAGCCCAGTGGCTCCATCACACATGATAACTGCTGATGCCCCACCCACTCGCACCACCGCAGTCCAGTTCTCAGCCTCACTTGGTGGGTGTCCAGTGCTTCTGGGTACCAAGGGAAGGCTGGAGCAGGCAGATGCGGGCTGGGTGTTCACAGCAGGAAGGAGTGGCTGGTCCGCTGGAGCTGCCCCGAACACACCTCACCTATCTGGGGCTTAAGCAGCAAGCACCAGTTTTCCTCACAGAGCTGAAGGCTGGAGTCCAAGATCAGGGTGTCAGCAGCTATAGTTCCTCCAAGCCTCCCTCCCTCTCTCTGTGTCTTTTGTGGCTGCCCCTCATGTGTCCATGTCCTGGTCTCTTTCTTATGAGGACACCAGTCTTGTTGGGTTAGGACCCACCCACCCACATGAGCTCCCTTTACCTGAATTACCCTGGAAAGGCCCTGTCTGCCAACATGGTCACACTGCAGATCTGAGGGTTAAGGCTTTGAAATATGGACTAGATAGGTTGAAGGCAATTCACCTATGGGCCTTGGAGGATGCAAGGCCCAGGTTCCCAGCCTAGGCAGCTCTCGTTAGAGGGAAGTCAGTTCATCCCTCTGAAATCATCTCTCCCTGCCTCTCTGTCTCTCACAGGGCTGCGGGGAAGCTCTGGAGAGGTGAGGGCATGAGGTGGCTTTGTGGCTTGTGTTCTGGGTGTGACTGACCCAAAATTATTCCTGGGCTGGGACAGCCAGGTTTGGCCCAGGAAGTCTGGCTGACAGGTAAGCTAGCCAGAGCAGGCCTGGGAGGGGCTGATGCTGATGAGTTCTGTGGTGTAGACAGTGGGTACCCATGACACCAAGACAGGAAGTCAGGTAGGGTAGAGGTTGGAGCCCAGGGAGCTGAGTGAGGCCTTGGTGGGAGTGGACAGAAGCAGGTAGGGAAGGCAGCCACTCTATCGGGGCTTGCTGGGGGCCCTACATAGGATATCTTGAAGGGGACCACAGGGGCCTCAGTGACCAGGAGAAAGGGGCTCTTCCTCCAATATGCATGAAGTCTCTAGAAGGTTTCTGAGGACCAAGGTTCTAGAAGGTTCTGAGGACAGGTTCTAGAAGGTTCTGAGGGCCCACAGAGGCCTGTAGGGGGTGGGAGGACTGCAAGGTGATCATAGCCAGGGAACAGAACAGAGCCTCCCAGTCCCACCAGCCCCTCTTGTCCAGCGCTCGGCCTTCCTCCCCACTGGGCACCGTTCCACTGCTCTGGCTGCATCAGGAATTACCTCTCCTTTGGGCCAAAGACAAAAAAGAATGCAGACTTGTTTCCAGGATTATTAAATTACACACAGCGTATTCTTCCCGAGCGCGTCCCGTCTTAGTGGGGTTTAGAGCTGCGCTCAGGCCCGCCAGGCTCCGGTTACCTCTAATGAGGATAATGATCAGGGGGCTTAACGATAATTCCGCACTGATTCCCCGGCTGCACAGCCGTGTTGGACAACTCAGACGGTGGGGAAGAGTGGCAGAAGGCGGCCGATCCATGTCAGCGCTGCTCCCCTCAGCCCACTAGGGCCATGGCCACCCGCCTGTCCTGCTGAAGAGTGGCCAGGTACTCTCAGGATGGATTAAACACCAGCTTACACCCCTGTGTGGAGGAATGAAAGTCAGAGCAGAAATAAAACCCCAAACAACAAAGAAAAATGCAGCTAATTCCATCCTGTCAGCGGTGGATATTAAGGACTATGCAGGGGCAGACCCAGCGATGTACAAGCCACAATGGCACTACTGTTGAATTTTAATTTAATTTTCAGAAAGGTAAGCGAAGAACTGAGTGTGGGAGAGGAGGCTCTCGGAGCTTTTCTCCCCTGAAGGCAGTCTGGAGTTTTCCCGGGGCCTCGCTGGAAAGCTTCCCTGCTTCCATGAAGGGAAATCTGCAAACCACAGCCTTCCCAGGGACCGCTGTTTACTGAGCATCGAAAAGAGTGCAGAGACAGAGGAAATAACCTCCGTTTCACGGAAGACGAAGGCGCAGCTCAGAGAGGCTGTGGGATTTTGCCAAGGGTGCCCAGCACATAAGAGGCAAAGCTGTGACTCAGGCCTTTCTGGGTCCACTATGTTTCCAAACAGAAGCTCAGCTCTGTTGATCCTTTGCTGCCATCCCAGCATTGGACACCTGAGGCTGGAAGTTCACCTCTTTGGCTCCATCTCCTGCAGCCACTCTGTGTAACATTGGATTTGTTTCTTAAATTTGAATGTGCCAGGTGTGGTGGTGCACACCTGTAATCCCAGCACTCAGGAGGCTGAAGCAGGAGGATGCCCCAAGCTTAAGATCGGCCTGGGCTGCACAGTGAACTCATAGCCAATCTGAATTACACAGTAAGACTCTGTCTCAAAAACAAACAAGTTGAACAAAGCAACTGTCACTGTCCCCTACTGCACAATCACTGCGCATACAGAGGAGAGGGTAATGGCTACCCAGGCCACCCCTCAGCACTCCCCATTCCTCAGCACTCCCCGAGCTCACCCTCTTTCCTGGTGCTGGGCTCCATGCTACTCGTGTGGTGCCCATGACCAGTGTTTTGTGCCTCTTTAGAGCCAGGCAGTGGTGAGGCCAAGAACTGAAAACAGATTCCCAAGCTTGTGGGTCCAGATGTCTGTCCTGGTGCTGGGCACCAAAGGGTGTGGGGTGGGTGGCAGGAGGAGGGGAGCACGTAGGGGCTTTGCTACTCATCAAGGGGTGGACAGTGCACAACCACCTTTCCATGGTGACCAAGGCCACTGTGGCTAAGGGACTACAGCTCGCTGGCCTGAGACCTGCCAGAAGTATCCCTGCCCTGCCTTGGAGGGGGCAGGTCAGAGAGAGGACACGATGGCCCCAGGAAAGAGCCCTGACTTGGCTCTTGGGTGTTTCGGGGCCTCAGGGGCCTGCAATGATATCAAGGACATGGACTTGGGGGGAAATCTCAGTTCACCACAAGTTATTGGGCTCCCCGGGCCTCAGCTTCTTGATCCCCCAACACACACCCTCCCCGCTGCCACTGGTGGTCAGAGTCCACTGGGGACTGTGCCTGAAACATTCCCACTTCACTCCCGACCTGGACAGGCTTTGGAAAACACAGCTCACACACTTTTAGCTTTGCTGCTTAGGAAGAACGTGCTCACTCATCAAGGGGAAATTAGGTCTCGTTTTGTAGATGAAGAAGCTAAGTTTAGAGAGAAGCAGCTTCCCATGTCCCCCTGCCCCGCTGGAGAGAGCAACTGGAAGCCCAGCTCTGATGATGATGCCAGCCAGGGTGAAGATACAGCAAGTGCACATATGTGTGTGAGACCGCTTGTGTGTGTACACACCTCTGGATGTGTTCATGGGAGTGCCCATGTGTGTATCTGTGTGCATATATGTTCATGTGTGTGGTTATGCACATGTAGACACAAGCCAGCTTCTCGTGCGTTGGCATGTTCATGAGTGCATGCTGTGCACAGCTATAAATATGTGCAAATGTGTCCTTGCATGTGTGTGATTATGCATCTATCTGTGTTATAGGGCCATGGGTATGCACATGTATGCACGGGTGTGGTATGTGTGCATGGCTCTGCATGTGTATTTGTGTAAGACCTGGTCGCCGCTCACCACTCCACCTGAATTCTCAGCACACCCTCCTGGGGCTCTGCTCTCTGCTGCTTCAGATAACATTGTAGTTTGGACTTCCTGGGTTCAAATTCTGATAGTCACCCTTCTGAGGTCTCAATGTGTTTTTAGCATGTATTTTATGAGATTTGAATGCATTCCCAGGGAAAGTACAAAGAACAGTATATGAGATGTTGCAGGCACTGCACAAGTGCCTGGTGAATGAACAGCTAGGTTTCGGCTCCCAGGAAGGTTTTCCTTGTTTCAGGATCTGTGGGGCTGCAGCCATGTTTGCTTCCCATAGTGGTGAGGGAGGCTCTCTCCTCGGAGTTGCGCAGCCATGTAGGCTGTAAGATCTGCTGACTTGAAGCCTAGCCCTCAGCAGAGCTCTTGAGGAACCAGAACACTAGGGGGCTCATTCAAGGCCTGGGCCATCTCTCTAACAGAGCATGCATTGGGAAGTCTCTCCAGATGGCAAAACAAATGGCGGCTGTGCTGGAGGAGGGGCTGCAGCTCAGGAGAGATGCACAGCACAGAAAGAACTTGAACAGCAGAGCTTCACACTGTGTCTCTCCAGTGATTCCTCCTCAGTGTAAAACTGCTCTTGATCTGTATTGTAAGCCTTTTGGGGCCTGGAATGTGCTTACCCAACAGCTATGCCTGGGGAGAAGGGGCTTGAAGAAGCCCCCCTGCTGCTGAGCCATGGGGTGTAGCTGCCCACATGGGGCTCCCAAGCCAGCCAGTCCTGACAGGTACCTGGTGGCTCCCGGCTCCGGTGGCAGGAGATGCAGCCCTATGTGCCCTGCAGGAAGACCCGGGATGAGCAGAACCCTGTCCAGTGCAGTGACAAGGTGCCCAGGGCGCTCCCAGCTCCACCTGAAGACACGCAGCTGCCCCCAGTGATCCCGTGGCAGGGTGTGCTGGGGCCACACCCACTGGGCCCTGCGGACGACAACTAAACATTCAGGAATCTTGTGAGCGACTATTAAACAGGGACATCATTAAATTATGCACTTACAACTTAATAATTAGGTGGGGAACAAAGGGAACAGCGACCTTTACGATGCTTCTACACACCGTCATCATTTGTCAAAGTCAGCGAACGTGACCACGAGCGGGAACCTCAGTGTGAATTGCCGATGTCCGTGGTAATGGCGTGTCCACGCGGAGCCCTCTGACTGGAGCAACTGTACCCCGTGGTATGGGGTCGGAAGGGTGTCGCAGTGGGAACAGGCACATCCAGGAACTCTATACTTTCTGCTCAATTTTGCTATGAACCTAAAATTGTTCTGAAGTTGACTAAAAACCAAAGGAAAGGAATACTCAAAACTTATTGCCTCCTGATTACTTTAACACTGTCTATGCTTTTGAGGCTATCCTTACTTCCTGCACGTATAGGGTAGAAATACCGCAGTAAGATGTGCCACAGAGGGTCTCTCTCCGGCTGTGTGTTCAAGTGCAGTAGCTGGGAATGAGCCCCAGGGGACGTTTCTGCCACAGAAGTTGACAAACACCTCAAATTGACAGACTGTACTTACTTCACATTGCTGTGCTGGATTCTAGGCCTGGGAAACTGAGGTGGGCTGCACTGTGTTGTGAATGGCCCGTAAATGGAAGACGTGCTCTCTCAGCACTTGAAAACTATTATCTGAGGGAGCAAAGGCTTTTCCTAACCATTGTTGAACTAGTGATGCTGTCAGCATTACCGTTTTGTTTCACTAAAAGAGATGAAAACAACAACCAACATTCCTGTAAGTGGCCTAATTTTTGCATGGCAGCCAGAAATTGGCTAAGAATATGAGAGGTCAACCACCACCACCACAACAACAAATCAACAAAAAGCCAGGCAGGGTGGTCCACCCCTGTATTCCCAGTTACCTGGAAGGCTGAGTTAGGAGAATCACTCCAGCCCAGGACTTTGGGGGGCAGCCTGGGCAACAGTGAGATCTGGTCTCAAAAAAAAGAAATAGAAGAAAAATAAATAAAAGCCTTCTGTAATAAATCCGGGTATGGTGGCGCACGCCTGTAATCCCAGCACTCGGGAGGCTGAGGCAGGAGGATCCCTGTGAGTTCGAGACCAGCCTGAGCTACATAGTGTGTTCCAGGTCTGTCTCAACTACATAGTGAGACCCTGCCTCAAAAAAACAACAACAAAAAACAAACAAAAAAGAGCATTCTGTAAGAATCAACTGGTTGTGTGGGATTTGCAATCTAGAGTATTTTTATTATTTGTAAATCATGTGCCATACATCTTTTGTGTCAGTACAACTTATAATAAATATGACCTGTGCACCACAGCCTGACAGGCATTTTGGGAAAGGCTTCCCTGTTTATCCCTTCACATAAAAAGTAAATACACATTTTCTTCATGAGTACTTTATTTGTTTGTTTATTTATTTATTTATTTATTTATTTAGAGACAGGGTCTCACTATGTAATTGAGACTGACCTGCAACAATTCTTCATGAGTACTTTATTTGTTTGTTTATTTATTTATTTATTTATTTAGAGACAGGGTCTCACTATGTAATTGAGACTGACCTGCAACCCATTATGTAGCCCAGGCTGGCCTTGAACTCTCAGTGATCCTCCTGCCTCAGCTTCCCAAGTGCTGGGATTATAGGCCTGGGCCACCACACCTAGCTATTCTTCAAAAATCAGAGTACTTGTAGCCTCTGTGCTGGCGCCAGGCCAGGCACCCTTCACTCCACACCCATGGTGACCCCTAGGGCAGGGACCTGACTCTGGATGCAGGGCCCTTGGAGTCAGCCCTGAGAATGGGGAACAAAGGGAACAGCAACCTTTACGATGCTTCTACACACCGTCATCATTTGTCAAAGTCAGCGAACGTGACCACGAGCGGGAACCTCAGTGTGAATTGCCGATGTCCGTGGTAATGGCGTGTCCACGCGGAGCCCTCTGACTGGAGCAACTGTACCCCGTGGTATGGGGTCGGAAGGGTGTCGCAGTGGGAACAGGCACATCCAGGAACTCTATACTTTCTGCTCAATTTTGCTATGAACCTAAAATTGTTCTGAAGTTGACTAAAAACCAAAGGAAAGGAATACTCAAAACTTATTGCCTCCTGATTACTTTAACACTGTCTATGCTTTTGAGGCTATCCTTACTTCCTGCACGTATAGGGTAGAAATACCGCAGTAAGATGTGCCACAGAGGGTCTCTCTCCGGCTGTGTGTTCAAGTGCAGTAGCTGGGAATGAGCCCCAGGGGACGTTTCTGCCACAGAAGTTGACAAACACCTCAAATTGACAGACTGTACTTACTTCACATTGCTGTGCTGGATTCTAGGCCTGGGAAACTGAGGTGGGCTGCACTGTGTTGTGAATGGCCCGTAAATGGAAGACGTGCTCTCTCAGCACTTGAAAACTATTATCTGAGGGAGCAAAGGCTTTTCCTAACCATTGTTGAACTAGTGATGCTGTCAGCATTACCGTTTTGTTTCACTAAAAGAGATGAAAACAACAACCAACATTCCTGTAAGTGGCCTAATTTTTGCATGGCAGCCAGAAGTTGGCTAAGAATATGAGAGGTCAACCACCACCACCACAACAACAAATCAACAAAAAGCCAGGCAGGGTGGTCCACCCCTGTATTCCCAGTTACCTGGAAGGCTGAGTTAGGAGAATCACTCCAGCCCAGGACTTTGGGGGGCAGCCTGGGCAACAGTGAGATCTGGTCTCAAAAAAAAGAAATAGAAGAAAAATAAATAAAAGCCTTCTGTAATAAATCCGGGTATGGTGGCGCACGCCTGTAATCCCAGCACTCGGGAGGCTGAGGCAGGAGGATCCCTGTGAGTTCGAGACCAGCCTGAGCTACATAGTGAGTTCCAGGTCTGTCTCAACTACATAGTGAGACCCTGCCTCAAAAAAACAACAACAAAAAACAAACAAAAAAGAGCATTCTGTAAGAATCAACTGGTTGTGTGGGATTTGCAATCTAGAGTATTTTTATTATTTGTAAATCATGTGCCATACATCTTTTGTGTCAGTACAACTTATAATAAATATGACCTGTGCACCACAGCCTGACAGGCATTTTGGGAAAGGCTTCCCTGTTTATCCCTTCACATAAAAAGTAAATACACATATTCTTCATGAGTACTTTATTTGTTTGTTTATTTATTTATTTATTTATTTAGAGACAGGGTCTCACTATGTAATTGAGACTGACCTGCAACCCATTATGTAGCCCAGGCTGGCCTTGAACTCTCAGTGATCCTCCTGCCTCAGCTTCCCAAGTGCTGGGATTATAGGCCTGGGCCACCACACCTAGCTATTCTTCAAAAATCAGAGTACTTGTAGCCTCTGTGCTGGCGCCAGGCCAGGCACCCTTCACTCCACACCCATGGTGACCCCTAGGGCAGGGACCTGACTCTGGATGCAGGGCCCTTGGAGTCAGCCCTGAGACAAGGAGTCTCCTGCAGTCTGTGGGTCTCAGCGGTGTCTGGGAACACACAGAGGACCAGAAGAGCAAGGCAGAGAAGGGAGGTGGCCTGTGAAATGGTGTCACCATGCGACTACCACTGTGGTGACTGGGGACAAGAATGGCAACTGTTCCATAGAAGGGGAACTGGGGTGCTCCCTGGGAAGGGACGAAAGCCCACGCCAAGCTGCCTGAAATGGAAAGCCAAAAGGCAAGGGCATCTCCTCTCTGGGACTGGGCTTCCTTCTTTCCTGTACACCCCCTCTGCCTGATGTCGTGTCCAAGGAGAAAGAGAAAAGGTTTTTTCCTTGGGGCGCAGTCAGTGCCTAATTGGCCTAGCTGAGTCACATGCCCACTGCCATCAACCAATGGCATGACCTGAAGAAGGCAAGCCCTGATTGGCCAGCCTTGCATCTGTGCCTCCTTCTTAAGCTGCCCAGGTTGCATGAGGATGGGGAGAATCTGGGTGAGATGGGTGGGTACCCTGACAGTGTGGGGGGACCTCTGCCCAGGCTCACAGCCATTCACCAGGGCTCTGTAAATCTACTGCACTTGTGCATAAAGAAGTGTGAAGACACTGAAAGTGATGGTAAGGACTTATAATGACACACAGAAATACATCTGACCCGGAAGTGAAAAGTAGCCCCTTGAGCCCACACTGGATTATCTATCTCCTACGCTTTTACCTTGACGTCTGCATCCCGCACTGAGACTGCGCAGTTAGTGGAATCCGGACAGGGATTCTGCCTTCCTCATTGCTGTAATTCAGGCCGTAGAACGATGCCTGGCATGTAGTAGCTGCTCAGTAAAATCTGATGCACGCCTTAGCTGGTGAAGAGTATGGGCACATGGAAGGGAAGAATGGGACTGCCGAACAATGTGCGCTGCAGGGGCCTCCCCCATCCCACCCACCCCCGCCCCACAGTATTTCTAGCTATATGCTGCATTATTGTAACATACACATAACTTCAAATAAGAAGAAGCTGTCCGTGGCAAAATCAAATCAAGCACCTAATTTAAGCCAGGCCATGTGACCAGGAGGCTTGGAAGAATATCCCAAGCAGGTCCTGATGCCTTCGTGGGAACTACCACCCACGTGCCAGAAATCCACCCTCGGATATAAACTCATTTCATCCTCACAACGGCTTTCCAAGACACCAATTTTCATCATCGTCCCTATTTTATAGGTGGAGGCCCACAGGGTTTAAATGTCATGCTCAAATCACACGTGGGGGGGCGGCGCTGGCTGCTTCCAGACCAAACTGAGCATCGCAGATCTAACAGGCAGTCTGCAGATAAAACAGACACACTTGCAGCCTCACGGGACTCCAAATCTCGCACACAGCTTTGCGGAGGGAAATGTGCATCTGGGGTCTTGGTGAAATGCGCCTTCCGGTTCCGGTTCCGCAGAGGTCAGGCTGAGGCCCTGAGTCTGCATTTCCCAGGAGGCTCCCAAATGGCGCTGCTGGTCACGCGCCAGCTCCTTCAATGGCAGCCGCTCTTCCCTCTGCACCAGCGTCCCACCAGAGTCTTCAGGTGCCTCCGTTTCCACATTTGTCAAGTGGGAAGCTGGCCCTTACTGCCGTGCCTCCTGTGCCTATGAGCAGAGAGGCTGACGGCAGTGACACGGATTCCCTGCCCCCTGTGGTCCTGCAGTGTCCCTGTTGTGGCAGAAGGGCAAGGGCCGGTCATGGGGCTCATCACCTCGGGGCTGGAGAGCTGCTGTGGTTCAGGTCAGGAACTCGGCTTTCACTCGTCGGTCGGTCCCACCCTTCTGCTCCTGCCTGACCCAGGGCAGCAGGAATGGCGTGGGCAGGGGAAGGGCAGAGGCATCTTTCACACAGGAGAATTTAATGCATGTTTGTAAACTGGCTGAATTCATGAATGGATCTGCATATGTTCGATTTTATGGGGAAAAAATTGTGAATTCTTGTCCTAGAGAATGGACTGTATGCTTTGTTGTAACTGTGAATCATGGTTTGTAGTAGTTATATAATAAATATTTATTAAGGCATTTTTCAATAATGGGGATTGAACCTTGGTTCTTTATACTGAGCTATGTTGCCAGCCCTTTTAAAAACATTTTTTCTTTTCTTTTTTAATTTTATGGTGAGACAAAGACTCACCAAGTTGGTAAATTACCCAAATTGGGCTCCAACTTGGATCCTCTGGCCTCGGCCTCCCACAGTGCTGGGATTACAGGTGTACAGCACCAGCGCGCCTTTTTGAGCTCATGAGGGAAGGTGTGATGTTGACAGTGAAGCAGAGGATTTTCTCTCGCATGACTATTTTACCGTCTCGAAGAGGAGGGAGCCAGGAACCTCGAGACAGAGCTACCTGAGGGCGGCTGAAGGAAGATCTGGGGCGATGAACCCCAACAGGAGGAGACGAAGAGCCCTCTGAAGGTGCTGACTTCAAATAATGGAGAGCAGTTTGGTGATTCGAGCACGGTGTGCACCCCCAGATTCACCGGGAAATGCAAGTGCCATATTGGTGACATCGCAGGCAGGTGACTAAGCGGACAGTGCCCTTCTTGGGGGAGAGGGATGGTTGTCAGGGGGACTGGACTAGTGCCTGTGAGCACAGGGACGTGGCCAGGCCTCTTCCCGCTTCCCTATGCCTCTGCTCCGGCATCCGGGCTCTGCCCACCTTGTGATGCGGCTGGGCCCTGCCGGGAGCTGAGCTGGTGGTCCTGCCCTGCTGCCGGGCTCCTCTCATCCTGACCCTTGGAGTAAATGAGTCTTTTCCTCCTAGGTCACCCAGGCGCAGGAATTCTGTTATCAGGAGAGAAAATGGGCTCAGCCAGTCCTGGGAAGGCCAGACTAAAGAGCTTGCATGGCTAACCTGGTAGGAATATGACCAAGTCGTCTTCAGAGCTGATCAAAGGAAGAAGCTCCTAGCAGCCAAGTTACCCCAGAGTGGGAGAAGCTGCCCCTAAGAGAAGGGCCTGGTCCAGGAGGACGCAGGTCAGAGGTCTGTGGCAGAAGTTGCGGCTCAGTAGATCACCAGGCCGGCTATGTACAGCAGTAATGAGGACAACCACGGAAATCAGTGAGACAGAGAACAGTGAGGAGAGCAAAGACTAAATCAGAAGCTCTTGCCTCAAGATAATGCAATTAGGGCCAGGGATGTAGCTCAGTGGTGCCGCTGCCTGCCTCTCAAGTACAAGGTCTGGAGTTCGATCCCCGGTACCAAAAAAATGGAAAGAAAGAGAAGACAAATAAAATAAACAGGCAAAATCATGGAAAACTATTGACACAACAGAAATTTAAACATAATTTTTAAAGTATTAAAATGGGGAGGAAATGTCCACACTTTTCACATCTCTTTGTTATGGTTCCTCTTTTGTTTATAGGGGGAACAGTTTCTTGTGTGTGCAGTGGGTGTCTACAAGAAGTGGTTTATTTTCATACAATGTTTCAGTAATTTAACTCCTTTTTTTTGTTCTTCAAAAAACTTGCCCATTTTCATAGATTTTATTTATTTACTTTTTTGTTGCTCTTGTTTTGTTTTTGAGGCAGAGTCTCCCTTTGTAGTACAGGCTAGCCCTGAATTTACTATGTAGCCCACGCAGGCCTTGAGCTCAGTGATTCTCCTGCCTCAGCGTCCTGAGTGCTGGGTTCACAGGTATGAACCACCATGCCCGGCTCATTCTCCTAGATTTTAAAAAGTATTAGTAACATTGTGGTAATGATAGCTGTTTTATGCCTTGTTGCTTTGTCTGCCTTAGTGGTTGGGTGTAAAAACTGTGTGTCCATCTGACAGCGCCGCGGAATTGGTATGGACCCATCTGATGTTACAGCTGCTTTGAGGTGGCCAAATAGAAATGAAAAGCCTTAAAGTGGTGCAATTTCATATTGGTTAAGTGTCCATAGTTCATTAAATGAAGATCTTCATGCAAGGACTAGCATTTTAATTACTGTTACTTGAATGTGTTTTTGTTTTTGTTTTTTGTACCGGAGATCGAACTCTGGCCCTTGTGCTTGCGAGGCAGGTGGTGGAACCGCTGAGCTAAATCCCCTGCCCCCTTGAATGTGTTATGTGTAATGCTTTGAATAAAGTGCTAGTAAATAAAGATAGGTTTACCTTCTCTTTAAAAAAGAATAATAACAAATACTATGAAAAGCCAAAAGCTAATACATTGTAAAATCAGGGGGGAAATGGGCAAGCTTTTGGAAGCCTAAGAAAGAGTGGACAAGTGGGACTCCCCATGTCATGCCATGTCACGGCAAACCCCTGTGATCCCAGTACTTGGGAAAATGAGACAGGAGGATTGTGAGTTCAAGGCTAGCCTGGGCTATATAGTAGGCTCGAGGCCAGCCTGGACTACAGGACAACACCTGGACTCAAAACAAAGAAATGAACAAATAAAGTGTTTAGGAAGTAAACTAAAAGGACATGATCACTGAAAAAAAAAAAAAAAACTATTGAAACACTTTTTTACAAGATACCAGTCCTTTCCAGATTGATCAACACATTCAATTCAATCCCACTCTAAACTTCAGCTGGGTTTTTGAGGAAGTCGATGAATTTATTATAAAGTATACTCTGAGGAATAAATGTTTGTACCAGCAAAGTCAATCAAGACAATGAGACTCCAGAAGGGCATCTCACATTCTCAGCCATCGTGTCCCAAAGCCGACGGGCACCCGGCCCAGGAACCACTGGGGTCAGGAGGAGAATGGTGACGCATGCGTGTACAGAGGCTGAGGGAGGATGAAATATGGGGGGAATGGAGCGTCTGTGTAGAACAGCGTGGGGAAAACTTGTCCCCTACATGAAGAAGAGCAGTTTCCGATCCCTAGCAGGTGGTATCAGCGAGCTTGAACTTGGATTAAAAATCTAAGCATGAATGACAAAGGGTAATACAGGAAATTATCAGAGAATACCTGGGTGCATTGGGACAAGGAAGGACTTTCTAAACTAGAGCCCCACTGTACGCCAAAGGAATTGATGGATTGAGCCTGTCTAAAATTTTTTAAATGTCTAAAATTTTAGAAAGACAGCTAGACAGTGGCGCATGCCTGTAATCTCAGCACTCGGGAGGTTAAGGCAGGACAATTGCCCCAAATTTGAGGCCAGCCTGGGCTACACAGTGAGTTCAAGGCTAGATTCGACTACACAGTGAGACCCTGTCTCAAAAACCAAATAAACAAATACAATTTGGAAAAGACAAATATTCTGGAGCACATAAGGGACCAGTGTAAATTGATAAGGAAATCTGTATGGATCCCAATAGGAAGCAGATAAGGAACATGAGGCAGTAATTCAGAGCTAAACAAGTCCTGAAGACCGGCAAGCACTGGACAGTTAGAGTTACCCTGGTCAATACTTGGATGACTGCAATTTAAATGACCAACAAGATGTCACTTTACATCTGTCCAATTAGTGAGAACTGGGAGGTAGGAAAGTGCAGCACTGGCTGCTGGTGTGAGCGGGAAGGCAGGGTCAGACACCTGGCCTGGGAGTATCTTCTCGAAGGGCTCTGACAAGACTTGGGAGCTCCCGAGAAATTCAGAGCCAGCCGGGGACATTCCCAA
This sequence comes from Fukomys damarensis, assembly GCF_012274545.1. Lineage (NCBI taxonomy): Eukaryota > Metazoa > Chordata > Mammalia > Rodentia > Bathyergidae > Fukomys > Fukomys damarensis. The sequence continues at coordinate 33,788,674 of NW_022900933.1, read as the reverse complement.
GACGCTCATCACACCACTGATTTGGCTGACAGGGCACGGGAGGTAACTTATCCGTCCACCCCTGGGGGTCCAGACATGTAAGACACACTGGATATGGACACGGGCATTGCAGACAGACACATGGCAATGTAGAACACAGACAGCAACCGTGAATCCAAGGGTGCAGAACCTCGTATACCTAGATTCAACTGGATATGCATAGGACTGAACCAGCATGGTTGCTATGGCTCAGTCTTGTTCCTGTGCAGCCAGTTACAGGCACATTAAAAAAAGGATGGTCAGGATGCCAGGGTCACAGCAGTGGCAGAGATGGGGTGATGGAAAACGGATCTCTCTGGTCAGTCTGTCTCTCCAGAGGGAACTCTGTGGACTCGTGGAGACAAGCCACAAACCGAGGAGTGCGACTAACTGTCCTTGAAGCTGAGGTCCTGAAACAACGAGAAGCCGGTCCCTGGGATCCCCAAGGCATCCTGCACCCCAGGCGGTCACAGGGCTCCGTGTAAAGCTGTGTGAAGGACTTGGCCCATCTGTAGCCCAGCACACAGTACGTGTTTCTTCGGTGGAAAGCAGTAGGTGTTCTTTCATGGAAATGAGCAGTGGGGCATCGTGGTGGCCTATGCATGTGGATTCCAGAGGCCGGCAGCCAGAGAGAGCTCACGTGTGTCTGCTGCTGGGTGGAGAGGTGACCCTGGCTGTGGCGAACCTTCTGTGGCTCCCGTCATCATAGTTACGTTGCAGTCCCACCTCTTCCCCCTCCCAGTCCTGACTGAGGACTTCCAAAGCTCGTGCAGAGATTCTGCAGGGTTCGGGGGTTCAGCTCCAGGACCCTCAAAGGCACCCCCAGCTGCTGATGCTCCAGTCCCTTGTATAAGGTGGGATTTTCGTGTTACTGCGTACATTCTCCTGTCTACTCTAGATGACTAATAATACCCAGTCCAGCAGAAACGCTGTGTATGTTGCTTAGACAAAGTAGAAAGAGCTGTCTGTGTTTGGTACAATGCAATTTTTTCCCCAGATATTTCTGATCTAGTTGAATCCAAGGATGCAGAACTTCAGATACCGAGAGCCAACTGGATATGCAAAGTGCTTGGAAGAGTGCCAACAGCCTGAATCCTCAACAGTTGTTGGCTTTGTTTTCCTTTGTTGTGTTATTATTCAACCCATTTAAAAGAAAGACCCGGTCCTCCTGGAGTCTCTTTCTAAATGAAGAGGGCTCCACACTTTCGTGAGAGGGTGAAATGCCTCAGCAGAGGGACAGGGGGACACAGCAGGATGGTGAGTTAGTAAGTTACTCTGTCCTTCCAGAAACCGAGGTGGGCAGTGCTTCCCGGAGCCTCAGCTGTGTGGCCAGGGACAGGCCCATGGGGCAGGGCTGGCAGGTGTGCGTGCACCTGACAAGCCCTGCCCTACCCTCCACCCATCTCAGCGCCTTGGTGTGAGTGAAGCAGGACCTGGGGTCTCTCCTGCAGGACTCCAGAAAGGCCTAGTCCCGTCGCCAGGGGCACCTCACACATCTCACCGTCATGTGGGAATGATTTGGGACTCAACTCGGGGCTGCAGGGTTCTTGGGGCAGGAGTGGGCTAAGATTTCCATAAACACAAGCACTGAGCCATTTATGGGTTTTACTAGAAGTTTTATTGGCGTTCGGTCGTGTTGGCATTGTGTGTGCCTTGAAATGTAAATTAGATTACTGGCAGTAGATTCAATTTAGCGGTAAAAATGTAAGGGAGTCAGATGGGGCTGCGGATGAAACAAAGCAGGGCCTGTACTTGGGTCGATGAAGGGTGAAATCACCAAGCGCGGGTGCACCCGGGAGGGAGCGAAGCTGAGGGTGAGGAAGAAGCAGAGACATCTCCTCCACCCTTGGAAGTCAGGTGAGCTCTGTCCCAGGGCTACCCTAGTCTGTTGTTCCTCTGGAAAGAGCGCAGCTCAGTGTGAAGGCCGTCATTTCGCCCGGTTAGCCTGAAACTCATGTCACACAGATCTTTGGTGAAACAAGGTAATTGCAAATTTGGAAAGAAAGCCCACATTTCCATGGGAAAAGACAGCCTAGCAGACAAACGGCACCACCAGCAGCTGACACAACCCAGCTGGTAGGTGACAGCGAAATTCGAACCCACAGCCCATCCTAACAGTTACATTCTAATTCTGACAAGAACTTCACATATGTGTTGCCTGTACATTCTTATAGGGGCTTGATTTGAGTGTGTATGTGCTCAGAAGAGTAGGCATGTGCTTGCAAATTCCTGCGTGTGCACATAAGTTTATGGGGGCAAGTTTGGGTCTGCACATGGATGTGCATGAGTGTAGTTTGGTGTGTATGTGAGTTTGTGTATGTGAGCACGCATGTGCGAGTGGGCATAGAGGATGTGTGCTCTCGGGTCAATGCGGGTGCATGCCCTCGGATGTGTGCACACGGGGTTGTGTGTGGGTGTAGAATGAGAGTGCACCCAGCTAAGTGTCGCGTGGGTGTGTGTGTGTGTGTGTGTGTCTGTGTGTGCAGGGACGTGTTGTGAGTATGCACTCATGAGTGTGACAGGTGGATGGTGACAGGACTGTACAGGACTAGGGAGCTACAGAGGGACGTGGAGGGCACCCCCGGGAAGGCAGGGGCTCACCGGTGGGGCAGCTGCTGGCATCCGGGTTTCTGGCCCTGGGACGGGGCTCTGGTCCCTGCTCAGCAGTGGGGACTCGGTTAGAAGAGTGGCAGGAGCCACTGTCAACATGGCCGTGACCTCGAAGGCCACAGGAGGGGATTCTGGCACCAAAGCAGAGCGAAGGAAGAGGAGTAGCCAGAGGCAAGCCCGGAGCTCCTCCGCCTGTCTGTGCAGCAGTTCCCGCCCCTCTCTCGCGGCGCCAGGCTCCGACTCTATCTCTGCCTCCACCTGGGGCCACAGCCAGGCGCACAACCCACGTTCCTGAAGGAGACCCACGCAGGACGGAGAGTGAGGCGGTGGGCGGAGGGTCCTGCCAGAAGGGCAACTCCGAAGGGCGGTGCCCTCAGCATGGCCCTTGTCTCCCTTGTGGCCTGGGGGCTCCACCTGCCAGGAGAGGCGGCCACGCTGTGGCTGAAGGGCCGTGGCCCAAGAGATCTCTGGAGCCCACCAGGAGGTGCAGGGCTCGGGTTACGCTCTGTCACCAGTGTTCACCTGACCCTGAAGGAGCCATTGCCCCACGGGGGGCTGAGCTGACTTCCTGGTACTTGTGAAGCTTGGGAAAGCGGCCTTCTCCGGATGAGATGACGTCAACAGGGAGGAAGACGGGGGGCCGAGCCCAGCACAGGCTCAGCTATGTAATTTTCAGGGCCCCCGGAGGGTGACAAAGTGAGGCCTCTTCTTCAGAACTCATTAGTCAGCTGGGCATGGTGGCACACTCAGGAAGCTGAGGCAGGAAGATCATCATGACTTTGGGGCCAACCTGGATTGCATAGTGAATTCAAAACCAACCTAAACTACATAGCATGTCTCTGTCTCAAAAATATTTTTAAAAATTAGGGATTTCACAATGGCTGTGCCTGTCACAGGCCTCAGGAGCCAACTCTGCCAAGGAGACTGTCCTCAGAGATCCCTGTATGTGCCCTTCCTGTGACAGGTGGCACTTTTCAGCCAGGCAACTTTCCTTCTTGCCTCCCCTCTGCTGGGGTAGGCTGAGTCATTCCAAAACCTAAACTCAGAAGACAAGAGCTGGTCTTAATCCTCTCCTGTTTGGAAAAGAAAACTCTTCATTTGTTAAAGAAAAAAATCATGTAAAGAGGCAACATCAAGGACATTCTCTTCCAGGGCCACCTGCCGCCAAGGCAGCCATGTCCAAATCCCCTTGAATGTGCCCTGGGTTCAAGTCCTGATTCAGGCATTTCCTTGCCCTGGGATGTCCTTGCCTGTGGCTCAGATGGGGACCTTATCCATCCTCAGTGTATCCCGCTCCACTCTACAGCTGCCCCTGGGCATCTCTGAGGGTGGATTCAGGATCCCTCATGGATACCAAAATGTAAGGAAGCTCAAGCCCCTTGTATGAAACAGTGTGGTGCTTGTGTGTAACCTGCTTGCATCCTCCTGCATGCTTTCAGTCCTCTCTGCGTGACTTATAGTGCTAATGCAGTGTCCACAGTTGCGCTGTTGTGTTGTTTAGGGAGTAAAACAAGAAAAGCAGTCTGTATGTGTCCAGTACGGATGCAGTTTGTCTCAGATATTTTGAATCCTCAGTTGGCTGAGTTCATGGGTGTAGAGCCCACAGACAGAGGCTAAAGACACGCTCTAGGCTGATGACTTATCAAGACACGCATCCACACAAAATTCTCATTCAACTCATTAAAGCTTGTACTGTTTTTTGTTTTTTGTTTTTTCCTGGACTGGTGCCCCAAGTGACAGCTCAGGACCTCTGCAAGATTAAAAGCAGAGCCAGTGTGGTGGCGCAGGCTTGTAAGCTCAGTACTCAAGAGGCTGAGGCAGGAAGACTGCCTCGAGTTGGAGGCCAGCCGGGGCTACATGGTGAGCTCAAGGGCATACATAGCGAGATCCTGTCTCAAAAAAACAAAAACGTAAAAAACAAACAAACAAATGACTAAAAGTGGATCAAAGGAATCATGAAGGGGAATGTGGAAAAACTCAAACGTCCAATCCAGAACCTGTCAAATCAACCAGGTTTCCACATGGCCCCAGATTACGGAGCTGCTGTGGTCATGCAGGAGAAGAGCTCACAGTGCAGAAGAGGCTGAAGACAGGAGGATGTGTGAACAAAGGAGGCTTAGAGTGGCAGTATTCTGTCTGGGGGAGAAAGCATTTAAATAGCATTTATAAATCACTGCTCTGTATGGCAAGAAAAGATAAGCCCCAAATATTAAACAAGACTGTTTTGGGCTGACGAGACTATATGATTTTTATTTCCCATGGCTACTTAGTATTTGCATGTGTTGCTCTCAAATGAGTGAAGATCGTCGGTGTTTGCTTATTTTATCTGGGGTCGGGGAAGAGGGATTTGTTCAATTCCACTTCGGTGCCCCTCTGTTCTCTCTGCCCGCGCAGTTTGGAGGTGGGCAGGGTGGGGAGCAGCACTCCTATTAAATAGATTGATCCCTTTTATGGGGTTCCTGCACACCCTCCTCATCTCACTGGCCCTGGCCTGGGCAGGCACCTGCCTCTGCAGACACTTAGGCCACCTTGCTGCCGCCACTGCCCACAGCTGGCCCCCACTGGCCTTGCACCTGAAGGAGATTAGCTGGGACCACCAGAAGCCTGCAGCCTTAATCTCGGGATTTTGTTCCTGGGTTCTTTCGCCAAGTTCCTCCAGGTGTTGGTAGTGATTAGCCAGGGCCCAGGCAGCTGGTCACTGTACCACCATTGTGTCCCTCGGCCCTTATTCCTTGACACATGGCTTTTGGGAATGACCCCAAATAAAAATGGTGAGAGCAGACTGCCAAGCGGCAGGACCATTTATGGCAGGATGTGGGATTTGTACCCGGGGGACACAGAGTACCCCTTGGGCCCCGGGGAAGGAACTGATGAGGGGGTGCTATGCCCCCAACACCTCACTGTTATCCCTTCTGCGGGGTGACCCTCAGGGGCAGCCTGGCTTGGCTATGTTCTGGTTTCTTCGGCGGGTTGGCGTTTGCGCTCCTGTGGGATGGCTCCTAAATCCCCCTGATTGCCACCGAACGCAGGATGAGATGGTCCAGCGCACAGGCAGCCGACCGCCAGCTGGGCAGATACAGCGGGCAGCCTTCCACAGCATCTTGGGTTTCCCGGCAGACTCGTCCTTGGGTCAGATTTCGCTGCTTTCTCGTAAACCTCCTCTCCCCACAGCCCCCAAGACAAGGGAGGCCTCTTCTGAGCAATGGGAGAAACCAGGAAACCTCAAGCAGAAGTGGGGTGGATGTGCAGAGTGCAGGTCCGGCCTAGGTCCCCTCTGCCTGGGATTTAGACTTTTTTCTAACCCCACAGTTGCAACAGGGTTTAAAAATCAGGAAAGAAAGAAGGAGAAAAGACGCCAGGCAGGAGGAGAGACTCAGCTCCCTGAGCCCACTCTCTCTTTTCCCTTGAGGAAGACAGAAGGCTGGGGACCCGTGGACCCTGGACCCCCCAAACTGAGACCCATGGGTGGCTGCAGGGAGCTGAGCTGCAGAATCCATCCACACAGTGTGCATGGTTTCCTGTAGACTCGAAAAGACTCATAAAGCCCTTCAAGCTTCATCTGCATCTTATATATGGGAAATGAAGGCACGGGAGTGTGACTGTCTGCAAAGTCACATTGTGGATAACCAGCAGGCCCACTGCTACTATACCCCACAGTCGGGCTGGGACATCACAGAAGATTGACCCCAGGTCCTGCTCCAGCACAGCTGCTGTGCTTCAGGCATTTGACACGTGGCAGCTCGTAGTTCTCAAAACTGCCCACTGACATCATTTGCCATTCATGGCCCCATAGATAGAGGAGCTAAGACCTTGTTCAAGTCAGATACGGGGTCTGGGCCCCATGTGCAAGGTGAGGGACAGGGAGCACCTGTGTGCACTGCGCAAGTTTAAAGGCTAGTTCCACTCGCTCAGGAACATTTCTTCCCCCTGCCTGAGCCCCAGTCTCTTCCTCTAGAAAAAGAGCACCATCCTTTTACCTCCTGGGTCTGCAGGAAGGATCAGATGCAATAGAGAAAACTCCTGTCTCAGTGATGGGCACGTGGTCCATCTCTAAACACAGACTCTTGAACTGAGTTAAAATGAAAGCAAAATCTCCAGCCACACCCAAGAGGAGTTAGGGTCAGGCACTTATTCTGACAGAGGTGACTGTAGGTTTATAAAGTAGGGCTGGTATCTCATCCTGGGGGCTGGCAGTGGTGGCGAACTCATGGCACGTGTGCCACAGTAAGCCGTCTGTTATCATTGAAAGCTCTGAAAGATTTGCCATCACTGGCTAGGGTGTCCTGGACAGCTTTGAGCAGGGGAGCTCTAGGATTTGACCACATCTCTTTGCAGATGCAGCTAAATAGGGACCTTGATTTGCATAATCCCTCCCACAGGCCCACTGGATTCTTCCTGGAACTGTCCATCAATCAGGAGTCTTTGTTCTGAACCTCAGTAGCCCTTTGATTCCTTCACTTTCAGACTGAGCTCCAAGGGGAAGAGACCCTTTGGTGCGTGGTGTTTCCCAGCCTTCCTCCTGCCAACCCACATATACCAGCCTCTTAGTGACCCTGCTCCCTCAAGAAACCTGGAAATAGGAAGCAGCAGGCTAGGTAAGGGCCAGAGACGGGGCCTCAGGCAGAGACCAGATGCTGTAGGCACAGAGGCAGCTCTCCTGGGATCCAAGGCAGGGCAGAAGTTTTGACAAGGGGTGGTTGGATCTGCTTAGAGTGCTTAAGGTAAAAGCAACCTTGCGACTCCCCAGCTCCCAAGCAATGTCCAAAGCCTTTTGCCGGCATTCGAGCCCCTCCACCTGCACTCCAGCCACAGTCTGGCCTTCCGGGCCCATCAAATGGAGCTGTGCTCTGCAGTCCCCACTCAAAGGCCAGACCTTCCCATCGCTAGCCTGGAGGGTTTCCTCTGCGTCCCCGGAAGTCCAAGACTCTGAGCTAGGGAGCAGTACTCACTCAGCACCGAATATCCTTGCAGCTTCACCCTGGCTTCTGGGTCAGCAGAATGAAGAGAAATGCGCCTGTGCTGTCTGTAAGCCTCCCTGTCTATGGTATTTTATCATAGCAGCCTGAGGGGAAGTCACTGCTCTTTACAAGACAGCCAAGGAGGCCCAGAAAGCAGGTAGCATTCCTGAGATCACACATCTGGGAATAGCAGGTAGGATTTGAGCGCTGGTGGCCTGGATTTTGACCACTTGACTCCCTGGCCAAGCTAATGTCCTCATTTCAGAAAAGTCCCCTGAACACTCAGTAGTAATTTGCTGGCTCCTTGCCTAGCATGTTTTATCCAAGACCTCTAAGAAATAAATCTGATCCTGAGTTCATGTTTGTGTCTCCTGTCATACACTCTAGCACAGAATTAGCGCACGATCAATTTTATTGAGTCGATCCTGCATTCCTTGAATGTATAGACAAATTCACAGAAGCATATCTACTTTCTCAACCACTAGGAGCCTCCCCACTAGATAAGAGGAAGAGAGGCCCAGGATTGGGGAAACCGAGGCTCAGAGGCATAGTGGTTTGCCCTGTAAATGAAGTGAGTGAGGGACCAGGGAGCTGAAAAGCAGGGACCTGTTTGTTGCCTCAACAGCTCTGGAGGACAGGTCCAGAATTTAGTGTCGACAGGGCCAGGCTCCACTGAAGGCTGTCGAGGAGGAGCATCCACCTGGCATCTCCCAGCCTCTGTGGTTTACCAGTAGTCCCCGACAGCCTTTGAGCCATATTTTAAGTGAGAAGTAGGGTATTATGGGAAGGAGAAGGCTGCTATTTTTTTGTAGCAGCCATGTTAAGGCAAGGAAAATCTAACACTAGCCACCTTCTCTCCTGGATGCCTCTCTGTCCTGTAGTCCAGTACAACCTTGTCTTAATTCATCACACCTGCAAAGACCCTTTTCCCTTCCACAAAAGAGCTATCTCCTTGGTTCCTAGTATGTATCTATCTTTAATTTTACTCTTTGATTTATTTATATTTGCGGTTTCTCATATTCTAGAAATCATATGCTAGTAAGCTTCTGTGTCTGATTTATTCCACTCAGTGTTATGGTCTCAAGGTGCATACATTTTTCTATGAATGCCTCAATTCAGTAGTACTCCACTGTGTATAGATACATCTTTTTCCTCCAGGGCCACATTTTAAGCAGACGCACAGTCAGACTGGTGCTTGTCCTCAGTGGAGAGGAAGCCCATTGGAGGGAGGGTAGGGTAACACTCTCCCACTCCCCTTCCTCCCCCATCCCCTTGAAAAAGAAGCACATGCTCACAGAGCAAAGGGGAGAAGCAGAGGCAGGGCCAGGTGAGAAACAGCCTGGGCACATGGGGCAGGGCCTTGCAGTTAGCCGAGTTGGGAGGCTCGGGGTTGAGGACGGGTCTGACCCCAGGGAGGTCAGGTAGGTAGGGTCCAGCTTCGCATCTGTGCCCTGTTCAAAACCCCTGGGCAGCCTGGGGCAGGTGTGGCAGTGATGCCCTGCATGGCCCAGCTGGCAGCTGTGGAGCAGGGGCCGGCGGTGGCCCAGGCCCTGCTCCTGCACTTCTACAGACCCCATGCCATCATGAGAGGCGTGGGCTTCCCTGAGGTCCGTGAAGCCAGACTGGGGGCAGGGTGACAACTCCGCAGCAGGGAGAGAGCCCAAGGGCTTCTCCGCATGCATAGGAGGCATGCACTGCTCAAGCACGCCTCAGATGGCAGCTCGCTGCAAAGCACCCGGGCCTTCGCACCCGCTGCAGAACAGTCACCAGGGTCACCATGGTGCCACCCCGCCCGGAAAAGCCGAATGCAAGGCACAGGTGGGGCTTACAGGAGAATGTGAAGCTTGAAAAGGTGCTTGGGCCAGGCGTGGTGGTGCACTCTGGGAGGCTGAGGCAGGAGGATCACAAGATTGAGCCCAGTCTGGGCAATTTAGCGACTTAGCAACATTGTCTCAAAAAAAAAAAAAAAAAAAAAATTAAAAAAAAAATTAAAAA
>NW_022900933.1:33767564-33778936 GCF_012274545.1 Fukomys damarensis | reverse complement strand
AAAAAAAAAAAAATCAGTATATTTTTGGGAATTCGTAGAGATGCAGTAAAACTATGAGAGACAGAAAGTACTGTACTGAGGAAGCCAGGGCGGGAGGGTGACAGTGCGCAGGCGCGTGTTATGTTAGAGGACATAGCTGGCTGAGAAAGCAAAAGCCGGAAAAGCAGGAAAGGGGGGAAGTGGACCTCACACCCCCCGGTGGCGGGGTGGGGGGGTGGGGACGGTGAAGAAGGCACCAGCGCCCCTCTCTGGCTACACAGAACAGGGAGGGGTAGCTGCACATGGTGATGCACACCTGTAATCCCTGCACTCAGGTGGCTGAGACAGAAGCATCTCCAGGACTTCGAGGCCAACCTGAGCTGCACAGTAAGACCCTGTCTCAAAAAACAACAGCAACTGGAGTCGTGGTGCACATCTGTAATCCCAGCACTGGGGAGGCTGAGGCAGGAGGATCACTGAGAGCTCAACGCCAGCCTTTACTACATAGTGAGTTCAGGGCTGGCCTGAACTATAAAGTGAGACCCTATCTCAAAAAATTTAATATAAATAAATAAAACACAAAGAACAGGGAGGGAGGAGCCAGGCAGGCCTCCAGGGTGACACCTCTGGACAGCTCAGCCCATGCCTATCTCTTAATCCTGCCAACGTGCCTGCTTTGGAGAGGTACAGCTCCCTTCGTCCAGGCTCTGGCTTTGGGGAGAGCTTCACAATGTGTCGGAGAAAATCCTCAACTTGTCAGACTAAACATCTGCTTACAATTAGTTTAGCCTATTAGCCTGAAATATTTGGTGCCTCCTCTTTACTCTTCTGAGATTAAAAAAAAATTCCTAGCCCTAGAGTACTACACACATAATTTGATTACACACATAACTTTTTATTTATTTTTTGAGTCAGGATCTCACTAAGCTGCCCATAAAGGCTTGGAACCTGAAATCCTCCTGCCTCAGCCTCCTGAGTAACTGCGATTATACACGTGCACCCCCACACCCAGCAGGACTACAGCAATAAATATGGAGAAACACAAAGCACTTGGGATGTCACTCAATGGTAGAGCACTTTAGCTTGCCTAGTGCCTGGGTTATGTCTCCAGTACTGACAAAAAGAAGAAAGAAAAAGAAAGTTGTTTACTAAAAAAATTGTATTTATTTTTTATTTTATTGTATTTTATTTTTGGTATCAGGGATCGAACTCGGGATCTTACGCTTTCAAGGCAGGCAGTGGGACCACTGAGCTAAACCCCCAGCCCTAAATTAATTAATTAAAAAATAAATGAAAAGCCGGAAGGCGTGCACGTTGGTGTGTCAAGGTACTGTGGCCACAACTCCCAAGGCACCACCTGGTGCCCAGGTTGGGGGCAGATCTTCTGATGAAGTCCCACTGACTGACACAGGACGTACCCCAGGGAAATGCTGGGGTGTGCAGTGTGGGAGGTGCTGGCTTGCTGTCCTCAGGGCCCTCCTGAGCTTGTCCCCTCTGCCCTAGGGGCACAGTCACCCTGCATGGGTGGAACATCCAGGCTCCAGGGCTGCACAGAGGTTCTTTTAAGGCTCTCGAATGACAGGTTGGGCACAGCTTGCTGCCCTGTGCCTCAGGGTCACAGACCCCACCCTGGAGACGCCCCGTCTTCCGGCCAGAAGCTGGATGGTGTCTTGCTTCCTTCTTGTGTCTGGTGGCTCAGCTGTGGCAGGGACAGTGGGGCTGGTTGGGTCTCTTCCCCCCCTTGCCCTCCAAGAGCTGCACAGGCTTCTCCACAGTGTCCTGTGTGTCCCTGTCCCTAGCTGGTGAGGACAGAGCAGCTGCTTCCAGGGGGGAGGAGACTGCAGTCCCCTAAGGGCTGGCCCAGAGCTGGCTCCTGTCACTCCAGCCAGTTCTGCTGGCCAAAGCCAGGTAAGAAGGCGCCCACGTCCCAGAAGGGGAGCCGATGACAGGGAAGGGGAGCTGGTGGCCGTCATCTCTAGAGACCACTAGTGGAGGCCCAGGCTCTGCTGTAGAATAGGCCGCTGCAGGTGTGTGTGTGTGTGTATGTGTGTGTGTGTGATATACCAGCAACACTTCCATTTAAACTATATTCTAGGGCTGGGTGTGGTGACACATGCCTACAATCCCAGCACTTAGAAGGGTGAGGCAGGAGAACAGCAAGTTCAAGACCAGTCTTGGCAACTTGGCAACTGACTGAGACCCTATCTCAAAATTAAAAAATAAAAATAGAAAGGGCTGGGGATATATAGAGCTCAGTGTGAAGGCCCTGGTGTTAACCCCCAGTACCGCCAACACAAACAAACAAATTAAAAAACAAGCGGATGTATTTTAACAAGATAGTGTTTAACAATAACTTTTTTTTTTTTTTTTTTTGGTACCGGGGATCAAACTCGGGACCTTGCGCTTGTGAGGCAGGCGGTGGCACCCCTGAGTCACATCCCCAGCCCAACAATAACTTTTATAGGCCGGGATGTGGCTGAGCAGTGCAGCACCTGCCTGGCAAGTGTGAGGCCCTGAGTTCAATTCCTGATACAAAACCAAAACAAACAAAAAACCTAGTACCTTTTATGGAGCCTTTACTCCATGCAGGACCCTGTTCCAGGGGCTTTAGCTGCCTCAAGTGTGCATTTCAGAGATGAAGAAAGTCAGGCCCTGAGAGTCCTCTGCCTGTGGGTCCTTCTCCAGGTGTTCCTCCTAGGGAAACAAAGAAGCTCTCACTGTTGTCTCATTTGATATTAAAACTGGAAAGATACAGAAGGATCAGCACAGCTGCGGTGCGGGGATCCTTCCTTGCTTTCAGAATTATGAAACAGTGAGTAGAGTTGATTGTCAGATACTCGTCCCAGCGTGGTTGGTGGTAGGCGATAAATCCGCCCAATGGAGAGCTGTGCGTTGTGGGAAAATACAGGTAGCCAGCAGGCCTCTCTGTGTGCTAAGTGGGAGATGGTTTATAAGACAATGTATACACTATCTTTCTACTTGGGACAAAAATATATATAGGGCCCTGAAAATGGCTCTCTTCCATGAGAGTAGTTTGGCTTTTTGTTAATCGGCAGCTTCTTGTCTTTCTACCATGTTTGTGTTGCTTTTGAGGTCACAGAAAAGCAATTCAGATTATCACTGTGTGATTTTCTCTTTGCTCCAGACTGGATTCAGGGTCTTTGTAATCCACTACATCCCTGGCCCTTTTTTTAAGACAGGGTCTGGCCAAGCTGTCCAGGCTGGACTCAAACGTGTGATCCTCCTGTCTCAGCCCCCCAGAGTGTTGGAATTACAGGTGTGTGTGCTACCACCTTGAATTCTTAAAATAGCAACAGTACACACACACACACACACACACACACACACACACACATATGCATGCACATGTGTGGTTTTCTGCTCAGGTAGCTGGACATTTAATGATCTGGAAATCACCCCAGGCAGGCAGCCTGCCCTGACCTTCCCAAATGGGAATCCAAGTTCTCCTACAGCAGCAAAGGTGCAGGACCCAGAAGCTGTGCCATTTCTGGCTGGATTCTCTGGTCCCGTTCTCCTGCTGCAGGATGACCAGCACATGGCTGTGCTGGTACCGGGTGGCCCACAGCACCCAGAAGGCCAGGGGGCCTGCGGCTGGACCCGTGCCTCTGCCTGAGGGTAGGTGGACACGGCCTTCACTGGCGACTGTGAGTCACTGGTCAGTTGAGATAATGGAAAACATCAGAGAAAAGGTCATTTGTGGGCACTGATTTGGAGGTTTCTGCCAGTAGTCCAGTGGCCCTATGACATCATGCAGGGAGCAGGGTATACAGCAGAGCCACGCTCCTGGTAGGGAAGCTGGACAGGCAAAGGAGGGCCAGGTTCTGCACCACTGACCTCCCCTTAAAGTTTCCACAGCTTCCCAGGCACCAGGCAGGCAGGGGATGGAGCCTTTTTGGTCCTTCTGGATCCAAGCTGGACAGCCTGGGCTACATGGTGAGTTCAAGGCCAGCCTGAACTGCACAGCAAGACTCTGTCTCAAAATAAAACATAAAAACAAATAATAGCATCAAAAACTAAGCCAGCACAGTGGTGCATACCTATAATCCCAGCATCTGGGAGGCTGAGGCAGGAGGAGCACCACGAGTTCAAGGCCAGCCTGGGTTATATCAGGTGAAAACTATAGCTGTGACAGTTGTATTTACAGATCTACCACTCTACCACAGACCATACCAGGCAGCAGCCTATTTACAACTTGGGCCAGCAGACTGTCTGTCTGCTTCTGTCCCTCCCTGTCCTCTAGAGAGGCAGGGTCTGAAGAGAACTCCTCAGATTCCTGCCCTAGGTGTACTCTTGCTTCCCCAGGTTAATCACAAACCTGGGCATTGCTGCAGAAGGGGTTTTGCAGTTACAACGAAAGCCCAGTCCAATGCGTCTTCAGAGAAGGAGCTGCAGTGGTGGGTCTGGCCTAATCAGGGAGCCTGAGCATCTGGGAAGAGGTTTAACACAGGAGGTCAGAAATCTGGGGTACAGGGCCGGAGGTAAAACCCAACTTGTGACAAAGTCTCCCTCACTGGCTCACAGACCCAGGGCCTGGTGGTAAGGAATGTGGCAGCCGAGAGTGACCCTGGCTCAGCAACCAGCTGGGAACAGAGACCTGGAGTCTAGACTGCGGGGCGTGATGTGATTTGGAGAGTTCTGCGTGAGAGGGGAGCTTCTCTGTCGGGCCTGGCGCTTGGCCTCGTATTACGCCTTCAGGTCACCCTAACACACCTTTGCCCCCAGCAGGGCCGGCTTGGCCACTCGCATGTCCTCCGAGGGTGCAGTTGGAGCGGGACTCCCCGTGACGGGCCACCAGCATGTGATGTCCCTGGAAGGGCCCTCCCGTGAGTCCCCGCCTCGTCACTAGCTCCTTGACCTTAGCACTCTGCCTTCTGTCCCTGCTGGTCATTAGCTTGGAGCAGGGACAGCGGACACGATTGAGATTTCTCCACCGCCAGCGCCAAGCAGTGAGCCCAGGTGGGCTGTGTGGGGGGAAACTAATCAGCTCAGGCCCCAGAGGCCACATCCAAAACCTCACTCCCCATGCCAGTCTTCTTTCCATCTCAGTGCCAGGGAGTAAGGAGGAAAACCTGGGGAGACAAGCAAGTTTGGTCGGACTCCCAGCCTGGAAATTTAAGGCTGAACATTCTTGGGCACAATTCTTCCCCTTCTGGCTTGAAATGCCCATCTGTAAAATGGGCACCAGAAATCTCTGGCACGTGGCTGGCCTTTTGTGGTGGATTCGTTTCCCTTTCTTCTGTCTTCTGTTCTTTGATCTTGTTTCGAGTTTTCCTTAAAAAAAAAAAAAAAAAAAAAAAAAAAAAAAATCGTGGTGGCGCAGGCCTGTAAGCCCAGCACTTGGGAGGCTGAGTCAGGAGAATTGCTGCAACTTCGAAACCAGCCTGGGCTAAATAGTGAGTTCCAGGTCAGTCTCAACTACACAGTGAGACCCTGTCTCAAAAAAACCAAAAAAAAAAAAAAAATAAAGTGAACAGGTTTTTGGCCTGCTGAGCAGACTGAGAGAGAACGCCCATCAGCACTGTGAGGGTCAGGTTTAGTGCTGGCTGTGGCTGTGGTTTCCAGCTGTGGAGAGTGGCTCTGAGGGTCACTGGGGACACTGCCGGCCTGTGCAGAGACCAGGCTGACAGTCCAGGGGCTCTGCAGGCGCGAGGGCAGCGGGGGAAGCCGGTTGGGAGCGCGTCCCGCGAGCAGATGTCCCAAAGGCCAGGCATCCCTTGGGGCCTAAGGCCCAGGGCAGGGACACAGCAGCCAGCACCTGGGTGGGTCCCCCAGGGAAAGGGCTGTCAGAGAAGGCAGAGGTGACAATGTCCGGGCAGTGGGGTCCAGAGAGGCTCAGCACTTCCCTGGGACCTGGGCAGGTGCTCGGGAACTGGAAGGAGTGCAGTTCGAGTTTACAGTCACAGGAGCCAAGGGGGCTCCCGGCTTTTCGGCCTCTTGGAGACACAAACCCTATCTGCTCATCTTCTCGCCAGCACCAGGCCAGGCCTGGTGGGCACCCAGGGTGCAGGATGGATGGACAGATGGATGGATGGATGGAAGGATGGATGAATCTTCCCATCTCCTGGACAGGGAAACAGAGCCCGCCTGCCCTCGGGAGCTCCTCCCCCAGGGTCAGGCCTTGAGCAGCAGCAGCAGCTGCCTCTCCCAGGCTTTCCTCTTGAGCTGCAGGGGCCCTTGGAGAGGCGACGCCCATGCACAGGTGGATGTCACCCTTCAGAGGGGACAGAGGAAGGCAGGCTTGGTGGTGCACACCTGTAGTCTCAGCGCTCTGGAAAGCTCACGCAGGAGGATTGCAACTTTGAGCCCAACCCAGGCAACTTGGTTAGTGACTCAGTAGACCCGTCTCAAGGTAAAATATAAAAAGGGCTGGGAATGCAGCTCAGGGCAAAGGCCCTGGTTCGATTCCCGGCACTGCAGAAACAGCAATGAAGACAGGGGCTGCCTGGGACTCCATGACCACATGGTAGGGTGACTTCTAAGGAGGCCCAGGGGAAAAGCTGACAGCGCTCTGTCGGCCTGGCCCTGCACCAGTGTCCCCTCCTGCCTGTGGTGGCTTGGATTTTCAATGAAGGGAAGACTGCTGGGGCCCCTGATCCTGGCCTGTCTCCGAGCGGCTGCTGAGGCTTCAGCCCATGGTATCTTCCACTCCCTTAGAAGCTCCAAGCCCTCTCCTATCCCAAGGACACGCTGTTCCCCGTCAGGAATGCCTTTCCTTCATCTTCCCTTTTCCCCTTCTCACCTCTCCAGCCTTGAGTTAAATGTCACCTTCCCCTCCCAAGAGGAGGTCCTGCCTGCTTCTCCAAGGCAGATCCACTCTAAACACAGGATTCTGTTTGCATCACTCGTGGCACATAGCCCAGTTTGGAAATGACATGGCGTTTTGTTTGTCTGTAGCAGTGATGTAGCTCCACCCCCGGGGGGAGGCTCCACGAGGAGAGGGACTGTGCATGTAGTGCCCAGCACTGCGCCTGGCATCGTGCCTGGCACAGAGAAGGTGCGTTAAATGTTCATTGAAAGAAAAGCAAATGGATGAAAGGGTGACTGAGTGCCTTCGGCCTTCGGTGGCAGACTTTAAGCGGAGAATACTCAAGGAGAGAACAGGTTTTGGTAATACACTTGATAAGGATGAGGTCAAAGTGACCTTAGGCAGAAACTATGAGTGACGATGCTAATAGAGCAAAGCAACCACGCCAGTGCAGCCAAGGGAGGGGGGTGCAGGCTGTGGAAGATGAGACACCCAGCTGAGCCAGACCTGCAGTGCCCCTTGGTCACTTCCAGCTGAGATCGGACCTTGGTCACTTCCGGCTGAGATCAGACCTTCGTCTGTGGCAAAAAGGGAACCAGGCACCCGTGCAGCAGCCCCAGTGCCCCTCTGCGGTATGAGCCGTGCAGCTGCGGTTGAACGAGTACCACCCTGTCCCCAGGCGTGGTGTCTCGGGAAGTCTCATCACGGGCCCAGGTGAGGAAGGGTATGAGGGGGGCAGAGGTCTGGGGGCACAGACCCAGGCCATGAGTCTCAGGTCTCCTGTTCCACACTGCTGAGGGCATGGGCCCTGGTGTACCCTTCCTGAGAGGGGCTCTGGGAGAGGCAGGAGAAGCCTCACCCAGCCCTGACCTTTGGCTCTGTTACTCCAGGATGCAGAGTCTCCCCAGAAGCCAGGGGCAGAAATGTGCAAGGAGAAGCCCTGCGGGGGGGGGGGGCATAGCTGTGTAGTAAACGTTACCGTTTACTGTATACACGTTCCCATGGAAACTCCATCTATGCAGCAACCGAAAAGCACCAGTGAGGGTATCACAGGCAAACCAGCACACCTACAGGAGTTGCACTCTTCTGGAGAAGTCGCAAGACTGTGTGGCGACTTCCAGGCACTCAACTGTGCCTTGAGGAGACTTCTTACAGTGGTTTCCTATCAACATCATTTGGGCCTTAACTAGATTTTTAAATTTCTCTGTCAGCACAGGGCAGCTTCTTTTTACTTTATTCCTTCAGTATAGATAGATATCTATCCATATAAGAAAATAAAGATAGTTAAGACTTGAAAATATAACATGTTGTTGCTCCCATATTGTTTGGAACTAAGAGTTTCTTCCTTTGTAAATTTCTAGTATTTAAACTTGTCACCATGTTAAAAATGCAAAAAAAAATCATATCTCCACCCCCTCCCCAAAAATGATACTGTCTGAGCACTTTCTCATGCTGTTACATTTTTTGGAAACATGATTTTTACTGGCTGAGTAATGCTCCGTTGCATGGTTAAATGATTCTTTAGGCCAGGTGTGGTGGAATGGCTGTGAGTTCAAGGCCAGCCCGAGCTATACAGTGAGACCTTGTCTCAAGAGGAAAAACCAAAAATAATTCTTTACTCATCCAAACTATTGCTAGATATTTGATTCCTTCATTTTCCCACTCTTTTGCTATTAAAAATGTGTTCATGAGCAACCTGTTGATTTCTTCATGTAAACTTTTTTTTTTTTTTTTGAGACAGGGTCTCACTCTGTAGTTTAAGCTGGACTTGAGCTGACTATGTAGCCCAGGCTGATCTTGAGCTTGCAGCAATCCTCCTGCCTCAGCCTCCTGAGTGCTGGGTTTACAGATATGTTCCACCATGCCTGTCAAAAATAAAATAATAAATAATTTTTAGTACCTAAGGAAAACAAGATGCTGTTGTGCAGGGTTGGGAGGAACAGCAGATGAGGGAAAGCACTCCCCCACTTCAGAATTGGGCTTAGCAAAAGCATCCCCATTTGGCTGGGCTGCAATGTGTCTGTCCCTGTGCATATGTTAGCTGCTGACAGAAAGACTCTAAATGATAGGGGCATAAATCAGAGATAATTTTGTCTCTTTTTCATGTCAGTGCAGAGGAAGATGAGTGACCAGGGCTGGCAGGCAGTTTTTCTCCACTGGGCCACAACTAACCCAGCTGGTGGGCAGCTCTGCCATCCCCAACACACAACCCTCAACTTCACCCATGGGCAGCTGCTCCAGCTGCTGTCAGAGGCAAGGGCGAAGAGGCTCTGGAGATCAACAACTTCCTTTGTAACGGTGCCCCTGGAAGTTGCATATTCTGCTTGCATTCCATTGGCCCTAATCTAATTGCACGGGCACATCGAGCTGCAAGGGAGGCTAGCACGTACTGGATCATATCAGTGCCTCTTCCATTGCTATAACAAAACAGCTGAGGCTGGAAGATCTTTAAAGGAATGTACTCGGTTCACAGGAGGAAAGTCCTAGACCAGTGGCCCAACTGTTTAGCCTCTTGTGAGGGTCCCTTTGGCTGTGTCACATGACAGTGGGTGGGACTGTGGTGGGAATGTGCATGAGAGGGTAAGGTTGAATGGGGAGACAGGAATCCAGAGGTTGAGTCAGGGCTTAGGCTCATTCCTTATGATCACTCTTTCTTTTGGAAGCCAAGGTTCCATGAAAACTACTTTAATCCCTTTTTGGGACAGCACCCCATGATCCAAATGCTGTCCAGTAGGTCTCACCACTTAAAGGCTCCTCCACCTCAAGAACCCCAACACATGAACCATAGCATAATCCTCACTGGGCAATGATGGCCCGGTACGCATGAGTGAATGTGGATGATGATGGTGTTTACAATGGCAAAAGAAAGGAAGAATTGCATATGGGGATGGAATTCACCATTTGAACAAAATAAGGATAACAACCAGCCAATGGATAGAGAGCACTCAGTTGTCTTTTCTGTGTCTGCTTCAAGAGTATAGCATCCACCTATACAGGTGTCCCCTAAATGGGCAGAGCTGGCTCTGAGCCTGGGATCTGTCTCTTCTGACCACAGCAAGACTCACCACAGTTGGTCTGCAGGAAGCCCTCCATGGCCATGGCTGCCATTTTGAATTAAGAGGTGTACTGTGTTTTTCTCACAGTCACAGAGCTAAGAACACTCCCGTCACCAACTCTGCATTTGTCTAAGGGTTTTTTTATTCAACACATGCTTTGGAAGCACCAATGCTCTTCTGGGTACCCCATCTAACCAGAAATGTCATGTAGAGCTGCAAACCCAAAAGATTACAACCAAGACCTGAACACACAACCAAGTGAGAAGCACAAGGACATAGCCTTAAATGCAGTTCTAAAGTTTCTAGGCCTTGCAAATCATGCTTACTGTCACCAGCATGGCCCGCCACATGGCTCCTTGCACCCATACAGCTGGTTCACAGCAATAACTGTTTTTTTTTATTTTGATTAAATTGGGCATGGTGGTGCACACTTGTGATCCCAGCACTCAGGAGGCTGAGGCAGGAGGATCACCAAGAGTTCAAGGCCAGCCTGAGCTCCATAGTGAGTTCCAGGCTAGCTAGAATTATACACCGAGACCTTTTCTCAAAAAACCAAAAAGCTGGGCATGGTGGCGCAGGCCTGTAATCCCAGCACTCGGGAGGCTGAGGCAGGAGGATCGCTATGAGTTCGAGACCATCCTGGGCTACATAGTGAGTTCCAGGTCAGTCTCAACTACATAGTGAGACCCTGTCTCAAACAAACAAACAAACAAACAAAAAACCAAAAAACCCACAAATAATAGAGCTGGAGATTTAGTGCAGTGGCACCGTGCCAGCCTCACAAGTGTAAGGTCCTGAGTTTGATCCCCAGTACCAGAAAAGAATAATAATAATAAACTTTTGATCAGATTCTGGATGGGGGATAAGATAGGTCCATAGAAGAAAGTACAGGTTACAAGATTACCCAGCCTCTTACCGGATACCATGGTAACCAGAGAGGATGCCTCCCCTCAACCTTGATTACTCAGACACACAAGTGGCGAAGGGACCTTTTGCCACTGAAACACAGCATCTCTTGGTCCCAGGAAGAGACATTACAATAACAGAAGCAGACAGAGACGACAATTTGCCATTCATCAGAGCTGCTCCCCTGTCACGGCACAGCACCAGTCACTTCCGGTGCATGCTTTTATTCATTGGCTAGTAATGAAGTCTTTGCTTTACGTAAAGAGTTGGTGAAGTAAAATGCCAAGGTCTTCTCCTACACAAGCAGCCGAATGTGTATTTTTCACCCTAGTTTGTAATAAAAAGATCAGTTCCTATTAACTGGGGTTGCCATGTGCCCAGCCAAGGGCTATGCCTTGCAAATACGTGCTCCTTTACTCCTCTTACCAACATCAAGAGACTTGCAGTCCTGCCCACGTTAGAAGTGGGGAAACCACGGCTCGGCAGAGGGAGGGGCAACATCTTGCGCCAGGTCAGCAGGCGGCACCCTGCAGGCCAGAGTGTGAACACAGGCAGCGGCCCAGACTGAGGCGGCCTCAGCGACTTTCCTCGGCCGTTACTCAGGTACTCAGGCGGGTAGACCCGGGCAGGCGAGCATCGCCCGGAGTCTAAACTCCCCTTCCACC
>NW_022900933.1:33734503-33767545 GCF_012274545.1 Fukomys damarensis | reverse complement strand
TGCTGCATCCGGGAGCTTGGCCCAGGACCTACTCTTTAGGTTCCTTCTCCTGTCCCAAACCATCCCTCGCTTCCTTCCCGCAGAAAAGCCACAGCAGCCAGTGCAAACCTATGTGGGACTGAGGTAGAAGAGAGGCACCTCTCTCTGCCTGGTGGCGCTGTAGAGCGTACCAGACCTCCAGGAGACCCTTGGAGCCCTTGGAAGAGTTGGAAGTCATGGAGCCTTTTTCCCAGAAAAATATGTAAGTGCTGGGCTAGGGACTGAGCTCAGCAGCACAGCGCCTGCCTGGAAAGCATGAGGACCTGAGTTTGATCCCTGGTACCAAAAAGAAAAGAAAAGAAAAACCACTGTCAAATTTAAGGTAAATACAGATTTATTCCTATTGTTCTTTGAAGGATTTTACAGCTTTAGCTCTATGTTTAAGCTTACCACACCAATTCCAGAAATTCCCTCGGCGCTTGGAAGCCCAGCCAAGGTCCAGTTTTGTGGACTGCACGTGAGCACTGGCTCACTTTCCAGCAGTTGTATTTTTTTTTTAATGTGGGCAGCGCCGACTTTGCTCTCAGTTCCTAATGAAACCTGGCTCACAAGCTCTGCGCACAAAACGCGCTAGCAGTGAGCCGCTGTGGCTAATGGAGAGAAGCCCCGGCCCATGCGCTCTGCCTTCTCGCCTGGTGCGCACCTGTAGTATTAGCCTGGGGGCTAAGAGAACCAACCGGACGCAAGCACAGATTTACTGCAGGAGCTGGCTTGTGCGATCCTGGCTCCACAGCCTGCTGTCTGCAAGCGGAGACTCAGAAAGCCAGAGCACCTCTTCTGCTCTTGTGACCCTACACAGGGTGAGACGAGGACCCCCGGGTGGAGGTGAATGGGTCTTGGTCATCCAGCCCTCCTCTCCACGTGACCATAGGAGCTGCCACTGGCTCTGCTCTCTGTACCCCGGAACGCGGGAGTCCCCAGGGAGCACACGAGGGAACTCGCAATGGAGCATCCCAGTTTCCGTACCTTTGCTTCGCCACGGCCACTTCTCCGCCTGTTAGGGTTTGGATTTAATGTCCCCCAGAGCCCAGTGGGTGCACAGGCTCAGCCCTAGGAAGGGGACTGCACTGTGAGGTGGGGGCGTGGCCGGAAGGGCGTGGCTTCAGCCCTGGCTCCTTTCCCTTTGCCCGCTGCTTCTGGGTCTTCACAGCTGTCACGGACCCTGACTTGGAGCACACCACTGGAGGCTGAAACCTGCAAACCATGAGCCAAGGAAACCTCTCCTCTAAGCTGCCGGTGTTGGGTATTGTGTCCCAGTGACAAGGACAGTGACCAGACACAGTCTCTCTCCCTCATGTGCAGGGGCCACCCTTGCTTCTCTAACACCCAGCTGGGCATTGGAGGGGACTGGCTGAAAGCTAGTGACCTGTAAGCTCAAGGCCCCTCACGTGAATGGGACACTCACATGACCCCTAATTTATCTTTCTTTTTGTTTTTGAGGCACATCACATTGTCCTTGGACGTTCAGGGATCCTCCTGCCTAAGCCTCCCAAATGCTGGGATTACAGGTGTGTGCCACCACACCTGGCTTTGTATTCTTTTAAAGAGACTCTCCCAGAGCCAGCATGGTGGCACACTCCTATGACCCCAGCACTCAGGAAGCTGAGGTCAAAAGATGACGGTGAGTTCGAGGCCAGCCTGGGCCACAGAGTAAGACCTTGTCTTCACACACACAAAGACTTCCCCAAATAGTATGAACTTTGAGCCTACAAAAGCTGCATTTCAACTGCTGCTCAGGCATGAAACATAGGCTCGGTGCATTGGTGCACACCTATAATCCCAGGAATTGGGGAGGCTGAGGCAGGAGGATCACAGTTTTAAGATCAGGTGTAAGGTCAACCTGAGCAATTTAGTGATACCATGTCTCTTCTGTCTGCTTTTTGAGACAGGGTCTGGCTGTGTAGTTCAGCCTCAGCCTGAACTCACTAGGTAGCCCAGGATAGCCTCGAACTTACATCAGTCCTCCTGTGTCAGTCCCACTAGTGCTGAGATTACTGGTGTGCTCTGCCATGTCTGTCTGGGACCACATCTTAAAATTTTTAAAAATTTAAAAAGCAGAGCTGGGGTTGTAGCTCAGTGCTCTCCGTGGCAGTCAAGCCTTCAGAACAAAGAGCCCTTGGGGAAACATTGGGACCCCAACCATAACACTAAGTGAAAGAAGCTAGCCTGAGAAAAAAAGGAAGGAAGAAGGAAGGATGAGAGGGAGGCAGGGGGATGGTAGGAGACAGAGAGGGAGGGGAGAAGGGGGGGAGGGGAGGGCCCCCAGAGAGCTCCAAGTGTCCGTGCTGGTGAAATTATCCATGCGTGGTCTGTTCTCCCTAAATTACTCGCTATTGTCTCTGAGACCTGGTTACAAAATGCTCGGCTTGTAGCTGTGATAAAGGACATTCCGAGCTCAAGTTCAACTTGCCAGCCTGTCAGTAACTTTGACACTCTGATTCCCAGTCACCTGGTGACTACGAAAAGGTGTAATATTCCGAAGCCTTTAATTTCCCCTTTCATGAGAGAGAGAAATTGATGGGAAGAGGAAGGGTACAGTATGAGACACATACAAATTACCTTTTGATTCTTATGAATATGTGTGTCATTTGCATCGAATGCCTGCCTGAGCGAGAAGCCCTGTCCCCGGAGCTGAGGGCCGTCACAGCATAATTGCCAGGCCCCTCCTGCCTCCCCCACAGGGGATAGCGTGGTGCTCAAGGTCAGCACGGAGATGTCCTCCTGAAAGTTTCCACCTCGGACCTCCTGTGTCAAGAACAGAAGAGTGTGGGTGCTGTGTCCTGCATGGGCCCTGAAGGTTCAGGAAGGCGAGAGGTAAAAAGCCATCCAGTTGGCTCGGTGGCAGAGCTCCCGCCTAGCACGTGTGAGGCCCAGGGCTCCACTCCCAGCCTGTAGGACAACTTTTGGGACCCCTGGTACCTGACACACGGTGAGGGTGAATCACAGAGGAAGTGGATAACAGCCCTGCTGCAGGAAGCCTGAAGATATGTGTTTCCAGCAGTTTGCTGGGATGCAGAAGAGAGAGGGCAGGGCAGAGAAATCCATAGAGGATTTTGTTTTGAATGTAGATGATAGGGCTGGGAGGCAGCTTTAGTGGCTGGTTTCCATCCCAGTTCTGGGGAGAAAAAATGTAGAGCCGGATGGTGCACACCTGTGATCCCAGCCCTCAGTGGCTGAGGCAGGAGGATCACTCACTTGAGAGTTCAAGGCCATCCTGGGCTACAAAATGAGTTCAAGGCCAGCCTGGATTACACAGTAAGGCCCTGTCTCAAAAAAAAAAAAAAAAAAAAAAAAAGGAAAATGGATGCACTTCGAGATCATAATGCCAAGTGAAATAAATCAGACATAGAAGGTTAAATATTGCACAGTTCTCTTATATGAATAATTTCAAGGGCAAACTAAAAGGTAGATAATGGAGACGCGACACTGCTCGGTAGCTACGCATCTCCCTCCAGTCCTGAGAGGTGTCAACTCCTGCCCTAGGAGAGTGTTGCAGTCAGCCACCCCTGCTCCACGGTGACCCTGTGCGACCAGAAGGTGGTGACCAAAACTGCGGACACATCAGAAGAGATGCAACAGGATTCGGTGGAGTGCACTACTCAGGCGTTGGGAAAATATAATACAGAAAAGGACACTGTGGCCCACATCAAGAAGGACTTTGACAAGAAGGACGACCCCACCTTTCACTGCATTGCGGGAAGAAACTTCGGTAGTTATGTGACACGTGCAACCAAACGCTTCCTCTACTTCTACCTGGGCCAAGTGGCCATTCTTCTGTTCAGATCTGGTTAAAAGCATGGACTGTGCCACATACCCAGTGATCCACCCAAAACCAAGGACTGCAGCCTAAATTCCAAATACAGAGACTGAAATCTTCAGCCTTGCTAAGGGAACACCTCGATCTTTGAACCTTTTGTTGTTGTTGTTGTTGTGTACAGGGCATTCTCTGTACTAGTTTGTTGTGATTATGAAACCTTTAGCAAAACAGCTTACATTTGTATTTCTTTTCTATTCCATACTTCTGTGCCCCATGTGTTTTTTTCTCTTAAGCCCATTCCTTCAAAAAATAAATCTGTTGGCAATGTAAAAAGTAGATAATGAACACCAGGAGAGAGATCTTTGGTAAAAGGGAAGGGGAAGGAGACAGAAACGAAATAAAAATGGGCTCTGTTCATGCACTAACTCTTCACGAGGAAGGTAATTGTCACTGCAAACATGGATCCCTAAAAATAAAAAATTTAAAAGTTTCAAATAAAAGAAGACCAGAAAGAGGGAGACGGACTTTATGTAGAGATGGGAAGAGGACGAGGGGTGAGAGCAACAGGAGGAAAAGGAAAGTAGAGAGAATCAAGATGACTGGGCGTGGTGGTGCACACCTGTAATCCCAGCACTCGGGAGGCTGAGACAGGAGGATCGCTGTGAATTCAAAATCAGCCTGGACTACATAGTGAGTTCCAGCTCAGTAGTCTCAGCTACATAGTGAGACCCTGTCTCAAAAACCTAAAAAAAAAGAATCAAGATGCACTCTGTATGTGTTCTAATCCCCATGATGAATGTAATTATTATGTATCACATATGCTATTAAAATTACTAAAAAACACATGACTTTGAAATCTTTTCTTTTCATGCACAGATGCTGTCCTCTGCCACACAGAGTGCCTGGCACACGCTTCCCTGGGTGCAGCCATAGGTGGTGGGGAGCAGGGCCTAGTGCTGTCCCCTGGCACTGTGCCCCCTGGTCCTGGTGGGGTTGGGAAAGAAGCCTGCACCCTGCCCCTGGCCTCAGTGCTGGTCAGCGAGGGCTGGGATTTGCACACATGGTCTGACAGTGGACGGACGGAAGGAAGTGGGAGGGGAAGGATTCCGGACTTCAGGTGAGGGTCCTGTAGGCTGAGCCCTGCTCTAAGGGAGCTGTTAGCCTCCCTAGCTTTGCTGCCCAGAAAGTGGGGGTACCTCTCACCTGGAGTTCCCGCCAGTGCAGAGGAGTGACCAGGTGGAGCCTTCACTTTCTTTTAATCTCACTCTGCAGGGATGCATGCAGCCTGGGGAGTGGCCTCCAACTTGCACCCTCCCTGAGCTGGGACCTCCCTCACCCAAAACCCTGAGAATCACTGCAGTCTCCCAGAATTCCTGTGCTCAGCAAGCTCTGTGGTCTCTGATTACAGTAATGCCCCAAGGTTGCCATACAAAATGCCACCAGCCAGCCGTCTCTACAGCAGAATTGTATTTTCTTGTCTATTTGCTTTGAGACTGTATCTTGCTATGTAGCCCAGGCTGCCTTCGGTTTCACCATCCTCCTGCCTCAGCCTCCCGGATGCTGGGATTACAGGCATGTGCACCATTCTTGGCCAGAAATGTACAGCATTTCCTACCCATTCTGGGGTGAGAAGCCCAACATCACGGTGCCAGCTTGCCCTGATTGCATCTGCAAAGGCCCTGGTTCCAAACAGCACCATTTACAGAAACCCAGGGTTAGTCTTCGACATCGCTTCTTGGGGAATGCAATCCTTCAACTGGGCATGGAATTGGGTTTTGTGAGGCACAGAGATTAGACAGCTTGGTGAGAGCCCTATTTAAGCAAAAGAACATAAAAGTAAATGCAGGCACAGGGCCTGGGGAGGCACTGAGCAAGGGAACTGTCTGGTAGTTTGAGTTTCATGGAAGATCTGCCTCTGGATAAATCTCACTTATCCTGATTCAGCCTCTGGATTCATCAGGGTGGACGTGTGGTCTAGTGGTTCAGCACCTGCCCGGCATGCGGGAGGCCCTGTGTTCAGCCCCCAGCACCAGCCCCCACCAAAAGATTCCTACATGGAGCTGCAAGAGTAAAGCAGTTAACAATGACACACTGTTAGAAGGCAAATTTCACAGGCAGACACATCCACCTCCACTCACATTACAACAGATCCGAAAGGCACATCTGCAAATTTCCACTGATTACTCGGGACTGGTGGGTTGTAGGTGCCTGTTATTATTTTCTTTTCTCCTCTTCGCTTCTCTGAAGGCCCCAGCTTTCCTGCAATGAACACAGATTGCCTCTATAAAAGCCGTAACCATCTCCTCGTTGCAGGCTCCTCCATGTGTCCCAGGCACTCGAGGGGGGGTGGCACCGCTGGTGGCTGTCACGGGCATTGCTATTCCTCAAGGACTCTCCACGAACACCCCTTTGGCTTCCGCGGTGCCCCCACCCCGCCCCCGAAGGCTGCCGGCTCAGATTGGGAAGGCACCCAGAGAGCCACGGGCCACCGCATGCACAGAAGAGGGGCCGTGGCTGCTGATCTGTTTCCTTGATTTACATCAATTTACATTCAGCTCTGGGTAATCTACATGGAAATCGGGCGGCCCCCATCCTATTCCAAGAAGTCAGAGGAAGCTGTGGGGCCGGGGGCTGGGCGGTGGATGGAGAAGCCCCCTCACTTCCCAAACCCTGGGCAGATTAATCTGTCAACCAAAACAGAAGCTGGTGCTGTAATCACAGCCACCCAGCACCCCGGTACAGCCCCAAATTGGATACATAAATGGCTATTTGTGGTTGATTAACCTGTTTTGTCTGGTTTCATTTTCCATCTCCCTCTCTGCCAGGAGGCGACTAGGCGGCTGTCCTGGAGGTGAGAGCGGACACTCTTTCCTTCCTTCCTTCCGTCAGCAGTGAGGCCTTCTGTGCACCAGGCCTCCATCCCCTGATCACACCGGGATGTGATGTCCCGGCTCTGGGCTTGTTCTGTAGGACCTTGTAAGGTGTATGTGACCCACAGGCCCTCACGTACACGCCCCTCGCGTGTTCCTGGGCGGCGTGACAGATCCTGCCGTCAGACCTGCCTCCCCTCCCCCCTGATTCGGGGACAGCATCGGGTGTCCCCAGGGCCTCGTGTCCCCACTCACCCACACCCTCCGCCCCTCCGGAGATAACCACTGTGCTCATCCCCACCCCCGGTTAGTTCGCCGGGGCTCCACTGTCCGCTCCCGGAACCGTACACTAAGCGGATGGGACAAACACCGCGCGATTCTGTCCACAGACATTCAAACTTTGCTCATCAGAATCCCGCGTGGTGGTCATTGTGGCCTGGGGTGCATCTGTGCTGCTGCGGGTGTCCACAGTCTGCTGCTTTTTTTAAAAAAATTTTTTATTACTGTGCAATATGTAGTTTCGCGTGTGTACTGCCACGTAACTAGTCCACATCTGGGCCATGAGGCTTAGCTGTTTCCATTTTAGGGCTGTGTGCACAAAGCCTGGGTGAGTTCTCTCCTCCTGGGTGTCACACGCCGGTGCAGCGGCTAGGTCAAAGGTCAGCCCGCCTGCAGCCTCCGGAGATTCTGTCCTCCCGGTCTTGTCTCAGCTCACATCGGCCGCCCCTTCTGCGCCACAGTCAGAGAGCACAGGCTGTCACCTCCCTTGCTAGAAACTCTTCCAGGCAGCCTCCAGCCGCTCCGCCTCGCTAGAGAACCAGGGCAGCCAGTCTGCAGCTTTTCCTGTGCTCAGGCTGGCTGCCCAGCGCCCTCCTCAGAGTCTGGGGCCCCGATCCCCTGGGTCCTCCCTGAAGCAACACAGATATAATAAAGCTGCTTCCTGCACTGCTGCCTACACTGGTCTTACAGTTCTTTTAACCCTAGCAGAGATACAAGCAACGCTGTACACTGCCAACTGCCCTGTATGTACGATTCCTTGTCCAATTGACCGTTTGGTTCCTGTCTCCTGAGAGAGCCCAGCTGCCCCTGCCCTCAGGTCTTCTGCTCCTCCCTTCCCAGCTCCCTAGGGTCTGAGCATCACTGAACCTCTGCTTTTGATGTGTCAGTGAGACAAGGGTGGGTGGGCTTTGTCTAATCAGTTGAAGGTACGAACGAAATGGAAGTTTCCCAGAAGGAAAAGAAATTCTGCTTCAAGACTACAGAACCAATTCCTGCCTCAGTTTCCCAATTTCCTGCCTGTCCATTACACCGAAGTGCTTTTTAGGTTCAGCTCAGGGATCTTTTCTTCTAGAAGCTTCTGTACTTCTGGGTTGGCTGGGGGGGCTCCCCCGAAAAATGATCACACAGATGCATGCAATTTGCCCTTCTTCCCATTCAGTAAGGGTTTGGTAGGCACCACTGTGGACCGCGTTGTGTCCTTGCTCCTAAATGGCCCTGTGACTGCACCCAGAGTTCAGATCCTGAGGAGGTCGCTAAAGCCAAATGAGGTCCCAAGGAAGGCCCTGATCTGATTGACCGGTGTCCTTGGAGGAGCAGGATTCCTTCTTCTGGGAAACCTGCTTTTGTTCTTGGGGCTTGAACTGATTAGACAAGCCCCACCTACAAAATCAATCAGTTACAGTGAAACTGATTGCGAGAATCCACCGCATCTGCAAAATACATCCATGACAGCACCCAGTGTTGCAATGGATTAAATAAGTGGGGGCACAGAGCAGCCAAGCTGGCCCCCGAAACCCCAGTACCAGGCCTGCAGAAGGTTCCACGCTGGTAACGTTCTCCCTCTTCCCCCTCCTGGCACAGTTACTGGCCTGCCTTTACATGGCAAGGCCTGGCTGGCTTTGAGATGCTTCTCTCTGACTTCTTCCTGGACAGCAGGCTGCAGGGGCTCAGCTGGTTGCCACCATGGGCACTGGCTCAGGAGGTCACTGCTGGCACCAGGTGAGCCAGAGAGACCGGGCCTGGGCCTCAGAAGCAGCACAAGGGCTGCAAGCTCAGCAGCGTGTGGCTGTGGTGGCAGGAAGACAGGCAGGTGCTGTTTGTTTCTGCCCTCCCAGAGGCCAGTCCACTGGGCATCGAGCTGCATATACAGCAGGTGCTCAATTGGTGCTGGCTGACGAGGACAGAAACAGCAGCTTGGGGCATTTTTGCACATGGAAAAGTAGTGCCCAAGGGTTCCCTGTCAGCAACCTTGGCCTTCCCCTCCCGCCCCTATCCTCAACATGAAGCTGTGGCCCAAAAGCCACTTCACAAGAGGCTCCACTGTTCTCCTGGCTTCCCTTGGCCTCCCTGAGGTGCACAGAGCACAGGTCACCTCCTAGGGGCCCGTCGTGCTGCAGAGGGCTGGGACTCCACCGCGTCCCAGCGTCCTGGTCCCCTCCAACCTAGAGAGGGCGTGAGAATGAGTCCGGAGCAGGGTGGGGTCCATCTACTGCTCAGCTGGGAACTGGAGCCTGGGGAAGAGCAGAGAGATCCAGCAGGTTTCCCACCACCCTGCCACCTAACCCCCTGGGGGCCACTGACCTCTCCTGTTCATGGCTCAGTGTGTTTTCTTCAGAGATTCTACAAAGCATTTTAAGTGCATAAGAGAAAGCGGCGAATCGGCTGTGCTCCCATGAAAAGTGGTTGCACACTCTTGCCCTGAGGAACAGGGCATCCCAGAGCCGGCAGCTACCTGGCCCCGTTCCCTGCCATATTATAGAGCAAGGAAGCCAAATTTCCTTCTGATGTCTATAAATAAAGTGCTTCATCCACAAGCAATTAGGTGGAAGCATTTTCCAACCAGTGAGCATATGTGTTTCATTTCGCCACAAGCGACACATCAGATCAGAGATGTTAGTTTCTGTCCGCTCTCGTGTGTAATAATAATAATTTCTTCTCAGCATCTATTTCCTTCCCTTCCACATCGAACCGTGCCTCAGTCTGGGTTTCATGGAGACATTCTACCTAGGAACTGGCAGGCATAGCATTCCAAAATTCTTGCAATTGAAGATGTTAAGAAGGCATAGGATTTAATTTCTTCTGTTTCATGCAGCACACTCCATTCCTGGCATCCTGAGTTGGCTTCCTTTTCTGATCATAAGTGCTGTGCAACTAATGGCTTGCTCCTTTTACCAGGGCTGCCAGGCAGCTCAGTACCTAAGCAGCATATGTCTTATGGTGAAGGCTTGCAAGTTGTCCATTTCCTAATTGTGAATGACTTCATTTTTTATTTTCCTTAGTGAAACTAATTTCAATTAGGCTTACCCATGCTGTCTCCAGAAAAACAGCAAAAAAATAATAGTTTGGGCTGTGGATGTAGCTCAGTGGTAGGACACATGTCTAGTAGGCATGATGCCCTGGGTTTGACCATCGGCACTATAAAAATAATGAATAGTCTCAAAATACTTTTCATTTTTAGGGGCTGCTCCTTGTCTCAGAGGGGATGATCTATTCAAGGTCAGGCTGAACTACAAAGCAAGGGCCTATCTCAAAATACAAACAACAGGGCCAAGGATTTAGCCCAAGGGGTGCTGCACCTGCCTCACAAGCTCAAGGTCCTGAATTTGATGCCCGGTACCAACCAACAAACAAACAACAAAAACAAATAAACAAAAAAAAGTACAGTTCAAGGCAGAGAGTAGGTTTGGCTGAGGTCGGTGGGTTGGGCTGTCCAAAGTGAGTGAACTTCAGGTGAACAGGTTAAACAGAGCTAGTCGAAAGAATCCATCCATCCATCCATCCATCTATACATGTAGATATTCATCCATCCCATTTATCCAACCATCCATTCATTCATCCATGCATCCTGTCATCCACCCATTCACCTAACCAACCATCCATCCATCCATCCAAATATTCACCTATCTCGCCATTCATCCAACCATCCATCCATCCATCCATAAAAAAGCAAAACACAAAGAACAAAAATCCATCCATCTAAATATTCATCTATCCTTTAATTCATTCAACTATTCATCCATCATCCATCATCCATCCACCTATTCACCCAACACTTTCTAATTCCACTACATGACAAAAGGTCTCGTACCTTCTGGTGGACAGCTCTAGAATTGGGCTAACACTTTGGAATTACCCCAAGTCAAAGTAAGGCCTTCCTATCCCACCTCCACCAGCCCCTGGCTGCAGATGCACCAGGGAAGTGGGAGCAGCTGAGGGAAGTTAGTAGAGAGATTTCGCTGAGTCCCTGGCAGCCAGCATTTCCAAATGACAAGGGAATAACAGCTTCCACCCTGCAGAACAGGCCCTGGTGGCATAGCACTGACTCAACATGTTTGCTGTTCTTCATGGGGTCATATGTTCATTACATGTCTCCCTGTATTGAACAAAATGGGTACAACTGTACTCCCAGCTGCTCAGAAGGCTGAGGCAGGAGGATCTCAAGTTCAAGTTCAGCCTGGCCAACTCAGTTAAGACCCATTCTCAAAATATAAAGTAAAAAGACTCAGGGATGTAGCTCAGTGGTCAATGGGTCCAATCCCCAGTAGTGATAAACACAAAATCATGAATTGAGGACGAATGGTGTATTAGTTTGGCTGTCAGAACAGATGAGGTAGTTTAAACAACAGAAATTAATTCCACATAATTCAGGAGGGTCGAGGTTCAAGACCACGGTGCTGGCACATTTGGCTCGTCATGTGTCCAGTCTCCTTGGCTTTCCAATGGCCGCTGAGTCACTGTGTCCTCGTATGGTCATTTTTCTGTGCGTGCACTTCCATGCGCTAATCTGTCTGTACCAGTCTCCTCCCACACAGCACACCAGGAAGAAGGGCTCAGTGCGTCTGACCCCTGATTTTACCTCACTGCAGGTTGCAAATTCGCACCTCGGCTTCATGGACGATGACAGAAGAGAAGGATCCTGGGCTCAGGGACAGAAGACCTTGTTACTCCAGCAAAAGCAACAGGCAGGGTGTCAGGTGTCCCCCTGGCGTCCTCAGCCCTTATTCCCACAAGGCGCTGTGGATTGGTCAGTTTGCACAGTGGGTCCACATCCCAGGCGTCAGACCCAGAGCTGCGGGAACCTGTTCAGAGTAAGCAGGAGATACAACTGCCCTTGTCACCGAGGAAGAGAATCTCATCGCTTAACCCAGTTCCTACAATTCCAAGCAATGAGCCCGGTCAAGCATTGCATCTGTGGCCCCAGGAAGATGAGTGCCCACGGCACCCAAAACATGCAAGCTACCAAACACGGCTCTCGGGAGCAGAGGAACCTGCCTCCTGCCTGCTCCTCTGATGTAGCCCTAACCCCAGCTCCCATCCTCTCTGCTCTCAGAGCCTTTCACTTGCTCTGCAATGGCCTGGTCACACCCTTGCACCCTCTGAGTGTCACCTGCAACCACCTGGGCCAACGCTGCCTCTCACCCCCGCCTGATCATGAAGGCTGTGCTCCGTTCAGTGTTAGCACTCTCAGAAATGGTCTTTCCTGGTAGAGACATTTCCTCGCACTTGTGGATCAGCCCCACCAGGGCCAGGACCTCAACCCTTGTTCCCTGCTGTACCCTCAGAGCCTAGAGTAGGGTCTGGGTGCTAAGTAAATATTTGGGAGAAGGCTGAGGTATGGCTCAGTGGCAGAGCATTTGCTTAGCAACAGGTTTGGCCTCTAGCACCTGGGAGAAAGAAAAAAAAAAGCTGGGCATGGTAATGCATGCCTATAATCCCAGCACCGGGGAGGTTGAGTCAGGAGGATCACCATGAGTTCATAAGGAAGACCCTGTCTCAGAAAACCACAAAATAAACAAACAAGCAAATATGAGCTATATAAATGTGATGCAAAGCAAGGAGCATCCCTTGTTTAAAAAGCCAGAGGGCCTACCACTAACAGCCCCCAGACTGTCAGGAAAGGCAAACCCAGGTGCTCCTCATGCTCTGGAAACTTAAGACTTGGCTTGGCTCAGATTAATACCAGGGAACAGGTGCCATGTGACTCAGCACTGTGCTTCAGATGTGAGGCTTCCCTTTGTAGTGGCCTCTGGTGATCTCTCGACAGGCACTGCAGCCTGGCTGTGGGGGAAGCCTGTGGTCTGAGCAACAGAAAGCATCCAGGGCAGGTCTAGCACATGGACGTGCATACACATTTGTGAGAGAAAACTCACAACTCGACAACACACTCCTGATCACCTGTGTGTCCAGCTTGCCGAGCACTGTAGAGCTGGAGGCCACGACCTACCCCTGGGGCACCTGCCTGGGGATAAATGCCCTTAACTAAGGACAGCTCCCAGCTCCGGGAGGGTGGGGAAGCAGTGTGTGTCAGGGGCAGCTCGGGAGGGAGTGTTAAAACGGAGTCTGCACACGTGGCACACCAGCCCAAGGTGTCAGATCTAGGGCTTTGCCAGCAGCAGGGTGACCAAGATGGCAGGCAACGTGGCTGGTGTCTCAGACGCCCCCTAGTGCTCACAGCTGGAGGTTCAGAACCCTGAGCCTGGAAGTTACAAGGACAGAGGAAGACAGTGGGAAGATGGGGTTTTCTCACAAGCAGCAAGAGGAGCCAAGGGACAGAAGATCTGGTGGCTGCCGTGAGATGGGGGCAGTTACAGGTGTGTAATGCAAACCTGCTGAGGTGGCACACACCTATCATTCCAGCAGTCTCAGAGGCTGAGGCAAGAGGATTTTGAGTTTGAGCCCAGCCTGTGCAACTCAGCAAGATGGCCTCAGAGTTTTAAAAGGGGAGGGGAGTAGCTAGGATGTAGCTCAGTGGAAAGCCCTGGGTTTAATCCCTGGCTAGGGAGACAGCTGGCCCTGCCGCCCTGAGCCTCTGAAGAGATCGGTGATATCAGCGACAAGTCCCAGGATGGGCACCAAGCCCGGGCCTTGCCTCAGGCCTGGTTCATCGAGGAGAGTTGATTTTAACTCTGCTGCTACCCTTTCTGTGTCCCTGATCAGCTACAAAACAGTGGCTGGATTTCCACTGGGGTTGGACAAGTGGGAGGGAATTGATACCAGTGAGGTCTGAGGTCAGGGAAATACACAAAGCAGTGCAGGGAGACCTTGGCTTTGTCTGTTTTGTTTCTCTTTGTTTTGTTGGAGACAAAGTCTTGCTACATAGCTGAGACTTGCCTCAAACTCACAGATCTTCCTGCCTTAGCCTCCCACGTGCTGGGATTGCCAGTGTGCACCACATGACATTCACCTGGTTTGTTCGTTTGCTAGGCAGATTCATTATTGGGCTCCAGGCTGGCCCTGGGTGGTGAGGATGAAGCCGAAATGAGAGGCAGGGACAGCACACGAGGAGGAGAACGACCACTCAGTGCTGTGGCCTTGGGATTCGCAGCGGGGGACAGAACGCCTCTGACTGTGCTCACAGGGATGACTCCAGGAGGGGGTCCTGGAGGCCTGTCAGGGACACAGCGTCCGCTGTAGACAGACGCTTGGTCTCTGCACCTTCCTGGCATCACCTCCGGTATCATCTACCTGGATGGTCCAGAGTGAGGGCTCTGGGAAGCCAGGTGAGGCTCCCGGGTTCTGGGCTCCAGCTTCTGCTCTGCCGTCCCCTGTCCCCTGAGCCGCTGGGGAAAGCACCCGTCCCTCTCAGCCCCACAGCTGTCCAATGTTGCTGTCCACTTCCGTATCAGGCCCACACACAGTTCCTAGAGTGACCCAGCGGGCAGCCGTGACCTCCTCACAGAGGATGGGACCTGCTAGCTCTATACACAATGAAGGTGTCGCCAGCACCCTAAGCCATTCCATTGATGTCGAGTCCTTGCAGGGAATCCTGAGGTGAGCTGTCCCCAGGGACAGACAGACACCGGAAGTCCCCTACACCAGAAGCAGAAGGTGCTGAAATTTCTATTTTTGGAATCTGAGTTAGGTGGTGACAGCTCTGGTTGTAGCTGATTAAAATACCACAGACGTCAGACCCACAAGGGGTGTTTGCTTTAGGAAGACTCCCCTGGGCTTCTCTCTCCTCCCCATTTCCGTTTCCACCTCTGCCTGGGGGGCACTGGAGCTCTGCTCACTGTGGGGCTGGACGGGGACACAGCCTGAGCCCAGAGTTCCAAGTTTGGTGGGAGGCAGAGCAGCCTGTGCAGTCCCCCACAGAATTCTTATGATTATCCTGAGGGTTTTCTTTGAGATAGGGTCTCACTATGTAGTTCAGCCAGCCTTGAACTCTGTGTGGCTAAGGCTGGCCCAATTCCCAGTATGGCAAAAAAAACAACACTCAGCCATGGGATTTCTGTTCACCTGGACCTGTTCACCAGGATCATTTCATCTCAAGGCCCATAACTTCCTACATCTACAAAGGCCTCTTCCCAAAGGACTGGGGCGGACCTTCCTTCTGGGCCGTTCTCTCACACACAGAGGAAGGAAAGGGGTCTCTGCCGGCCCTGCAGAGGACTTGGGGTCACTGCCTCCCGGGCCTCAGGCTCCCCACAGAGTCAGGGAGCCTTGGCCACCCCACTGAGCCCCATCTACTGTAGCTTCGAGGACAGCATTACTCCCACTGCAGGCTCAGAGAGAGAGACAAAGGCAAGGGCCAGAGCTGAGCCTCCCAGGGTCCATCTGTCTGTCTGCTTCCGACGCAGCCTTTCCTGGGGGACAGGGTCTGGCTCTGACCCGGGGACGCTGACACTGGACAGGCATCTGGAGGCCCTGGCACAGGTCCTGGTGTCAGGCGTCGGGAGGCTGTCACGAGAGCCTGCACTGTGACTACAGCTCCCGTGTCACCCTGAGGGACCCAGTGTCAGCAGCTCCCCCAGCTGGAAGCCACAGCTGAGCATGACTGCTGGACACCCACCGAAATGGGGGTGGGCACACGGGAGGCTGGGAAGGTGCGGCTGGCTTGGACTCAACCCCACAGACACGGGGCTGGGGACCCCTCGGGTTGGTTTTTTAAGACAGAGTCTCACTGTGTAGTTGAGACTGAACTGTAACTCACTATGTAGTACAGGCTGATCTCGAACTCAAGCAATCCTCCTGCCTCAGCCTCCCGAATGCTGGGATTACAGGCATGTGCCACCACACCCAGTCGTGACCTCCTTGGTTTATTTGCACTGAGTACAGAATTATTAAACTCAGCCAGATAAAACTATTGGACCCGTCGCAGCTAAACCTTCCAGCACAGGCCAGTGCCCTGCATGACTGTGTCTGGGCCTCCTTCCCAGTGCCCTTGGTTGCAGGTCTCAGCAAGGTCCCTTAGTGGTCCTGTGAGACAGATGCACCCCTGAGAATCAGAGCTGGTGCAGGGCCTGTAATCCCAGCACTCAGAAAGCTGAGGCAGGAGCCTCGCTGCAAGTTCAAGCACAGCCTGCACTACATAGCAAGACCTTGTCTCAAAAAACCAAAATGTAAAAATACCCAACAGTCAAATTCAACAGGTCTGGGGGCCAGAAGGCTGCAGGTATCAGCAGGGCTGGGCTCTGAGGCTTGGGGAGGACCTGTCCTTACCTCCGCTTGGATTCTGCCGGCAGCTGGCAGGCTTTGCAAGGGCTGTGGCTGTGTCACTCCAGCCTCTGCCTCTGCTGTCACACGCTGTCCCCGTTGTGTCTTCCCTTCCTCTTAAGGCACAGTTGCACTGCACTGGGGACCCACCCTGCCTTCCGCTGCCCTATGACCTTCTCCTAAGCAATGATGCCTGCATCGGCTGCCTCCACTCGAGTGCATTCAGAGGCTCTGGGAGGGACAAAGCTTTGGGGCGATTTCACTCAAGACAGTGGGGACCAAAGTCCCTTCCTGGGGAGTCTGGAGGATGCCAGCCAGGCCCAATGGCACCGCCACCCGCATCTCCCTCCATGCCAATGGGACCCCGTCACCCAAAGAGGAGGCCCTTGTCACTTGGTTCATTTTTCCTTTCTAAAAATATAAATTCATAAATGGTCCTTGGCAAGTTGTTTACTACCCAGCTTTAATGGCCCGTTTATTACCTGGAGCCAGCGTCCGTTAACACGGCCCTGGCCATTTGCCCTCATTAACTGTCAATTTGGAAGCTAGCTCTGGCATTAACCATGCCTGGCCCTAAATGGCTGCGGAAAGTTGGTTTTACGATGGTGCCTTGTCTTGGAAAGTCAGGACCTGTCATCGAAGAGGAGCCTGCTCATGGGGTCCTCCTTGGCAGGAGGTCGGGAGGCGGGTGGGGACTGGGAGCCAGGTGAAGGTATGCTACTCTTCCAGTGGGCCACCCTCTTTTTGGTGTATAGGGACAGCAGCACATTTGGTTTGGGATTTTGTTGTTGTTTGAAACAAGGTTTTGCTGTGCAGTCCAGGCTGGCTTTGAATTCACCATGTAGCCCAGGCTGACCTTAAACTCACAGCGATCCTTCTGCCTCATCCTCCCGAGTGCTGGGATTACAGGTGTGTGCCACCACGCCTGGTGACAGCAGCATATTTAGAAGGAAGTTTAACTTTAGACAGGATTGTAAAGAACCATGACAGATACAAGTACTGACTCTGAGTCTCACCATCCACAGCCTGTCATCCCTTTGTCCCCATACACTCTGCATCTAACCTCTGCTAGGTACAGGGATGCAGAAATGGGGGAGACAGGCTGGGCACCATAATGAACACGTGTAATACCAGCACTGGGAAGGCTGAGACAAGAGGATCAAAAGCTCATGCCCAGGCTGGGCGTGGTGGTGCACACCTGTAATCCCAGCACTCGGGAGGCTGAGGCAGGAGGATCACTGAGAGTTCAAGACCAGCCAGGGCTACATAGTGAGTTCCAGGTCAGTCTCAACTACATAGTGAGACCCTGTCTCAAAAAACGCCCCCCCAAAAAAAGAAAAAGAACATAGGGTCTGTGTAGATGTTAGCAACATGAGGCCAGACTGGAGAAGACAGAATCCAAGCCATGGTAGAGGCGACTGGGGCCATGCAGCCACACCAAGGGTGCCCCAGGGCCTGGCTGCCACCAGCAGTGCCCACACCTCACTTTGGAATCCCTACTGCAGGCCCAGGGCTCCCAGCACAGGGACTGGGAAAGAACACGCTCCCCAGAGGCAACAGCTGGAAGTGCAAGTCTCTGGGCCACAGAGTGGACCTGCACCCTGGGGCCCGAGATGTGGCTTCCACACTGGGTTCTGTGGCACAGGTTGCCCAGGGTGCTAATGTTCTGATCCTTGCTGCCACCCAGGCGTGGTGGTGCACGCCTGTAATCCCAGAATAGGGAGGCTGAGGCAGGAGGACCTCCTGAGCCACATAGCAGGGCCCTGCCTCAAAAAAAAAAAAAAAAAAAAAAAAAAAAAAAAAAAAATCTAAAAATAGAAGACCAAAAAAAGCCAAAAAAAAAAAAAAAAAAAAAAAAAAAAAAAAGAATCAAAACATTGTTAAAGCCTAGCCTGGCCCATCCTTGCTCTTGATGGTGAGACGGTGAGGTGCCTGGCCCCAAGCAGCTTCCTGTTTTGCCCTGCTTCTGGGCTGGCAACCAGGAAGCACAGAGTGGCCACCTGCCGGCCTCTGCCCCTGCTCACAGAGCAGCCCCCGGCCGTGCCTGTGGGGTGCAAGATGAGCCCGAGGGTCACAGGACACACGCACCCTCGGGCAGAGGCGGGACATGGAGCTCTGCAGCGTGGCGGGCAGGGGACCCTGGGCACCCCTCCCCAGCAGCCTGGCTTCTGCTCCGCCTGCCCAGCTCAGAATCCAGTCATCCTGCTTCCCAGAGATCCCAGCAGGAATCCCATAGAGATGCAGGAAACCTCTGGATGCAGGAAGTGGCCCACCCACCCTGGGCAAAATCTCCCTTTATCTGAAAAACCTTTCACCCACTGTTAATCCCACTAATTTATCTAGGAGATAAGTGACACTCCAATTTCGATTTTTAAATTTACAAAACAGTGTTCTTATCTCGAGTGATCCTCCCCCCATTCCCTGGGTCTGTGCCTCCCCGTCCTCCTGAGCCCCCACCTCTGGCCCCAGAGCCTTCCTCACAGGCGCTG
The DNA here is from genome assembly GCF_012274545.1 of Fukomys damarensis. Classification (NCBI taxonomy): domain Eukaryota; kingdom Metazoa; phylum Chordata; class Mammalia; order Rodentia; family Bathyergidae; genus Fukomys; species Fukomys damarensis. Next base: position 33,748,958 of record NW_022900933.1, on the reverse strand, counting down.
CGATCTTTTCCTTTCTTTTCCCTCCTCTTCTCTTTCTCTTTCCAACTCATTCTTTCTTAAATTTTTCAGTGCTGGGCACTGACGGGCCTTGGACACAGCAGACAAATGCCCTGCCGTGAAGCTCCAGCACAGCCCAGACTCTTGGGCCACATGTATATTTTTATCTCTAGCCTAGAACAAAACATTTTTATTTTGAGACACAATCTCACTAAGTCACTAGGCTGCTACTCAGGCTGGGTAGTTACTTGGGCTGCTCTGGAACTTGGGATCCTCCTGCCTCAGCCTCCCAGAGTACTAAGTTTACAGGCCACTATGCCCAGTGGGGAGGATCCCTTTTTGTATCAAAATTGTTTTACAGGATTGTTTGTTTTTCTCTGTTTGGATTACAGGGTTGTTTCTGTAGCATGTTGTAATCTTTTGTTGCAGTGTTGCTGCTGTCTGCTCAGTTTACGGTTCCTTTGGTGAAGGCGAATTTGATGAACAAAGGTCTTAATGGTATTGTATTTGCCAATCTTATCTGACAGGACAGTCTTGACTAGAAGATACATCCTTGTTGGCAGTTAAAGGAATGTCCTCTGACACTTCCCTGTAAAAGTTTTTAAACCAAAGTGGGGCCTGAGCGTGCACACCTGTAACCCCAGGATTCAGGAGGCTGAGGCAGGAGGATGGCAAATTCCAGGCCAGCCTGGGCAACCGAATGAGACCCTGTCTCAAAAAGAAAAATTTTGAAAAGGCTGGGAGTGCAGCTCAGTGATACAGTGCTTGCTATGGGTTCGGTCCTCGGAAGGAAGGAAGGGAGGGAGGAAGAAGGGAGGGAGGGAGGAAGAAGGGAGGGAGGGCAGGTGCAGTCATTACAGCAGCAGGGCTGTGGGTTTCCTGGGCTGCTGTAAGGAAGTGGAATGTGGGGCCGCCTGATTCTGGATCCCAAAGTCCGATGGAGTTGTGGCAGGGCTGGGCACCTGTCCCAGCTCCTCTCCAGGCTTCTGCTGGCCTCAGACAATCCAGGCTGATGGACAGGGCAGTCTGCATAGACAAGAAGTGATTTCAGAACAGGAGGACTGCCACAAGTTCAAGGCCGGCCTGGGTTGCATCAGAGACTGTTATCTCAAAAAGCAAAAAACAAACCAACAAACGAAAAGCCTTCCTGCTCCAGCAGAGCTCCCAGGAAAGACCAGGGTGACACAGAGATGCAGCCAGAGCCCCAGCTGGTATAGCAACTGCACCCTTCCTTCCTTCTTTCTCTGAGGACCGAACCCATAGCAAGCACTGTATCACTGAGCTGCACTCCCAGCCTTTTCAAAATTTTTCTTTTTGAGACAGGATCTCATTCGGTTGCCCAGGCTGGCCTGGAACTTGCCATCCTCCTGCCTCAGCCTCCTGAGTGCTGGGGTTACAGGTGTGGGCCATCACACCCTGCTGGTCCTGAGTGGTTCTTCAGCTGCCAAACCTAAAGGACCAGCCCCAGCTGAGCCCAAGCTTGCAGCCCGAGCCCTGTTCCAGCACCTCAGAGCAGTGAGATCTGAGGACCACCCATAGCAAGCACTGTATCACTGAGCTGCACTCCCAGCCTTTTCAAAATTTTTCTTTTTGAGACAGGATCTCATTCGGTTGCCCAGGCTGGCCTGGAACTTGCCATCCTCCTGCCTCAGCCTCCTGAGTGCTGGGGTTACAGGTGTGGGCCATCACACCCTGCTGGTCCTGAGTGGTTCTTCAGCTGCCAAACCTAAAGGACCAGCCCCAGCTGAGCCCAAGCTTGCAGCCCGAGCCCTGTTCCAGCACCTCAGAGCAGTGAGGGTTCGGGAAAGTCTCTCTCACGCTGGCCTCCACTGTCCCGATTATAAGTGACTTTTTTTTGAGACAGGGTTTCACCTGAATTCTAGGCTGGCCTTGAATTCTGGCTGATCCTCCTGCCTCAGCCTCCCCAACAGGTATACGCCACCACCCCTGGGGACCCCTCACTGGGTCTTACTCGCAGGCATTTGTGCTCTGCTTCACACTCGAGGGCAGCGGGAGGGGCACACCGATGGCCCAGGTCAGGCACCCCCTTCACCAGCATCGAGGTGCTCACTGTCTTGTGGTTTCCCATCTGGAACCCAGACCCCAACTGTGCCCCCATAGGGTGACTTCACTGTCTCCCTTCCTCCAGCCTGGTGCCCCAGGGCCCTGGCACTGGCGGCTGCCCCATGTCAACACAGCCTGAATCCCCGCTTAGCTGTGTGACCTTGGGCAGCTTCCTCAGCCTCTCTGTCCCAGAACAATAATAACTGGGCTTAGGCAAGGGTTAGATGGGGCCCGGAGCGTAACAGTGAGGGACCAAGGCCAGCACTTCACTTATCTGCTTATCTTATCTCCCTGCTTGTCACTCCAAGCCAGGATATTTGGTGTAGGAAAAAGGAGATAGGAATCTGAGTTTGCAAAGGATAAGGAGAGCCTAAATTAGAATTAGAATCAGCACAAACTCAGGATACAGTTTACATTTTTAAAATATTAGTATTTCTTTCCTTGTATTTCAAAGTTTTCTTTCATCTATTCATAGTGCTGAGTCCAAACAGGGCCGTGCTTGTGCCAGGCGAGCTCTACACCCTGAGCTCCAGCTGCCGTCCAGTTGTGCTCTACCCGCTGGCCCCAGACAGGACTGGAACTGCCACCCAGGGTGCCTAAACCAGGCCCCAGCCTCCTGCTGTGGCCTCCAGGCCTCCAGCTCACAGCGATCCTCCTGCCTCAGCCTGTACCACCACACACAGCCTCCAGCGTCTAATCACTAAACCAGGAAGGGTGGCCACTAGGTCTGGGCAGCTGGGGGAGCTGGCAAGGAACAAGGTAGCTATGATGACCACAGTGCCCAAGAAAGGGGCGCTCAGTGGGAGAGCATGAGGCCTGGGGTTCCGTCTCCAGCATGGGGTGACATTGGCAAAACATATACGACAGAGGACTGAGAGTCAGACTCTAGAAAAAATTCCTATGATCTGAGCCACATGGCAGCATTCACCCTATGCTCCCTGTACTCGGGAGGCTGAGGCAGGAGGATCGCTGTGAGTTCAAGAGCAGCCTGGGATACATAGTGAGTTCCAGGTCAATCTCAACTACATAGTGAGATCCTGCCTCAAAAAAACAAACAAACAAACAAAAAAAAAAACAACAAAAAAAACCACCCCAAAATAATAACAAAACAACAAGAAAAAAGAAAAGAAAAGAAAAAAAAAATGTCCTCCAAGTCTGCAAAACTAACCATCCAAATGAAAAACAGGGAGAAGCTGGGTAGCCTGTGCATGCCTGGAATCTCAGAAGTCAGGAGGCTGAGGCAGGAGGATCGAATTCCAAGTGAGCCTAGACTACATGGCAAGATCTGTGTCTTGGGGGGAAGGAGGGGAGGATATTAGAGGGCGCTCAGCCAAGAAATGAAAGGTGAATGGCAGCAAGAGCACTAATGCAGACCACTGAGACACGCGAAATAAACTTCAATTCTTGTTAGAAGAAAAAGAACGCGTTGTGTCTTTCGAAGAGTGTACCGGGGTTAACATTAGGGTTAGAGAACTTGCCTAGGCTAATGCTCAGGAGAGTCTGGTGGCTGGGAAATGCCCTTGTCACTGCTTCCCCACCCACTGCTCCCCTCCCCACACCCTTACACACACAGAGCCCTGGCTCCATCCTGGTGCTGCCATCCCGATGCTGCAATCCTGTTGGCTTACCTGGTGACGCCTAAGGCTCTGAGCGAAAAGAGAGGGAAGAGCAGAGACCTGGGCTGGCAGCTTCGGGGTGCTGCTCACCCCCTGAACCACCGCCATGGTCCCCGCGTGCCCCTGTTGAGATCTCATGATGCGAGTCCAGGGGGCTCAGAAGGCCTGAGGCCCTTTTATCTTCCCAACCTTTCCCTTGAAGGGCCTCAGGTTAATTTTCTGACGCCAACTGAGCAACTGTATGGTAACTCAGGTCTTAGTGTTCCGGGTCTTGGAAATGCTGACCCTGGGGTTGTCATGCATGGCCGACATCCAGGGGTTAAATCTCTTTTGTGAGCCAGGTCACCTAGGAGAGCTGACTGCACAAGCCTTCACCTTTTATGAGACAGGGCCTCACTATATGGTTTAGGCTGGCCTTGAACTAATGCATGGTGATCCTCCTGCCTCAGCCTCCTGAGTGCTGGAATTACAGGTGCGCACCACCATGCCGGGCTAAATAGCTGCTGAATAAAGGCACAGTGGATGTGACCTTGAAAGATCCAAATATTAATTTCTCACTTTGAAACAGCAATGTGGAGCCAGATGTAATAGCACAGGTCTATGATTCCAGCTACTTGGAAAGCCAAGGCAGGAGAATCACAAGTTCAAGGCCAGGCTGAGCAATTTCTTCCATGACCCCACCCTGTGGCCTCTATTGCTCTGAGAATCTCATGAAGTCTTGGAAAAATGTAGGTCCAGGGAGAGCAGCATTTTCCTTGGGAACTCCCTGGGGTGGGATTTGAGCCTGTTATTCAGCTAGAAGAGCTGACTACCCCCCTCCACTGTCCCTGGGTGAACAACTTTTCTTCAGCACTTGGGAGGCTGAGACAGGAAAGTCCAAGGCCAACCTGAGCTACAGAAAAAAGTCTCCCCCCAAAAAGTATCAAGAGTGGGAAGTCAGTCTGGGAGCAAAGCTGGGGCCGCCGGCCAGCACCGCCCCCCCCCAGCCCAGGCACAGCTCAGGTGACTCACCCAGGTGGCATGGCCACTGTGGGAAGCAGAGGTGGCTAAGCCATGTTGAGGCCAGACATCTTCTCGCCCTGGTGCTGGTCCCTCACTGCTACTCCAGTCTTCTGGCTGGGCCAGACCTGGAGAAGAGGATCACAGGAGGTTAGCCCCACCCAGGGAGCTCTGCTCCCACAGCCCGTTGCACACCCGGCCAGGTCCCGACCTCTTCTGCTCTCTGGCTGCTCCAGCAGGAAACTGGCCAGCGCTGACCCCTGCAGAGGATGTCTGATGCTCCCCACATCACAGACGGGAAAAGGACTCCAAGGTGACACTGCCTGGCAGGCCTGGGAGGTGCTGCCTCCTTCAGGACGCACCCGAGGACCAGGGCGCATTCCATGTGGCAGGTGGCTCCCTGGCAGACACAGGTGGCAGAAGACACGGCTGCGCTGCAGGCCGACCTGCTGCTCTGTGCACATGCACTGCACAGTGGCCCCAACAGCCTGGGGACGGCCCAGCTGACTGATGGACAGGACCCTTATCTATTTCAGGACAGCACCCTGAGGTGTTTCATGAACACCCCAGATTTGCCCTAGAACTTGGGAGATCCAGAAGCAGGCAGGGGGGCAGAAAGGGAGAAGGTGAGATGTATTATTTCCATAAAAAAATGAGTTCTTGGCCCTCTTGGACCCAGGCCTGGGGCCAGCCAGCAGGCGGCAGGAGATAAATCAAACACCATGCAGCCATACGCGTGTGAGCCTGGGTCAGAGTCCAGACAGCGACCTCCAGCAGGGGGCTGACACTTGGGGGGACACAGTGGGGTGACATTCGCCCATGTGGCGGGAGGGGAAGCCAGGTCTGCAATGAAGTCAGCAGAGGAAGAGGAGGGAGGAGGGACAAAGCCAGCGGCCGGCCGCCGAGAGCCAGCAGGGGAGGGAGGCAGAGAGGCCGATCTGGTGCCAAGGAAGCAAGGTCTTCGGGGCCATGAAGGAGCAAGGCAGGAAGAGTCTGTATGGCACAATGACAAGAGGGTGGCCCTGGGGGTCAGACCACCTGAGTTCCAACCCAGGCCTCAAGGTGACCCCGGCACTCTGGAGGCTGAGGCAGGAGGATCGCTGTGAGTCCGAGGCCAGCTGAGCTATCCAGTGAGTTCAAGGCCAGCCCGAACTACACAGTGGGAGCTTGTCTCAAAAAACCAGAAACCAAAACCAAAACCGAATCCAGGACTCAGCTGGGAGGGGGGCGGGCGCCTTTTAAAAAGATGAATACACCAAAAGTCCCACGCTAGACATAATTCTACTGTTACTGGCTCTTTAGACAGACAAGAGGGGCAGGGAGGGATGACTGTCTGGTCTGGCCCTTGTCGTCACAGCAACAGAGAGAGCAGGGCCCCTCCACTGGGCACCCGGATGTGTCCTGCCGCCTCCCTGGCTCCTGAGCCAGACCCAGGACTCAAGGCCAAGCCCAGGGGCTCCGCGCTCCTGCGCTGCCCAGGAAGCTGTCACGAGGCCCTGGTCACACTCTTCCTCAACGGCAGCCGCCTCTGCCTCACGCTCTGCTGTGCAGGCGTCGGTCTTTCGATCTCAAACCAATAGAAAGGCAATTTGTTAGGAGTCTGGGAGCCTGGGTCTGCCCAGCGGAGATCGGGGGTGAGATTTCACAGGAACTCCAGCTCTGTGAGCGAGAAACATTCAGTAGGGAATTTCCCCGAGTGCGGAGCGCAAGCATTCGCCACACAAACTCAGTGTCTGCCTTTCCCCGGAAGTGCACCGCGCCTCTGCCAAGCAGAAAGCTGTAGAAAGCAGCCCACTCCACTTGAACGGTGAACCGGTTATTTTAAAAATTATTTCAAGTCAGACTTTCACTTGATCACCCTCGTCTAGTTTAACTTGGAAAGGAACTTTCTGAGGGTTTGGAAAAAAAAAAAGAGCAGCCATGGCTAAAATCAGAATGTGAATAGCATTATCAAAAACTTATGTCTCCATCTCAAAATCCACTGGAGATACTTTAAGATACAAATAATTCCAGAATTCTAGAGTTTCAGCAAAAGGCTTGTCATTTGTTGGGGTTAGGCATCATCACTTCTCCTCCATATGTAGCTTTTTGAGTCAGGGTCTCACTTTATCATTTGGCCTGGCCTCAAACCTATGGCAATCCTCCTGCCTCAGCCTCCCAAGTGCTTGGATTATAGGCCTGTACCACCATGCCCAGCTCTCTTGTAAATGTTGTACTGATCTATTAGGCAGAGCTGAAAAATACTGTATATGCAGATCTCAGGAAAAAACAAAATGTCTTAAGAATTTAAAGTCTAAAAAAGTCCCCGCATGGTATCACATAGGCAAAAAGGGTTCTTTTTTGTCTAACTTTTGTACATTTGGCTCCTCCAGTATGCCAAATTCCCCAGACTGTCATTGCTAGGAGCAGACTACTTTCCCTCGTAATACGTAAATTACCAACAGCCTCATGACTTGGGAGACGGACGCCTGGGATTTTCAACCCAAGAACTTCTGGTCTGCAGAAAGAATTTTACTGCTAAGTGAAACCAAATCCCCGTGCTGGTCAGACAAGACCCAGCCTTCAGTGCTGACGGTGGGTGAAGACTTCAAACAAGCAAAGAAAAGCCACCTCTGGCACCGGCAGTGGAGGAGTGTGCTGGTCCACTGGGGCCCAGAACGCCCACTGAGCAGCGGTACAGGCGGGACAAGCGCGGCTTGGAGGGAGGACGGTGTCCATGAGTGACAGGGGTTGGTTCCAAAGCTCCTGGTCCCTGGCAAGGACACAATGACAGCCCGACAGGAAGCTGACTGAAAGATGAGGTCAGTTCTGAGCATCCTCCCCCTTTTGCCCAGCAGGTCCTGCCATGGTGGGACAGAGCAGGTGACATTACCTGTGACCTCCGAAAGCATCACTCCCCGCGGTCCGCACACCTGCCTGACCCTGCTTCCGGAACCCTGGTTCTGCACACTGCTTCTTTAGAAGGCAGAAGGCAGTCACTGGCCCAAGGAAGTGTGCTTCCAGGTCAGGAAGCTGATGAAAATCACAGTGACACTGGAGTCTCCTTTCTTGAAGGACAAGACACATGGGAAAAGTGGATTTTTATTTTCCTCCTCCTGATGTTCACAAAGTACCAATCATTGACTGGTACAGTGGCACACACCTACAGTCCTGGTTACCAGGGAGGCTGTGGCAGGAGGACTGCAAAGAGTTCCAGGCCAGCAGGGGCTACACAGGGAGACCTTGTCTCAAAACAAAGAATCAATCATGATACCTGACACAGATTGTGTCTCAAGATACGAAGATGATCTACCAGCCGGTGACCATTTCATCAAGTCTTTTTTAAAAAGATGATTACACTAAACCTCTTTCTACTCGTACCAAGTCTTCTAGACATGCATGGTTACTTTTAATTTTCAGCTTTATATTTTTTCCTTCGAAAATAAAAACCTCTCAGTCTCACTAAGTATCTTTTAAGTAGTAAGTATCCTTATCTCCCCTAAATTCTTATCTTGCCTGGCTAACTTTGATCCCAAACACATTTTGGGGATAAGTTTGTCAGAGTTAAGCAGCTGAAAGCTACGGAACTATTTATTATGTCAACTTTTTTTTTTCTTTTTGGTACCGGGGATTGAACTCGGGTCCTTGTGCTTGCAAGTCAGGCCACCGAACCACTGAGCTAAATCCCCAGCCCAGGTCAACTTTTTTTTTTCTTTTTGGTACCGGGGATTGAACTCGGGTCCTTGTGCTTGCAAGTCAGGCCACCGAACCACTGAGCTAAATCCCCAGCCCAGGTCAACTTTTTTTTTTCTTTTTGGTACCGGGGATTGAACTCGGGTCCTTGTGCTTGCAAGTCAGGCCACCGAACCACTGAGCTAAATCCCCAGCCCAGGTCAACTTTTTTTTTTCTTTTTGGTACCGGGGATTGAACTCGGGTCCTTGTGCTTGCAAGTCAGGCCACCGAACCACTGAGCTAAATCCCCAGCCCAGGTCAACTTTTTTTTTTCAAGGACTTTAAAACTACAGCTAAAGGAGAAATGTTTTCTACCCTTATTCATTTCAAAATAGACTGAAAGGCTAGACTATAGAAGGCTTAGAAAAAACTTAAAATAAAACAAAAGCCTCTCAGGCTTTCTTTTATGTCATGAAATGTATTCTTTGCTTTCCTGGTTGCTGACCACAATCTGACCAACTGGAATGCATAAGAATTTGAAGTGAAACACCTCCTCCTGTCTTCCTCAGCAAGTCCTTTTTCCTGAATTGGAGTCTTCCCTGCAAGGTCTGTTTAAGAAAAGGGATCTCCATTTGCCAGGAGGCTCATTATGTACAAAGCAGTGGGTCTGTCGGGCCTCCCCAGCGCCTCTAAAACTTTTCTAGCGAGGCAGTGTCCCTGGGAGAGCCTGTGAGCCAGTGAGCAGTGAAGGACCTCAGCTCGCAGGAAGTCGACCTGTGGCCCTGTCTCACACTCTAAGGGACCACGCTGGCCTCCCTTCAGAGCCATGCCCAATCCACATCCCAGGGCTTTCTAATGGCAGACAGGCAGAGTAGTAACAAACGGGCTGCTGATTTAGGTTTCAGAACCCTAGCAGCCCAGAGAGAGGGCTCTGAACTGTCTCCTGTCCCCTCCACAGCTCCCAGTTAACAGCCTTCAACCAAGAAAGCCCATGCATGTGTCATTCTGTGCCCTGGACGATTCCCTCCAGAGACCGATTTTTGCATTTTAATGGGTTCTGTGACAAGGAGCCATTTCACAGGCAACATCCTGAACCCATACCTAGATTTTTAACACCTATTTGTGTGTTGGACTGATTGGCCCAGCCCTAAGACAAGCATGTAATGACATGCCAGTCAGTCCCAAGCCCTTCTTAAGTGTCCCCTCAGATGGGCTGACTTAAAGAAAAGTGACAGAAATGTTCTTTAATAACTATGGTTTATCCATTTCCTTCAGATAGTAAGTGGCACGTTCTCACCTCATTTACAGCTTTTAATCCCAAATGGACATCGCTTTTGAAATATCCTCTCTTTTTTCTTTTCTTTTCTTCCTTTTTTTTTTGTCTTCCTGAGGCTGCCACTTGAAAGTTGAAATCTAGCAAGAATGTAATGGTAGGTGCCAGTGTTCTGAATTACAGGGTGACTGCCTGAGCTGATCCTAAAAAGCAAGTGTCTTTTTTATACCGCATAAAAGGCTGAAATGTTTACATATCAAAAGGCTATAGGCCAATTTCTGTCAAAATTACACATGAAGTTAAGCAGTACAAGCAATTTATTTAAACACTAGTCATTGTAGAAAAATTCAAAACCATATGCTCTTTTAGCAGTTTTTCACAAATGCATTTGACCCATGACTTGGCTAGACATACAAGCTTCATAATTTACTCTAAATTTCAAATCCCCTTGACGTTTAAATAAAAGATCTTCATTAATGAGGTTTACATGAATGAAAACTTTAGAAGCTGATAGCGGTTAGCAAGGGGCTTCGGCTATGTCTGTGCCTTCGCTCTAATTTTCAAATGACTGACTCTGCTAATCATTTCAAGAGAAAGTTTCTCTGAGAACAAATTACGGACATTTGCATTCTGTGATTTGCAAAAGTTACAGCGCAGTCACGTTGGAACAAACGTTGGTAAATAACCCAGCTGAAAGCGGGTTTCTGCAACCCTGGAAAAACCGAAGCTCTCTTCCCCCCATTTTCTGAGGCCTGCAGAATACGTCACTTTTTTCTGACACCCCTTTTCCCCCAGGGTTATATTGAGCGTTCCTAACACTTTGATTAGTTTGTCCTGAGAGCCTGTGGTGCTGTTATGTAGAAAGCTGGAAAACATAACAAAACCCAGCTCCTAAGTATCCTGGGTTAGGCTAAAAGCGGGACCCAGCACTTGTGGTTCTGCCCTTTCATGGGGCAGAATTTGCACCCCTTGCTCAATCCCAGGATGCTAGTTTTATTTTTCCTTTTTCTGGAAGCACAAACACAAAGCACAAAATCCAGTCTGCACGGTATGAAAACTGTCCGGAGGTGCCCAGGGCTGCCTGGATCTGCCTGGGTCTGGGCTTTGTACCCAATTTCTCAGACTCCCTTTGGGCAGCCCGGAGGGCTCGTACCTTTGAAAAGGGCGCATCAGGTTTCTGCATGATACGAAAAACACGATTATAAATTCTGTCCTGTGACCAAGCAAGACACTGAACGGATTAAGAAACGATAAGAAGTTAGGGCCGCAGCAATGCATTTTCTTTTTCCTTTTCGTATCTCTGGGGCTGGGGTGTAAAGAGTGTGGGGTCAACTGCTTGCTCTAAGATGAAGATATCTCGGGGCAAGAGGAGACAACCCACGCGCACATTTGGGCGCTCTGTTTCACATCAGAGGAGCAATTTAATCTACGCTCTTCGCATCAATTGAGCGATGACAAGCGCACAGCGCGGACGCGCCTTCCCGAGATGTGGACCCGCAAACACGCCTTATGCATGCGGAACCCACTGATCTCTTCTTTAATATCCTAAAAATGAGGGCTATTACCGAGAGAGTGACTCCTCAACAAACACATTTTCATAGACTTCTTCGCGGTGATTGCTTTGTGTGAAATCGTGTTTGGGTGATAATAGGGAAAATCAGCAGCGTGTTTACCGCGTTTCTAACCGAGCACTGCAGCCGCCTCCGGACGCTCCAGGTCCTCTCATGCTGAGCTGTGCGTGCGGGGCCGACAAACAATCGCTTAGCAACCCGAGGGGGACAATTTGCTTGCGTCGCATTTGTTATTCCAATTGCGCCCGGGAGAGATTGTTTAGCGCGCACTTCGGACACTTGTGGGTTTCCGCCCCGCTGAGGAAGCCGAGCGGGGCGCTGAAACCCCGACTGCTACCCGGGGCGCCCTGCATCCCCAAGACAAAATGTGGAGACCACAGATCAAGGATGCAGCGGTGGGGGAGGTCCCGCCACACAGGGGATGAGACCCCCAGAGCTGATTGGGCAAGAAAAGTAGAGTGTGACTCCAGATCCCGTGACCCCATTCTCGAAAGTTCCCCCGGCGGCGGAGGAAAGAGCCTGCAGACTTCCTTTTTATCTAGGACCTAGCTTGTCCACAGACCTCGCCCTTGGCTGTCAGAAGAGGTGGGGACCCCACACTTCCTCTTCCTAAAGAAAAGGACAAGAAAAAGCCCCCAGGTCCGTCCTCAGTCTATCTTGGCCTACAGGTGACAGCCACCCTGGTTCAATATTAGGGCTGTAAGGGACCCCCGATGAAGGCTAGACTTGGTTAGATCAATTCAAACCCTGAAACCCAGCCAGGTAGCAGAGTCTGTAATCCCAGCACTCTGGAAAGCTGGGGCAGGAGGATCGCAAGTTAGAGCCCAACCTATGGTGACTTAGGGAGACCCCCTTTCAAAAAATAAAAACGAGGCTAGGATGTAGCTCAATGAGATGCTCATTTGCCAAAACTAAATATATATAAATAAAATCCCGAGGCCGCCAAATTTGCCAGGTGGCTCTGCTCAGTACTCAGCTCCAACACTCACACTCCTGTACAGCGCTCCTCCCCTCCTGGGTCCAGAGTATACCGAGATGCCTTTCGGATGGCTATGGCTTTCCTAAACCTGATAGTGAGGAGCGATGTACCAAGGGGAGGAGACACAGAGCCCTGGGCCAGAGAGGATGTTTTATACTTTTAAAAACTTGCGGGCCCCCTTTTGGGTCCAGGGCTGTGGATGCAGGCCAGTGCTGCTCTACAAACCCTTTGCAAAATGGGAGAGATGAGAATCGGCCCCTAACATCCTACAGCACTTTGTCTGTTAGGCTGAGACTCTGGCAAAAGTCTTGCAAGATACACTCCCAAGCACACCTAGCCACCAACACAAAAGCAGTCGAAGGCAGAACTAGAGTTCCGGCTCTCTCACATCACTTGCCGACTTGAAGCTGGGAAGGGCCAGTGGGCAGTATGTGAGCCTGGAAGCTGCCATCTGCTAAGCGTCTGTGAACAGAAAAAGTGCTTCCCTCCCCAGTCAGCCACTTTTGCCACAGACCTGGCCTCTTTGAAGGAGAGGGTTACCCTCCCTGAGTGATTTTTATTGTTTCAAAAAATCCACTGCCTTTCCAAACGGAGAAGACTCATCCTAGCTGGTCCTAACCTCTCTCTAACCACCCAGAGTATGCGTCTCCCAGGCTAGGAGTGAGGAGTGGGTGGGCCTGGGGATACAGAGGTCAAAACTGAGGCCTTGGAGGAGAAACTTGGCGCTGCCCAGCAGGAACTGGTGGCTCAGGTACAGCAATTGACAAGTGCCCCCCCCCCAGCGCTGGGGCGGACACAGCACCCACAGCCTGCTTCAGTGACTTCAGAAAACTTTGGGATCTGGGGGTGGGGGTCCTGCTTTATTGCCAGAGAGAAATCAGAAGCACCAGGCAGGAGTTGAAGGCAGCCCTTCCTGGGGGGACCGAGGTGTCTCCCACCGCAGCCCTGGCCAGTCTCTCCTCGGTCTGGTACTGAGTGCTTCCTCTGGAGTGGCCAGAGCAGCCCGCACAAGGACGGCTGTGACACCTCGGGGGCTGCTTTAGCCAGAGCAGCCTGTTGCCTACCTGCTCCAGGGTGCGCGGCGGCCTTGGCGCAGTGCTGGGTTCGCTGCCCACCGGTTGCACAGCAAGAAGGATCCTGCAAATCTCGGCGGCTGCCTGCGGGGAGCCCGGCTGCCTTTGCCCGGCCGGGGAGCCCAGCCTGGGTCTGCCAGCGGGAAGGGCAGCCCAAGTGAGCGGGCTGCCAAGGAACAAGTAGGTCAGATGAAAAGGAAATGCGACAACTCGGTTGCTGGAGAAGGAGCTAGAGGAGCCCAAACCAGGGCTCCAATCCGGATTGAAAGCCGAAAAATTTGGGGGAGACGCCCCCCGCCCCCGTTCGCAAAAATAATTAGAAAGAAGAGGCCCCCAAACCTACCGACACTCAGGGTGCTACTCAGGTGGTGAATTTTAAATAGTGGCTGAACTTGGTCTTCGCTGTGTTACTAGGATCCCCTAAGGTAGGGATTGTACGGTCGTTTCCAGACCTTAGGTGTCTGAAAAAGACAAAACAAAAACCAAAACAAACAGAAAGACAAAATGTTTAAGAAACACGCGACACGTCTCTTCTTTCGTCGTTTTTGCCTTTACAAACGCTGGCTTTTACAAAAACAAAAGGTTTAGGGCAAGGGGGTTTAAACTGTTCCATCGGGAGAGAACTACCAGGATTTTTTTTTTTTTTTTTTTTTAAGGTGAAATCGGGCGGTGAGGGCGCTGGGGCCGGGAGGAGGCGCAGAATTTTCCATCCGACTAGAAGGAAAACGTAACCACTCACATTTCCTAAAACAAAACAAATTCCTAAAGTTGGAGAAAAGTAGTCCCAAAGTAAAATCGGCCACAATGCATTTGAGCTACAGGCAGAGGAAATCGCACCCAATAATAGGGCCCAATCTGAGAAAAGCGGGTGGGGGCGGAGAGGTCGGCGGTGGGAGTTGTTAATGCGGCCGCACAATAGAATTAATGAGATTAACCGGGGCAATTAGGCCGCCCGCCCAGCTCCGCCGGCCCGCGGCGGGGCCGCCCAATGGAAAAGATTAGGTTAATTTCATTAATTCTCAATCCACAATCTCTTTTCAGGCCCTGGAACCCCCTCTCCTTGACACTTCTCCCCCCCTCCCCTCGAAACCTCCCCCCACCCAAAGGAAAAGAAAGGGCCAAATCTGGTTCTGTTTGTCATCTGCATATTACCAGGAACTAAATCCAGGATGACGTCGACTCGGTATAAAACCAACTAGAGGTTCAGCTGGTCCGAGCTGCGTCCTCCCCC
>NW_022900933.1:33722821-33734027 GCF_012274545.1 Fukomys damarensis | reverse complement strand
CCCGACGCCCCCAGGTAGGGCCGCGCGGGCTCGGCCGGGACTGGGGAGGGGGCCGGCTGGCGAGGCTTTGTCCACCTTGCGCGGACTGGTCCCGCATTGAGAGCTCCCTCCACTGCTGTCCCCCGGTCCGTTTTGTTTGTTTGTTTGTTTGTTTGTTTTTAATGGCCGACCGGGCAGTGGAGTTTGCGGGCGTCTTGCGGCAATTGTAAGCGAGAGTTAGCGAAAACGAAGCCGCACAGAGTCCGGGGTGCGATTCCACCCGCGCCCGGGCCGTAACTCGGGGCCTTCGCTGGGCGACGAGGTTGCTTGAGCTCTCTAGCGCTCTCCATCTCCCCGCGCCCCTGATTCTTGTGGCCCCTGGTTCCCAGCACCCTTGCGGATGGTTTCTGAAGTGGGAGATGGTCTCGGGCTTGCGGGCGTGCCGAGACAGGGACACGGTGGCTGACCGCGCGCCCCATTGCGTCGCAGGCTACGAGGGCCCCGGCTCTGTGCTGGTGTCCCCGGTGCCGCACCAGATGCTGCCCTACATGAACGTGGGCACGCTGTCGCGCACCGAGCTGCAGCTCCTTAACCAGCTGCACTGTCGGAGGAAGCGGCGGCACCGAACCATCTTCACCGACGAGCAGCTTGAAGCGCTGGAGAACCTCTTCCAGGAGACCAAGTACCCGGACGTGGGCACGCGCGAGCAGCTGGCCCGAAAGGTGCACCTCCGCGAGGAGAAAGTGGAGGTAGGCGCCACGGGCTGCCCGAGGCGCGATCGGGCCCCAGCTCGGTCTGCCCAGCCTTCCCGGGGCTCCTTGCAGCTTAGAGAAACCTCGCGGTGGCGGCCTGGAGGCTGCGGGAGGGTGCTTTAGGCCCAGGAAGTGGAGTGGAGAGGCGGAAATGGGAGCGGGTGGCTCCCCTCTTTTGTTGGCGTTCGTGCCGGCGCGCGGTGCCGATTCCTTCTTGCCCAGCGGCCTTGAGGAGCGACCCGGTGTCTGGGCGCTGGGAGAAGCGGCCCTTCGAGCATCACTGTGTTTTGTGCTCCCATTCTCAACAGGTCTGGTTTAAAAACCGCCGGGCCAAATGGAGGAGGCAGAAGCGGTCTTCATCTGAGGAGTCAGAAAACACGGAGAAGTGGAACAAGACCTCATCCTCGTCCTCCAAGACGTCGCCCGAGAAGAGGGAAGAGGAAGGTAAAAGCGATTTGGACTCGGACAGCTGACGGCCCCGGGGCCGCGGCGCTTGGCCAGCTCAAGGACTTGCACAGACAAACGATGCTACTTTCTTGCACATGCGCTGCCTTGCGGGAGGGGTCGAGAAAGGAACGGGAACTGTAAATAGTGTACAGAGCCGGGGTTGCCCGGGCCGAGGCCTCGCTTCCCACCGTAGTATTTAAAGTTAAGTTAACGGTGACAGTACAATAAAGTCTTGGCGATGTAGACGGGGCCACTTTCTGTATTTGTACCCCAGCACCACCTCCAGCAGGTGAAGCCCCCACCAAAGACCTGTTGAATTTCAAGAGTGGAGAAGGGAGTGAACAACTTTGACTCCTTAGAAAAGCAAGAGCAAAGAAACCACTGAACCCTCCCAGAGGGGTGGGTGGCCTGGTTCAGCTCTCCAGGAAGGGCTGAAGAGTTGCGCTTGAGAGAAGATGGGGGTCTTTCTCCCCAGGGCCAGAGGACCCCCAGGGCGTCTCCAGAGCAACTCACCGGTCCTGCTCCTGTGAGTCTGCAGACCTAAAGTGGCCAGGCTGTGGACACAATCAGACAGTGGGTCCTGGGTGCTGTTTCCTCAGTGTTTCTCTTTTCACAGCTGCCCTAGCTGCCTCCTGCTTCCTAGGGCAAGAGCTTTTCCCCAGCAGTCCTGGTCCGCACTCCAAAGAAGGGTAACTAGAACTGTTTCCCCAGAGCCCGCTGCTGCAGGGACTTGGGATCTGCTGGATCCCTGTGTGTCTGGTGTCTGGCACTGTGGAGGCTGAGCAAGGCCTCATACAGCTCTTGGTCAGTCTTGTGTAAGAGCGGCACTGCCTGGGAGGCCGCTTGAGGTGGCAGTGCCCACCCCTCCTTCTCCAGGGACTGTCTTCCTCATGCGTGGCCAGAGCCAGAGGACTGAGCTAGCTGCCTGGGAACTCTCAGCAGGGCCAGCGTTGTAGACAAGACCACTGGGCCACACCAGGCTGCACAGGGACGGCCAAAGCAGCAGGGCTAGCTTCTAATATGTCAGACTTCATTTCTTTGTGCTCTGGGCACCGGCTCTGGTGAGTCTGCTAGGGGAGCTTGCCAAGGAACCCGAAGCTCCTTCCGCTGGGCTGCTTTTGGAGCAGTATCACCCCAGAGAAAGGAGAGGATGTGCAGGGTATGGGACAGCACAGGTAAAGAAGCCCTTGTTTTCCAAGGAGGCCCTTATTTTTGAAGGTTGCTTCCTCTCCCCCACCCCACCCTGGTTTTAGGTTTGCCAGGTAGAGGTGACCCCCAGGCAGGTAAAATGACACATGGGAATTATGGGATGACTCCCAGGCCTGCCTTTTTCATAAGGAAGAGTCCCAAGACTGAAGGGCTGGGTGAGAGATTTAGAGGTGAGGTGGCTTCAAGGTGCAAGATGGCTTTTTCCCATTTCACCCCATTTTGTGCCATCAGTCTGTGACCTTGGGCAAATTGCTTGACCTCTGACCTCTCTGACCCTTGCTTTCCACAACTGTGAAATGGGCCTGGTAATAGAACCTGCTTCTAGGGCAGTGTGGAACTTAAGGCTCTAACTTACTTAGAGTGGCACGTAGCATCCAGGAACCCTAAAGCCAGGATTCTTAATTTTTTTTTTTTTAATGTCATGGTTTATGTCATGTCAGAACGAATTCTTGCAGATCGATATACATGACCTCATTTTTTCTTTTAAGAACTCTGAAATGAGGAACACAGTCACCACTTTACATATTAGGAAATTTAAGGCTTGGAAATGTTAGATGCTTTAGCAATACGCAGCCCATAAGAAATAAAGGGGATGAGGTCTTGGTCCAGGGAGTCTTGTGTAGTGGTTGGGAAAGTTTGCACTAATAGCAGTTCCTGAGAGAAATATCCAAAGGTGCTGCTACATTAATTTCAGGTGAATTACTACTTGTCCTGCTTAGGTACCTGACTTCCAGGTGAGATCGGTGCCCGCCAACACCCCCACCATTAATGGCTGATGTTCCTGGCTGGTGTCTTCTGTCCCACAGGAGAGGGGACAGCCGTTGGGTCATCTGGAATGTTCTAACACAAGGCACCGCTGTCTCATTCTCCCTGCCTGTTTAAAAACTCCTGTGTGTCTCCTGGGGTGCGACTCGCCCTTGGACTCACACTAAAGGCCACTCTCCTTGTAAAGCAAATCTGAGTAGGCTCGGTGGTGCAGGCCTGTAATCCCAGCATGGGGAAGCTGAGGCAGGAGGATTGCAAGCTCAGGCCCAGCCTGGGGAATTTGGAGCCAACGAGACCCTATCTCAAAATAAATAAAAAGCGGGTTAGGGATGTGGCTCAGCATGAAGCCCCTGGGTTCAATCCTTAGTACTAAAGTAAAATAAAATAAAAACTTGCCTTTATCTGGTCTGCAAAGGTGGCCTTGGCAAGATTAGGGAGAGGGAACTTGAGTGAGGTGAGCAGGGAAGGATGGTGAGAGCTCAGCGTTCAAGTCCCCATGCCCGGAGTCTCCTCCATTGTGCTCCAGGACTGGCCCAGCTCACAGGAAATAAGCATAATAAACGTCTGGAGCGAAGAGGGAAATGTCAGCACAGTCGTCTAATTATAGTTCTCCTGCCGCCTTCTGCAAGGCCTAGGCAGCTGTGGGGCGCAGACCTCTGTCTTAGCCCCTCTGTGGGTGTCGCATAGGACCAGATGGGGTCAGGCAGCAGAGGTACCGGGCCTTGTAATTTTCTCCAGCAGGAGTTTGGATCAGGCTTTTGGAGAGTGGCTCGTAAGTGTAGCAAGGTGTAGACTAGGAGACAGCCTGAGTGGTTTCCAGCTTGTGAGACCTCAGCCCCTGTCCTGAAGGCGCTGTTCCCATTTCATAGTTGAGGAAACAGACACAGAGGGCCAGAATGGGAACTGAGATCTGCAGGACGCTTGGCCCTCCTGCCTCAGCCTACGTTATGTGATGACAGATTCCTGTACACAAGCTCAACCACCAGCAAACGACTGGGGACGGGAATTAATCTACTACAGATGCCGTACAGACTGTGTAGGAGCAGGCGTCCTGACTGTAAGCCCCCCACACACGCTGGGCTGGCAAGTTCTACCTTCAGGGCCAGGAGGCACAACCCATGTTACAGGTGGGAATTGGAGGATAAATAGCGACCCAGGCGTGAACCCTCCAGACCTCTGCAGGCTTCCCACGTAGCCCCAGGGAGGTGTGAGGTTGGGGTGATGGCTGGGGTCACCTGGGAGAGCAAGGTGTGGGGTGAGGGGGAAGAATCGAGGCTCCTGGATCCCCAGTGTCTCCCTGCAGGAGGGCGTCTCGCAGTTCGTGGCAGCTGGTGGGCATGGGTTGGGGGAAAGATTTTTGTTCATGGAGAGTATAGTTTGGTTACAATTCCTTGGCCAACTTGTGTTTTTTTGACATTTTAACTTTAAAACTTTTTTTTTTTCTTTCATAGTTTGTTGACACTTTAACTGCGTGTGTGCGTGTGTGTGCGTGCGCGCGCGCGTGTGTGTGTGTGTGTGTGAAGGAAGTAGGAAGATGCTTTGGTCGTTACTGCATGTGATGGCAGCTGGGGGCCCGAGGGACAGAGGTGGCATGATGGGCAGTTTGGTTTGTAATTCGCATGAGAATTACACTGACTCCCGGAAAAACATTTCAGGCCCTGGGCTGATCTTGCTGTGACTCCAAGTTCTGTACCTCGGGTCCCCAAATCTACTCATCTTTGTCCATTGCACACAAGGTGTGTGTAAGCAGAGTTCCTCCTCTCTGAAGATGGAGTGGGGACAGGGCCGGCGGGGCTCCTGTTCAGATGGGGCCACATCCTGTCCCGGGAGCCGTGGCAGGTTAAGCCCTGTGTGTCTGTCGCGATCCTTCCTCGCCTGCAAAGAAGACGAAGCAGGGGGCAGGGCCCGAGGACTGTAGATAATGTAAGGAATCCAGCTGAGTGTCTGACAGGTTCCTTATCGGGGCTTTGAAAGAGGCTGGATAATGCCCTGCCTAAATCGATTAGAATTAGGAATTAAGGAAATGCCCCTTGCTTGTAATTGTTGGTTCAGGAGCTTAGGGGAAGACCATAGAACACACTCTGTCTGGCCTGGAGACACAACCATGTGCTGAGGCAGGCAAAAGAGCCCAGGGTCTTCCCCAAAGCTTCAGGACAGTGGGGTTTAGAGTGAAGAGGAGCACTTGGATTGGTTTGTGAAAAGACCTTGAAACTTTTGAAAAATAAACGCAGACCTTCCAGGCAGCTGGTGCCCAGCCCTTGAAAGTTCTGTAAAATGTGGAGGTGGTGACCGGGTCCTTTTGCTGTTGGGAGCTCTTACTCTTGGAAGGGACGTGGAGCACCCCAAAACTCATCCTTGAGTCCCGTGACAATGTGGAATACCTCGCTTACTGTGGCTTGGACGTAAGTCTGGGAAAAGTAAGGAGACCTTGTCTTCCCAGCGTGAATGGGCTGTGAGGCAAGTAGGGTGAGCATGGGGGATTTGAAGGTGGGCCGGTCATTTTTGGGTCCCTCTTTGTTCCCTAGAGTCCAGGCCTGGGAAGTGCCCATGCCTCCCTCTGCCTAAGATGATTTATAGATGCTGTGATTAGTGAGGTAATTTTAGCCGCGATGCACGATTTCAAAGCGCCTGTGCCACTTCCTCACTGGTGGGCCTGGTGTGTGATGCCATCCTGGGTGCCATGACCACCCCGAGGCACAGCCCCGGGGACCAGTTCTGTCCGGAAGCACAGTGGGCCAGGCTCCTGCTTGCAGCAAGTGTCCTACCCCTGACAGTTTCCTCTTCCCAGCACAGATGGAAACTTGTTTTACATTTGTATTTTTCTTTTTATGGGAGGGTGGAACTACTTTTAAAATAAGAATTTTATCAGGTTTGGTGATGCATGCCTATAATCCTGGCACTCAGGAGGCTGAGGCAGGAGGAGGATAGCCACAAGTCTGAGGGCAGCCTGGGGTACAAAGTTCAAGGCCAGCCTGAACTACATAATGAGACCCTGTCTCAGAAAAAAAAAAAAAAAAAAAAGAAAGAAAGAAAATTTTCAGAAAAAAAAGCCCCTTATGGAACAGCAGGAGAGATATGGCTGTGACCACAGATGCTGTGTCATTATCAGGCCACTGCAGCCACAGGGCCCCGGCAGAGTTGTTTCAGGAGTTCAGCCCTGCCAGATGGGGGCTTGCTGTGGAGCACTGGGACCTGCGAGGGTCTACAGCACCCAGGTGATGGTGCCCCCTTTAGTCCTGTCCCAGATGTAACTGGTGTAAGCCCTAGGCCAAGAGAGATGTTGCCTCCCAGGTGGGGAGTGGCAAAGCCTCCTCTGAAAACCCTCAAAGTGCTAGCACTGGGACCAGAGAAGGAAAACCGCTCTTCTCCAAAAGCCAGGAGGCCGGAAGCCTGGACGCTCCTTCTGCCAGGAAGCTCTCTGTGAAGCTGGAATGTCAGCTGCCTCTTTCATCTGAAGATGTCCCGAAGGCCAGGAGGCTGGGACATTTGGGACTCACATGTTCAACACTGTTTTGAAATTGAGGAATAAATATTTTAATCTGAAACCAAGAGAATCACTTTCCACTGAAGTGGGCAGGGAGGGAAAGTGGTATGTGAGGACTGATTTCCTCCGGCTGGACCCTGAACGAACCCCAGCTTGCAGGACTCCTGTCCCACGTGGAACCTTCCAAGAGGTCCCCTGACCCCGGCCACCGAGCATGGCGGTGCCTTGTCCATTTTAGGGTTGCTGTTCTTAGTCCTCATTGGCTTCTGCAGCAAGGGGAGTCCTGACAGGAGCGGCTGAAGGGGGGACACGGCCCTTGTCTGCTTGGCTGGATGAAGCTGCCCTGTATTTGTCTCTGTTCTTGCCTTTGGAGTAAGTGGACACAGACACAAATGTGTACAGGTGAAAACTCGACTCTCTTAACACTCTTGATTGCAACTGGAGTTCTGAAAAGATTTCAGTTGTTTATTTTTGTCTTTCATGGATGATGCGTGTGTGCATTTTTTGATGTTCTTATTGCAGGGCTAGAGGCGGAACTCGGGGCCTTATGGTTGCTCTGCCCCTGGTCTACATCCAGCCTCGTGTATAGTTTTGGTTGTTTTCATTTGATTGTTTTTCTGAATCAGCCGCGCTTAGTTTTTATTCTCACAAACATTGTGCAGTGAAGATTGGGAGTTCTAGGTGAAGCACACTGAGAAGAATCAAAGATGCTAGTGGGGGTCGGGGGAGAGGGTGGCTTCGGATGCTTGAGACCAAAAGACACAACTCTGTTATGTCAGCAGCAAGTGCCCGGGTCAGGAATCTGAGGGAATGGGGATTGGTAAGTAGAGAAAAAGATGTCTGCACTGTATTTTGTGTTGTCAGGTAGACAATATCTTCTGCAGTACCAAGAGTATCTTGTAAAAAATGTATCTTACATTTGCTTAGGGGTTGGCGGCTTCTGGATCCTTTTCCTGGCATGTCCTGTCTGACCTCTGATGAGGAAGGAGGGATCCGGTCACTGTCACCGTGTTATATAATAGCGGCAACTGCAATAGCTGTCATTGGGTCTGGCACGGTGGTGAGTGTCACCATCTGTGTTTTCCTCTGTCCTTGAGCCTGTGAAATTGGCGTGAAGATGGTGATGATGATCATGATGATGATGATGCTGGGGATCCAACCTAGGGCACTGTGCATGGCAGGCAAGCGCTGTAATCCTGAGCTACACCCACAGCTCTGAAGTTGGCCTTCCTGTCACCCTTGTGACTTCTCCAGTACTCGTGCTCTTTTCATTTTGCCAGACTGCCAGCACCAGCCCTGAAGCCTGGGTTGGAATCCTTGTCTTATCATAAGAAAGCAGCATGACCTTGAGCTTCAGCTCCCTCCTTCCAAAAACGGGAGAATTATAGCTGGTCTGTGGTTAAAATGGGGTGGTTAAAGTCTCTTAATTTCTGGCAAAATATGAAAATTGCCCAGGGTTTTAGTCATAAACACATAGTCAAAAATTTATTGATGACTTCACAATGACGAAAATAATAGCAGTCTCCGGCCCACAAAGATTTAAAAGGTGCTTAGTCTTCCAGGTGTGTTCTACAGCTCCATGCCATTGGACAGACAAAGAACACATTGCAGATGTCAGACAGTGGGAAGTGATAAACTGAAACGGAGTCTGGGGAGTGCTGGGGATCCAGGAGGCTGGAGCAGGATTGGCTTATCTTACAGTTTGCGGAAAGGAGTTGGGAAACTACAACCTGAAGGCTGACCCATTCTACTTTCTGTTTTGTCAATAAAGTTTTATTGGGAGCCAACTGTGGTAGCATAGACCTCTAATCCCAGCCCTCTGGGAGTTGAAGCAGAAGGGTTGCAAGTCAGCAATTTAGAGAGATTCCATCTATTTAGCAGTACCTCAAGGAAAAAGAAAAACTGAAAAACCCAGGGTACTGAGAAGTGCTAAATTACATGGCATTAACCAGGAGGTAAGGGAGAAGACGGCCCCAGAGACAGCCTCCCTTGGCATGAGTTTCTTTAGTATTTTATCTTCTTGAGATGGCCTCCCTAAGTATTCCAGGCTGGCTTTGAATTTACTGTGTAGCCCAGACTGGGATTACAGGTGTGCACCACCAAGCCTGGCTGGCATGAGTTTATTTTTAAGCTGCTTTGTCACCAGGCACAGGACACAGGTCAGTTCTGAACGTGAAGGCAGCGAGGATGAGCCAGGTGTTTTGCAGTCTCAGTGGGAGCTGCGATGCAGGGGTGAGTGAGAAGGGGCTGAGCTCAGGCTGAGGGAAGCTCTGCTGGGCGTTGCCAGCCAAACACTTCTACAGGGAGGTGGGGTTGTTGCTCTGAGCATGCAGGGCAGAAGCAGGATCTCCTCTTCTATACTCACTGCTCTGCCTGGGGTTTTGTTTGTTGGTTTTACATTTTTTTGTGTGTTTTTTTTCTCTTTTTCTGAGGCAGGGTCTCGCTATATAACCTAGACTGGCCTTGAACTCTAGATCCTCCTGCCTCAGCCTCCTAAGTGCTGGGACTGCAGGTGTCACCTGGCCTTCCTGGGGGCTGTGAGGTGAGGGCAACCTGCAGGCAGGTCTGAGAAATGGGGGTGAGGGTCTGGTGCATCTCCAGAGGCAGCATCAGCCCGTCGTCCCCTCGAATTTCGGGACTGAGCATGGGCCAGAGGAGAAAGGGAGAAGGGAGCACTGGATTCACTGTCAGAAGTTAGGGAGGGGACTCAGGTGTAGCGTGTATTCTAAATGTGCAAGGCTCTAGGTTCCATCTCCATGGGGACAGGCCACGTGGGGTCACAATGAGAAAGTGGCCACCTGTAAGCCAAGAATCCAAACCAATGTCATCTTGGACTTGAGCTTCCGGCCTCCAAACTCTAAGAAAATAAACGTGCACTGTTGAAGCCAACCAAACTCTCGTATTAGCCTAAGACACACACAGGTAGCCCGGTCCCTTCTGTCCATTTCCTTGAAGATACTTTATCATTTTTGTCATTGGTGGTGGTGGTGTTGGCTCAAGACAGGGACTCACTGTATAGTGTAGGCTGGCCTTGAACTCAAACTCACTACATAGCCCTGGCTGGCTTTAAAGCTGCATCAATCCTCCTGCCTCAGCCTCCTGAGTGCTGGGATTACAGGTGTGCACCACCATACTCGGCTATTCTTTTTTAAGTTGTGGTGGTTTGTTTCCTGGTTTAGCAGTACCAGGGATAGAAGCCAGGGCCATGCCTGTGCTGGGTCAGTGCTCTGCCCCTGAGCTACAGCCCAGCCCTGGGACACAGCATCATCCTCTCCCAGAGCAGAGGTGAATCTCAGGAGGGTTGAGGGCTTGGGCCAAGGTGAGGAAGCTTATGCCTGGCAGCGTGAGAATGAGACTCCGGGGCCAGTGGGGTGCTGGGCCAGAGCTCCTGTCCAGCAAGAGAATGCTGGCCTGGCAACCCCACCCACGACATGAGGATGGAAAGTGGGAGTTCAGGCAACCACGCTCAAACACAGCTCAGAAAACAGGCTTTGGGCTGTAATGAGAGGGTTCATCCCCGTGGCTGTTCACCCATCTCAGCAGATCAATCGTGATACCCTCAGGTCCCCTGGTGACTTCTGAGAGCACAAACCCAAGTCACTCCCTGCGATTCCCACTATTGTTAGAGCCAGGGTCTCGCTGCATCCCAGGTATCCCAGGCTGGCCTCCAACTCATGGTGATCCTCCTTGCCTCAGCCTCCTGAGTGCTGTGACTATTGATGTACATCACCAGGCTTGGCTGTCATCCCCATCATTCCTTAAAATCCCAAACTCCATGCCATTTTCAGCCACTCCAATTGTCTTTTACTCACCCTGCAGCTGCTGCTAGGGGAAGGAGAGGCAGACACAACACGCAGGGGCCGAGGAGATGGTGACGAATGTGTAAGGATGCCACTTCTGCAATGCCTTGAGCCAATTCTTGCATTCAGCAGCCCCTCTGCCCCACTGCCGCTGGGAGTCTCTATGCCCAGTTCCCTCCCCAGCATCTAGAGCCTGACCTGCCACGGAGCAGGTGCCAAACTGAATTTATAGACAGGAAACTGAGCCCCCCCCAGGGGGAGGGTCACACCTGAGCTCACAGCAGGATGGGAACACAGGACTCTGGGCCCAGCCAGTGTGTACTCTGCTCCTGTTCCTGTAGCCCTTGGAGGACAGGGCTGCATTCAGAGAAGCCTGGGGAAGAGTTTCCTCCTGAGAGAAAGGCACAGACAGACAGACGCCCGATGGAGAGCGTGCAGCTCTGGCCCCACTGCTCCCCTCTGAAGGCTGCAGCTCTATCCCTGAGCTGCACAGGAACAGAGGGAAATTGTGAAAATGCCCTACATTCAAGAGAGTGATCAAGCTGGGCAAGGTGCACACCTATACTCCCAGCACTTGGAAGGCTGAGGCAGGAGGGTCACAAATTTCAGCCTGGCCTGGGCAACTTAGTGATATATACATACATACATATGTACATACATACATAAAGCTGGGGTTGTAGCTCATTGCAAAGGCCCTGGGTTCAACTCCCAGTACTGCCCAAAAAACAAACAAACAAACAAAAAAAAACCAAAAAAAAAAAAAAAAAAAA
>NW_022900933.1:33718480-33722628 GCF_012274545.1 Fukomys damarensis | reverse complement strand
ATTGCAAAGCCTGGGTTCAACCCCCAGTACTGCCCAAAAAACAAAAAAAAAAAAAAAAAAAAACAAAAAAAAAAAAAAAACAGTGAGCACTGCTTTCCTTGCTGCCTTCTCACACATTTTAAAAGTAAATAGGAAATTAAAATGCTGCAGGTAGAGAGAAGGAAGGAGTAAGTTCCAGGCTGCCTGATGGTCATTATGAATGGCTGAATGGCTGTAGGGGAGTCACCTTCAGGGACATCAGGTCAGGACTTAGGCCGCTGCAACAAACCACACAAACTG
The DNA here is from genome assembly GCF_012274545.1 of Fukomys damarensis. Taxonomy (NCBI): domain Eukaryota; kingdom Metazoa; phylum Chordata; class Mammalia; order Rodentia; family Bathyergidae; genus Fukomys; species Fukomys damarensis. The sequence goes on along the minus strand of NW_022900933.1, from coordinate 33,722,349 downwards.
AGTGGCTTCCAGCAAAAGGACCTCATTCTCTCACAGATCTGTGGGCCAGAAGCCACACTCCCTCCGCCAGCGGGCAGGGAGAAGCCTCGTGCTCTGCCGGGGCCCTGTGGCCGGGGTCCCTCGGCTGTGGCCCCACCACTCCAACCTCTGCCTCCCTCTGCACAGGCTCCTCCCCCAGAGACCCTCGTCCCACATGAACCCCTCTTCACAGGGCCCGGCACAGGTCTCGGACACGTGTTGTGGGAGTCATAATCCAACCCATTCCAGGAGGACAGTGGGCCGGTGCTGTCCCCAGAGGGTACGAACAGGCGGCCCACAGTGGCCTTCTAAGAGATGCAGCTCAGTGGCTGTGAACCCTGTCATGGCAGGTGACTTGAGCCAGGCCGGGCTGCTGGGCCAGGCCAGGAAGAACAGTTCCTGGGGACCTGTGAAGGGTCCCAGAGCTGCCACACAGACCCTGTCCTCCTGCCAGGCAGCACCTCTCAGCCTAGGACCAGTTGCCTGCTGTGTGCACAACCTGCGAAAGCCACTCAACAACCCTGACAGGAGGATGAGGCAGGACGATGGAGAAACTGAGGTCCAGAGACATGGGGTGTAGTAGCCAAGGCTCCCCAAGCCAGGAACTATCCCTTTGTGTACATGGGAGACATGGTCTCACTGTATACTTCAGGCTGCTGGCCTTGAACTATGCAGCCTAGGCTGGTTTCAAACTTGTGGCAATCCTCCTGCTTCAGCTTCCTAAGTGCTGGGATTACAGGAGTGCACCAGCATGCCTGGAAGTTTATTATTTTTGCAGTATTGGAGATGGAACCTATGGCCTTGCACTTGTGATGTGTCTTCCTATTGCCCTAAGGACTTCATTTTATTTTATTTATTTATTATTTATTTATTTATTTATTTATTTTTGAGCCAAGGTCTTGCTATACCGTTTAGGCTGGCTCTGAACTCACTATGTAGCCCAGGCTGCCTTGAACTCATGGTGATCCTCCTGCCTCAGCCTCCCCAGGGCTGGGATTACAGATGTGCACCATCATGTCCAGCTGCTCTGGTTTATTCATCAGCTCTGCCCCTGGAGCTGCCAGTGTGCGCAGGCACCTCACCAGGCTCCAGGTGGGCCCCTCCCGAGTCTGCCGCCGCTCTGCCACTACGCTGAGCGACACCATCACAGGGCCCATGTGTTGTCCACGGTGGGCCTGGCCTCCCTCTGTTCTCACCCGTGAGTGGGGACAAGTGTTTGCGCCCTTTGATGAGAGGCTGGGGCACGGAGAGGGGAGGCCCCCAGCTAGAAGTGTGGGAAGCCACTCCCAGGTGACACGCAGCGGCGCTGGGTCCCCACTGTCCCTTGCCGCCTTGGTGAGGGGAGGCCGTGGGCACTGAGTGGGCACCGCCCCCTCCTCCTCTCGCCCCTCTCCCAGTCCGCCTCTCTGGAGTAGCTCCCGGATGCACCGCGCAGAAAGGCGGCGTCTCTTCGGGGCTCGCACAGCCAGCCGTGGGGACGCCCCTGGTCTGTGCTGCCCGCTGCTACCGCCGCGAGTCCAGGGGAGAAGCTTTCCGGCCTCTGACGTTTCCAGAGCCGAGCGGGGGTTCTCAAGTGGAAGGGTCATCTGGACGCCGGCCAGCGTCGTCCTTGCTGGCTGAGCTGGGGGCAGCGTTCCTCCCGCTTCTGCTCCGGGAGGGACACCAGCGTCACTGCTGGCCGGGGGAGGAGGAGCGCTGCTTTCGGACCAAAGGTGAGATGCTGCTGTGCAGTGGCCTCTCAGGAGTGCTTCTCCCCGCGGAGCTGGGGCTGCCTCGCGCTGGGACGACAGCGCTCCCCGGCTGGCTTTTGTTTCTCTCCGGCCCCTCATTGGACCTGAGCGATTTTCAATCATTTCCAACGCATTCAGTCACATTGCGGAGGCTGGCTCTATTTTTACTGTCCTGAGGGGTTGGCCTGCATTTGGTCCAAATTATGTGGCTGTCGACAGACGGCAGTAAAAGCACTTTTGCAGGCAGGACCGGGTGGTGGGAAGAGCTCGAGTCTGGAGACAGAGAGCGGGCAGCTTGGCGCTGCTCTCCGGCTGCCTTTCGCCCGCCCGGTGACACAGGCGCGACGCTTAATCTCTTGGAGACGTGGTCGCTTGGAGTAGAAAACAGAGCTAATGAGTCATGACCCTTTGTTCTCTCTAGGGCAAAGAACAGCCTGCGATCAGCCTCCCCCTGTTCTCTCCGAGAGGCAGGGAGCAGCGGGGTCTTCACGGCAGTCAGACGTGATGGGGCAGAGTATGATGTTGCTAACAGCCCATATTTTTGCCTGCCGATGTTGCCAAGAGTATTCCTTTTATAGAGGCCAAAGGCGTACTGCGGAAAGATGGTCTCTGTTCACTAGGCCTAACCCTCCCCAGCAGTAGGAGCGGCTTTGCTGTCCCATGCAGGACCCTGCCCGGTGGTACCAGGAGACAGCGTGTGGTTGCAGAGCTGGCTCCTGCACGATGGAGCTCTGAGCCCCGCTTGGGACAGGCTGGGACCAGGACAGTGACTTCAACCCTCGGCCAAGCTGACAGGAGTTTGGGACAGGATATGGCAGGCTCAGCAAGGTGAAAGGCGGAGCCTGCTGTCACTGCTGGTGGGAGAGAGCTGCGGGGTGGACGGCTCTGCCCCAGAGGTACTTAGGCAGCAAGGGCAGAGCCTGAATTGGCACCCGGGGGCCAGGCCCGCATAGGACTGGGGGTGGGGGAGTCTGTGTGAACGCAGTCACTGTGGGAACAGCACTATTTTTAGCCAACACTGGGACGAAGGTCCTTTATGAAACATGACCATGTTTTTCTTATCCTGTGCAAGATCACTCAGGACCCTGTGTGCTGTTTTCTTTCTTTTTTGGACATGGGGGTAAGAGGTGGTATTGGGGATCAAACCCCAGGGCCTTCACATTGAACTGCATCACCAGCCCTTTCTCCCTTTTTTCTTTTGAGACAGCTCTCATTCACTGAGTTGCCCCAGTTGGGCTTGAACTTGTGATGCTTCTGCCCTTTAGATGTATAGATAGCGTCTGGGCTCCGTGTGCCAGCAGAGCCTTTGCCCAGCGGTGCAGGAGGCCCTGCCTGGGTCACAGTTCTTCCAGCTGGAGTGGGAGGCCGAGGCAGGATGGACTTCAGAGCTGGCAAAGGTTTCTGGGAGTGGTGGCCTAGAGACTCCCAAGGGGCCATATGAAGAGTGTCAGGGGACTGAGGTGGCCAGAGCTGTGGTGAGGCTGGGGAGAAGAGGGGCTGACCCCAGGGGCTTGGGCTGCAGGGCTGGGACAGGGGCCGACGGGTGGGGGCTTTTCTTCCCCTCCAAGTGGCATTTGTTCCCAGTGCTCTCATCGAAACAGAGACGTCACCAGATCGGGCTGACAGGAAGGACGGTACCCTACCTAAGTCAGTAGTGACTCCATTCTGCCTGGCCAGATCTGAGTCAGGACACACTCAGCCAGCTACGTGCTTCCCTCCGGTGGGCGGGCGCCCGAGGCTTGAAGATGGTGACTTGGACTGGAGAGCGGTGAGAGGTTGCTCAGAGCAGTGTCTGTTTCTGTGTCTGAACCTCCCCCAGGCGGAAATCCACCAGCACTCCTGGAATTCAGTGGTGATTATCAGGGTGCTTTTTTAGGGTTACACGGGTCACATGTGCATGTGTGAAACTGCAGCCCTCAGAAGCTCCAGGTGAGGCGTGACAGTGTTCTCTGGCTGCCTGCGTATGTGAGTGCATGATTTTAGAAGACAGCCCATCATAAACAACACATGTGCATCAGCACACATGGATTAATACTGATTTTTTGTGCCTGGTGGTATTTAATTTATTTAACCGCATTCTTTTTGGCAGGAGCAATTCTGTTTTTTTTTTTTTTTTTTTTG
>NW_022900933.1:33706194-33718253 GCF_012274545.1 Fukomys damarensis | reverse complement strand
TTTTTTTTTTTTTTTTTTTGGCACTGGGGTTTGAACCCAGGGCTTTCCCACTGAGCTACATCCCCACCCTTTAAAAATTTTAAGACAGGGTCTCACTAAATTGCTAAGTTGCCCAGGTTGGACTGGAACTTGTGTTCCTCCTGCCTCAGCCTCCCAGAGTGCTGAGATTACAGGCACGCGCCACCACGCCCCGCTCCATTTCTGATTTCTGAGTGTCACAGTTGATGCCCCATGAGTGTCCTCGTGCCCGGGTCCTGTTCACCTTGTGCCTCTGGGATGAGTCCCTGAGAGCCTGCAGTCTTGAGGTGGAGTCGCTGCCCGGTATCCATCCTAGACCTGCAGAGTCATGGACTGGTGCCAGGCAGAGGGCAGGGAGGGCAATGCCTCTAGCTTTCATTGTAATTCCTTCATTGGTAGAGCAGCTGAGGTTTTTAAAAGCTGTCGTTAGCATTTCTTCCCTTTGGTGTCTATCACTGCCCCCATGTTTATGGGACTGATGGTCCTTTTCTCACCTTTCCAGCTCTGTGTGAATCACAAGAAGGATCCTTTGGACCCTGATGAATGTTGTATATGTTTTCTCCTTTGTCTTTGAACTTTGTGATGATTTTTCTCTGCAGTGAGCATCTCTCATCTGGGGAACATTCTTGATGGCTGCAGATCCCACCAGATTTGGAACAGCCTATTCTTTCTATAGATTTTCTTCTAGAACTTTTAGAATTCAGTTTATTATATTTGGGTCTTTAATCTGTTTCAAATTTATGTTACGATCTAGTATAAGAGTTTAATTTTTTAGCATTATTATTATTATTATTTGAGGGGCAGGTGGTTTTTTGTTTTTTGTTTTATTTTATTGTATTTTTTTGTTTTTAGACAGGCTCTAACTATGTAGTTTAGGCTGACCCTGAACTTGCAGCGATCCTCCTGCCTCAGCCTTCCAACTGCTGGGATCGCAGGCATGCACCACCATGCCTGGTTGAGAGTTTAGTTGTTTTTTTTTTTTTTCCTAATTAGAATATAATTTGTCACATCTGTCCCTGATTTGTGATATAGCGTTATCTTTCTTTTTTTTTGGTACCCAGGATCGAACTCATGACCTTGCACTTGGGAGGCAGGCTAGGTGCAACTGAGCTAAATCCCTGGCCCAGTCCTTTGTAATATTTAACAGAGTAAGATCTTTTCTCCTTCCATTAGTTTCTTTTAAAATATCAGTGACTAATGTTGTTGAACAATTTGTTATAAAAACCCAAGAGAAATAAATATCTGTGGGTATTTCTATTAGAATCACAGTTTCTAGATGTGTAGAAAATGTACATTTTTTTTTTGTACCAGGGATCGAACTCAGGTCCTTAAACTTGCAAAGCAGGTGCCAGAACCACTGAGCTAAATCCCCAGTCCAAAAATGTACATCTTTACCATATCGAGTCTCTCCACTCAGGATACTGTTTATCTGTTACTGCTCTTTCAGACTTGCTATGTAGCTCAGGCTGCCTTGAACAGGCCTCCTGCCTCAGCCTCCTGAGTGCTGGCTTTATGGGCACACAGCACCAAGCCAAAGTTTCTCAATTAACCACTGCTGTGTAATAAATCACCACACAGCTCAGTGGCTTAACGCATATCCCTGTCATCGCTCACAGGGCTGGCTGTTGGCTGGAGCTGGGCTGGGTGGGCAGGGCTGGCCAGCTCTGGTTCCAGCTCTGGGGACTCTGCTTCCTCAGGCCTGCTCCCCATGTTGCATTGTGGCAGCTGATCTAGGATGAGCTCCTCTAACAGAAGTGGCAGAGGTACAGGAAGGCAAGCGGAAGTCCAGGACTGGCTTGTTGTCACTCCTGCCGGAAGTCAAGGCTGTGTTCTCACGCTGAGCCAAGGCAAGGGCGGGACATCCAGTTGACTTCAGGATGTAGCTTTGCATTGAATTCTTCTTTTTGCTGTTCAGTAACAATACTTGTTTGGTTTATTTTATGGTTCTTCCTCCTTAGTATTAATGGGGTCTTTTTTTCCATTGTGTTCGAGGACATGGGTGTGCACGTGCACACACACACACACACACACACACACACACACCTGTGGTCCTGAAGGCTGAATCCAGGGCCTCTTGCATGCTGGAGAGGCACTGCTGAGGTGCCCAGGCTGGCCTTGAACTTGTGAGCCACCGCCTGCCTCAGCCTCCCTCGTAGCTGGGGTTACAGGCATGCGCCACTGCACCCAGATGAATGGTTCTGTTTTGCAATATTGGGGATTGCACCTAAGGGTGCTCATGTGCTAGGCAAGTGCACTGCCACTGAGCCACACCCTTGGCCCTCCATTACATATTGACATGCTTTTATTGACAGGCAGATACATAACTGGTTATTTATAGTATATCCAACTCCCTTACAGAACTCTCCTATTGGTTCCACCTGTTTTCCTGTTGAAAGTATGGTTCTACTAGGTGGGCCATCGGAGCACCCAGAAACTCTGCTAACTTTGCCTTTTCTTTTCCAGCACACATACCTGTTATTTCTTTTCCTTTCCTATTGCCTGCAGTCGAGCCTGGAGAGCAGCAGTGAGTGTGGCAGTGTTGGCATAAATGTATTCCTAGCGTATAGTCATTGTTCGCTTGTCTTTGGAGACAGGGTCTTACTGTGTAGTCCAGGCTGGTCTTGAACTCACTATGTAGCTCAGGTTGGTCTTGCACTCATAGCAATCCTCCTGGCTCAGCCTCCTGGGTGCTGGGATAATAGTCATATATCACCACACCTGGCTTCTGGCTCATGTTCTTTATTCGGTGCTGGGTTCAAACCTGAGGCCTTGTGCAGGCTAAGTAAGCGCTCCTACCACTGAGCTGTACCCGCAGCCCTCGCCCATGCTCTTATGGTTGCGAGCAGTAAGTATCAAGTCAGACTGTCTTTAATCACAATCAGACATGTGAGGACGTGAGCAGGAACACAGTGAGCTTGGGGAAGGCTCAGAAGTCCCCAGACTTTTCCTTCATCTCTCTGTTCTTTTCTGTGCCTTTTATTTTTCTCTCTCCCAAGCCTTTCATGGATACCAGTTGCCTAAGTGTTCTCCTTCCTGCCTCTCCTCACTCTACCTCTCCCCGGTACATCCTGGATTCGAGCAGAGGGGCTCTGATCAACCCTACCTGAGTTAAGTATTCCCACCCACCCCATGGGCCATGGCATCTGTGGCCAGGGAACAAGATGGCCCATGCCACGGGCCTGAGCAGGTGACTCTGGACCTGGGGCAGGTGCAGGGTGGCCCCCATGGGCTAGGTGCAGGGCCCTGAATGTGAAGTTCCCTCTGCCCCCTGGCAGGGTCCTGGATTGGGAGCTGGGGACTTCAGGACAAGTCCTGTGCCTGCGGTGGACTCTGACTTAGAAATGCCAGCAGCCCCTGGACCTCAGTTTCCTCATTTTTACATTGGTTAATAAATATCTCTGCTTCTTCCTTGCAGGTCTGTGGCGGGAAAGTCATGTTTTATTTGATGTCAAGGATTTGTTTGTTTGTTTTTCCATAGCTGTGTAGTTCTGCCGTTTTCTTACCTCCCATCTTTTTTTCTTCTATTTTATTTTACTATTATTTTTGATGGTACTGGGAATTGAATGCAGGGCTTTTGCACTGTCACATCTCTTTTCCTTGTCTCTTCTCTCCTTTCTTTTTAAATTTTGCTGTGTTATTAAATTGCCCAGACTGGGCTCGAACTTGTGATCCTGCTGCCTCAGCCTCCCAGAGTGCTGGGATTATGGGTGTGTGCCAGCACACCCAGCTCTCTTCTCCTTTTTCTTAAAAAAAAATAGCTTGGTCCTACTTATTACACATAGACAGAAATACACACTCACTGTAAGAAAAAATAAAGAAGAGTAAACAAGAACTAAAAGAAGAAAAGTTTGACACGTGCATCCTCCATGGTCTGGGCCCTCAGCCTGGGGCATTGCTGGCCCTGGGCCGAGGAATTGTCCTCGCTGTCCAAGGCCACAGTCTTTGTCCCACCAGGGCCCCAGCTCCCTGTGTGGCCTCAGTTCAGGGAGCAGCCAGGGTCTCTGGGGAGGTGGCTGTTGGGGAGGTGGGGAGGTTCACACAGAATGTGAGAGGTGTCTGTCAGTTGAAACTCCAGGCTCCTGAGTTGGCTGTCTGGGGCCAGGAGGTCCCTTACTCTCCGAACCTCAGTTTCCTCATCTGTGAAGTGGAAATGGCCAGCACCGATGTCTAAACAACCAATTTCCAGGCTGGAGAGGCAGTAGGAGATGGGAGAAGCCTGACTTTCAGCATGTGCCGATTCCTGTGGTGCAAACCCTGTCAGTGCAAATGATTTCGAGCTCCATGAAGCCACAAAGGCAGTGTTTTGGCAAGAGGTGCACAGCATGTACCATTCTGCATCATTTCTAGCACACAAGTAGGGTGGATAGAAGTAGCCTAACACCATGGGCAACTGTGCCAAATAATCGGGAAGGTGTGTGTTTGTTTTTTGCTGTTATTGAACATTGAATACAGAGCTTCACGCAAGTGATCTACCACTAAGCTGTACCCCCTAGTCCTTTTTATTTTATTTTTATTTTGAGACAGTGTCTTAATAAGTTGCCAGGCTGGCCTTGAACTTGTGATCCTCCTACCTCAGCCTCCTGACTGCTGGGATTGCAAGCATGCACCATCTTGTCCAGCTGCAGGTGATTCTGCTATGCTTGAGTTTGGAAACCACTGGTATCTAGTTAGTGTTAGGATATGAGGGTGCCCAATAAATGTTAAGTGGAGCAGTATAAAATTACTTCACATTCTACTTTAAATGACTGTATAATTGGCAATTTCACATGGTTTAACCTAATACCTCTTCCCTGCCACAATTTGGAACCAATTAAGAAATTAGAGAGGAAAGCAGATGGGAAATCGCCATCTTGGTCAGGTGGGTTCTGGGGCTGTGGCTTGCATCTGTGGGCTGGGGGCTTCCTCAGCGTGCGTGGCAAGAGGGCACTTGCCCTCCAGGCAGGGCCTTGCGACACCCCAGGCCTGCGAGGCCTTTCCAGCTCAGCAGCCAGGTATCAAGGGCCGGTATTAAAATATGCTCAGTGACTGAGCTAGGGTGGGGACTCCCTCCGCCTGCCCAGGATGGCCCTGAGCCTGGCCACTCCCATGTGGGCCATGGGCCAGCAGATTCAGCTCACAGCGAGTTGCTCAGAAGTCGGGTTTTGTCCTAACATCGCACATGAAGAGTAGAGGTGCACAGGGTCCTCAGGCTGGGGGACTCGTGCCTCCATGCGCATGGGTAGCAACTGCTAAGTTCTGTCTCGGGAGGACACACACAGTTTGTGTGCAAAGGCCTGTGGATTCAGTGGTGACAAACATGAGCTCCTTGCAGGCGGCCCTGGACCATCTTGTCCGTGGCTTTTCCCAGAGCACCTGAACCTATGCCCTGAGGAAGTGTGGATTTGTGACTCTGGGATTACCTGAAGCTCACAGCGAGCTCAGAGTTTCCACTGGGCAGGCAGCTGCAGGATCGAGAGCCAGCGCTGAGTGCCCCTGGGTGTCTGTATTTAAAATGGGACCATTGTTGTTAGGAAAGAACAAGACACTACTGCTGCTGTGACAGTCCCTCTCAGGCCCCGTGTGACCAGGCATACTGTGTTTTGTCTGTCTCACTATATAACCCAAACTGGTTTCAAACGCATGATCCTCCTGCCGAAGCCTCCTGAATGCTGGGATTAGAGGTGTGTGCCACCATGTTTGGCCACACAGATCCTGTTCTAAAACTTTCAAACATGCACTTATCCCTGTGTCCATGGTGTGTGTGTGTGCATAGTGTGTGACCTTGCGATCCTCTGCCTCAGCCTCCCAGAGTGCTGGGATTACAGCCATGCATACCTTGCCCAGCTTCTTTACTTCCTCGTCATGTACCTGCTTTGCTTCAGAGTGTCAAGGTCACGATAAAAGTGAACAGGCCTACATGGGCCCCACGGGAGGTCGGAACTGTGGAGATGGAGGTGTGTATTAGATTCCCGGTGCTGCGATGACAAAGGAAGCCATCACTCTATCCCTGGGGCCCCAGGACCTTGGTGGTAGCCAAATTTGAGGACACTTAGCCCCTTATATAAAATGGCTGGGGCAGTATTTGTGTAGAACCCCGGCACACTTTCCCCTAAACTCTCAATCATGTCTATATCACCTACACTAATGTAGTAAAGAGTGTATTAAATAGGGGCAACGCTCAGAAAATAACAAGAAACGACGTCTGCACACATTCAGTGCAAATCCCATTTTTCTAACCCCTTCGAACTGTAGTTGGTTGAATCAGCACATGTGGAACCCCCAGCCCCGGACGGCCGACTGTGCCCTGCATGGAGTACCTTGGACAACAGAAACATCCTGTCACTCCCAAGGCCAGATGTGTGTGACTGAGGTGTGAGCAGGGCCCGGGTCCTTCCTGCCTCAGCCTGCTTCCCGGCCCTCCTCCCCTGGACCCTGCACCACTCCGGCCTCTGCCTCTGGCTTTTCCCATCCTTTGAAGCATCTCATCCTCTTGCTGTGAGAGTGCCAGGCTACAGCATGACCTCATCCTAACTGACCACCACCATCTGCTTCCTAAGCAGGTTGCCCTCCAGGTTTCGGGGATCAGAACTTCCTTCGACATGTTTTGCGGGGGAATATAATTCAGTCTGTAAGTAGAAAGAGGTGGGGTGGAAACATCCAGTTTCCATAACTGGGTCTCTGCTGGCCTTGGGCGGACAGCCTGTCCTCCGAGAGTTGGCTTCCCCACCTCTGTATGGCGACTGTCATGCACTCGGCCACGCAGGACTGACCTGTGGTCAAGCAGGATGGTGACAGTTGCTTGGCGTAGGACGCTGAGTTTTTCTTCTTCAGACCAGATTGCAAAGTAGGAAATATTGGTCTCCTATTCTTCCGAGTTTGATTGATCTGGAAGAGATCGTGTGGCAGATGGGGTTCAAAGTAAAGCATCTGGAACCTGCAGTGGCCAGCAGAAGGATCAATCCGGAGATTCCGGCCAAGGGCACCGCCTAAGCTCGCTACTGCCATGCGGGATCATGGTGTCGCAGAAATCCAACACGTGACACTGGGTCAGTCTCCTGGAGTGTTAGCTGTCTGTGCAGATTAGAGCTGTCCGTACCAAATAAAAGAGTTTAAAATAAAAAAAAACACCGAGGGTCCTCAGTGTTCAGGTCTGGAAGTCAGAGTCAGTCCTGCCCTGGGGCCATCTGCCAACCTCAGCTGCCACCTGTGAGCACACCGGCTGTGGTGAGACTGCGAGTCTGGCTGTGTGGGGAGGGAGGGTGGCTGTACTATTTACTGCTTCTCCTGGATGCCCGGCACATTACTGCTGCATGACAAACCACTCTGGAGCCATGGGGTTGGAAGTAACAGCTTCTGCCCCCTGGTGGTGCTGGTTCCCAGGCTGGGCTGTGTGGTTTTCACTGTCTCTCGCATACGCGGTGTCTGCCTTGGACACCTGTGGCTCCTATGGTGTCCCTGTCCCCGTGTGGCCGTGACAGGGCCTCTCATCTGTGCTGCCCGCGCAGCTGTGACTGTTAATCCTGATCTGTCCACTTTTCTGGGTTAAACTCCCAGCAGATTAGCAGAGCCTCTGCCTGGGCGTGTGTGGGTGGGTCACAGGGACTGTCCACGGTCCCTGGCTCTTTCCTCTCTGGCACTGCCCCCCCTGCCCCCCCTTTTCTTCCCACACACCAGGAACTGAGCGGCTTTGCCCGGCCAGGCTTCTCGGCTGTGATGGTCCTGCCTCAGAGCCAGCTGACTGGGTATGGACTCCTGGAGAGGGGAGCCTCGTAAACCTCTCCTCCTTCAAGTTGGAGTGTGGCTCAGTGCTCCAAAGCATGTGTTGAGAGAGAGAGAGAGAGAGAGAGAGAGAGAGAGAGAGAGCGCTCCAGGAGAACCTCTGTCACCGCCTATGACTAGAAATTGTTCAGAAGTCAGGAAGGGTCAATTCCAAGAGTCTTACGGCCACCTTTGTTCAGGGGAGGGCAGCAGACTCCTCCTTTGATGGGCAGAGCATCAAGGAATTTACAGGCAAGTTTCCGGAACTCGGGTGAACAGGAAGGCATCCTTGGTCTTCCTCACTTTTTATTTAAACAATTTAGAAAAGACAGCCCTGGAGAATTAGTTAGATCTCACCCTCTTAAGAAGGCAGCACGAAATGCACATCGCAGCATTTCAGCATCTAAGGAAGATCCATATTCATGGAACATGTTTGGAGTTGGGGCTGAGCACGTGACTCACGGGTGGAGCACACGCTTGTCATGCATGAGGCCCTGAATTCCATCCCCAGCGCCCTCCCTGCCAAATCTGGAGGAAAACTGTAATAGGAAACTGCGATAACTGCAAGCATAAATCACTTAAAAAAAAAACTTATCAAGGTTTTCCTGTTTCTTTGCCATTATAAAAGAAAGTATTACCACTGGGAAGGCAGGTCTCGGGAGAAGACGTAGTAGGTGCTCATACACTGTACTGAGCTGACTTGCTGCCCACGGCTGGAGTGAATTTCCGCTCGCAGAACAGCTGCACGCACCATTCAAAGAGAAGCACAGTAGCAGGGATTTTAGTAGGGTTTGTGCTTTGCACCCCGGGGCAGGCGGCTCTGAGATCGTTGGGATGCAATAGCAGGGATCAGCCAGCAGAGGGCCAGAGCCGAAGTGCGGATCGATCGACAGCTTCGGGCCTCACCCTGTGACAGGCACAGGTAAACAGCTGGGTTTGTGCGCTGTGTCGGTCGCGGTGCTCAGGCCAGGCGGCTAGCAAGGGGGAAGGAAACCTGACAGAGTCTGTGACGGACACAGACACCTCTCTCCCCTGAGGCCCAACCTGGGAATTGTGAGCCTATGAGTAATGCGAGAGTAAGGTGTTCACTGCTGAGTAGATTATGGATCATGGGTGATATGTGGTAATAATTTATTTGTAATTGTAATAATGGGTAATTGTTAATAATAATAATAATAATAATAATAATGAATTGACACCATACCTACGGTCTGGAGAGGGCTGCCTGAGGCACTGAAAGAGAACGAAATGGAAAGCAAGCTGGAGTGAGGTGTGTATGGTATGAAACTATTTTGCCTAAACAATGACAAAAATATGTTATGTATGTATATATCCATATATGTGTGTGCTTGTTATACAGTCATCTACTGTACTTCATTTACTCTCAGATTATTTGTCTTTAGAATTAAAGTGTATCCCTTTTAGACAATGTATAATTGGGTCTCTGGTATCCATTCTGACCATACCCTCTCTGTATTGGGAGGTCCGGATGATTAACATGTAGTGTGACTTTTGGTAATGATCTACAACTTTATGACTTTGTTTTTGCTTGGCCCTTGGTAGTTTGAAATGTACAGAGCTGCTCTGGATGGGAAGGCTGTGTCCCCCCAGCCCCAAAGCTGTGTGCTGAAGCCTAATCCCCAAGTGATGGGGCAGGAGAGGGGACCCTTGGGGGCGACTGGGTCACGAGGGTAGAGCCCCCGGGAAAGAGGAGACACAGGGCCTCTCTCTGCTGCCCGCCCCGGGAAGATACAAGGAGAGTGTGACCATCTGTGACTGAGAGGAGGGTGCCCCACAGGACTGCGGGGGGCACCCAAGCTCACAGTTCCCCAATGCAGTAAGAACTAAACTGCTGCTGTCATTGATGCCACACAGCTTTTCACACTCTGCTGTGGCAGCCGGAGCGGCCCAGCCAGTCCCCCCTGCTAACAGCTGATACTGTACACAGCCACTGTGCTGACACATCACCACACCCTGTGTGACAGACCGGTCTGGACTGCAGCAGTCTTGCTGCCCGTGCAGACTCTCCCCCACAGGGCGCCACACTGTGTGCTGGTGACCGTGGCTCCCCAGGGGCCTGGGTCTGTGGCTGTCACTCAGCCTTTCCTAGCTATGCATGACCTGCATAGGCACAAGGAACACGGGCCAGGAACCCTGTACAATACTCCCCCACGGAGTGATTAGGCTGTGGTTGTGGACTTGTTTGGAAAAGTTACCACAGAAGTGAAGGGTTCCTGTCACCTCCAGGACGCCTGTGACATCACTGTGACTGCCCTGGGTGACACCGACCTTCGTGGCTTGGCTGCAGTCCTAGGTCTCCCCTCTGTGAGGCTGCTCTCCTTGCCTCCCCATTTTCTGCTCTTTGGAAGAGGCTTGCTAAATCTAGGCCACCCTCAAGGCAAGGCCTCTCAGGAAAGGGAGTATTTTACATAAATTGTTTGAAGTTCTTGTGTAAGGAAGATTTGTTTCTTATCCCCATTTATTTACTTTTAAATCTAATCATTACATAAATGAGGACTTGTGTAACACATGTTGTATTTGGGGATCTATTTCAATACTGTACTTTTTAATTTGTTGTTCACATTGTTACATCTTCTGTCATGGGAATTCTTGCTCATGGAGTCCCACAGCCCCTGCATGTGCTCCTATTTGAGGCTTTTTGATTGGATAAACCCTGGACTGGACTTTTCAACTTTTTAGTCATAAGAGCCAATAAGATTTTTCTGCCTGTTTTTATTTCTGATTTTTTTTTTTTTTTTTTTTTTATTTTTTTTTTTTTTTTTTTTTTTTTTTTTTTTTTTTGTACCAGGAATCAAACTCAGGAACTTGCAATTATGAGGCAGGTGTGGCACCACTGAGCCAAATCCCCAGCCTCTGCTTTTATTTCTTACATTAATTGAACTGGATTTCTGTCAGTTGCAACCAAAAAAAAAAAAAATCCTCAACAAATCAGACTCAGATACAATAGGACAGTTAAAATTAGCTCAGAGGGAGAAAAAAATATTGAAGTAAATGGGAAAATGATACCCCAAAATCTAGACTGGTATAGTTACCAGAGATAAATAGCTAATTTAACTTTGGACTTGTGGTCAGCCACAGCAAACATAAAGAGAAATCAGATGGATTACGTAGCGCTGATCTGAGTAAAGGAAACATACCAAGCTGTCAAGAGAGTAAGTCATTGCCGATCCCGTGTGGCACATCTTTCCTCCTGAAGAACCATCCTGATGAAGATACGAAGTAGCATCAGGCAGCATCTAATGTGCCACACAAGCAAAGAGACTCATTGTTTTAGTGGCATGTGGTAAAGGCATTTCTGTCAAAAGTTAAGCTGGACTAATTTCTTGTGTTCTAACCTGATACAGGCCAAGGGCCTAGGAAACTAGAGGAATGGGTGTCTGGTTTTAATCCGACTCCACCCCAGGTGTCCTTGGGTACCTGAGAGACAGCAGCTGGACTGTTTTCTTGCACAGCAGCACACACTCAGGGGACAGATCATGGGCGGGGGATTGACCTGAAGATCAGGACTCCAGGGCTGGCATTTGATCCGCGCATTCAGCTTTTCAATTCCCATCTCAGGCGGTTCATTGTCTCGACCTGTCAGCTCAGCAGACTCCCAAGTGGTGTGCAGACTTGAAGGGGAACACCTGAAGGAGACACGCTCATGGATAGCAGGTGCGAAATGCCAGTGACGAAAACCTCTTCCCCGTGATTCACTCCCCGTTGTCTTTCCTTTCTGGTAACTGCAGATTTGTTGCACCTTGGTGTTCACAGGCTCAGCTGGTGACTCCATGCTGTGTGCTCCACCCACGAGCGATGTCAGAGCCCCAAGACCACACCCACACAGCAAGACTCCAGACTCCAGGAGACTCTCCTGGCAGCCCGAGTGGATGAATCCGCTCAGCGAGGACTTGGCCACTTGCTGACTCCCATCATTTTCCCACCTCCTGCCAGCTCTCCTTTTGGTCGTCAAGTTTCTACAGTCCTACAGGATTTGAAATGGGAAAAATTCACCTAAGCAAAGTCTCCCAGCCAGGCAGCCCCAGGAGAGCATTGGAATTTCAGTCTGCGGAGGAGCTGGTGGCAGCATCCTGAGCCCCGGTGCTGGTGTAAGGGAGTGTGGCCAAAGTGTCTGCTACCATACATCTCATGGCAGCCTCCTGTCTGCACAGCAACTCACTCCACAGCTCTTTGCATTAAAATCCTTTAGTGCCTTACCTGAAAGTGAAAGCTGCCGAACGGAACAGGCTGCGCTCTGGGCTGCCAGCTCCACAGGACTTTTTTTTTTTTTTTTTTTTTTTTTT